>NC_058087.1:145244255-145844255 GCF_014858855.1 Bufo gargarizans | reverse complement strand
AGGTTCCGTCCACTATGTAGTGGCTGTGCTAGGGTACTGCAGCTAAGCTCTCATTCAAGTGAATAGGAACTTAGCTGTAGTAAGCCAGCAATGGAAACTACACAGTGGCTGGGGCCTCCTGTCTACAGTATAGTTTCTGGCACCGGTGGCTGCCCGAATCAGTTGACTAGTGGGAGTGCTGGGTGTCAGACCACCACTAATCTGATACTGATGACCTATCCTAAAGATATATAACCTAGTAGTGATAGTATTTTTCTTCTTACTTAAAGGTGTTGTGCAATCTATGTAAATGTATTTCGCCAAAGAGATATCGCTGTTATATCACGTTCCCCAAATACCGCCATTTATTGAAAATGCCTTTTTCGAAAGTTGTTAACCTACTATTGCTCCCTGTGGCGAATCTGTGTTCACGTTTATTTGCTGTAGGTTATGTCCTGCATTGGGGCCTTGTAATGTAGGACGTATCACTGGTAAAAACAATTGGTGTGGTTAGTGTCACATGTCCTGCTGATGTCAGGACACATCTCGCTGCCCTAAGTCATGATGGGACAAAAGACACATGACAAACTAGGAAGTCAGGTTCAAGCATGGGGGATAAGAGAAAACTGCAAAAGAGATACATTTGAAAAAAAAAACACTACTAAGGAGGAATAGGAGCTGGAGCAATGACAATGACAGTAATTTGTAATGTGCTTTTCTCACAGCGACTCAATGCGCAGAGATAGTTGTGTGGCTGGGGTAACTCCCTGGTAAGTTTGCCATATCGGCACTTGACCACAACACACAAAACGGATACTAGGATACAATTTCATAGGAAGCCAATTTGCCTATTTGTATATTTTTATAGTGTGGGAGGAAACCGGAGTACCTGGAGGAAACGCAAACATGGGGAGAACATACAAACTCCATGCAGTTGTCGTCCCTAGTCAGCATCGAACCCAAATACTGCAGTGCTAACCACTGATGAAAATACACTTTGGAGCGAAAAGTAGTTTATGGCACAACCCCCTTAAGTAATTGTTTCATGCTGCTTAGCTCTCGGCACTTTACCTATGAAGTCTCTTAGCGTAGAGTAGCTTAGAGTAGGGATCGACCGATATACATTTTTTAGGGCCGATACCGATAATCTGTGAACTTTCCTGCAGATAGCCGATAATTTAGATCAATATTGTGTGAATTTTCATTAAAAAAATAAATAAAAAATTCCTACTCAAATCTGCTGAAAATTAATGTTTATTGTTAACGTGTAGTTATTTTTTTGTAAATCTTTCTTTTTCATTTATAATGATTTTTTTTTTTTTTCCACTAACTATTAGCCCCTTAGGGACTAAAACCATTGTCCTATGTCTAGAGCTCTATCAGGGTGAATAGGACCTCACACTGTCCCTGCTGCTCTGTGCATAGTGCACACAGCAGCATGGAGCTTACCATGGCAGCCAGGGCTTCAGTAGCGTCCTGGCTGCCATGGTAACCGATCGGAGCCCCAGCATTACACTGCTGGGGCTCCGATTGGAACTGCCACTGCAACACCAATGCAATGAGAAGGAGCGGAGGGAACCACTGCCACCAATGATAATAATACTTTGGGGGGGGGGCGCACTGCGCCACGAATGATTAATACTGGGTTTGGGGGGGCACTGCGCCACCAATGATTAATACTGGGTTTGGGGGGGCACACTGCGCCACTAATGATTCATACTGGCTTTGAGGGGGCACACTGCGCCACCAATGAAGATAAGTCTCTCATTAATTCATATACAGGAGGCGGGAGCTGCAGAATCACATAGCCGGCTCCCGACCTCTATGAGCGGTAGCTGCGATCCGCGGCACCCGAGGGGGTTAACTGCCGCAGATCGCAGCTACCTCTCATAGAGGTCGGGAGTCGGCTATGTGATCCTGCAGCCAGCTCCCGCCTTCTGTATATGAATTAATGAGAGACTTATCTTCATTGGTGGCGCAGTGGCCACAGCCCCTCCCCTCCTCTTGCCCCCTCTCCTCTCAATGGCGGCAGCAGCAGCACAGGGGGAGGGAGGCACTGCTTCCTTCTACCCTGTGCTGCTGAGGGAACACGGAGAGCATGTCAGCAGCGCGATCAGTGTTCACGATTCATTATCGGTATATTGGCCGATAATATCGGCAAAACCAATAGTGGGTCGATCCCTAGCTTAGAGTAGCCACCTATGCTTCCTTTTTTCCTATGACTGCTCCATTTTTATGTATTGTTTTAATGAAATGCTAATTCTGAATAAAGATTACTTATTATCTAGATAGATCTGTGTGGATTTTCCCATGTTTTTGCTTATCCTGAGAATAAGCCACCAATATCTAAGTCCCGGAAAACCCCTTTAAGTGTTGACAATAGGAATTAGCAAGATCTGTCTACAGCTTGCAGCAATAGGAAATTATATAGCCAATGCTAATGAAAGGAGAAGCCGCAGGTACAGCTTTACGAACTGCAAGGAAGATGAAAAGATATGCTACATTCTCCGTAGGCTCCTAAGGAAGATCTCGTTACTTGCCACTGTATGGGACATCCATCAGATATGAAATGATTGTATTCATCATTGTACAGTGCGGCACAGTTATTAGGTGTATTTTTACGAATTACACAATTACTACATTATGTATATTTGCGGCACAAAAGGTTGAAAGATCAGGCTCTAATGCTTTTTCTTACATATCTGGTGAAACTAACATTCGCAGGTTTCAGTCTAAAACAATTATATTAACAAGACCATTGGGTTTACTTGTGCTGCAGTGTTGTGATTGTAATTGGCTGCCTGCAGGTAAATGCCTCTAGTTTTGTTAAGGAAAACTGACTGCTGCCAAGAAGGATTTTGTGAAGCTTTTGTACAGGGAAAACGAAGCAGATGTCCTTTTTTTAACCAAACAGTTAAGAAATGTGAAAGAAAGAAAATTGTCCAGGTTGTGAACCGTAGCCGTCGTACATCCATTGCCTAACAGCTATATCAAACACAAAGACGTCTTCGCACAACTCATGTTCTTTAGAAAAGACATCTAGTGAAATATAAAAATATAAATCTTGTGGAGCAAGATTGTAATTTACTTGCTATCTTCAAGGGTCATGGTCCATAGAGGCAACATGGTGCCTACATGATAAGGAGATTAAACATACAGCATTTAATCCCCTAATATGCTGCACATACATGGAACCAAACTATACGCAGCGTAAGATTCCAGCAGGCTCCATCATTAAAAACGTTTTACGCAGCAGCATTTCAGAGAAAATGCTCAGCTTGGTTAAAGGTATTGTCTTCAGGATAGATCATCAATACTAGATCGTGGGGGTCCGACTCTTGTTTTAATGGACCACAACACCTGTGCAAGTGCTCCATCTTCTGCAGTGTTTACCTGCACGCCGTCTCCTATGTAGCGGTGGCGCAGTGCAATTATGGCTTCCTCTCCCATTCACTTGAACATGACAACACTGTGCCGCCGCTACAAGGGAGACTGCGTACAGGTAAACATTGAAGAGGATGCAGTGCTCACACGAGCTCCGTGGCCCCTTTAAACAGTGGATCAACAGGTGTGTCTGGAGTCAGACACCCATTGATGATAGGTCATCAACATCTGTAGTCCAAACAAAAGGGCAGCAGATTTGTACCTATAAAACTGAATTAGGCTAGTTTCACACTAGCGGCAGGGGAGTCCGGCGGGTGGACAGCCTGTCGGATCCATCCTGACGCTAGTTCACGTGTGCCCCCGGACTGCCGCTCCGTCCCTATTGACTATAATGGGGGCGGGGGCGGAGTTCCGGCGGCAGTATGGCAGCCCACGGCGAGAGGCAGCTGGACTAAAAGTACTGCATGCAGTATACTTTAAGGGTCCATTCACAAGTCCGTATGTGTTTTCCAGATCCACAAAACACGGACACCGGCAATGTGCGTTCCGCATCTTGCGGACCGCACATCGCCGACACTCTCATAAAAAAAATCTGAAATTGCGGACAAGAATAGGAGATGTTCTATTTTTTTGCGGATCTGCAAATGCGGATGTGGACAGCACATTCTGGCCCCATTGAAAATGAATAGGTCCGCACCTGTTCAGCAAAATTGCGGAACAGATGTGGACCCATTTTGCGAACGTGTGGATGGACCCTTAGTCCAGCTGCCTCTTGCCGTGCTGCCGCCAGAACTCCGCCCCCATTATAGTCAATGGGGACGGAGCGGCAGTCTGGGGGCACACGTGAACTAGCAGCAGGACGGATCCGACAGGCTGTTCATCCGCCGGAACAGCCTGTCGGACTCCCCTGCCGGTAATATGAAAGTACCCTTACCTGTTACATGTGCACTTGGCAGCTGAATGCCTCTGTGTTGGTCCCATGTTCACACTGCTGAGAAAAATGTTTTGATATAGGTTTTGATATATGCAAAAGAGCCTCTAGGAGCAACGGGGGCGTTGCCATTACACCTAGAGACATCCTCTGCACTTTGATTGACAGGGCCAGGCAGTGAAAATATCATCACACCTGGCCCTGTGAATCAAAGTGGAGAAGGAGCAGCAGTTGCAGGGAGAGCTGAGCATCTAGGTGTAACGGCAACACCCCCGTTACCAAGTATCCGAGCTAGATGGGAGACTGTCTGGAATTCCCAAAATGGAAAGTCTGGGACATGCCGGAAGAATAAAATCCTACACCTGTTGAATTTACCTCAAGACTTCCTTCCAGAATCCCTGTAACTCAACACAATTTCCCGTCATGTGCATCAAGTGAGCAATTTTGTGCAGAAGGACCAGAGTTCTATAGACCCTGTGGACAAGGTACTATATATCTGTAACAACCCATAAGACTCCAAGAGAGACAACCTGGGAATCAATGCTAATATATCAGCCCACTCCCTTTTCCCATTTATCTTTAATTAGCAGAAGGACCCGGCTTCAAACAGGTATATTTCATCTATTTCATTTAATGTTTCTGTGTGTCTTTAAAATATAGCGACAGTATCCCCCAAAACAGTGACCTCTACAGTACCAAGCCCCCTTAACAGTGAACTCCACAGCCCCTCACCCCTTAACACTGACCCCCCCCCCCCCACACAGTGCCCCGCCTCCTTAAAATGGGACCTCCACAGCAGTCAATCCCCTTAACTTTGACCTTCACAGCAGCCCGCCCCTTTAACAGTGAGTTTCACAGCAACCCACTCTCTTGACATTGACTTCCTCAGGGGACCGGCCCCTTACAAGTGACCTATACAGCACCCTGCCCCTAAACACTGACCTCCATAGGGGACCGTCCACTTATCTGTGACCTGCACTGTTCCCTGTCTCCTTAACAGAGACCTCCACAACAACCGTCCCTGTACCGCGCTCTCTTAACAGTGACCTCACAGTACCCTGCTGACTTAACAGTGACCTCCACAGCAGCTGCCCCTTTAATAGTGGCCCTTGCCCCTTAACAGTGATCTCCACATTGCCCGCCCCTTTAACAGTGACCTCCACAGCAGCCTGCCCCCTTAACAGTACCATCCACAGTAAATGTCCCTTTAACAGTGACCTCCACAGTGCCCGCCCCTTTAACAGTGACCTCCACAACAGCTGCCCCTTTAACAGTGGCCCCTGCCCCTTTAACAGTGACCTCCACAGCAGCTGGCCCTTTAATAGTGGCCCCTGCTCCCTTAACAGTGACCTCCACAGCGCCCTGCCCCTTTAAGGCTAGGGCTACATGACTACATGTGTCACGCTACATTTTGTTGTACCAATGTCGAGCAACAATTTTTATAATGATAGGCCATGGTGTTGCACTACGACATGCTGTGACTGCGACACGACAGTTACAAAAAATCCATCCAAGATGGATACATGTAGCAGTGTAGTTGTGCCCTTTGTGTCATGCGACTTATTGTCGTCGTGTAGCCCTAGCCTAAAGCCGAACTACAGCAGTGAAGAAAAATGGCTGGGTTGTTATGGAAACCTGGAGTAAAACTGTATATATGTGAAGACTAAGGGCCTGCGAGCTTCTATTTGCTGATAAGGGTCATGTGACCGTGTGTATGGCAGTTGGGATATGAGTGAAAGACTTGCAGGCTTCTATTGGCTAATACAGGTCATTTTTTGGGAATATCTCAGGAACGGTATGTCCTACAGAGCTGAGACCCAGTCTAAAACCTTCCCTGACACCTGATGTACCTGTGTGCCAAATTTAGTAACGATCGGTCCAGTTGTTCGGTCGCGCATAAAGAACAGATGGACAGAAACTCATTTTTATATATCTTTAAGGCCTCATGCACATGAAAGTATTTACTTTCTGTGTCTTTTCCGGAAATACGGACATACAGAAACGGAATGCACATGAAGTAACTTCAGTTTTTTTTTTGCGGACCCATTGAAATGAATGGTTACGTATACGGTCCGCAAAAATAAACGGAAGTTACTCCATGTGCATTCTCCATGTGCATTCTGTTTCCGTATGTGCGTTCTGCAAAAAAATAGAACATGTCCTATTATTGTCCGCATTACAGATAGTACTGTTCTATTAGGGGTCAGCTTTTCTGTTCTGCAAAATATGGAATGCACACGGATGTCATCCGTATTTTTTGCGGATCCGTTTTTTGCAGACCCCAAAAAACATACGGTCATGTGCATGAGGCCTTATATGCAGGGGAAATTTCTCATTGTAGAAATTTAACAACAAGCTGGAGTACGCCAAAGAGATAAAGCCCTTTAGACTTACTAGAGGAGAAGACAAGACCATCCAAGATTAAGTTAGATAGTATCACTAAACTCCCCAATTCCCTCTGCTTAGGCTACATTCACACAAACGTATTTTGTTTCTGTGTCCGTTCAGTTTCTTTTGCGGATAGGATGCAGACCAAATCATTTCAATGGGTCGGCAAAAAAAGCGGACAGCACACCGTCTGCTATCCACATCCCTATCCACATCCCACCGTCTGCTATCCACATCCCAATTCCTATTCTTGTCCGTTTGGCAGACAAGGATAGGCATTGTTACAATGGATCCGCAAAAAAAAACAATGCCATATGGACGTGATCCATTTTTTTGCGGATCTGAAATTTGTAGACTGCAAAACACATACGATTGTGTGAATGTATTCTTAGAGATAGTATGTCGGAGATGGAAATATTGGAAAAATATTTGTCTAGGAAGATGAAACTACAAACTGTCAAAGCTTTTAAGGTTTTCCACAGTCCAAAACCCATCAACTTGGCGATTTCTGTGAAAAACACATCTTTGTAATGAGGAAGCCTCTCAGTGTTTCATGCTGGCAAGTTCTCTTCTAAAAATAATAATAATCTTTATTCCTAATGCTTTTTTAAGTGAACCTTATTGTCTTTGCATTTTACATTCTGATCAGTCGATCAAAAAACCAAACATAGCCACCTACAAATTATAAGGGCGTTTAGCCACCGCTAGTAGTGATGTCATATCGCCACAGCACTGCAAGTCATTACTTCTTCACCCTCGAAATCAAGGCACCACAACAGTTTTAACACTGTAGATATAAGTGGGGCAGCAAGAGACCATTATAAGCTGGCCTGTTCTTACCGCCAATCTATGCAAGGTCGAGCAAGAGTCCAGCGCACACACATAAATAGGTTTTTGTATTTATTGCATAATCCTTCTAATGTTTACATATAATTCTCCAATATCAGCAGTGTATAATTGTGCATCCAGATGAATTAAATTGACGACGTTTCGGTCGAGATGACCTTTGTCTTGTCTCATCTGCACTACTTTGAAGAGGGGAATGAGCTGCTGAAGAGAAGGACCCTTCAGTAGCTCATTATCCTCTTCAAATTAGTGCAGATGAGGCTTGAAAAAGGTAATGTTGACCGAAACATTGTCATTTTATTCATCTTGATGCACAACTATACACTGCTGAAATTGGAGAATTATATGTGAATATTAGAAGGATTATGTAATAAATACGAAACACTATTTGTGTGTGTGCGCTGGACTCTTACCCGACTATTGGTTGGGTTGAAGAACTCTTCTGGTTGCACAGAGGCCCTATTTTTGGTGAACCTTGAAGTAAATAGATGACCGCAGCACTCACTGTGCAGATGAGGCTTGAAAAAGGTAATGTTGACCGAAACATTGTCATTTTATTCATCTGGATGCACAACTATACACTGCTGAAATTGGAGAATTAGATGTAAATATAAGAAGGATTATGTAATAAATACGAAAAACTATTTATGTGTGTGCGCTGGACTCTTACCCCACTATTGGTTGGGTTGAAGAACTCTTCTGGTTGCACAGCGGCCCTATTTTTGGTGAACCTTGAAGTAAATAGATGACCGCAGCACTCACTGTCTTCAAAAATGTCAAGGTTTATCCACCAACAATGCGACGTTTCGAGTATACAGAGTCATTCTCAAGCTTTTTTGAAGACAGTGAGTGCTGCGGTCATCTATCTACTTCAAGGTTCAGCAGGAGCTGTCAGGCTTGAGCTCAACACCGCTGACACCGCCACCATAGGAAACAATCTTGGTGAAGATTTGTTAGTAGTGCTGTCTACCTTACCATTATAAAGCCTATTTTTGGTGAGCTATTTTCAATGTACCTACAGTAATCTACGCAAGGTGTTATTTCTTGGGGAATAGTTGATAGCCTACAAAATTTCTTGTGGCCCTCCGTGTCAACAAGTCAATGCGTAAAGTGTTAAAGGAAACACTGGCCTATGTCCAGCCTATCTGTATGCCCTTCGCTTCTCTGTATACTTTTTTCCATCTTTCCTTTTTCTACTTATTTTAATAAACAAAAAAATGTATATGATTTTGGATATATTATCTCCACTGGCTTTTTTTGCTATGACATTGGATGTTCTTCCAGGTGGAATGTTGTGCTGTCAATTATAGACAGAGAGGTTTTTGTAGGTTTACAAGTATTATCTGTAGATGAAGACAGTCTGTATTCTGTCAACAGAGATGTAAGTGGTTGTGATTCTCCTCTTACTATTGACAGAATATGTTCCTCTCCTATTGATGGTCCTGGGAAGAGCAGCATCAAGGAATTAGATTTCCCTAGAACTGTCCTCCAATATTAGCCAAATTCAGGTAAACCTGTATATTACTGAATTGCTGTAAATTTATAAGCATCTAAGCATCATCTAAGGCATTCTCCACTTATGTGACCCACTTTCTTAAGACCGATACACTTCAAGATAAAAGGATGCAGACTGAGATTAGACAAGTGAGACACATTATAATGCGACGTCTTCTAGATCTAATGGAGCACAAAGCATGGCAAGACTTCAACCAGAACAACATCATTAAAATGTGTTAAAATGTTAATTTTTGGTAAATGAGCGGTAATAATTACTTCAGCAGAGTAAAAAATAAAAATGCGTGGTTTAAATTAATTGAACAGGTGTACAATGACTTTTAGGCTCAGGATTGTAGTGTAATGAGAGATCTCAGACTTCAATAACTCAAAGGTGCCGCAGCTCTAATTGTAATGGGAAATGGAGTGCATTATTAGCCAGTCACACAGGGAACTAAAATTCTCATTCAATGTGAACATTGCTGAAAAGTGTAATATACACTTGGGTCAAAGTCTTTACAGAGATAGAAACTTAATGACTGGTTGTAATAGAAAAAGATATACCACATGTATGAGCAGACACAAGATAGAACATGCACTCTTCTATACATCTCAATTACTGAGGGACTCAATAATTTAGATGTCTAAGCTCCTAATAGTATGTATATTACATTTTATGTCTACCCATTTAGTGCTCCATTTGCCAGAATGTTCACTTATCCCTTAGGTTATAATCCTAGCCATAGCTATATCTTTGCAATCTAATGGTATGGGCTTTCTTCATTACATGGCCAAAAGTTTGTGGAAATCCAAACATCACTTAGGGCCCTTGCAGACGAGCGTTGGTCACGCTGCGAGTCCACAGCACAGCTCCCGGCCCGAACTCCCAGCGCTGCCGGGGGGGCACATAGCATTATATTGATTTATGCTATGTAACCCTTACAGTTCTGGAATGTATTGGATAACACTGGCAACATTATGCATAGCATAGCATACATAGCACCATAAATCCATAAAATGCTATGTGACCCCGGGCAGCGCTGGGAATTTAGGCCGGGTACTGCACTGCTTTAAATTTCATCCAGAAACCACGAAGATGTGTAGTGTTGAAGCACCTGTCACTCTTCAGTCACCAACAGTGTTTTAAGTCACTGATTTAAATGAGAAAGTGAAAACAGGATTTTAGACATTTTGAAAATGTATTAAAAAGAAAAAAATACAATTTTGCATAGACATCAGTATTCAGACTCTTGAAATATAGCACTGGGGGCCTCCCATTTCTCTTGATCATCTTTAAGATGTTTGTACACCTTGATTGGACTTCACCTGTGGTAACTTCAGATCATTGGACATGATTTAAAAAGACACATCCCTGTCTATATAATGTCTCAAAGCTGGCAATCAGAGCAAAAACAAAGCCATAAGAAGGAAAGAACTGCCTGTAAAGCTCACAGACAGGATTGTTTGGAGGCATAGATCTGGAGAAGGGTACTATTTATGTTGCACTAAAAATTCCCAAGAGTACAGTGGCCTCCATAAATGGAAGAAGTTTGGAAGAACCAGGATGACTTTTCCAGTGCTGCCAATGTCAATCACAAGAGAAGGGATAGGGTTTGGGTAGGGTTAGCTTGAATTCCAGGAAAAAGTTGAGATAGATCATTAGTATACTGCAGGTGTGCAGAATAAACATATTTTTACCTTTTAAGTCTAAGAAAATATAAGAACACCATCAGGGACCACATACACATACTATAAAGGAAATCCAGTGGGTTTGGACAGAAAAATCAGGCTGACAGGTTCCCTGTAAGCTTTCAACAACTCTTTTTCAGTGCAAAAGTGGCAAATTGAGCCATCCATAATTGAGCAATAATTTTTGACTATTAATGCTTCTCGCCACTTTTAAAAAGTGGTGGGAAATGAGGGTGGGGCAGGCAGGTGTGTGGCCTCTTGAGGTCCATCAGATTTACTACAATTTATACCAGAGCCTGGCATAATATATATTTCAAATCAACACCAACTCATAGCTGGCATATAATTACATTTCTGGCACACAGACTGCTAGCCAATGCGCCAAATATGTTAAAGGGGTTATCTCATGATTAATGTAAGAAATGAAATTCAGACATCATAAAGTACATAACAATCTCTGTCTAACAAAGCTACAACCATCCCTTTACTTCACAGGGATCCAGGAATCTGCTCATTCATTGTTCTGCTCCATTTAGTTCAAGCTGGAAACTCAGGGGCATGTCCTTTCTGGTAAAAGTCAGGTGCCATATACTAGCTATTGTCCTATCACAGCTCAGGGTGTGTGTCCCACCTCTCTCCCTATCACAGCTCTGCTTCTGCTGCAGCTCTCTCCCTGTAACTGTCACAGCTTTTAACAGAAGATCCAGCTGGTGGCAGATGAAGAATGGAACTGACCATGTGCGACCACCTCAAGAAGGTGGACAGATTTAAAAAAAACAACAACAGCAAGTAGCGCTATACAGATAGATTTTTATCAAATAACTCAATGGCTATACTAAATTTTTAATTACATATAGTTACAAAAGTATGCAGATCCAATATTTTGGTTCTGGGACATCCCCTGTAAGAGGCCCCGGTATCTTAATAAATTGGCCACATGTTAAGCCGATGGAATTTATAATAAAACTGCCATTTGCAAGGCCAGTTTTAGTATATCTGCCCAATTTGTCCTAGCCTACATCTAGAATAACTGGAATGGGTAGACTACAGATTCCCCCGAAAGATTATCAAAATTAGGGATATTTATTTTAGAAAATAAAAGACTGAGGGGAGATCTAATAACTATGTATAAATATATCAGGGGTACAGAGATCTGTCCCATCATCTATTTATTCCCAGGACTGTGATGAGGGGACATCCTCTGCGTCTGGAGGAAAGAAGGTTTCTACACAAACACAGAAGTGGATTCTTTACGGTAAGAGCAGTGAGACTATGGAACTCTCTGCCTGAGGAGGTGGTGATGGTGAGTACAATAAAGGAATTCAAGAGGGGCCTGGATGTATTTCTGGAGTGTAATAATATAACAGGCTATAGCTACTAGAGAGGGGTCGCTGATCCGTGGAGTTATTCTGATTGCCTGATTGGAGTCGGGAAGGACTTTTTTCCCCTAAAATGAGGAGAATTCACTTCCATCTCATGAGGGTTTTTTGCCTTCCTCTGGATGGACAGATGTCTTTTTCAGCCTTATAAACTATGTTAGATACTACTTGCTTTAACCACCATGTTACATCAGTTACCCCACTGTTGTCTACCTGTCAACTATATTAGCTATTCAAAATTATTTCTATGATTGCTGAGCAAGCATATGGACTGTATTCTAGAAGAATAGAACGAATAAAAAAAAAGTCTTCCCACAAGGCCACATAAAATAGAACACAATACAATAGATTTTCTGCACTGCATAAAAGTACAGAAAGACAACAAAATGACAAACACTACTCTGCACTATAATAAAATACCATCTGACCCTCAAAAGACCTTGCAGCAGGTACACATAAACCGGAGGGGACACATCGCCAATTACGGCTAAAGCCATAGAACATGATGGTTTGTACAGCTGCTGAACATCCAACACTTTGCTGTTGTCTCATTATTGGAAAATAAAGGCTGCTCTTTACTACCCGGCTTGATATCGCACCTTTTCTTTAGGGCAATAAAAAAAAGATTGCGGCTGCAAAGGTAATTCAAGTGATCAGACTCCTGCTGGAGGAGCGAATGAATGACTGGCCAAGATTTCTATATAAGACTGGAGATTGCATGTCAGCTTTCCATTGAAAGGACATAATCACATAAAATTCTGCGAGATTACAGCGGGGACTACTTTGGAGAACACATTTCAACTTTGTGTGAGTTTACTACTTTTACGGGGGGGATACTCGAGGCTTCTAAATCTTTCTTCCAGAAGTGATTTTTCATTAGGCTAAACTATGAATATTGAAATAAAAAAAACAGAGGATGGAGGGATAAGGAGGAAGAAAAATGAATATATGAATATCAACGGAAGCGCAGCAAAGTGAATTGCTTTATTGGTACTCGTATAATAACATAATAACGCTGGAGAAACAAAACTAATCAATGTGGGAAGTTATATTGTTTTATGCTCTCAATTTATCCACATTTATTGCACTTTGTGTGGAGCGGGCCTATTGGTCATGACAGTTTAGCGGTAATTTGGATTTATAAAGGATGCTGCAAATGTATGAATGTATTCCTATCAAATATCGCTTCTGCGTCATCACTCTAATGCTCCCTGAATAATAAGATTTGTATAATATATTGAACGCCTTGTTGCCATTCACACATGTAAAAACAGGGCAGAGGTTTCTCTGGAAATTGCAATATATCAGCATAGATCCTATTTATATGGACACTTATTGCGGTACAGATGATTTGGTTAGGAAAGCTGGTTCTGTTCAGGCCGATTTGTCACACACCTACAAGATACAGTATCTGACAGCAAACAAATAAGCTACACTTACTGGCTGCTACAGTTAATGTATATAGAACCGGTGATGTGAATGTTTTTTAATGATTTTTGGAACAAGTATAAATTGTGTCCCTCAGGCACGGCAGAGCTGCGTGCAAGCGTCTGTACGGCTGTGGCTTTGTAGTATGTGTGCCGCTGTCTAGTGCTCCATGCAGTGCCATAGTAAAGGGTAATTCTCTCCAAGCAGCAAATCGTCTAAGGGAGAATACCTATGTCAGAAGGCATCCAATGGTACATGCAACTATTTGATGTAGATTCAAAGAACTGAATTAAAAAAAAAACATGCAAAAAACAGTTTGGAGTCCAGGAGTGAAGGCCCGTAGGAATGAGCGAACCCAAACTTCACCGGGTTCGGTGTTCAGGCAGGCGTTTTTGATCCGTCGTAATATAAGTCTATGGCCAAGCATAATGGATCTGTCTGGTTTCCGTTATGCAGGACTTTGTTTTCCGTTATGCTTGGCCATAGATTTCTATTACAAAGGATCAAAACGGAATGCCTCTTAAAGGCTTCCGTTTTGCATTCCATCTACGAATTCCATTATATTTCGTTCTAACGGAACCTATAATGGAATTCCTAACACACCTCAAAAGGTATAAACTGCCAACAGTAACCAGACCATAGGTATAGAAGTGATTGTACGAAAGACTCCCCCACTTCCTTCACCTGGTCACAGGCTGAGACTCTTCTGCATCTGTGCATATTAGTGAAGATGTTAGTATTAGTTCAAGTTCGGTCACCTTTATTTTCTACTGACCGTACAGAAGTTTGGAATTGTGCGGTGAGAAAAATATTATGTACATATCCCTCTGTAAAAATGAAAAATCTATGACCCCATTTATCATTAAAATATGCCACTTTTGTGGAGTGAAAAAGTTGCGCCTTTTTTTAATGGCACTTGTGCAAAAATTTTGAAGCAAGTGCCGATACCTCGCCAGCTTTGTCACTTTCCCAGAAGGGGGATGTAGTGAGGGCATGGAGGGGGTCTGGCTTGTGGAACTGCCACATTTATTATCTTTCTAAGGCTACTTTCACACTTGCGGCAGTGTGATCCGGCGGGCAGTTCCGTCGTCGGAACTGCCCGCCGGATCCGCATGTGACTTAAAGCATTTGTGAGACGGCTCCGGATGCGGATAAGTCTCACAAATGCATTACAAGAGCGGATCCGTCTCTCCGCTTGTCATGCGGACAGACGGATCCGTCTTGTATCTTTTTTCAAATTTTTACCGGTCTGACCATGCGCAGACCGGAAGGCCGGATCCGGCATTCCGGTATTCTGAATGCCGGATCCGGCACTAATACATTCCTATAGGCAAAAATGCTGGATCCGGTATTCAGGCAAGTCTTCGGGTTTTTTTCGCCAGGGATAAAACCGTAGCATGCTACGGTTTTCTCTTTTGCCTGATCAGTCAAAATGACAGAACTGAAGACATCCTGATGCATCCTGAACGGATTACTCTCCATTCAGAATGCATGGGGATATGCCTGATTAGTTATTTTACGGTATAGAGCCCCTGTGACGGAACTCTATGCCGGAAAAGAAAAATTCAAGTGTGAAAGTACCCTAAGCCAGTTTTCGGCTGTAGAAGAACCCTAAAATCTACGCCAGGCACACAAACTGCTGGATGCTGCGCCTAATGCCAAATGCTGCGTTCGCCTCGTCTTAAATCAGAGGCAGCATCTGGCAGTGTGCCTGAATATCATATCCCAGCATACGCTGCCGGGCTATGATAAATCTGCCCCTATGTACATACATATCTGTCAACATAAAATTCATGTAGCTATACATAAGCTAAAAATATGTGGTCATTTACTATCAGATATGCATCAGTTTTCTGGCGTATATCAGGCACAGATTGCGCCGCAAAGGTTATTTGCGCTGCAATCTGTGACTTTTCCCCACTCACACCAGGTCTAAAAAAACGGTCCTGGTGTGGACGGGGACTGGCCCATCTCAATCATCATTTTGTACGCCTGTTTTACGAAGTTGGCTTACATTTAGACCAGTGGTGGATGCGCGGAAGTTATGTAGATGAACATCAACTGGAATCACCGGGGCACATGCCACAACATACCTGTAATACCATGTAGAAGTTTTGGCTGAATATAGGCACCATTGAAACGTCACTATAAGGCTGCCTTCACACATGGTGGAAAAATCTGCCAGAAAATATGCAGCATAAATAATGATGTCTTGTAGCTTTTCTGAAGAAGAATGTACCCATCCATTTCAATGTGGATGCAATCCGCCCAGAAATCCGGTTCAAAATTCCCAAAGAAATCCACATCATAATCCGAGTATAAAAAGCCACATCATTGTAAAAATCTGCAGCTACATATTTTCTGGTGGATTTTTCCACCACATGTGAAGGCACCCTAATACAACACACTACTGGCAGCTGCTAGCAAATAGTGTTGATCACGAATATTCGAATTGCAAATTTTTATCGCGAATATCGGCACTTCGAGAATTTGCAAATATTTAGAATATAGTGATATATATTCGTAATTTCGAATATTCGAGATTTTTTTTAATCAGTACACATGATCCCTCCCTGCTTCTAGCTTTTGGGCCAATGAGAAGGCTGCAATATCTTTGACTTTAGGAGTAGTGTTGATTGTGAATTTTCGTAATGCGAATTTTTGTAATGAAAATCAATGAGATCGTGAAAACTCAGATCCAATGGTATATTCTAACCCCCAGGCATTCCTATAGTGACGTATACTCTTGTCGGGGAGGAGTATGCCAAAGTGGAACAACTGTACAGATATTAAAATAAAAAAAAGACGAATATTTTATATTATTACATATATATATATATATATATATTACAATATATTAGTTTTTCGAATACTCGTAATATTCTAAAACAAGAATATATAGCAATATAGCAAATATTCAAAAAAAAAAAGAATGTAGAACAATTTAGCTAATATAGTGCTATAATGTTTTATTTTAATAGTTGTAATTTTTTTTCAAATCTGAACTTCAGATGAGAAAAAAATGACAACTATTAGACAAAGAAGATTATAGCACTATATTAGCTTAATTGCTCTATATCAATTTTTTTCTAATATTCGCTATATTGCTATATATTCTTGTTTTTGAATATTACGAATATTTAAAAAAACGAATATATCCGTTTTCTAGAATATTAGTCTTTTTTTTTTTTATCTGTACAGTTGTTCCACTTTTGCATTCTCCTCCCCGTCAAGCATCCCTGTCACCATGGGAACGCCTGGGGGTTAGAATATACCATTAGATCTGAGTTTTCACGATCTTATTGATTCTCATTACAAAAATTTGCATCATGAAAATTCTCATTACGAAAATTCGCAATTAACAACTACTCCTAACGAATATTCAAATTCGCTAATATTATATGAAATATTTGCGAGATATTGCGAATTCAAATATGACCCTTGCCGCTCATCACTACTAGCAAACTTGTACTCAGCCATTCTCTGCAGTCTCTGGAATAGACAAGATGATCACCAAAGATCAGATATCGGCTTTATTCTGTCAGGAATCGGGAATGTCTCAATGAATCTTGGACAACTCTTTGGCCTGGGGCTTAGTAGTCAAGAGCCACAAGAAAAAGGCCCAAAGGCACAACATCTCAAGCTCTGCTTTGGCCACCTGGTGCGTGTAAAGGTTACAGTATTTTGATTACTGATTGGAAAACGTCTAAAAAATGGATTTGATGTTGGGTGGGGTTCCTATTATCGAGCCATAGTTCCCCATAGAAGACAAGGCAGGCTAAAATACGGATTGTAATTTAACCAAAATTCTGCCAAATGCAATAAACACACAGATAAATGTATTGCATAAAACCTTCACAAAAGCCTTGTCATTGCCTCTAAAAAACTAAAAAGAAATACTGACCATCTCCAATCCTGCACAACATCTCCACCACTTCCAGCTCAGCCACTTTCTTTATCATTAATGTACTTTATTATCCAATGAAGCCCGAGCAGAGAAATCCTGGCATCATTTATAATGCAAATTACAAGCACGGACAATGATTCTCTCTCATTATCCACCGCCCCAGGCTCTTGGAAGAGTTTTTGGACTGAGACGCGCAGCGGGAAAGGAAGCAGCCTTCCTCGGACATGATCAGGCAGACTGCAGGGAGCTAGGAGAGCTTCACAGAACCAGAGTGAGGCATGGGCTGGAACGGGTGAACTTGGCACCGACCTAATGATGAAACTCACTTTTATGTTTTGCATGCTTAGTAACCGCAGATGACTATAAATACAAACTGAAAGCTTCTCACTGCCCTGATCAGTCTCTACAATGACCGCTTTATGGCATCATTAGCAGCCAGGGAGTCAAGTAGTCTGATGAGAAATAAATGTATTAACAGCCAAGATGAAGCTACTTTATATACACTTACAGGGAATGTCTAATGTAGTTAGGCTTTATTTATTAGATGTAGTTCTGTGGAAGAGAAAAAAATTCTTTCGTTTTAAAAACTTTTCCAGCAGTGGCCACGGAGACACAGATTTCCTTCCTGTATTTGCAGAATAATAACCTTTAATTACGCAGCACCAACATATTCCACAGCATTTTCCGAATTAGGAAACAGTGACCTACACCTATGTCTAGAATGAAGCCCCCAAAGTGAAGGACAATGCATGGAGCATGTGCGGCATGCTTTCTATTCAGTTCTATGGGAGTCAGGGCCCATTCAGACGGACCCATTCGTTCTGCATCCGTGGTTTCGTTCCGCGGAAAGGATAGAGCATGTCCTATTCTTGTTTGCAATCGCGAACAAGAATAGGTATCTTCTATTATACTGTAGTTGCGGCCATGTGCGTCGCAGACAAGCACACGGCCAGTATCCATGTTTTGCGGATCCACAATACCCTACAGCAGTCTGAATGAGGCATTATGAAAAGAGCAGAGCTAATTCCGGAACTCCTATAGAAGTGAATAGAGAGCCCACAGAACACGCACGACCACCTCTCCATTCACCTACATGGACGTCCCAGAAATAGCCACGCCAGTGCTCGCCTGTTTTTGGCACTCTTACAGAAGTGAATGGAGAGTGACCATGCTTACCCAGTGAACTTTCGTTCACTTTGGGGGCCCTGTTTTAGAGACAGGTGCGAGTCTCAGAGTTGGCAGCGATAATCCACCAAAGTGTGAGATGGGCCGATCCCTTAAATGGATTTCCAGGGCTATGACAAAGCCATGCAGGAACATTCCCTTTAAAAATACTTTTCCAATAATTAAATTACAAATTTAGAAAATGGCATTGTTTTGCGATTTTTTCTAATATATTACTCCGGGTTCACTAAAAGGTTAACCTACCGTGCCCTTTAAATTTCACCATCAGAAATTTGCCACGCATTTTGAGCCTTGCATTTTACACTATAATTGCTCAATTGTCCACAAAAGTGTAATTTTAGATATAAGTGATAAATCTCTTTAGAGCTGACAGCACAGAGGTGAGGATGTCAGAGCCGTTACTGAAAATTCCATCTGCTATGAGGTGGGAATAAGAGGCTTAGACAATCTAATGAGCAGCGGATGGGTCCTTGGAGAACTATTGTAAGAAGAGTAATGGAGATGATTGAATGTGCATGGCCTCCAATGCTATAAGTGGAAAGTAAATGGAAACATTTATGATTCAGTGGCACATGAGGATGATACTTACTTTTATAGCATTTTATAATCCCTTTATGATGAAAAAAATCCTCAGTTTGGGAGAATATAGTCCCTTGTCAGTCCATTCCAATTCCTGTTGCAGTGATTAATCCCCTGATTTCTCCTGGACTGTGCCTTCGAGAAATCAAAGTGTTACATATTAGGAAACGACTTATCTACTGATGCTATAAACTATTTGTACACAGTTTATAACATCAGTTGATAAGTAGTTTCCAAATATATAAGATAAGTTAACTATGATGGGATCATGATATAACAGAATAACTAGTCATATGAAGTTGATCTATAAGGCCCCTTTCACACGGGCGAGATTTCCGTGCGGGTGCAATGCGTTAGGTGAACGCATTGCACCCGCACTGAATCTGGACCCATTCATTTCTATTGGGCTGTGCACATGAGCAGTGATTTTCATGCATCACTTGTGCGTTGCATGAAAATCGCAGCATGCTCCTCTTTGTGCGATTTTCACGTAACGCAGGCCCCATAGAAATAAATGGGTTTGCGTGAAAATCGCAAGCAAGTGCGGATGCGGTGCGATTTTCACGCACGGTTGCTAGGAGACGATCGGGATGGGGACCCGATCATTATTATTTTCCCTTATAACATGGTTATAAGGGAAAATTATAGCATTCTGAATACAGAATGCATAGTACAATAGGGCTGGAGGGGTTAAAAAAAAAGATTAAAATAATAATTTAGAAGTTTAGATGCAAATCTTGAAAATTTTCAAAAACCCACTTTTTAGGGACCAGTTCAGGCTTACATGATAGAAACCACCCAAAAGTGACCCCATTCTAGAAACTACACCCCTCAAGGTTTTTAAAACTGATTTTACAAACATCATAAACCCTTTAGGTGTTCCCCAAGAGTTGATGGCAAATGGAAATGAAATTTGAGAATTTCATTTTCTGGAAAATTTTCCATTTTAATCCATTTTTTTCCACTAACAAAGCAAAGAATAACAGCCGAACAAAACTCTATATTTATTGCCCTGACTCTGCAGTTTACAGAAACACCCAATATGTGGTCGTACACCACTGTACGGCCCCACGTCAGGGCGTAGAGGGAAAGGAGCGTCGTGTGGTTTTTGGAAGGCAGATTTCGCTGGACTGGTTTATTTACACCATGTCCCATTTGAAGCCCCCTGATGCACCTCTAGAATAGAAACTCCAAAAACGTGAGCCCATTTTGGAAACTACGGGATAAGGTGGCAGTTTTTGGGCACTATTTTAGGGTACATATGATTTTTGGTTGTTCTATATTACACTTTTTTTGAAGCAAAGTAACAAAAAATAGAAATTCTGAAATTTCATCTCCATTTGCCATTGACTCTTGTGGAACACTTAAAGGGGTTAACAAAGTTAGTAAAATCAGTTTTGAAAACCTTGAGGGGTGTAGTTTCTTAAATGGGGTCACTTTTTGGAGTTTCTACTCTAGGGGTGCATCAGGGGAGCTTCAAATGGGACATGGTGTCAAAAAACAAGTCCAGCAAAAACTGCCTTCCAAAATCCATATGACATTCCTTTCCTTCTGCGCCCTGCTGTGTGCCTGTACAGCAGTTTATGACCACATATGGGGTGTTTCTGTAAACTAAAAAATCAGGGCAATAAATATTGAGTTTTGTTTGGCTGTTTACCCTTGCTTTGTTACGGGAAAAAATGGATTTAAATGGAAAAGTTTTGGCACCGTTTTTATTATTTATTATTTACAATGTTCATCTGACAGATTAGATCATGTGCTATTTTTATAGAGCAGGTTGTTACGGACGCAGGGATACCTAATATGTTTACTTTTTAAAATTTATTTAAGTTTTACACAATAATATCTTTTTTGAACAAAAATCGTTTTAGTGTCTCCATAGACTGAGAGCCATAGTTTTTTTTACTTTTTGGGCGATTGTCTTAGTTAGGGTCACAGGACCCCCCTAGCCATTGTCACAGGGTGCCTGCTGAATTATTTCAACAGGCACCCCGTTCCGATCACTGCCAGCCGTGCGGCAGTGATCGTAACTACACAGGACGTACGGGTACGCCCTGTGTCCTTAAGGGGTTAAAAGACTGTTGCTAGGGCTTGTCTGTCTTCCCTTTAGTGTAAACAGAAGTCAGAGAGGCGGTCCTTCACACTGCATGCCTACATTAGGCTTCAGAGTGAGGAGATGTGTCTCTCAGTAATCCAATCTTATTGGCTGTCAGGAACCTGCTGGCTACAGCAAGTGTGTACGCGAAGAGAGGGAAGGCAGTTTTGGCCTCAGAAAACTGGCAGAGGAATCATCTTGAGAAGATCCTCATATCGTAGAGCTTAAAACAGCCGTAACTAAGAGGGCGTCATACAGCAGAGACCTGCGGCTAATTACCATGATCGGCAATAATGCCGATCGCGGTAATTAAAGGCTTTAGATGCCGCGAGCAGGCGTGATCACAGCATCTAAATGTGCAAAAACCCGCTACCGATACCCCATGTGGCCAATTCGGGCATAGAAATGAGCAAATTAGGATTTAAATGTCAATTTAAAAATCCCCAATAGAACAAAATCAAAAAACAT
This sequence comes from Bufo gargarizans, assembly GCF_014858855.1. Classification (NCBI taxonomy): domain Eukaryota; kingdom Metazoa; phylum Chordata; class Amphibia; order Anura; family Bufonidae; genus Bufo; species Bufo gargarizans. The sequence goes on along the minus strand of NC_058087.1, from coordinate 145,822,503 downwards.
TATTTATAAGCTTATATATGAGCTTCAAAATGATCACATTTTTTTTTTATATATATAAAAAATAAATAAATATAAAAGTTTAAATCACTCCCCTTTCTGTATATGTATAATTAAAAAATAAATACCTAAATAACAATAAATATAAACATCATGGGTATCATCGTGACCGAAAACGCCCATACTATTAAAATATTTTGAAATAATTCCAATATGACGAATGGCGTAACGGAAAAAATGGCCATAATGGTCAATTTGCCATTTTTTCATTGCTTTTCTTACCCCAAAATTTTTTATAAAATGTGATCAAAAAGTCACGCACACTCCAAAATGTTATCAATAAAAATTACAGATTGTTCCACAAAAAATATACCCTAAACAGCTCAATAGACATAAGTAGAAAAAAGTTATGGGGGTCAGAATATGGTGATGTAAAAAAAAATGTTTTTAACAAAGTTTACATTTATTTTTACACTATTTAGACATAAAAAAATCTACCCATATGGGGTATCGTTGTAATCGTTCTGATCCAGAGAATGAAAAGAAAGGGTCAGTTTTGCTGTAAATGAAATGCCATGGGAACAAAACCTATAAAACTGTGGGGGAATTGGTTTTTTATTTCCAATTCCACCCCGTTTGGAATTTTTTTACCACTTTATTTTACTGAAATGCCAATAAATATTATGTATTATTAAGTGTCCTCGGATGTCAATAAAACACGTATAGATCAAAAGAGACTTCATTAGCTCAGCATTATAAATTCATGGGAAAGCACAAATAAAAAAAAGAATGTCAAAGTGTATTTTATGACAAAAAAAAAACGAAACATGGACAATTAAAGCACAAACAACATTGCTGAAAAGTCCACTCAGCCTTTTCATGTATGGTATAATGAGACTTCTGACGCATCACCGATATCCATGTGTAGTTGTGAATTTATTTAAGAACTACAAAGGTCACGTGGCTGTTTCTTGGTTTTATAGGGTTTGTTTCATGATGACAACCCCTTTCCATAAGTTCTATTATGCCATGCTGACATTACAGAAGTGGGCCCCTGCTCTACACCTCCTCTAGAAGCCAGAAACGAGATATGCTATGTAAGAGCAGCTCCTGGTCTGGTTGACTTAACCTTGCCTGTCAATGCACGATATGGTCGGCCATTCCTTTGGATGATTGCCTTTTAACACCACCTTTCAATTGGTGGCGTCTTTGCACCACCAGCAGAGAACCTAAAAGCTATCATATTTTAAAGGAATTTGTTATTATATTTTCAACCCCAACAGCATTATACAGTACATGATAGTAATAGGTTTCTAAAGCTATCATTGTCTGAAATGTCTCTTGCAGCATAAAGGGAAGAATTTAGTTATAAAGTAGTGTGTGCTTCCAAAGAAGAGTCATGTAGGTGTTCAAAGCCTTCTAAGAAGTCATGCAGTTTCACACCCCCACTGGCTTGAATGACATTCCACATGCTTAGATGCATCATTACAACCCTGCTCCGGGGTTATCTGGTGCATGCACAGTGAAGCTACGTGTACTGGCTGTAAGGTGAACTACAGAGGTGACCGTCTAAAACAATACAGCCAGCATACTAAAAAAACTGCTACTATTCTTCCTACACCACTCCAATTAATATAGTTATCCCTAGGTGTACACCAGAGCCCACCGCAAGGGTGGATTTATTTATTAAACTCACTTATATAACGCTAATATATGTCTTTAGAGTGTGGGAGGAAACCCACGCAAACACAGGGAGAACATACAAACTCCATGCAGATGTTGTCTTTGGACCCCAGCTGTCACGGATGGTGTTGCAGAAAACTAGAAGACAACAAATGAAGATCCGACTGACTTGATCCCAAACTAAGGAACATAAGGGTGAGCCCTGTAAAAGCCCTCGCGCTCTCCCTGACTTCTCAGCCCATGCAAAGATCTCTATGATAGATAATTGCATGCCCTCGTGCCTCGACTGTATGACACCTGAACACCCTATAATAGTGAGGGGACACGACCAATGGCTCCCTACACTTAAAACGGAGGGAGTCAGGGTCACCTAGGATCAAGCCAACAGGAAAACACAAATAAAGGAACAGACTTATCTGTAGAATCATCAGTTTCAGCATGCGCACAATCCAGGAAGTTGTATAAACCGCAAAGTGATGCAGTATGGGACGGGATTTAAAGGGATGCAATCAGTGCCACTAGATAACAGCTGAGAGAGGAAAAACGAGATGACAAAACGAAAGCAAAACAAAAGAACCTCAAGCAGGAGGTTCTGAAGAACGTCTGTCAGAGCTTCTCAGATATCTGGCGGTGACACCAGCACTGCAAGGCACCAGTGCTAACCACCGAACTACCCTTGACTGCTAGACAACATAGGTTACATCTGTGGAGTAAAGCTACAGAAAACTGGTGTGACCTCACAGGTAGCACACATACCTGGATAATTAAAAGGGAAACAGAAGAGTAGTCTGAGTCAAATCAGGAGAGTAAGTAGAAGCCAAATCTGTAGACAAGCCAAAGTCTTTACGCAGGGGTTTACTAATCAGGAATAGAGTATGAGCACTAAACAAAGAGGGACAAACAGGAGCCAGGACGAAATCTCAGACACTGACCTAGAGATAGTGCTTGATTTAAATACCCCACCTAGCCCTGAACATCGAGCTAGAGCCCTGAATGGCTCAGCATCCCATCTTTCTGATAGGCCGACCAGTCAGTAGCTGACAATCTTCCAGGAATGGATGTGCTACTCCTGATCACCACCAGCACTGCTGCATGAACCAAAGCAGCGGCTGCTGGAGGGAGATATAGACAACACTAGATAGTGGTTAGGGAAGTTCATGACACTGGCCTTAGCTTAATCTGTGCATGCACCAGATGCCCTTAGGATTTTTTTAAAGGTGATGTTTTTAGTATGTGTCTGCACATGCTTTGGGGTATAGATGCCAACCACTGATCAGGCACCATTGTCTACGGTATAATTAAAAACTAACTGATATCACTGTGTATGCAATCTCTGATCTGCCATTGGTCTTCTCCTCTCTATTACTCTAACCACCTCCTCATATTAGTAACTGCCACCTGAAATTTCCAACATATACCTTTCTAACAAAGCTAGAGCCAGACCTGTACCACACATGGGTCCAGAGATCTCCACATTCACTGCTTCAATTGCTCTGTTAGATTATCCTCAACGCCGCAGCTCAGTGGGGGCATGTCCTTACTCCTGCAGCTCTTTCCCTGTAACTGCCACAGCTTCTAACGGAACATATGGCTCATGGCAGTTGAAGAGTTAGGCTCCATTCACACGGGCGCAAATGGGTCCGCATCCGTTCCGCAATTTTTCGGAACGGGTGCGGACCCATTCATTTTCTATGGGGACGGAATGGATGCGGGCAGCACACAGTGTGCTGTCCGCATCCGCATTTGCGGAGCGCGGCCCCGATCTTTGGGTCCGCAGCTCCGCAAAAGATAGAACATGTCCTATTCTTGTCCGCAGCTTGCGGACAAGAATAGGCATTTCTATAGGGGTGCCAGGCTGGTGTGTTGCGGATCCGAAATTTGCAGGTCTGCAACACACCACGGACGTGTGAATGGAGCCTTAAACTGAGCACGTTCGACCAGCTCAGTGAGATGGACAAAAAAAAAAGGAAAAGAGCAAACACCAGGTGGCGCTATGAAGATACATTTTATTGAATAGCTCACTGGTTATACAAAATGTTTAGTTTCATGCAATTACAAAAGTATTCAGATCCAGGTGCTGGTTTGAAAAATGTAGAATATATTTTGTGACACTTACTAATATAGCCTATGTTGAAATTCTGCACCATTTTCTATATTTCATAATGTACACAACGTCTATTGTGCTGTCCACACAGACATCTTGTCCATAAAATGGCTGCTGATGGAGGGTCATGTGACCAGGTAAATCACCTCCATGTGATGTCTCCTTCGTTCAGATACACTGCCCCACCATTTGCACTTGTTCTGTTTAGTGCAGGTGCAGTGTGTTCGGATGGAGGAGACATCACATGGAGGTGATTTGCCTGGTCACATGACCCTCCATCAGCAGCCATTTTATGGACAAGATGTCTGTGTGGACAGCACAATAGACGTTGTGTACCTTATGAAATATAGAAAATGGTGCAGAATTTCAACATAGGCTATATTAGTAAGTGTCATATAATTATCTTATATACACATTGGTCAACAATAACCAGAAAGTGGCCAACCCCTTTAACCTTTCCAATTTTTCAGGATACAAAATCGATAGTTTTTTTTTTTTTTTTTTTTAAATGGGAACCTATAGGTGGCATCCATCAGAGACATCATGCGTACATTAAAGGGAAACTGTGAAGTTGGACATGGTGTCTGATCTGTAGGCATCATGTTATAGAGCAGGAGGAGCTGAGCAGATTCATATATAGTTTTTGCAGGAAAAGATTCAGTAGAACCTGTACTTTATTCATTTACATCTCTGCTCATTCTTTGTGGAGACCAGAGAGCGGTCCGACTAGGTGACTGACAGTATTCCCTGTATGATGGTCGATGTAATCACCAAGTAGGACCGCCCAATGGACTCCAAAGCATGGAAAGATGGGCGTTGGATCTCACGCCACACATCTCTCCTGATATGTTGGGCAAAGGGAAAATGTTAAAGGGGTTATCTGATACTAAATCAGACTACCAGATGTGGCAGACCGGTGGTGTTGATGATACTCACCTGGTCCCTGCCATTGAATTCAGCCTCTGTGGCACTTCTGCTCCCCTCTGCAACTACAGGTGAAACTCGAAAAAATTTGAATATGGTGCAAAGTTAATTTATTTCAGTAATGCAACTTAAAAGGCGAAACTAACATATGAGAGACTCATTACAAGCAAAGCAAGATATTTCAAGCCTTTATTTGTTATAATTTGGATGATTTTGGCTTATAGCTTATGAAACCCCAAAGTCACAATTTTGAGGTCCCCTTTGCTCAGGGGGTATGGATTAACTAGCTGACTAGAGTGGGACACTTTGAGCCTAGAATATTGAACCTTTTCACAATATTCTAATTTTAAGCTGCATTAATGCAACTCCTTTTTAATTTGCATTACTGAAATAAATGGACTTTTGCACGATATTCGAATGTTTCGAGTTTCACCTGTATATCAACATCAGTCAATGGGGGGGGGGGGGGACACGTGACCGCTGCAGCCATCACATGAGTATTATCACCACTGTGGTTCAGCCACGTCTGGAGGTCTGATTTAATATAGGATAACCCCTTTAAGAGAGGAAAAATCTGTTCCATGCTACTTTCTGAGCTGCTGAATCTGAATATCGTTGTTTCTATCCTATTTTAACCCTCTTAAATATGTGTCCATTAATACAGTAGGCTTCTATGCGTGCCACACAGCAATCCCTTTATTCCATTAGCAATGAGGCAGAATTTCTACTGTACAGGGGAATCTGGGGACTGGCACGCAATTTGGTTTCAATCAATAAGACGATACCTGACAACCAATCGCTAGCGAAACACTTTAAGTACCAACAGTTTTCTCACATGTGAAGACAAATGTCATTTGAAGTCTAAGTCATCATGAATTCTCATTTTTAGCCTGAAAGAAAACCAGAACAGTAACGTCGTTGAACTTTAACCAATATTTTGTGTTGGGTGAAGGAAGAGAAAAGGGTATTAGTCATCTTAAGCAGGTAATCATTCCTATCCTCCAAAGTGATAACAAAAAATGCTATTTCTTTGAAAATGCAGTAATCACAGGCAGACAAGGCCTTCAGAATATCAGCAGACTGCATCTACCACTCGCTGAGCAACAGATTCCCTTTAAACACAAATAGCTATTTTTTTGTGTGGATGTAATGACTATAAAACCCCACGGAATTCAGAGTTCTCTGCGCCCGCCTAGGCTGACGTCACTGTTAAAGTCTTGTCATGCCAACCCTGTCCGTGCCAATTTGTAATGATGTATTTGCTGGAAGAAAAAAGTTTTTTTTAGAAGTAATGAATGGCATAATCTATAAAAACATTGCAGTTATCTAGCGGTTTATTATATTTTATAAAACATAATGATAGGGAACACAAAGCACCAAAATCAATACAAAATTATTCTGTTATCAATGGTAGAACACAAGGTAAAAGTATATCAAGCCACAGCAGAGATTCATTTTTTATCTTCTCTTTGTGATATAGTGTAGCTCCATGTTGAAAGCACTCCTGCCCGAAGCTTGGAACTTGTAAGGTGCAAGCTTGTACAGACAATGCTTCCGTTTCCGACAGTTGCTTTACCGAATGGTCCGCCTTGCCCCCCTACAGCATCTCCTGCTGTCCCAGACTACACCTTGAATCCATTCTAGGATATGCCACCAGTGTCTAATAGGTGCAGGTCCCACCTATTTCTAAAATGGAGCTCGCAAAGTGAAGAAGAGTGAATGTCACATGAACGGCCAACCTCCACCTATTTCTATGGCAGAGAAGAAAATAGCATAAATCGGCTATTTTCGGAAGTCCCAAAGAAATAAATGGGAAAAGTACTGTGCAAGTGTGACCACCGCTACGTTCAATTTTATGAGGCTAATGGAAAAAGCTGAGCCAGCCCTCAGCTATTTTTGTCAGTACCGAAGACATGAATGGAGAGCGACTGCGCATGCGCAGCCCACTCTCCCTCACTTTGCAGGCTTATTTTTAGAGATAGCTGTGGGTCCCAGAGGTGGGAACTGCACCTATTAGACATTGGTGGCAAATCCTAATTTAACTGAGATGAGTTGAGGACTTTAATCTAGAGGCACTGGGTGCATGCGCAATACGCAGAAGACAGCTGGGATGTGTTCACATATGAAGTTTAGAGAGGGAAATGGGGCCAACATTCCACATATTGCCTCAGGCAGTAAAAAGCTTAACCCTGGTGGTAGGTAAAATGAAAAGTGAAGCAGGGCAATGACGGGTAACCATCAGCAAGCTCTGTCCCATTTTTATTTGCAGGGTGCTAAGACCTCTATGCAGAATTAACATTTCTGTATTACTGTATTTTTGGATGCCAACACTTACCGAAACTCGAAGCCAATGCACCCAGCAGTGCTTATAAAATAACCCTGCTGCCCTTAGTTAATGGCTGTTCCCTAGCTGATGTTGTTTGGAGAGCCTCTTTAAACCTATATCTGAACCGGCAGTCCATTAGCTGCATGTGGCTCCTGCAACTTGTCTAAATGATATCACTTTATCTTCATGGATGCAATCTGTTTTAAGCCATTTAATTTGATAGCATGCAGAGTTGTATCCAAGGGCAAAGAAGATGTCACAGATATGCTGTGGAGTCAGCACCGGATACATCTGCACGCACAAAACAGTTTTGGGTTATCCCCGGGCACAATATAACTGACAAATCACTCCACTTAAATGCATGTACCAATGTATATGTACGGGAGAAAGATGTGCAGCTACGGTACAATAACGTGTGTAGTAAAAGTTGCAGGATAGTATGCGCAACCCAATAAATTATAGGAGTATTTAGGCAATTTTAGGGTATGCCCTTAGATCGGTGAGGGTACTACAACTGGTATTCCCACCAATCATGTACAATGCAGGGCCCACAGATTTGAAGGAGGCATGGGTCATGTGCACTGCCACTCCATTCATCTAAAATAGCTGAGACCTGTGCAGTCTCATAGAGATGAACAGAGCAGCAGTGAACACGCCCAACCTACTGCTCCATTCCTTTTGGAGGGGAGGTTCTCCTGATTGGTGTGGATCAGAAGCCACACTGGACTAATAGTTCTCCGCTATCTTTTGCATCGAAGATAACTGCAAAAAGATTTACGAAGACCCCTTTTCAGGATTGAGGCCGGGGGAGGGGGTGGGTGGGAGTACTATTTCTCCTTATGGAGAGCACTTAGTAGATGTAAAGAGTCTTATAGCTATGCTCACTGACTGCCTAAAGTAATCTCAAGTCAAACGATAGTCTCATCAGGGGCTCAGACAAATGTTCTGTCAATTCCCAGTGCTTTACGCCAGTGTTTCTCAACTCCAGTCCTCAGGGTCCACCTGCTGGTCACGTTTTCAGGATTTCCTTAACATTGAGCAGATGATATAATTAGTGTCAATGTATCAGGACTAGAAATGAGCGAATAGACTTCGGATGAAACATCCAAAGTCGATACGCATAAAACTTCGGTCCAATACTGTACGGCGCAGGAACTACTGCATAAGCCCAATTTTCAGTTATACTATGTTGGCCTGCCACCTGCAGGCCTCCATATGAACTGCAGTTCTAATATGCTGGGTATCTTCAGAGAGACTCGGTGCATTAGAATGAAGGACCGGCTTCCCCGATCACTGCATCCTTTTTAGCTATTTAGATGCTGTGGTCACGCTTGACCATGGCATCTAAAGGGTTAAATGTCTGCTATTTGCATTATTGACGGTCACAGACATTAGCCGCAGGCCTCAGCTGTTTGAAACAGCAGAGACCCGCTGGGTATGTCGCCCGCTGTGCTGGCGAGCGGGCGCCATATTTAAAGACCATCCCAGGGCCATACATGTACGGTGCTGGGAGTCTAAGGGTTAAATCACACAAAATGATTGACCCTCACAGGACAAGACTTTCTATGACCAGATTCCATGTTCAGTCTTTTTAAGTGATATTCCTGACTATTAGACATTCACATTTGTAGCCTCTATTACTGTTAGAAAATGTTTGAATGAGATGATGAGAAGTGCCAGGTAGCGCTAATGTAATTGCATTAATCATGTCATGATAGCAGTACATTTGGTCACATCCCTATGGTGAACCACTTTTCTGAGATGGACACACTTTCCTTTTTTTAACACACGGCAGCAGCTGACACAATTACTTTGGCACAGTGAGAATATAATGTACATTAGAGCAGATAAATGTCCTGTGAGTGATAATGGATAGAATATTTCAAGTAAAGCTCCATCATTTTATTAATGTTATCAATATAATTATTACATATAAAATGTAGCATCTAAGTAGTATACACAACATGGCCTAAAGCGGCACTCATGTAGGCTTAGTATATGGAAGGGCTTTTAAAGAGGCTCTCCAGGATTTTTTTTTCTTTTTCTATATAGGGCAGGATTATGAAATAATAAAATAAATGCAATTGTGTGTGCCCTGTGTATACCTGTTTTATTTGAGGTGTAATTTGTGTGTTTGTCAGCCATCTTGATTCCTTCAAGATATTGTATTCCTAATGAATCCTACATTTCCAATGATCATTGGCTTTGTAGAGACAGAGGCGGTGGAGTCTCACCACACTGCAGTGCTCTGTGTCCTCTGAGGGCAGCCATGACTGATTAGTGACACACAGCTGTAGTCCCCTCACACGACATACTCTCTATGTATTCCTATGTGATTAAGCTTGAGACTGTCTGCCTTCTCTCCTGTCATCTCTCTCCCAACAGCTCTTACATGCAGGAGGCAGGGACACCAGTGTGAAGCTACATATCGTAGAACTACACTGGAGAGTCAGCACACACAGATAGTACAGGCAGTGTGAGAGTCAGAAGGTTTATATAACTGCAGCCAATCTCATACACTCATCTACTATATATCTGCACTCCTCGTCCTTTACATAGAGGAGACATTATATCTTTAGAGGGGTTGTCTCACTTCAAATGGCATTTATCATGTAGAGAAAGTTAATACAAGGCACTTACTAATGTATTGTGATTGTCCATATGGTCTCCTTTGCTGGCTTGATTCATTTTTCCATCACATTACACATTGTTTATTTCCATGGTTATGACCACCCTAAAATCCAGCAGTAGTGGTTGTACTTGCACACTATTAAAAAGCTCTGGCCTCTCTGGTGGCCAGCACTGAGGGAGCGCACATAGGGCAGAACTTTTTCATACAGCGTGCAAGCATGACCACCACTGATGGATTGCATGGGTGTCGTAACCATGGAAACGAGCTGCATAAAATAGGGCTTATAGCCATGTCAGCCATGAAAGGCCAACCCCTTTAAAGAGAACCTGTAACCTCTCCTGACGTGTCTGTGTTCATAAGAACTTGCATTCCCCATGTAAAAACAAATCTGGAGCATCTATTCTTATGACTATGTTGTGCCATTCCTTTATTATTTCTGCAAAGTTATAAATAAATTGCTAGTAGTCTGCAATGAACGTCCAGATTGGTTTTACCAGCTGGGGATGTGTTACACAGCCTACCACAGGCAGCAGTAGTTGGATAGTGTCAAACTGTGCAGGGATACACCACGACCTGGTAATAACCATCTGGACCTTCATTGCAAACTGCTGGTAATTAATTCATAAACTTCTAGAAGGCGTAGTAAAAGATTGGCACATCATAGAGTCATAAGAATAGATGGGAATTGTATTTGTGAGTTATAACCTCTATTCAGATTCTAGGCCGTCTCATGTGACCAACACTAATCTCCAACTGACACAGGACAGGAAGTCAGTTACTTCTCTATTCATTCCTATGAGACTGACATTGAGGCTCCCATAGGAATACATAGAGACTTCCTGTCCACACATAAGATACTGCGTTATTTGGATAGTCAGAATGCTGGTCACATTACACAGCTGAGGATCAGAAGGGAGGTTATAACTCACAAATACAGTCACCGGTAAGAAGATTACCTTCACTACAGTTTACATCTGGTACCTTTCTAACAGGTCAGATAGGGAGTGGTTCATTAATTTCATTATATTTTAGTAATTCCATTCCTTAAAGAGAACCTGTCACCGGGATTTTGGGTATAGAGCTGAGGACATGGGTTGCTAGATCACCGCTAGCACATCCGCAATACCCAGTCCCCATAGCTATGTGTGCTTTTATTGTGTAAAAAAAACTATTTTATACATATGCAAATTAACATAAAAGAGTCATATCTTACTTGTGTGACCAGAGAAGAGTCATATTTTCAAGCTCCGACTCATCTCAGGTTAATTTGCATATGTATCAAATCGGTTTTTATACACAATAAAAGCACACAGAGCTATGGGGACTGGGTATTGCAGATGTGCTACCGGCGATCTAGCAACCCATGTCCTCAGCTCTATACCCAAAATCCCGGTGACAGGTTCCCTTTAAATTAAATACCAGGCTAATGTGAGCAGCAGACATATTAATAATCACACAGTATGTAGAGCTGATGGAAATCACATCATGCAGAGGCTACGATCTATACATGTTACTGTCACTACCAGAGCTTTGAGACGTTCTCACAGCTCTGTGTCTCCACCCCTGTGATGATGTCACTTAGAGTTTGGAGGTGTTCTCACTGTTCTGTCTCTCCGCCCCTGTGATGAGGTCATTACTCCCAGCTGTCTCTCCTGCGTTTGATTTCCCTGCCTTTAAATCACCCCTCCTCCTATTGCAGGGCGTGGATTATACTTCTCTTTTCAGTTGTAGCTCTGCCTTGAGTATCTTCACTTCTTTAGCTACTAGTTCTCTGGACCTGTGTTCTGCTGCTGCAAGCACTCCGGATATTGCCAGCGGCCCTTGGATCCGTCTTCTCTGCGGCTACAGCTCCATCAGCTAAGTGTGCAGACTTTGTTGTGTACCTGGTGATTTCCTGACTGGATCTGAGGTGGCCACGGTTCCCTCCATATTCTGAGCAGGGCATCGGTGGCCGTGCCCCTTCCACTATTGTAGGGGTTACAGGGCTCATCAGTCTAAGGTACGCGGGCATGCCTCGTTCCACCATTTGGATCCGGGCATGTGCTTTAGCAGCTTAGGGAGAGTGTTGAGGGTCTGACAGGGGTCACCCTTTCTCGTCCCTAGTTTGGGTCCGGTCAGTAGCTCTTCTTACTGTGTATGCTCTGGTTACCCTTAAACAGCCGTGACATTATAATCCACCAAAACCGTCCTTGTTGACATGGATCCGCTTTCTGGCTTGGTTGACCGCATGCAGGGTCTTTCTTTGGAAGTTGCGGATCTCCGTCAATCTGTGACTCAGCTACAAACATTGGGCTCTGCTCCGGCTCATGGAGTCTGTTGCGAGCCAAAGGTCTCACTTCCGGAAACGTTCTCCGGGGGCAGTGAGAATTTTGTTCGCTTCAGAGAGGCATGTAAACTCCATTTTTGTTTGTGTCCCCACTCCTCTGGTAATGAGGAACAGAGGGTGAGGATTGTCATCTCCCTGCTCAGGGGTAATGCTCAGACTTCGGCTTTTTCGCTGCCATCAGGGGATCCTTCCCTTCGATCCGTGGAAAGATTTTTTGTGGCCCTGGGGCAGATATATGATGACCCGGATCGTGTTGCTCTGGCAGAATCGAACTTACGTGTTCTATGCCAGAACAAACTGTCTGCGGAGCTTTATTGTTCTGAATTTCGGAGATGGGCAGCTGATTCAGGCTGGAATGATGCTGCACTCCGAAGTCAGTTCTGTCATGGTCTCTCAGAGGGTTTGAAAGATGCCTTTGCTTTCCATGAGAGACCAACGTCCTTAGAGTCTGCCATGTCATTAGCGGTACGCCTTGACAGGCGTCTAAGGGAAAGAAACAAGACCTCTCCGTCCAGCCATTGTCAGTCTAGGGGCAATGGTGCGGACTCATTCATTATGCAGGGGTCTCATCCTGTCTCGCTCCCCTCTGAGGAGGAGCCCATGCAGTTAGGCCGACTTGCCCCTGATAAAAGAGGATTTAGTCCTCAGAATATGGTGTGTTTTTGTTGTGGGGGCATAGGTCATTTGGCAAATGTTTGTCCGTCTAGGAGATTCCTGAACTGTACTAAGAGCGATAATAAGAGAAAAACCTCAAGAGGTGGATCATCAAGTTCTGCTTCATCTGCTACTTTGGGCAAAGTTGATGTGGGAATTGATGCTTTTCCTCTGACCTGCAGTTCCCGTTTTCTCCTGTCTGCCAGGGTGGCGCTAGAGAGCAAAGTCATTCCTTGTGAGATTTTTGTCGATAGTGGAGCGGCCGTCAATCTTATTGACACTCAATTTGTAGCCTTGCATGGTTTTCAGGTTTGTACTTTAGAAAAGGATATACCTGTTTTTGCTATTGACTCTGCCCCACTCTCGCAGAGATCTCTGAAAGGCATTGTTCACAATATCCGGCTAGCTGTAGGTGACACTCATGTGGAGGAGATATCTTGTTTTGTCCTTAACGGATTGCCTTCTCCTCTAGTTTTGGGGCTACCCTGGCTCACTAGACATAACCCCACTATTGATTGGCAAGGAAGGCAAATAAATAAATGAGTGGAGTGACTTTTGTAGAGAGAATTGTCTCACAGCGACTCTTGCAGAGGTGTCTACTAAAACTCTGCCATCATTTCTCTCTGATTTCTCGGATGTGTTTTCCGAGAGCAGTGTTCGGGAGCTACCTCCTCACCGGGAGTTTGACTGTCCCATTAACCTCATTCCCGGCGCCAAGCTGCCAAAGGCACGCCTCTACAATCTCTCACAACCGGAAAGACTCGCAATGCGAACCTATATCTCCGAGAGTCTCGAGAAGGGGCATATTCGTCCCTCAAAGTCGCCTGTTGCCGCAGGTTTTTTTTTTGTTAAAAAAAAAAGATGGCTCTCTGAGACCTTTCTTAGATTTTAGGGAGCTGAACCGTATCACGATTCGCGATCCCTATCCCCTTCCTCTGATCCCGGACCTCTTCAACCAAATTGTTGGGGCCAAGGTGTTTTCCAAATTGGATCTGAGAGGCGCGTACAACCTGGTCAGGGTCAGAGAGGGGGATGAATGGAAAACGGCCTTTAATACCCCTAACGGGCATTTCGAGAATCTCGTTATGCCTTTCGGCCTGATGAATGCTCCGGCCGTCTTTCAGCATTTTGTTAATAGTATTTTCTATCATTTAATGGGGAAATTTGTATTGGTGTATCTTGATGATATTTTGATTTTTTCCCCTGATGTTCAGACCCATCAGGATCATCTTTTTCAGGTCCTGCAGATACTGCGGGAGAATAAACTGTATGCCAAGCTGGAGAAATGTCTTTTTATGGTATCGGAGATTCAATTTCTGGGTTTTCTCCTCTCTGCTTCTGGTTTTCGCATGGATCCGGAGAAGGTCCGTGCTGTGCTGGAGTGGGAGCTTCCTGAAAATCAGAAGGCATTGATGCGCTTTCTGGGTTTTGCTAACTACTACAGAAAGTTCATTTTGAATTATTCCTCTATTGTCAAACCCCTTACTGACATGACAAAAACGGGGACGGATTTTTCCTCTTGGTCGGAGGAGGCGCTTGCAGCCTTTTCTAAGATTAAAGAGAGTTTTGCGTCTGCTCCCATCTTGGTGCATCCCGATGTTTCCTTACCTTTTATTGTTGAGGTGGATGCTTCCGAGGTGGGTGTGGGTGCAGTTTTGTCCCAGGGCCCCTCTCCTGCCAAATGGCGACCTTGTGCCTTTTTCTCTAGAAAACTCTCCCCGGCAGAGAGAAACTATGATGTGGGAGATAGGGAGTTGTTGGCCATCAAGTTGGCTTTCGAGGAATGGCGCCATTGGTTGGAGGGGGCCAGGCACCCTATCACCGTTTTTACCGACCATAAGAATCTGGCGTACTTGGAGTCGGCCAGGCGTATGAATCCGAGACAGGCCAGATGGTCTCTGTTCTTCTCCAGATTCAATTTTGTTGTTACTTTCCGCCCTGGGATCAAGAATGTGAAGGCTGATGCTCTCTCTCGCTGTTTTCCGGGAGGAGGAAACTCTGAGGACCCGGGTCCCATTTTGGCGGAGGGGGTAGTTGTTTCTGCTCTATATTCCGATTTGGAGGCCGAGGTCCAGGCTGCCCAGTCTGAGGCACCTGCCCGTTGTCCCTCCGGGAAGTTGTTCGTGCCTCCTGAGCTACGTCACAAACTCTTTAAGGAACATCATGATACGGTTCTTGCTGGTCACCCCGGGAGTAGAGCCACGGTAGATCTCATTGCTCGGAGATTTTGGTGGCCGGCTCTTCGTAAGTCTGTGGAGGGTTTTGTGGCGGCTTGTGAGACGTGCGCTCGCGCTAAGGTCCCTCGTTCACGACCTTCAGGTTCCCTTCTCCCGTTACCCATACCTTCCCGTCCTTGGACACACCTGTCCATGGACTTTATCACGGATCTTCCTCGTTCCTCGGGGAAGTCGGTGATCCTGGTGGTCGTGGACCGTTTTAGCAAGATGGCTCATTTCGTTCCTTTCCCTGGTTTACCCAATGCTAAAACGTTGGCGCAAGCTTTTGTCGATCATATTGTTAAATTGCACGGCATTCCCTCTGAGATTGTTTCCGATAGAGGCACGCAGTTTGTGTCCAGGTTCTGGAAGGCTTTCTGTTCTCGCCTGGGGGTTCGGCTGTCCTTCTCTTCTGCTTTTCACCCGCAGTCGAATGGTCAGACTGAGCGCCTCAATCAGAATCTGGAGACATATTTGCGCTGTTTTGTGGCAGAGAACCAGGAGGATTGGTGTTCATTTCTCCCTCCTGCTGAGTTTGCTTTGAACAACCGTCGTCAGGAATCTTCTGATAAGTCACCATTTTTTGGTGCATATGGGTTCCATCCGCAGTTTGGGACATTCTCGGGAGGGGCTCTTTCTGGTTTACCTGAGGAGGAGAGATTTTCCTCGTCTTTGTCTACCATTTGGAAAAAGATTCAGAGTAATCTCAGAAAGATGAGTGAGAAGTATAAGCGTGTGGCTGATAAGAGATGTGTGCCTGGTCCGGACCTGAATGTGGGTGATCTGGTGTGGTTGTCTACAAGAAATATTAAACTGAAGGTTCCCTCCTGGAAATTGGGTCCCAAGTTTATTGGGCCTTATAAAATTTTGTCAGTCATCAATCCTGTTGCCTTCCGCCTTGATCTTCCACGGGTTTGGAAGATACATAATGTATTTCACAGATCTCTCTTAAAACCATATGTCCAGCCCACGGTACCCTCCTCTTTGCCTCCTCCTCCAATTTTGGTTGATGGCAATCTGGAGTTTGAGGTGTCCAGAATTGTGGACTCTCGCATTGTCCGCGGTTCTCTTCAGTACCTCGTTCATTGGAAGGGTTATGGTCCTGAGGAGAGGATGTGGGTTCCGATGTCGGACATTAAAGCCACTCGCCTTATCAGGGCATTTCATAGGGCTCATCCTGGGAAGGTGGGTCCTGGGTGTCCGGAGTCCACCCGTAGAGGGGGGGGTACTGTCACTACCAGAGCTTTGCTTTGAGACGTTCTCACTGTTCTGTCTCTCCGCCCCTGTGATGAGGTCATTACTCCCAGCTGTCTCTCCTGCGTTTGATTTCCCTGCCTTTAAATCACCCCTCCTCCTATTGCAGGGCGTGGATTATACTTCTCTTTTCAGTTGTAGCTCTGCCTTGAGTATCTTCACTTTTTTAGCTACTAGTTCTCTGGACCTGTGTTCTGCTGCTGCAAGCACTCCGGATATTGCCAGCGGCCCTTGGATCCGTCTTCTCTGCGGCTACAGCTCCATCAGCTAAGTGTGCAGACTTTGTTGTGTACCTGGTGATTTCCTGACTGGATCTGAGGTGGCCACGGTTCCCTCCATATTCTGAGCAGGGCATCGGTGGCCGTGCCCCTTCCACTATTGTAGGGGTTACAGGGCTCATCAGTCTAAGGTACGCGGGCATGCCTCGTTCCACCATTTGGATCCGGGCATGTGCTTTAGCAGCTTAGGGAGAGTGTTGAGGGTCTGACAGGGGTCACCCTTTCTCGTCCCTAGTTTGGGTCCGGTCAGTAGCTCTTCTTACTGTGTATGCTCTGGTTACCCTTAAACAGCCGTGACAGTTACCCTTTCAGTAATTCAATACTTTTTATGGGTGAGAGGTAACTTCTTGTAATATCATGTTCAATAAAAAATAATACACAACCTCCACTCCGCTTTAGCAGCCATTGATTCCTGGCCAGTGCATCTAAATGGCCCATATGTCATCATGTCGATGGGATCACTAGGTGTTTTGCTAGTTAAACTAGAAGACTACAAACTGAATGCAGAATCGGGGGAATGTAAATCACTCAGTAAATAGACTAAAGATCTGACTCTATAATTAAAATGTGTACAAGGAAAGGTCAAAAGGGCGCACAAATCAATACTAAATGCACTGGGCCTCATGTAGTTTTACTAAAAAAACTGCCATGGGAAGGATGTGAGAACTGCAGCAGGATGCAGGATGTGCTTGTGTCACGGACACTCTTGTGTCAGGTGCCAGGAGATCAAAGAGACTGGCAACACGTGGGTTAATCTGAATGGTTCCCTGCGGATCATTTGTGTCTGTGTTGTTTTGGTAATGACCACACCCCTGGCAGGTGTTGTTGGTTTGGTCATTTAACTTCCCCTATTTATTACTGCTTACCCCTTTTGCAGTTTATAGCTTCAGTTTCTGGACTCTGGGCTAACTGGTTGTTGGATCTCGGTTGAGCTCCTGGCGCTGCCTTGGCTCTACGTAAAGTTAAGTGTCATCTTCCCTATTTGTATTTTGTTTGTTGTATTTCCCTGTTTTTGTATCTAGGCCTGAGGGAGACTCCTGTTCATCCTTCTGGTGGAGGAATAGGTTGTCTCAAGTCCTGTCACTATACCAGGGCCTTACAGGATGTGTTAGGGCTCTAGGTTCCGCTGCATGAACTTTCCTACCTTCCAGGTTAGTTCATACTGATAGTTAGTCAGGACTTGGATTAGGGTTGTTCAAGGAGGTGACCTTCTCCTTTACCCTAGTATTTATTACTGCTTACCCCTTTTGGGGTGCGGTTTATAGCTTCAGTTTCTGGACTCTGGGCTAACTGGTTGTTGGATCTCAGTTGAGCTCCTGGCACTGCCTTGGCTCTACGTAAAGTTAAGTGTCATCTTCCCTATTTGTATTTTGTTTGTTGTATTTCCCTGTTTTTGTATCTAGGCCTGAGGGAGACTACTGTTCATCCTTCTGGTGGAGGAATAGGTTGTCTCAAGTTCTGTCACTATACCAGGGCCTTACAGGATGTGTTAGGGCTCTAGGTTCCGGTGTATGAACTTTCCTACCTTCGAGGTTAGTGCATACTGATAGTTAGTCAGGACTTGGATTAGGATTGTTCTAGGAGGTGACCTTCTCCTTTACTCTAGTTTCCAGGCCTAGTTCTTATCCCCTTTTCTCCTGTGCTCGGTGTGGAGTTTCCCACCCACACCGCATCCTTTACAGCTTGAAGGGCACTGGACACATATAACCCTTATGTACATGTTTAATATTTAAAGGGGTTGTGGCAAGTCTTTGAGTCATCCCCTATCTACAGGGGCGCTGTACTCTGCTATCTCTGGCAGTCCCATAGAGAATGAATAGAACAGCAGAGCACATGTGTGGCCTGCCGCTACATCAGGAATGGGATCAGTGGGGGTTCCAGCAGTTGGATCCCTAGCGATTAGTTATACCCTATCTGGTGGATGTGGATGTGATGACATGGTCATCAGTTTGAGTTAAATGTGTATTGGTGCTGGATATGTGTAATTATGTTATAATGTGTAACTTGTTATCAAAAGACTGTCAGCACCCCCCCTTCGTTATCTCCCATTGTACTCTGAAAGAGCTCAGGACAATGAGATTTTGGCCAGGCTCCTGCTAGGGCTGTCTGGAGATATTTTAGTAGGTGGATCCCTGTGGTGTGGTGCAGACAGAATGTCTGGGGAGGGGGATGTGATGGGATTACAGTTTAATCTGATCACTTTCTGTATATAAGTTTGTGCAGTTGCTCAATAAAGCAGACTTTATTTCACCTACATTGAGTCTCGACCAATGTCTGGGGAAAACTGGGAGCTAAAGATCAGCGGTTTGCAATATCTCCTGAACAAATATATATTAATGCCAAGAATGGCCTAGACCTATCTTGACCCAGGTATGAAGTGTGTATTAAAACTTCACTTTTAATTCAACATAATGATAAAACGGCTGTGAGCCATAACAAACAATTAAAACATGTTGTTTCCACCCCAAAGAGTTGATGACTTAGTTGCTTCCAGGGTGAGGGAGATGTGCACTATCTCCTATTCACCACAACTATATCTACAGAGTTTGAATATAGTGGTGCAATGTGTGGATAGACTAATGTAAGCAAACTACCTGTAGTTGCCTGCAAAAACTGATTAAATGGAATAGGTGACTGTGCTCCTACACACAAACGTTCACAGCACAGCACACTTGTCTGACATTACGTCAGTAGCTGTTCAAAATGCATTTACACACCTGAACAAGGAAGAATACAGAGGCGGACATACTCATCATGAGTACTGGGGGTCCGTCACATTGGTGGCAGCAGTGGGATGCTCTTCCTTGCCTAAGGAGACATTTAAACCACCACCAGGACCAAGTTTTCTGCTGACATCAGAGAAGAGCCACAGTTGCCTATGTCCATGAAAGCCCTGGCCCAGATCCAGAATCCTGGTTCTGCCCATGACAGGCTGAGAAGGAGAGACGCTTTACGCAGGGAGATCTGGAGGGAGACTCTTCAATTGCAGCAGCACTATTGTGGCAAGGTCCTCCCTACATCTGAGGAACAATACTGGCAACAATGGGACTTGCATGTTCCTTTCCTGGTAGAGCAGCCCCGGGAGGAATGGCTGTTGGAGATGGATGGGCTGCTCAAAACGGAACTGATGCTGGATGATGGGTATTGGGCTCTGCAGTGGTATGTCACCCAATTGTGTCCATGGCTGGAGAACAATGATCCCACAGAGGACTATGACTTCAGCGGCCCTGGACTTATATTTGAGGCACTCCAAGAGAATTCACAATTTTGGAGTGCACAGGAGTGGAGAAGGGAGGACATATGTGATTTTAGGGAGTTGGAACTCCGCAGTGAGCTTGGACTGAGGTCTGATTTGGACTTTTTAGTTACACAGGACTGGAAGCTGGAACAGGCATACCAAAAACTGTTCGACATTGCTCAACAGCATGCTCCAGAAACCACAGATGTCATCGAACTACTAGTCAGCTGGCATCAGGGCAGGGCACTACTGACCTCTGCCTAGCACCAAATGCACCTCTGAAACTCCAGGGAGCCAGGGCAGGCAGCCCCTCTCCCCGACCGCAGGCCGATGCAGAGGAACTACTAGCTCCATCTGAAGAGTTGTCATCAGGGCAAAGCTCCACAGGCCTCTGCCCTACCTGTCCCTTTGTTACAGGGCAGGACTGCGCACCAGTTTGCCCAGCTGAAGTGTTGGCACCAGGGCAGAGTACCGCTTATCTCTGCCCACAAAGCAACCTCCACTCCCAGCCAGAGAGCAACACAGAGACCCAGGGAGAAGAGGTAGCCGACCCTCCTCCCCAGTGGCAGATGGAGACCCAGGGAGAAGAGGTAGCCGACCTCTCCCCCCAGCGGCAGAGGGTGTTCCAGGGAGAAGAGGTAGCTGACCTCTCTCCCCAGTGGCAGATGGAGACCCAGGGAGAAGAGGTAGCTGACCTCTCTCCCCATCGGCAGAGGGTGTTCCAGGGAGAAGAGGTACCTGACCTCTCTCCCCAGCGGCAGAAGGAGACCCAGGGAGAAGAGGTAGCTGACCTATCTCCCCAGCGGCAGATGGAGACCCAGGGAGAAGAGGTAGCCGACCTCTCTCCCTAGCGGCAGATCGAGACCCAGGGAGAAGAGGTAGCTGACCTCTCTCCCCAGCGGCAGAGGGTGTTCCAGGGAGAAGAGGTAGCCGACCTCTCCCCCCAGCGGCAGATGGAGACCCAGGGAGAAAAGGTAGCCGACCTCTCTCCCCAGCGGCAGTGTGTTTACCCAGGATGGGTGGCATTACTCTCCTGCAGCGGGTGGCATCACTCTTCCAAGCGGACCAGTTGGAAGAGGTTTTGGATTTATCTTGTCCGACTAACAGAGGTCCAGACCAGTTGGGGGTCTGGTACCTGGTTAGTCTACTGTTGGGAGGGAAGAAATGTGACGGACTGAACCGTCACTGGGGCTGCTGGAGAAGCCTGTGGTCCAGCCTCCTTCCTAGCGACTATGGACCTAGGATTTTTGGAGATCTCCCTTGTTTGGTTGAACGGCTGTTGGACGCATGGACGGCTGTTGCAGTGGAGCCTGTCCCTACAGCCGTTCACTTTCACAATCTAATCCTGGCCTGGGAAACACAATGCGAATGCTGATGGACTCTCTCACTAAACAGAACTGGAAAAGTGACTAACATAGACATCCCCAAGTGGACCCGTAGAGGGTCTCACCGGGTCTGCCATTCTTTAACTGGGGGGAGCTATGTGACGACATGGTCATCAGTTTAAGTTAAATGTGTATTGGTGTTGAATATGTGTAATTATGTGTAACTTGTTATCAAAAGACTGTCAGCACCCCCCCCTTTGGTTATCTCCCATTGTACTCTGAAAGAGCTCAGGACAATGACATTTCGGCCAGGCTCCTGCTAGGGCTGTCTGGAGCTATTTTAGCAGGTGGACCCCTGTGGTGCAGACAGAATGTCTGTGGAGGGGAAGAGGGATGTGATGGGATTACAGTTTCATCTGATCACTTTCTGTATATAAGTTTGTGGAGTTGCTCAATAAAGAAGACTTTATTTCACCTACACTGAGTCTCGACCAGTGACTGGGGAAAACTGGGAGCTAAAGATCAGCGTTTTGCAATATCTCCTGAACAAGGAAGAATACAGAGGCGGACATACTCATCCTGAGTACTGCTGGGGGTCCGTCACAGTGGAAAACTTCAAAACTTTGTATAACCCCTTTAAATAGCAGAAGTATAGCGCATTTTCTCCTTTTTAGTGGAGGCAAAAATCTGTACGACACCATCTAGTGATGAACACTCTAATACTCACTTATGTTCACAGAGCTACAATACAAGAAGATATTCCATCCACTGCCTTTATGTTCTCTTCATACAGATGTAGACAGTGTCAAATCTAAGTGAACTAAGAGGGTGCGCTGTGCAAATAGCAAGTGCGCCATGGTGCAATACACAAACAGATAAAAAATCCGACCTCTGGGAACTGCCCCGAACCTGAGAATAAAGTGTGACAACGTGTCCTGATCTAAGGCTCCTAGCCACCTAATGGTGCACAGAACAGCAGCACTTGCTGTGCAAGCAAAAGCAGTGAAGGGGTTGCAGAAATACTGTAGCATTGCGCCCCCCTCATTCTCATGATCGTGGCTCCACATTCCCAGTCTTAAAGAGGACCTGTCACCACAATATGCAGTGCAATCTGACAGCACTATGTTATAGAGCAGGAGAAACTGAGCGGATTGATATATAGTTTTGTCGGAAAAGAGTCAGTACAACTTGTCATTTTTACATTTACATCTGCAGCCCCGTGAAGAGCTATCAGTACAGGAGGGAGGAGCTATCAGTGAGTGACAGCTATCTCTATAGCACAGCTCTTCACAGGAGGTAGAAAAGCAGAGATATAAATGTATAAAAATAAGCTTTTACTAAATCTTTTCCAACAAAAATATATTTCAATCCGCTCAGCTCCTCACACTCTATAACATGGTGGTTTCAGATTGCATTGCATTTTGTGGTGACAGGTCCTCTTTAAAGTGATGTTATATCACTTTTATATCTGTTTAAAGTGATGTTATATCATGTCGTACTTTTATTCTGGCCGCCTCTCTGCATGTTTGCTGTGCTGCCGCCAAAACTCCGTCCCACCCCCATTATAGTCAATGGGGCTGGAGCAGTAGTCCGGGGGCACGCGTGCACTAGCGGCAGCACGGATCAGACAGGCTGTTCAGCAGCCGGAACAGCCTGCCGGAGTTCCTTGCCGCTAGTGTGAATCTAGCCTAAAGATACACCATCACTTTACACAACGGCAATACCCCTTTACAGTTTTTGTGTTCAGAACAATGAAGACAAAATGGTAATACCACAGAACTCTACCGAATATACATATTAAAACATATAGTTTATCGAAATTCTTAAATTACTCTCTTTCTTCCCACACAAGTATGATGACAGATGCCCTATTAAATGGCAATAATAGGTTGGTCTAAGTCTCACAATGACCATCAATGATGGAAAGACTCATTTCCAGCGAATGATATATCATTAAACCTCTATCATTTTGTTCATTAATGCTTATGCATATATCATGGACAAATCACTAAACCTGTTCTGGATCATTTGGAGTGTTGATGAACCAAATGTATATTTATGGGCTGTATTATGATTAACTAACTGCACCTCTGTAGTAAACTACTGTGAATTCCCCCATCTGTTCACACACACACATATATATACAGTATAACATACAGAATATTCATTATATCTGGTATAGGTTTAATTGTTGCTGCTGTGATATAGCCATAGGCCAAAACAGGGTTGGATAACAAAGTAAAAAATGGAGCCTCTGCCATCTGATGACTCCTACTTTCCCTGAACGTTAATCAATACTTTACAGTTATGGATACCTTTGTACTGATTTTTCTTTTTTTTTTCTTCTTTTGCCTAAACAATGTTCATAAAAAATGTCCTACCGTTTTCTTTTTGAGGTGTGTATGTGTGTGTGTGTGTAAATCCTTCACCTAGCTGGTGGTGCTGCTCAATCTGGCACAACTCTATTGCACTACTCCTGCTTCTGACAGCTTTCTTTGCTCTCCCCCTTCTTTGTCTAAGTGGTAGAAATAGCAGGACAGAGAGGAAGTAGATTGCACCTGGCACATTAGAGTGTGGAAAGGGGGAAAAGCACCTAAGAGGTGAAGCTCAAATAGGCTGCAGATAGGCAGGAAATCACACCAGGCATTTTTCAAGGGGAGAGTCAAATAGGCTATGTGGACATTCAGAGATGAAGCAGAGCTCCCACAGCAAGGGAAGAAAGGAAAATCGCAATCTTCTCAGCATCACAAATTATCATATGTGAGAAAAGATCAAGCACGGTAGAAGAGAAAATCGGTACAGGAATGCTGTGCTGTTACATAAGAATGAGTGAAGGCAGCAGCATCCTAGACACACAGACCTCACATCCAGCATGCATTAAAGTCAGCATAAGAAAAGTCTGAAACTAGGAGCAGGTTGAAAACTTAATATGAAGGGTGTAAACATGTTTTACTCAAGCCGCTATCATATGTAAACATCATTTTCCACGTCAAAGGTGTCAACAGCTTTTAAAGCAACTGCCTTCTAAGACAATCACTATAGATATACATTAAACAGATTTTTGGCGCAGGCAAATTAGTAGATCTGGGCCTTTGTGTGTAGATTGATTTTATTTATAAACTGTATGGGTTCATGCACATGACTATGATCAGCACGGGAAACATGGTCCATGCGTCAGCTGCATCTCCCAGGCCGACCACGGCTTCATTGACCTAAACTGACTGTATAATATAAATTTATGATGCAGTCAGTCTCTTTCTGATTGTGGGGTTATTGCAGTATATTCACATCATCCTCTGAGCATGCTGCAGTAGTCCCGTGATCGCATCCGATCACTATGACACAGGCAGTTTGGCTTTGGGAAGTTGTGATTTGCCCGGGAGATGCGGCCGATA
Organism: Bufo gargarizans; assembly: GCF_014858855.1. NCBI lineage: Eukaryota > Metazoa > Chordata > Amphibia > Anura > Bufonidae > Bufo > Bufo gargarizans. Next base: position 145,798,151 of record NC_058087.1, on the reverse strand, counting down.
CATGGACCATGTTTCGTGGGCCGATCACGTTTGTGCACATAAGCTCTTAAAGGGAGTCTGTCACCACATTTTAGCATGTTAAGACCGTTAAAATAGGGTTATGTGATCCAGCCAGAACATAAAAACGGTACCTTTGTGGTAGAAAACGGACTTTTCTTTTTGCCGAAAATGAAGTTATAAGATTATGTTCTGAGCCCTCTCAAGTGCCCAGGGCGGTCTCTCAATCCTCGGAGCCCCAGGCAGGCACCTCCTAAACAGCTCATAACCCCGCCCTCCGTGCGCCTCTGCCCGCCCGTTTACTCCCCTCCCCTGTCCTTTTCCACTGTGGCTGTGCGGTCCAAATCGTAGCGGGCGCATGCGCAATGCGATGCCCGGTCCTGGCAGGGCATCGCAATACCTACTGCGCATGCGCCCGCTACGATATGGACCGCACAGCCGCAGTGGAAAAGGACAGGGGAGGGGAGTAAACGGGCGGGCAGAGGCGCACGGAGGGCGGGGTTATTAGCCGTTTAGGAGGTGCCTGCCTGGGGCTCCGAGGATTGAGAGACCGCCCTGGGCACTTGAGAGGGCTCAGAACATAATCTTATAACTTCATTTTCGGCAAAAAGAAAAGTCCGTTTTCTACCACAAAGGTACCGTTTTTATGTTCTGGCTGGATCACATAACCCTATTTTAACGGTCTAACATGCTAAAATGTGGTGACAGACTCCCTTTAAATAGTGTTCAATGGTGGACCTACCCTTAAAATTGCAATGTTCCCCAATACTTTTAAGATGAAAACATAGAGGGGAAAACTGACAGTAGGATGTTAATTTTTTTCATTGTTTCTTCCAGAATTTTCTCTTTCATGATCAGAAGAACATCTAAATCAATGTTTCTCAGTGTTCCTAAGGCCAGACACACACAAGTGAGCTCAGTGTGATGTCCTATTCTGACCTCCGCTCCTCTGACAGGATTGCACGGCATTCCAATGATTTATAATGCTGTGTGACCCTGAGAGTTCTGGAATATACTGAATTACGCTGACATAATACTGTTAGTATAATCCAATAGATTCCATGACTCTCAGGGTTACAGAGCATTATAAATCGTTATAATGCTGTGTTATTCTGTCAGAGGAGTAGAGGTCAAAACGGGACCTCACACTGAACTCGCTCGTGTGTGTATGGCTTAAAGCCTAATAATGATTGTTGGCTAAACCAGGAGTGAAGCCTACATAGAGATGAGGTATAATGGAAAGATGTGCACCTGTTCTGCTATTTTGACCCACAAATGATTTTGGCTAACAAACACTGTTAGCAATCACTGACCAAACACTGACTGTGTGGATAAAGCCTAAGCCAAGTATTTCTACTCAAATTATATCAAAGTTGCCCTAAAGCTTTGATCACACCCTGTGCTGCTTATTAAAGGGGTTATCCATGTTGTAAAACACCCCCCCCCCCCAAATGCCCGGGCACCTCATATAGGTTATACTAACCCCACTCCCCGACACCGCGTAGCTCCTGATCCCCGCACATCTGCCACTGCATCTTCCTGGCGACAGGGGTATGAGTCCAGACAATAGCAGGCCACGACTGGGACAAGCCTCTTTAGGAGATGCAGCAGCGGCTGTGCAGGGTTCAGGAGCTACGTGGGTGCTGGGGAGTGGGGTAAGTATAACCTATACGTGGTGCCAGAGCATTGGGGGGGGGGGGGGGATGTTTTACAACTTGGATAACCCCTTTAAATTTACAGCATTGGCACAATGTGAGTACCCTCGATTGTCATGGCATGTTCCCCCTGGCATATACTAACCACAGATTGAGAACCTAAAGAATGTCTGGTAGAAAACTTTTGGTTAAAGTTGTAATAATAAACATCCACACAAAGTCCCACTTACATTTATAGTTATAAAAAATAGGAGCTAATCCACCATAGCCTTCACTATATGCTCTGTGGAAAACTTTAAAGAGAGGGAAAGATAAATTGGAGCCTATCTGTAATAAAGGGATATCTTCTTTCTCCTTTCAAATGGAAATTTCAAAAGTAATAAGGACACTGCTGCTTTCTCATTCTTCAAACTGTAAGATTGTGAAGCAAAGAGGAATTCAGAGGAGGTAACAAATGGATTTACTCCAGAGTCAATATCTTCACTTGAAAAAAAAAAATATATATGAAAATAATTTTGTCCATCCCTACTAAAATCAACAGATGAGTTGCTAAACATTTGCCATTAAAGCTAATTTTAACCATCTCACCTTGACGGGAAGATATTGATTTACGTTTTAATAAAATCTTTGGGTTGAACTTTTTAAACAGTTTAATTAAAGTTAAGAGTAATCCCAGTAGGAGTGTACCCCCTTGTGATAAGCCCTCTAATGTATTTTTCTACAGACCAAACCAGGCATCTTTGATTCATGCTTACACGTCTGACACAAGATAGCAAAGTTACATTAATATTCATTACTAATTATCCGGTTTCCTCTTTTGAAAGAGCAAGGCTTTGCCTCTGCCCTTTGCAGCTTCATTGCTGTCCATAGACGAAAGATTTCCCTTTTTTCAAAGCTAAAAAAAAAAAAACTTTCTAAAAGTTTTTCAAACTTGTACATTAAACTGCATGGTCAAGGGAGATGGATAGGGAATACATGAAGATTTACTGGGAACTTATCATAGGAAGAACATACAGTGGGAAAAATGAGTACTTGATACACTGTCGTTTGGGAAGTTTTCCCACCTACAAAGAATGGAAAGGTCTTCAACTGTGAGAGACAGATAAAAAAAAAAAAATCCAGAAAATAACATATGATTTTTTAATAATTAATTTGCATTTTATTGCATGAAATAAGTATTTGATCACCAACCAACCGGCAAGAATTCTGGCTCTCACAGGCCTGTTAGTTTTTCTTTAAGAAGCCTTTCTACTCTGCACTCATTACCTGTATTAATTGCACCTGTTTGAACTCGTTACCTGTATAAAAGACAACTGTCCACACACTCAATCATTCACACTCCAACCTCTCCACCATGGCCAAGACCAAAGAGCTGTCTATGGACACCAGGGACAAAATTGTAGAACTGTACAAGGCTGGGATGGACTACAGGACAATAGGCAAGCAGCTTGGTGAGAAGGCAACAACTGTTGTCGCAATTATTAGAAAATGGAAGAAACACAAGATGCCTGTCAATCTTCCTCGGTCTGGGGCTCCATGCAAGATCTCGCCTTGTGGGGTAAGGATGATTCTGAGAAAGGTCAGGAATCAGTCCAGAACTACACGGAAGGACCTCGTAAATGACCTGAAGAAAGCTGGGACCACAGTCTCAAAGATTACCATTAGTAACACACTACGCCATCATGGACTAAAAAAGTTGATAAACTTAATAAAAAGTTGAGAAGTTGAGAGAGTTAATAAATGAAATTTAAACTCACCATCCAGAGCCCTCTTTGATCCAAAGCTGCCCTTCCATCCTCTCAGCCAGGCTGCAGCGGTAATGTCCCATATCCTGCACAACCTCTGCAGCCAATCAGTAGCCTCAGTGGTCTTGTGCTGTCCACTGCTAAGCCCAGTGAACGACTGCAGTGGTATACAGGACGTAACTGCTGCAGCCACAACATTAAATCACGGCAGCAGACTGTCAGAGAATATGGGATGGCAGTGCTGGATCAGAAGGTGAGTTTGCTTTTACTTTACCCCAGATTACTTTGAACTTGTGCAAACCCTTTATTCTATGTCAGAGATAGCAGCAGGAGGATGTACACAAAAGCAGTGATGGTCAGTTCACAGTGTTCGCCAGCGATGTAAGGTAGACTCACCTGTCGGGCGATGCACAAGTAAGTCATTACCTGTGCCTGTGCCGGGAGCCTGTCTGAAATCAAATTCAGTCACCAGGAGCGGGCAGTTCCGAGAACAGCCGCCGGGGGCCTTCATCTGGCTGTTCTCATAACTGCCTGCTCCCGGTGACTGCATTTGATTTCAAACCGGCTCCCGACACAGGCACAGGTAAGGGCTTACCTGTGCATCGCCGGACGGGTGAGTCTACCTTACTAAAGATGGCAGCCCGCATGTGTTGGCTGGCGAACACTGCAAACTGACCATCACTGCACAGCAGATGTATTTGGAGATGGGGGAAAGAATCCAAGAAGGGCAGCTCACACAGGCTTTCGATAGGGAGGAAAACACGCATAAACCAATCTGCAGGGTGAAAGCACTAAAATCCTGGACACAGAGGTCCTCCATAAATTACTGGCAGGGACACAACCACATGAGAGAATTCTTAAACTAGGAGCAGGTTGAAAACTGTATATCATGGGGTCTTAAAATGAATGAAGTTTGTAGACTGAAACTTAATGTAATCATTTTTACTCAAGAAGATTTTTGTAGGTAAAAATCAATTGTTTCCGTGTAAAAGTTGTCCATAGGGATTCTTAAGTACATGGAGATATTGTAGGGAGGTTCAAATAAACGGATCCATTTTGGCTGGTAGACAGCTGAGGGACAGGGCTGACCAAGGGGTGGGGTTTAATAGTATTTGTCTTCTACAGGAGACAGAGCAGCTGGGGAGGCTCCCTCCGCAGCCAGTTGTCTTACAGTCAGACACACCATTGTGAAAAGGAGTACGGAGGAAATGGCTGATCTCTTTGAACACATACAAAAAACTGTTACGTATTTCAGATTTCAATATGAGCTTATAAAAGAGTGACGGAAAGGAGGATAACTCATTTACTTGTGCATTTTCTTTTTATACAGTTCCTTTAACATACAGAGGTTTATAAAAAGCATAAAATATAAAACACTTTCCACCAGACAATGCAAACAGTATCCAGTATTTAGGACTGGAATCCTATTGTACATACAGTATACAGACCACTATGACCCACATAGCAAATCTGATGAATAACTTGGCGTTGATGGGAAAAGACTGCTCATATTTCACATCAAAGCAGAAAGTAATTAGAACTTGTGTCTTATCAACTCTGTTCAATAACCACTCTGAAAATTAGAAAGGTGGCATTTCTAGACTCTACTTGATGTTCTGATCGCTTGCCAAACATATTGACAGTCCTGTCAATGTATGTCTTCCGAGAGACATCTGACCCAGTCAACCTTCATTTTGTCACAGGCAACCTTTGATTAAGTGATCGTAATCAATTAACTTACCTCATTAGCTACAGAATGTAATCAGGGGTTTGGTGAATCATTGTTATATAGCAACTTTATAAAATATATACTGTGTGATCAGGTTTAATCTGCCATGATATGGCTATAATACCCAAAGCTGTAGAAACATCAGATCTGATCTACAGTATAGATTAAATAAATGTAATTTAAATGATAATTTTCAGAAAATTAGCAGTGCACCGTGAAGCCATTTTGCATACAGAAACATAACTGCAGTTTACCAGGATGTGTAATATGACAGCTGCATTGTAATAAGCTTCTCCACGTACATTGATTTTTACTAGCAGTTGCACTTTTTCACACAGACATGAGAATGCCTTATAATTAGCCCCAATTAATTAGAGCCAGGGGAACACAGGAAAACGTTTCCTATTTTTATTTTTATGGGGTGGGGTGGGGGGGAATAACCATGGATGCAAATAAACAGCACAACACATGGAGCCCAACAGAAAGAAAAGTTATACCCTATTTCTATCCACTATTTAGCTTTGAGCTGAAGAAACATGCAATACAAGGCAGACTAAAGCTAATGTACTGCGGGGTAATACCACCAAAAACCGTGTGGTCGTGGGCATACATAGATATCACTGGGCCACATAGCAAAATACAGAACGGACCCTCAAGGTAGGTTCAAAGAGAGTTTTTTGGAGGAGGTTTTGAGGAAGATTTTCCTTCAGGTTTTTCAGCCAAAAAGTGGATCCAGCAGAAAGAAGTCCTTCATTTATATTTCCGATTCCTTCTAATCCACTTCTGGCTCTGAAAAATCTGCCTCAAAACCTCCTCCAGAAACCCTCACTCTACTGACCATTCTCACAAATGCCCTACATCTATACTGAAAAGTTAAAGGGGTTGGTAATTTTCTGGTTACCTTCAACCAATGTGTTTGTAAGATGATTATATGGCCCTTACTAATACTGCCTTCTGCATCATTTTCATAAGGTATGTCCCTTTGTTTGCCAAGTCTTTTGTGCTTTCCACACAGAAGTCTTGTCCATAAAATGGCTGGTCATGGAGGGTCATGTGACCAGGCAAATCATCTCCATGTGATGTCTCCTCCATTCAAATACACTGCATATGCCACCTATGATTGCACAGTTTAGTGTACTGCAGGTGTAGTGTGTTTGAATGGAGGTGGCTGAGTGACGTTTGGTCACATGTTGTCCCTGTGGACAGCATAAAAGACTTGGCAAACAAGGGGGGGATACCCTAAAAAACAAAGAAAATGGCACAAAATTTCAACAAAGGATATATTAGTAAGTGTCAAATAGTCATCTTAAACAGATTGGTCAGTAGTAGCCAGAAAGTGGACACCACCTTTAATGTCCATTATTCTATACTTAGCCCCAACAATTTTGGATGAATTTCATGGTATATTTGTACAGGGGGCTCTTTCTGACTTGATAAATTATAGAATTTTGGCTGCAAGCTGTCACCACTGGATGTAGTTGATTTCGTATGGATGTATACAGCTAGCCTTGCACTTGAGAGCGGTGTCAATCCGTATGCATTCAGCTTCCCCAAGTGGTATCTGTGCGCTTTTCAGGTATATCAACGTACACAGGCTAAAACATATGCCAAACAGACACTCCTTCAAACCTGTACTTCAAAAAGAGTTCCTGGTGTATACAGATCTTTCCTTCCTTCCTTTTATATTATGAGACGAGTGGAGCGAGATGATCAGCTTTTCTGTCTGCAGTTGTTTATGCGTTATGTGTCTCTATGGGTGCATGTGCAGATAATTTAGTGAATTTGTATTGTGAGAAATCTAAACTCATAACAAAATTTGCATCACAAATGTGATGTTAACAGTCTAAACTTGAAAAGAGTTCCTGGTGTATTCAGATCTTTCCATCCTTACATTTCCTTTTGGATATTACGAGAAGAGTGGATCAAGATGATCAGCTTTTCTGTCTGGAGTTGTTTATGCTATATGTGTCCTCACAGGAGTTGAGATATGGATTGTCGCATGTCAAGGGTTTTGGTAGCATAATGTAGTGAATTTGTACTGTAAGAAATTGAAGTTAACAACAAAATGGTGGCTGGACAACCTGTAGTTTGAATGCACATAAGGTGATGTTAACAGTCTAAATTTAAATACCTTTTTGTAAATCTTTATCAGGGTTTCCCCATGTGTTACTTTCTTGTAATACATAATATTGCAGTAGTTCTGATTTAGGCCCTTTACACAGTTAGTGTTTGATCAGTGATTTCCATCCGTGATTAAGTGTAAATGTCCAGCCAATCACCCAAAATGCTCTCTTATTGGGTGATCACATCTTTCATGCAGCACCTAAAATCATCTTTTTGGGCAGTACATTGTCCTGTTTAAACAGGTATGTGCTGCCCACAAACACTGAATCTGTATGGGGATGAACAATCACATTAGTGATCATTCATTCCCATATAAAGGGGATGATTGCTCCATGTAAATACAGCTATACTGTGGCTCAACAGTAATCAGGCAATGATTGGAAATTAAAGGGCTTTTCCAACATTTTCATACTGATGACCTACTGTATTCTCTAGATAGGTCATCAATATATGATGGGTGGGGGTTCAACACCTGGAACTCCCACTGATCAGCTGTTTGAAAAGGGAGGGGTGCTTCTGTGAGCACCACGCCCTTCTTGCAGATTTTCCTAGGCAGAGTGACGATACGTTCATCTGTCACGTGGCCTAGGAACAGCTCAGCCCCATAGAAGTGAACGGGGCTCAGCTGCGATAACAAGCACAGCCACTATACAATGTATGGCGCTCTGCTTGGTAAGCTGCGAAAAGGCATGCGCAACTGCCTTCTCAAACAGCTGATTGCGGGGGTCCCAGGTGTCGCACCTGAGGATAGGTCATCAGTATAAAAATCTTGGAAAACCCCTTTAACGGTTCGTTCCTTATGACTTCCTTGTGCATCAAACTATGTAAAAGGGCCCTACTTCTACAATTCAGCAACCCACTCTGCACATAAGAAACATGTGAGAAACCGTGTCCATGAGCATAAGGGTGCTTTACACATCGCTAGTAACCAGGCTGCACCTGGACTCTGGAACTGAGAACCAAAGCAAGCACAGTGTGTCCCGGCTTTTAGCAGTAACCGTGTATCATAAACTTGGGCCACATCTAAAAGAAAGACTGAATCTTCTGTTTTTGAATCTACTCCTGGCTTTAGCTTAAAAAAAAATTCCATAAAAAAACCTGAACATGGAGACCAAGCTTTGGTTCACCTTACAAATTGCATTCACTTTGCATACGACAAGCACAAGTTAAGGGTAATAAAAAAAAAACTGATGCAACTCACGTAAAAAAGGGCATCAGTTGTACTAAGCTTTCTTTATTAGGTTTGGCAGCAAACTCTGGCACTGTCTGTATGACTTTGTTCATGACATTTCTTAAGTAAATCTGGAGCTGCTTCCGTCGTTCTTCTACGAACTTTGCATCCTGGAGAAAAAAGAAAAAAAAAGATGAAATAGTAATTTAAAATAGTTTAAAAGTCAAAGCTGTGTCAAGTGCAGCCAAGAAAGCATACATTTAATGACCTCTGGTTAAATTCAATATACATGGGTGGAATGGTCAGAGATAGGTCTCAAGGTCTGAGTAAATGTTGTTCTTTAATGAACATCTTATATTTAAAGGGAACCTGTCTGTAGATTCATGCTGCCCTAGCCAGGAGCAGCAAGAAATTTTGACAGGCTTCCACAGAACAAATAACTATGTTTTACTATATATCTGCATTTTTATTGATATGTAAATTAGCAAGTTTGAGCACCAGAAGGCGGGGCTGAACCCTTGGAGCACTGTTTTGTAACACCCTCGGTGCTCTGCACACGCCCCCTTAATTGGCAGGGATAGACATTAGCATGCAGAGGGCAGAGCTGTTTCCTAGAGCTGTCTCCTAGAATGTACATATCATATCCACTACGTACTGCAGCTTTACCACATTGAGAAGAGTAGTTTCTACGATTAGAAAGCTAATATACATATTACTGCTTTATTCACACACTAGCACACCCCCGCAGGAACCTTAAACATCTCGACTTTCGCTTGCTTTCCGAGTCTCTTCTGCCACTTTCTACTATTTGTTCCCTCCAAGACCCAGATGCTGCCACCACCCTGTATAACACCACAATAAGTACAACTCTGGACTCAGTTGCCCCCCTCACACACAACAAAACCCCAAAAATCAACAGACAACCCTGGCACACCAACCTGACCAAAAAACTTAGACAAGCTTCCAGGGCTGCTGAGCCGCGATGGAAGAAATCCCATTCTAAAGATCAATTCACCGCATACAAGCAATCTCTCCTCATATTGAAATCCTCAATCGCTGATGCAAAACAGGGCTACTTCTCTTCTCTCATATCTTCCCTGGCCCACAGCCCTAAACACTTTTAACTCCCTTCTTCGTCCCCCAGCGCCCCCACCTTTTCCTCTCATCTCAGCTGAGGACTTTGCTGCATACTTAAAACAAAAGATAGTCAATACCAGAGAAAGCTTCAGTGCACAGTCCCCACAGACCCTCTACACAACTGCTCAGTCCTCTTCTCACAAAACCCGCTTCTCCACCATTACAGAAGAAAAACTCTCCACTTTACTCTCCACTTTACTCTCCAGATCACATCTCACCACCTGTGCACTTGACCCAATCCCATCCCACCTCATCCCTAACCTCACCACAGTGTTTATCCCAGCCCTAACTCATCTCTTCAACCTATCACTAACCTCTGGTGTCTTTCCCTCTGGTTTTAAAAATGCTACCATTACACCCATCCTTAAAAAGCCTTCACTTGATCCTTCTTCTTTGTCCAGTTATCGCTCCAAATCACTTCTTCCGTATGCCTCAAAGCTACTTGAACAACATGTCCATTCTGAATTGTCCTCTCACCTCTCCTCCTACTCCCTCTTTGACCGGCTACAATCTGGCTTCCGACCCCACCACTCGACTGAGACTGCCCTTACCAAAGTCACCAATGACCTACTAACAGCCAAAACCAAAAAACATTATTCTGTCCTTCTCCTTGACCTGTCCTCTGCCTTTGACACTGTTGACAATTACCTTCTATTGCAAACTCTCTCATCTCTTGGCATCACTGACCTGGCCCTCTCCTGGATCACATCATACCTCACAGACCGGACGTTTAGATTCTCCCACTCTCACACCACCTCCTCCTCATTCCCTCTCTGTTGGTGTCCCAAAAGGCTCTGTCCTAGGACCCCTGCTCTTCTCTATCTACACTTTCAGCCTGGGACATCTCTAAAGTCCCATGGCTTTCAGGATCACTGTTATGCTAACGACACACAAATCTACCTCTATGATCCAGACATTTCCACCTTATTATCCAGAATCCCACAATGCCTATATTCCATATCATCCTTCTCCACTCGCTTTCTAAAACTTAACATGGATAAAACAGAATTCATCATCTTTCCCCCATCTTGCTTAACCCCCCCAACAGACCTATTTATCACTGATCAATGGCTGCACACTCTCCCCGGTCAACCAAGTCCGCTGCTTTGGAGTGACCTTGGATTCTGCCCTCTCCTTCCGACCGCACATCTGAGCCCTTTCTACCACAAGCTGCCTCCAACTCAAAAACATCTCCCGCATCCGCACTTTCCTCAACTTTGAATCTGCAAAAATGCTTGTACATGCCTTCATCATCTCCCGCCTAGACTACAGCAACATTCTCTTCTGTGGCCTTCCATCTAGCACTCTCGCACCCCTCCAATCTATCCTCAACTCTGCTGCCCGACTAATCCACCTCTCACCCTGTTACTCCTCTGCCTCTGCCAATCCCTTCACCGGCTCCCCATTGCCCAGCGAATTCAGTTCCCTCCCTACATCTCTGAGCTACTTTCCCGATACATCCCCACGCGCAATCTCCGATCCTCACAAGACCTCCTTTCACTCCTCTTATCACCTTATCCCACATTCGCCTCTTATCACCTTATCCCAAGACTTCTCCCATGCATCCCCCACACTCTGGAACTCACTACCTCAACATATCAGACTCTCACCTACAGTGGAATCCATCAAAAGAAACCTAAAAACCCACCTCTTCAGACAAGCCTACAACCAGTGACCCTGCTGCCTCTGTACCACCATGACTAGCTTTCACCCTCATCTACTGTGTTCTTCTCCCATACCATGTAGATTGTAATTCCTCACGGGCAGGGCCCTCTCTCCTTCTGTACCAGTTTGTAACTCATCTTGTTTATGCTTAATGCAATTTGTCTGTATTATGTATGTATACCCCTTTTCATATGTACAGCGCTATGGAATGAATGGGGCTGTTATATTAAATAATAATAATAATACAGTGCCTGTAAATAAACCAGTAATTTAGGATTTCTATTCTTAAAAACATATTATTCTCAATATAGTAAGGCCTGTTGTTATTATTATATGATTATATATTATTTATTATAGTATATCTTTTTACCATTGGTTAAATGAGGGAGAAAAAAAAATAGAACTTGAATTCAGGATCTCAAAATGTAAAGGTGATCACTTAGCACTGAGCTATAGCATTACCACATAGGGAACCATGTTTTTTCTATTGTTAGAAGATAATACATATTACTGATATCATTATTAGTGGTGTCTTTAAAATCATATATCATGCCTGTGAATAAAGCAGTAATATGTATATTAGCTCTCTGAGCATATCTCAGTGTGGAGAAGCTATAGTACATAGTGTATATGATATGTACATGCTAGGACACAGCTTTGCCCTCAGCATGCTGATATCTTGCCCTGTCAATCAAGGGGAGGGAGGAATGTGCAGAGCACAGGGGTGTTACAAATCAGTGCTCAAAGGATTCAGCCTACCCTTCTGGTGCTTGAACTTGCTTATTCGCAGATGAACAGAAATGCAGATATCTCTGCAGCTGTTTAGCATACAGACAAAAGAAAGGTATCATTTTAATCAGCATGATGAGTCCTACCAGGTAGTATGCCTGGTTTAATATGGTTGATCATGCAGACAGAGCCTCTTTAAAGGATGTTGATGCAAACTGGAAAACCCATTTGTAAATGAAAATTGGGGTTGCGGATTTGGTTCAGCAGAAAGCACATGGATTTCGTCAGGCCCCTTTAAGAAGGGATAGTCACACACTACTGAAACAATTTTTGCCACATGTGAATATACCTTAAAGGGGTTGTGCCAAGTTTAAAAGTTATCCCCTATCCACAGGATAGGAGATAACCAGATGATTTCTGGAGGTCCGAACCGATTCTGAGAATGGGGGGTCCCATTTCCCCCATTCTGATGAAGTCCCAGGTCGTGCATGCACATAGGTCTCCCCATTCATTCTCTATGAGAGCGTTGGAGATAGACAAATACAGCACTAGGGACTGTCACAGACGTAAACTTTACAAGAAAGACTGTGCAATGTTGTCAATGAGTCTTTGAGATTTATAAACCAACACTGTGTGTGGAAAGATCAATAGCAGGAAGATTCTAATAATGCGGCATCGTTAAATTTACTACTTGCCAATGCCTGTTAGGAACGATATTGAAAAAGCCATAAAAACAAAACAACAATACAATAAACAGATCATTGAGTTACTGGACAGAGGAAAATACAGTGTTCAGTACAATGGTGTAACGTGTGAATTATGTAGGTGTCTGAAGGAAAGGGAAAAAAAAACCTCACGCTTGTAGGGGATTTGGCAGTAATTATGTTGTCATCAATTAATTAGTGACATGAGATCAATCCAATGACAGCTGGTAGGACAAACAGTTGCTCTGCAGTCCAGCCTAAACACTGTACTAAGCAATAAATTGGTAGATTTGTCCACCCACAATAACTGATCTCAACTAGCTTCAAGCTATGATGAAAATTCACACGCTTTATACACACAGATTGTGAGTCCCATTGGGGACAGCTAGATGCTGATGTCTGTAAAGTGCTGCGGAATATAGTAGCGCTATATAAGTGCATAAAATAAATAAATAAATACACAGATAAGTCAAATTATTCTGACCACTTCCTACTTTCGATATAGTCAGCAAGTCACGTGTTGAGCTGGCTTAGTGAGTATATAAGGTGTGCGTTAGGCTGTCTGCATACATATCCCTTGTTGCGGTCATGGGTAAAAAGGGTGCTTTATCAGAGCTACATTAGATTTTAAGCCAAGGGTGGCAGTATTTCTGAAACTGCCTTTGTGAACTGTTCCTGTGCTGCTGTGGTGAAAGTGCATCATAAGTAGACAAATGGTACCACTGTGAATAAGCGACGTGGAAACTGCAGAGCGATATGTGCCGCTGATGTGAGAGGTGAACGTCAGCTACGAAGGTGCACCAGGGAGGACTGACACACCACAGTGGAGCGGCTAACCACCAAAATGAACCAGAAGCTACCAGATGTGTGTCTAAGACAACAATTCAGTGAACCTTACTGTGTATGGGGCTCTGAAGAAGATGGATGGTCACTGCACCTCTGTTAATGAAGTTGCATCGGCAGAAAAGGCCTCAATTTTCGCAGCAGTATCAGAATTGGACCTCCGCTGATTGGAAAAGAGTTGACTTCTCTGATGAGTCACATTTCCTGCTTCATCGAACGAATGAAGGTTGGTGTTAGGCGAGAAACATCAGAGAACAAACACTCTGTAACCGTTGCTAGAATAACAGAGCCTGGTGGTAACAACATTATGGTCTGGGGAATGTCTTTGTGGTATTCTCTGGACCCACTCATTCATATGGAAGGCATACCCAATTTGGGAATGAATGCATCCTTGCAGATTGTGTACACCCATACATGCAGATTGTCTTCCCTGGGGTGTATGGGATCTTCCAGCAAGACAATGCGACATGTCACAAAGCTAGAAATATCCAACATTCTTTGGAAGAACATGACCAAGACTTCTAAGTACTACCCTGGCCAGCTGAGCACATGTAGAACCACCTTGATCGTCTAGTTCACTCTATGGATCCTCCCCAACGCACCCTCCAGCAGCTGTGGGATGTACTGCGGTCAGCATGGCTCCAGATAGCTGTGACAACCTACCAGGACCTTACTGAGTCCCTCCCAGCCAATGTAGCTGCTGTCCGGGCTGCACACATCAGTTACTCTGGATAATAGCTGGTTGTCACTATGCAAAAGGGGTTGTCCCACTTCAGCAAATGGCATTTATCATGTAGACAAAATCAATACAAGGCACTTACTAATGTATTGTCCATATTGCTTCCTTTGCTGTCATGGATTAATTTTTTCATCACATTATACACTGCTCGTTTCCATGGTTACGACAACCCTGCAATCCATCAGCGGTGGCCGTGTTTGCACACTATAGGAAAAAGCACCAGTCTGTGTGTGCTCCCACGGTCCCGACCACCAGAGAAGACAGCGCTTTTTCCTATAAATGTGCAAGCATAGCCACCACTAATGATTGCAGAGTAGTCGAAACCATGGAAATGAGCAGTGTATAGTATAATGACAAAATAAATCAAGCCTTCAAAGAAAGCAATATGGACAATAACAATACATTAGTAAGAGCCTTGTATTCTCTATATGATAAATACCCCTTTAAGGTCCACTTTTTTTTTTTTTTTGTTTATGCATCGCCACATAAATTAATAATAGCACGTCTCATGTAACATTTAGTGAGCTATTACTATTTTTTTTTTTGTCAATTCATCCATATGAGGGCCTGTTTTTTGCAGCGAGATTTAGTTTTTATTGGGAAACATGGGCTTTATTAATTAAAATTTAGTTTTAATGCGAGGAATAGGGTAAAGAAGCAATTCTGCAGTTATTTTAGTTTTAGTTCGTTTTTTGCATTTCTTTTTACATTGATTCAACATGCGATTTAATGATTGATTATTATTGATGATTTAACGATGATCGCAGCCATACCATAAATATGGGCGTTTTTTTAACCATTTTTGAAAAATTTAAATCACTATATAAGGAAAAATGATTTTTTTTTTCTGTATGTTTTTTAATGAACTTTATTAATGACATCTCCATAATGCCCCCACAACAGCCTGCAGTTCCTTAAAGCTCACGTTATCTTCTCTCGAAGGTCTTTTGTTGTGGGATCTGATGGCAGCAAAACAACTTTATCCCCCCACACACACAATGCGTAAGTAAATGAGTAGCTTGAAGTCAAGGGAACAGTGGTCTTCACGCTTCAAGTCAACCTTGCTGCGCCCCCTTCCTGCCTCCTTCACTCTCGATGAGCAGCTGTTTTTCTTTCTTCATGCGCGATGAGCCTGATATCCCGCACATGCACAGTGCGCCCAGCTGTAGTGTGCTTGTCTTCAGAGCCTTATTGAGCAGGCACAGGAGCTCCCAGCAGCGAGCACTCCGAGAAGACATGTCAATTTTAGTAAACCACTTAGTAAATACTTATATTCCCTAAAAATAACTACAGTATTCTGGGTCACCTTTTCTCATAACTTTGCATTGTGCCATCCCCCTGTTACAAGCAACAAGGATCTCTCTCTGTTGCTTCTTGTTCACCTAGTCGCTAATTCTGTTTGGCCAGTTGCTATGCTTTGCATCTAAATCTGGATTTGGTTATTGCATAGCTCTGCTTGGTTGATTAGGGTGGAGTTGTTGAATGTCTAGCCTTTTATATGCATGCTTTACTCAATTCTGGTTGTCTGGTATAGTGTTTGCTATGTACAGTATATTTCCCCCTATATTCTGTTATGCTGTTGTTGCTCCAGTGTAGTATGTATTCTGAGATCTGTAGTTCTTCCATATAGTCTAGTCTGTATTCTGGAATCTGTAGTTCTTCCATATAGTCTAGTCTGTATTCTGGAATCTGTAGTTCCATATAGTCTAGTCTGTATTCTGGAATCTGTAGTTCCATATAGTCTAGTCTGTATTCTGGAATCTGTAGTTCCATATAGTCTAGTCTGTATTCTGGAATCTGTAGTTCCATATAGTCTAGTCTGTATTCTGGAATCTGTAGTTCCATATAGTCTAGTCTGTATTCTGGAATCTGTAGTTCCATATAGTCTAGTCTGTATTCTGGAATCTGTAGTTCCATATAGTCTAGTCTGTATTCTGGAATCTGTAGTTCCATATAGTCTAGTCTGTATTCTGGAATCTGTAGTTCCATATAGTCTAGTCTGTATTCTGGGATCTGCAGTGTCACAAAGTTTAGGGTTTTGCCGTGTTTGGGATTTCTTTGTTGCCCTGTCCTGGCTGATGGGTTGAATTTATACAGGGTCAGTTCAGTATTGCTTGGTTTCTGTTCACTGTCAATTATCCTTCATCAATTTGTATGCCATCCATCTGCCGTTCACTGTATTCCTGGATCCTCTCCTCCATCTGTGACCTTCATCAATCAGTTCCGGTCATCTACTGGTCAATTTATTTTACTACCTTGTTTTCTGCTGGTACGTGCTTCATTAATGGTTTTTTTTTTTTGTGACTGTGTGATTGTTCAGCCTTACTGTAAGTACTGGGGGTATCTGAGTATCAAGAGTAATCCTAAATTTATGAATAAGTTGACAACTGGGTGCTACAGTTGGGGGCTCAACAGAATGACAGTGACAGGGCTGGCAGTGACAGACTATGTAGGGAAAATGAATGGTGACACCCAGATGTCAATTTTCTCATAAACATTCAAGAGGAATAACTACAAAAAATATGAGAAAAGATGCTCCAGAAATGTTATTTCATGGGGAATGCAAGTACTTAATAAATCAGACATGTCAGGAGAGGTGACAGGTCCTCTTTAAAGCTCGGATAAGGACTCCTGGATTGGTTTATTCGTTTTCTAATCTATTTTCCCTGTATGAATCATTACAATACTGTCTTCCTATGAACAGTCAGATGTGACAGCACGGTATTGTTCTGCAGAAGGTTTGAAGACATTGACAAAGACTGTTGCTAGGTGGCAATTTTAGTAAATGAATAATTAGCAATGGACGTAATAAAAACTGACGCAAGGAGAGTGCGCAATATCAGCTTATCTAACGAAGCTCTTAAATGCATAGAGAATGGAGTGAGTCTGATTAGTCATTGTTGTCACAGCGTTCCCCACAGACACTGTTGTACATGATGTGAGGCTGCGTGACAGTTGCTCCTGTTGAGAAAATAAGGTTTCTACAGAGGAGAATGTTTTGGCACGCGATACCTTTTTTCATATACAATAATTCCCACAACTTCCCACATAAAAGGAAAGTCATCTCTATTTTTATTGGAGGAGGCCTGAGGGCAACAGCTCTGGTAAATCAGATTTGCCTTTCAATAAGTGAATTTTAGCTGACGCCAGGTCAATTTCACATCTTATGTTAAAAACCTACACCCTGAAGTTTGCTAGTGTAGCAGTCAAGCTTGTGTGGGGGAGACATGACAAGATAGGATTAGGATATGGAGCAGTGAAAAAACATCTCTAGTGTGGCCAGTAGGAAAAGTCAGGATACTGGGCTGCGAAGCTAACAGTCTAACCAGTAGAATGAGGGAGATTGTGACCTGCTGTATACAGCACATAGCGCAGTCGTGATGTGGTCAGGAACGGCAACGTCTCAATTCCCAATAAAATTCTATTGGGGAAACAGGTTTTTGAGGCAGACCTGGCACCTTCAAAGTTGTGATGAGTGCATCTGATTTACATGCAGTTGACCACAAGATAAACATGCCCAGCCCCTTGTGGCAGCTGAGCACATTGACTATACAGTGGAACAGCCACTGGTGGTATAGGCAAGTGGTCTGTTCTTCAACATTTAACACAGGTATGCTAAAGAACCAGCAATAGTACTCAAAGGATCGCAGTCAAGAAACGCACTCAAATGCAGTAACCTATTGCGGTCGACCGCATGCATTACCTAACTGCATCATGACCGTGCCATGTGGTCGTACCCTAATATCACAAAGACCGGAGCTCAGAAATACACCCTAAATGCATGATTATACATGAGTTCAACCAAATGCATTGCCTAACCTCATCATGACCACATCACAACCATGCTGTGTAGTTGTACCCTAAGGCCCCATTCACACGTCCGCAATTCTGTTCCGCATTTTGCGGAACGGAATTGCGGACCCATTCATTTCTATGGGGACAGATTTTGTGCCGCTCGGATCCGGAATTGCGGATCTGCACTTCCGGGTCCGCACTTCCGTTCCGCAAAAATATAGAACATGTCCTATTCTTGTCCGCAATTGCGGACAAGAAAAGGCATTTTCTATATAGTTCTGGCAATGTGCGGATCCGCAAAATGCAGAAAGCACATTGCCGGTGTCCGTGTTTTGCGGATCCGCGAAACACATACGGACGACTGAATGGGGCCTAAGACCACTAAGACCAAAGCTCAGCGCCAGAAGAAGTAGAAGAGAAAAGAGGTGATTATCAATTCTTTTGTTATAAAATCATTTACAGAGGCTGCCAGAGTTTCAGCTTAACTCAGAAAACCCCTCTAGAGAATATTGGGTGGAGAATTTCAATCTTCAGCCAAAACGGAATTTCCCATTTTTGAGTAAAGACCAGCTATCAATTTAAAGAGTTTTCTGGATTTAAATACTGACGACGTATTCTCAGAATAGATCATCATTGTATTTCATTTCAAGAAAACTCTACTACAACCACTGTGCTGTACTATGTAAAATATCTGCCACACACATACATACATTTCCTTTTTTGCTAGAGAACAATAAATTCATATTTCAATACGGAACAACTGTGATATACAGCTTGGGCAGGAAGGTGGTAAATGAGTACAATGCTTGGGGCAGTATATAATGGATTTTTACATACATTTCCTGGTGATTTGATGGATTGCTCAAAAAGTGGACATCTACAATATATAAATAAATGATTTGGATTTCTTTGTCATCTGCCCCTATGACTTGAGAAGCCTCCGGCTACTGCAGCGCCTGTCGCTGTTCTTGTGGTGTACCGTATTTCCGCATAATGTAAAGTGGCTCCAATACTGGAAAACCTTTCACCTGCCTCGAACAGGCAATCAATTCTTGACACAACACAATTAAGGACAATATATAATGACAAGGGATCTGCTGACCGGTCCCTTCACTTGTGTGGGCTGATCTGGCTCAGTCTCCTTCTGGTGTGGTACAGAAATGTCAGAGGGAAACTGATGCCAAACTGATCCCATACATTTTTATGAGATGGATCATCTGGCGCATCAGTCTTGATGCCAGATGTAAAATTGCACCGGACAGCAAAAATGGTGTATGCAGGGTTTTTTTCTGTCCGGCGCTATCAGTCTGCGGACACCGAACCTGGGTTATATGTAAAGTGCACATATACCAGTTGTGTACGACTCCCGGCATTAAACCTGGCCGGACTTAACCGATATCTGTGAGGCCAGCCCAATCAAGAGATTAAAACACACTCATATTCTGCACTACTGTTCTGTATAAGAAGACCAGCATTTAGAAGACCTGGAGGTTGAGTTATTTGTGTTTACATGATGTACTGTACTTTTCTTGCCTAATGGTATTTGAATTACAGTACATTCAGAAAGTGTTCAGACCCTTTTACTTTTTTTTTACATTTTGTTATGTTGTGGCCTTGTACCAATTTCAAATCCAGTTTTCCCCATCATTCTGCAATCAATAACACATAATGACAAAGTGAAAATAGAATGTTCAAAATCTTTGTCTATTTATTGAAAAGGAACAAGGAAAATCTTGTATTGACACAAGTATTCGAACCCTTTACTCAGGACTTAGTTGAAACTCCTCTGGCAGGGATTACAGCCAACAGTCTTCTTGGCCATGATACCACAAGGTTTGCAAACTTGATTTGGGGATTTTCTGCCATTCTTCTCTGCAGATCCTCTCAAGTTCTGTCAGGTTGGATGGGGACCGTTGGTGGGCTGCCATTTTTAGGTCTCTCCAGAGATGCTCAATTGGGTTCAAGCGAAACCTCTGGCTGGGCCACTCATGGGCATTCACAGAGTAGTCCCTAAGCCACTCCTATGTAGTCTTGGCTTTGTGCTTAGGGTCATTGTCTTGTTGGAAAGTGAATCTTCGGCCTGGTCTGAGGTCCAGAGGACTCTGGATCAGGTTTTCGCAAAAAATATCTCTGTACTGTGCTCTATTTAGATTACCTTCAACTATGACCAGTCTCCTTGTCCCAGCCACTAAAAACCATGCTCATAGAAAGATGCTGCCACACCCATGCTTAACTGTATGGATGGTTTTGTGCATGTGATGAGCAGTGTATGGTTTCTTCCACACATGACGCTTAGAATTGAGGCCAAAATGTTCAATCTTGGTTTCATCAGACCAGAGAGTCTGAGCATCCTCTTGGTACTTTTTTTTTTTGCAAACTCCAGGCATGGCTTATTTTTGACCACTCTGCCATAAAGCCCAGATTGCTGGAAGGCTGCAGTGATGGTTGACCTTCTGGAAGATTCTCCCATCTGGACACATAATTTTTGGTGACCATTGGGCTCTTGGTGACGTCTTTTACCAAGACACTTCATCCCCTGTTACTTAGTTTAGTGGGGCAGCCATCTCTAGGAAGAGTCCTGGTTGTTCCAAGCTTCTTCCATTTAAGAATTAATGCTCTTGGGAAATTTCAGCGGAGCTGAATTTTTTTTGTACCCTTCTCCAGATCTGTGCCTCCACCCAATCCTGTCTCTAAGCTCTACAAGTGATTCTCTCCTCCTCATAGCTTGGTTTTTGCTCTGATATGTATTGCTCGTTTTGAGACCTTATATAGACAGGGCTGTGTCTTTCCAAATCATGTCAAATCAACTGTATTTATTACAGGTGGACTCCCGTTGAGAAACATCTCAAAGATGATCAAGAGAAATGGCAAGCCACCAGAGCTAAATTTTAAGTGTCAAAACAAAGGGTCTAAATACGTATGCCCTTGCGAAATTAGAGTTTTTCCTTTTTATTAAATGAATACATCTGCAAACATTTCTAAAATTCTGTTTTCACCTTCTCATTATGGGGTATTGAGTGCTGATTGATAGGGGAAAGCTTGATTTTTTTTTTTAGCACAAGGCCACAATATTTCGAAAAAGTGAAAAAGGTGAAAGGGTCTAAAGACTTTCTGAATGTATTGTGTAGATCAGGCATGCTCAACCTGCGGCCCTCCAGCTGTTGCAAAACTACAACTCCCAGCATGCCCTAACAGCTTATAGCTATCAGCCTACAGCAGGGCATGGTGGGAGTTATAGTTTTACAACAGCTGGAGGGCCGCGGACATTCAGTTTCTGTATGTCCCTATTTCCATTCCCGCAAAAAAATAGAACATGTTCTACTATTGTCCGCATTACGGACAAGCATAGTACTGTTCTATTAGGGGCCAGCTGTTCCGTACCGCAAAATACAGAATGCACACGGTAGTCATCCGTATTTTTTGCGGATCCGTTTTTAGGACCGCAAAATACATATGATCATGTGCATGAGGCCTAACTATTTTTATGATGTATTGCTTTAGATGGATCTCAGGTGGTACTGTTTCTCATTGAACCAATAAAATAACTGTCTTCAAATGATTGTCTCTGGTTTGGCTTTTTTTATCTAATCCGAATACGTTTTCCCATGGAGCATTGCCTGAAAAATACACCACTGTCTTACGTGAGAAATAGTACCCTCTGAGCTGCGTACTTCAGTACTTCAATAATTCAGTATAAGTTCCACCAGTCTGAAAAGTCTCATGGAACAGTCATAGTCACAGCCCAGACAGACAGTCATTGCTTGCTTTGAAGGTGCCTTTTTACCCATCAGTTCACTTTCAATAATTTGTTGACAAAAACCATAAAGATGAAACATTTACAAACCATATTGTAAATGAACATAACCAAACTCAATTTATGCGACTTCATGGTTGAGTTTTCACTAAATTGAGTTGGACTGTCTTCCTATATCTTTTTGCAAATGTAGTCACTCAAATAAGCATGGTGCTTCTGTGTGCAAGTAACAGAACACTAAGCAAGCGTAACTTATTTGGAAGTCTTTAGCTTCGTTCTCAGGGTCCCCAATCAAATGCAGAATGAGAAGTTACAAGTTTGGATCAGAGCCCGGTCTGAAGAAGCTGCCAAAACTACTTTGCTACTCACTTAATGAGATCCAACAGCTTGTGATACCACTGTTTCTAAGCTATAGCATCCCACCACACCACAGTTGCCATAAAAGCATGAAACAAAGAACACACAAAGAGTTATTTCCTTGTTAAAAAGAACATTCAGGCTTATTTGAGGGATCAGCTAAGTGTTAAATGTACATTTAAACTTTATGTTCAAGAAGCACATCAGTACTGTATGTCTATCTTCTGAAAGTCCTATGTATTCAGAAGCAGCTACTTTATAACATTTCTGGAAAACTAAAATGAATCATATCACAAGTTCATCTCTAACTGTATTTTACAAACCACTAAAAAATCATGCCTTGCAATATCATAAAGTCCCCTGGCAACTGCCTTTACCAACATAAAAGGATTATAAAAGGACATGAGGTAATTTGTACAAACCAGTAAGAGCAAGGAATAGCATGTAAAAACGTAAACCCCAAATCAGCAACCAGGAGTTTAACCCCCTAACAGTCACATCAAAATTGGAAAAACCTTTCTGAAAACATAGTTTTTTATATTGCAGAGATTGAATTTATGCCTCAAGTAATTATAGCTAGCGCACAACTAATTTTAGTCTTAAAGGATTATCGCAGACAATGATGACATATTGCTAGATGCTGGTCCCACCAGCTTACTTTCATGTGCGGAGTGCTCTTCATTCACTGATTTGGGTATTTGAAAAATAGCTTAATAAGCATGATCAGCTATTTTCAGAACTCCCATAGTTGTAAATCGAGGGTATCCCTGCATGTTCAGCTGCTCTCGATTCACTTCAGGTAGCGGGGAGGGGAACAATGTATGGATGGTAGTGCTGTGATCTCAGTCTTGTTTTAAAGTTTAGATTGTCAGCTTTAAAACAAGACCAAATATAGCCTGATCACAGTCTAACAAATAGTGCCCTCTTCTGCAGCCACAAAGCCCTGTATTTTGTTCATTTAAAACTGTATATTGTTCCTTTCCTGCCTGAAGGAACATTGTTTGTGATGATAATGTAGGGGGGTGGGGGATTTAAAATTGCATTCTCATCATTTAATGAAGGAGTTGATTGCAATTAACAGACTGATCACCAGTTATTACCAAGTATGTATCTGCCCAAACATCAGTAGCGCCACAGCCTTTTCACTGTTTACCGCCAGCCAACTGACGTCACGACTAGTATCAACTAGCGTGGGCAACGCTAAGCTCCATTCAAGTGACAGAGCTTAGCCCCGCCCACGCTAGTTGATACTAGTCGTGACATCAGTGGGCCGTCGGTAAACAGTGAGAAGGCCGCGGCGGTACTGGAGCGCCGCTGCCTTCTCAAACAGCTGATCGGTGGGGGTCCCGGGTGTCGGTCCCCCGCCAATCAGATCCTGATGATCTATCCAGAGTATAGCTCATCAGTTAAAACAAAGTGCAGAACCCCTTTACAGTCTATGTACACCTTAGAAGACATTTTTTGTTTATGATTGTGTAGAAGCTGCTTCCACTTGAAGCATTTAAGATACACTCTGGTGCTCCAAATCAAGGTACCCCAAGGGGTTAATATCCACGTGTGGCAGAGACCTATGCTGACACAAAGGCAGGTCAAAGACAGTCTCTATGTTTATTAAAATGAGTAAAGCCGTTTTATACATCTTATATGTTACAAAATTTGGTAGTTGGACCCCCCCCCCAATATGTTACTCCTATTAGAAATTGATGAACAAACTGACAACTGGATGTTACCATTTGGGGGTGGTGACTACTGTGTCTTCCACTGTCCAATCAGTACTAAGAGTGCCCGACTGAGCAGGGATATTAACCAGTTACATCTAATAGGCTCAACCCAGACTTATCTAAAGACTGAAATCCATTATTTGTGTTCCAGTGTTCAAAAATAAGGACATTAAAGGAGTTTTCCAGGCTCCTGCCATTTATGACCTCTTTTCAGGACAGGTCATTAATATCCCATGTGTATAGTAAGGTTTGTTAGTGGTTCTTCCCCTTTGATTCCTTGTAATGTACTGTAGTCTGAAGAAACTGTACATGTGTTGAACACTGGACACCTTTAGGAGGGGCCAGGAGACCAGAAAACATCTAGCTATGTAAGAAAGAGCTTAGCTCCATTGAGGACATTATCGGGGTAAGATGTTTCTTGCTACTGTAACCTTAGACTAGGAAAATGGTAACAGACAGTTGTCAATTTATTCATCCATTTCTAGCAGGAATAACATAGAGCTGTAAGAAAACATGCTTCAGAATTGATATATAATTGGAATACACATATTTTAATAAATCAAGCAAGTCAGGAGAGCCTACAGGTTTCACCAATGACCACACTCTATGGCATCTCTTGCTGGCTCTATGGCCTCTCTTTATTGAGGTTCCTGGATATTAGTAAATTCAGTATTTGTGCCCTGCTGTATTCTCGCTACACAATCCCTATTTACTTTCAAAAGACAAAAAAATATTGGAAAGGCGCAGCTGATCAATGTCAGTTGTACATCAAGATGAAAGAGCAACATGTGATTTTTCCATTTGTCGCTAGAAAGGCTTATGTGTAATTGCAAACTGAAATTTGGCTCCCTTTTTATTGTCAATTTCACGCACTCAAAGTATGCATGAACATGAAATGAAAAGCTAGCCATTTTTGTGCAATCTTAAAGGCTTGAGAAGATTACTAAACAGTTGCATTTATGCAGTACTATAACCGAAATTTGAGTAGAGCTGGGATCGTACAAGATTACATCATATTCATAAGGAAGCTGCAGTTCCAAAAGTTATAATACTCTCATCATAATTTCTCAGCAGTCTCGTCTCCAAATCTGACAAATTAGGTAGACCTTTTGCATAATGTACCGTATGGGTGAATGAATGACTGAATTACTGGATACTTGGTGAACCAATTTAACCACTATGTAACCAGAGCAATAAAAGCTTCCATAGACATGAACAGAAGACAATGGAAAAAATTAGGTGCAAACACAAATAAACTAGTCACATCGCCTGCCTGGATCCTAGGATTTGTTCAGCCCTGAACAGCAACAATTGCACTGATGTGGATACAAGTTGAACATTGCTAGTGAGATGGTAATATGGCTACAGTCCTACTTATATGGTCACTTACTTTCGAACAAATATGGTATAAATCAATATAAGAAACATTGTAATATATATCATACAAAATGCATTTTCCCCCCTCTAGCAGCTTATTCCTACTTCTAAACTTTTATGGCAAGCATGTAATCTTTCCATATGCCATATCACAGCATTTGGATGTAAAAAGAGGTTTCTCTCTAACAGGTCTATGATTTACATGATTGCCTCTTTATTTGAATAGGCATCATGAATACTAAATTTCCCTGCAGTTGCAGATGCAAGCAAAATTAGTAATTATAAAATGACCTTCTCTAACAGCCAATCGCTAAACTAGACAGACACATCGTCATCTGTTGATCACCATTGCAACATGGTTACCCAGGTGGGACCACCTTTTAAAATGCATGATCACATACCTAGAGTAATATGTAAAGGGATTGTCCTAGATCAGAAAAACATGGTTGCTTTCTTCCAAAAACACCACACTTGTGTATGGTTTATATGTGGTATTATAACTTAGGCAAGTTTCACATCTATAGTAAAGGTATCCGGCAGGCTGTCCCGGCAGAGGAACAGCCTGTCAGAGTACACTGAATCCAGCCTAGCTGAATACTGCCATTCACCACCGAAGCCCATTGACTATAATGGGATCCGGTGGGGATACGGCCACTTTCCGTCATGAGCACCCAATGTCAGTGGGAACAAAACAGGGGTATGCAGTGTTTGTCTTGCCAAAACACAGAGATCATGTTGGAAACTGTCTGAATCCCTGTTGGATCCCATTATAGTCAATGGGGTCTGGCGGTGCATGTCCCTATCCGGCTAGGCTGGACCCGGTGAACTCCGGCAGGCTGTTCTGGAAGAGGAACCTTTACTGCATATGTGAAAGTAGCCAGAGTGTCATTTAGTTCTATGGAGTAGAGCTGCAATAGCAGACACAAACCATGGACAAGTGTGGCACCATTTCTGGAAGTGGCAACCTCCTTTGGTAATGTAAGACCTGGCTGTATACTGTGCCCGTGCAAGATTTCAGAGAAGGGATGCATGAAGCTGGAGGAAAGGGAAATATCAATCAAGAGCAATGGGAACGAAGGAAGGCTTTGTTAACAGTGGAAGGCATGGGCTCTTGCTGTGCCATGAAGCTGCAGCAATGAAGTTGGCGACTATGTGATCGCTGCTGCCAGTCACTGGCCTCGGAACAAATAATTGCAGACAGCAATGGAACTGGAATAGAGGGGGAATGGACAGGTGAAGAAGTCTTCTTGAATCTTTTGCTATTTTTTAACAATCCCTGCAACAATCACTGTGGTGGGATATCACAGGTTGCAAAGTTTGGAGTTGTACCTGGAAACTTGTGTCTAAGAAGACCCAATTTGTCGATCCAACATACCAGAACTATAAACTCATATAATGTCTGGGCGTGGGGCTTGAATGTCCAGTTACACCTCTGGTCATGAAGATCTTAATCTTAAGACTAGTATAAGTATTGCTTATGGTAAGATCACAACTCTGACACCGAACACAAAGACATGCACCAAAGAAAATGTATAATGTTACAGGAGCTCGAGAAGCTGCACTGAAAATAATTTGCCCGTTTACCGATACCTGGAGCTTTTTGAACAGGTTTTCTAATGAATAAAATCATAAGGGGGTTTAATAGTCTATAGTTATTTCTGAAATGCTTTGCTATATTTTATAACCAGGCTATTAAAAGTATGGCCCTTCTGTGACCCAGCTGCATTTCTAAGAGGCCATTTCCATCTCTCTGCCTTCTGAGAAATAAATTGCTTCATCTAAAACAGAAAACAACACTGGATAACCTTGCCTTGTTCTGGAAGAAAAGTACGTACTGCACAATCTGTTCTGATGCCTGCAAACAAGGAGACTTCCCTGACTCACCTTTCAAGGAGACCGCGTATTAAAGGGGCTGTTCGTTTTGGAATTTGTTTGTTAGAAGGTCAACCAATAATAAGCTGATGACAGGATCTGCTGCTGCAGGAACCCCCGTGATCAGCTGACATAAGCACCGGGGAACCTGACAAGGAGTGTTCCGTTCCCAACAGCACCCCCACAGGGAAAATGAAGCATAACACGCACTGCCTCCATTGAAATCAGTATGCGTTCATGTAACACACTGAGGCTGGACCCTAAAGAGCAACATCCACTCTGACTAATCGAGGGAGGTTCCAAATGCCAAACCACCACTATCTGCTACACCAGCATGCAAAAAAACTGGGTATTTGAAATGTAGTTTTCTACACCAGTTTGGACCAGGAATATTATTTAAAAAAAAAAACTGAAAGGAGGAAGGGAGGTCAAAAACACATCAGAGAACATTTTATTGATTTGGTGGTGGAGTTTCTGTAAACTTGTTTTCCGCACAAAAATTATGTCCAGACGGCGGGAGAGATTTAGTCCCCATTCACAAGACCGTGATGACATCAGTGACAAGAAGGTCAGTGATTCAGCTCTGAAAATGTCCATGAAGGATCTGTGTTTGGTCCATGTGTCCGTTTTTTGTCCTTTGTGTATCACTCGTATTCCATGGACACTGCTCAGATAAAAATTAATTTCTAGAGCATCTTCTAGTAACGATCGTGAAACACAGACGAAATAGGAGTGCGTGTTGTGTTCTTATATTTTCACTGACCAATAGACTTTAATGTGGATGATGGATCCAAAAACAAGGATAAAAATAAGGCAATGGTTCGGTGGTGTAACCCCAGAATGTGGTAAATCACGGATGTGTGAATGCACACAATCAAAGGGTATGTGTGCTTTCAGTGGAAAACATGGACGGCACATGTCCGTGATTCACTGACCACACTTGAATGGGTTCAAATGCTGTGTTAGTTCTGACATAGGCACAAAGCCTCTTTCTCCATTCTTTATCAATGAAGGGGGCTGGCTGTCTGGCTAAGTTCATTAGCTAAGCCAGCTCCCTTCTTCATTATGGGTAATGTGGAGACAGAGAAGAGAACAGTTTTTTTTTTTTTTTTTTTTTATAACTTTCTTTATTCGGATGTTTGAGGCATACAATCACATACTACAGAAGACATATTGCATGAGATATACAGCCATATTCTATGTTAATCACATTCAAATACATCCTTTTAAATCTTTGGTTACATCGTATAAAGAACCATATAATTAAACAGTCATTTCTTTCCCTCCCCACCCTAACATCTGCTGCCCATGCCAATCTTGTTCGCCTCCTCTTAACTCCAATTTTGCTATACTGTCTGAGAATAGAACTGGTTTTACTTATGACAGATCAAGACATTAAGCATGCTTCATTACATCACCTGTGCCGAAACAAAGTCGGAAGCAAAGCTTCCGGGACCAAGAGAAAGCATCTGAAATCAGGCCATGGCATTCAGAATGAAAGTACTGTACATTAGTTTGTTTAGTTATTGAAAAAATTTAAAATAATAAAAGATCTTTTTATCTAGCTGGGCAACACTTTTAAAGGGCTTGATCAGTATTTTGTGATCACCCATCCTCAGGATAGGTACCCTGGCCAAGCAGTTGTTCGGAAGTAGCTCTGGCGTCAAACTACATAGCTCCCCCCACTGTGTAGTGGATGGACTGGCTACTGCCGTGCTGCTTCAACTGAAATGAATAGCCAGGACTACTGCAGAACATCTTATCAGTGGGGGGGGGGGGGGGGTATAATCCCCTCTGATCACATAGTGATGGCCTACTGTGAGGACAGACCATTATGTAAAATCCTGACAACCCCTGTATGTAACTATATGGCTGTGTGAAAGCAGTGCATTTGGAGCTCTTCCTCAGTCCCCATAAAGATCCCTTTAACCACCTCCGGACCGCCTAACGCAGATTCGCGTTCCGGAGGTGGCAGGCTGGCGCACAGTCACGCATATATGCGTCATCTCGCGAGACGCGAGATTTCCTGTGAACGCGCGCACACAGGCGCGCGCGCTCACAGGAACGGAAGGTAAGCGAGTGGATCTCCAGCATGCCAGCGGCGATCGTTCGCTGGCAGGCTGGAGATCCGAATTTTTTAACCCCTAACAGGTATATTAGACGCTGTTTTCATAACAGCGTCTAATATACCTCCTACCTGGTCCTCTGGTGGTCCCTTTTGTTAGGATCGACCACCAGAGGACTCAGGTAGGTCAGTACAGTCGCACCAAACACTACACTACACTACACTACACCCCCCCCCCGTCACTTATTAACCCCTTATAAACCCCTGATCACCCATGATCACCCCATATAAACTCCCTGATCACCCCCCTGTCATTGATCACCGCCCTGTCATTGATCACCCCCCTGTCAGGCTCCGTTCAGACGTCCGTATGATTTTACGGATCCACGGATACATGGATCGGATCCGCAAAACGCATACGGATGTCTAAATGGAGCCTTACAGGGGGGTGATCAATGACAGGCGGGTGATCACCCATATACACTCCCTGATCACCCCCTGTCATTGATCACCCCCCTGTCATTGATCACCCCCCTGTAAGGCTCCATTCAGACGTCCGCATGATTTTTACGGATCCATGGATACATGGATCGGATCCGCAAAACACATGCGGACGTCTGAATGGAGCCTTACAGGGGGTGATCAATGACAGGCGGGTGATCACCCATATACACTCCCTGATCACCCCCCTGTCATTGATCACCCCCCTGTAAGGCTCCATTCAGACGTCCGCATGTGTTCTGTGGATCCGATCCATGTATCCATGGATCCGTAAAAAATCATGCGGATGTCTGAATGGAGCCTTACAGGGGGGGTGATCAGTGACAGGGGGGTGATCACCCTGATCACCCCCTGTCATTGATAACCCCCCTGTAAGGCTCCATTCAGACGTCCGCATGTGTTTTGTGGATCCGATCCATGTATCCATGGATCCGTAAAAAATCATGCGGATGTCTGATTGGAGCCTTACAGGGGGGGTGATCAGTGACAGGGGGGTGATCACCCTGATCACCCCCTGTCATTGATAACCCCCCTGTAAGGCTCCATTCAGACGTCCGCATGTGTTTTGCGGATCCGATCCATGGATCCGTAAAAATTATACGGACGTCTGAATGGAGCCTTACCAGGGGGGTGATCAATGACAGGGGGGTGATCCGGGAGTCTATATGGGTGATTACCCCCCTGTCATTGATCACCCCCCCTGTCATTGATCACCCCCCCTGTAAGGCTCCATTCAGACATTTTTTTGGCACAAGTTAGCGGAAATTTTTATTTTTTTTTTTCTTACTAAGTCTCATATTCTACTAACTTGTGTCAAAAAATAAAATCTCCCATGAACTCACCATACCCCTCACGGAATCCAAATGCGTAAACATTTTTAGACATTTATATTCCAGACTTCTTCTCACGCTTTAGGGCCCCTAAAAAGCCAGGGCAGTATAAATACCCCACATGTGACCCCATTTCGGAAAGAAGACACCCCAAGGTATTCGCTGAGGGGCATATTGAGTCCATGAAAGATTGAAATTTTTGTCCTAAGTTAGCGGAAAGTGAGACTTTGTGAGAAAAAAACAAAAAAAATCAATTTCCGCTAACTTATGCAAAAAATAAAAAATTTCTAGGAACTCGCCAGGCCCCTCATTGAATACCTTGGGGTGTCTTCTTTCCAAAGTGGGGTCACATGTGGGGTATTTATACTGCCCTGGCTTTTTAGGGGCCCGAAAGTGTGAGAAGAAGTCTGGGATCCAAATGTCTAAAAATGCCCTCCTAAAAGGAATTTGGGCCCCTTTGCGCATCTAGGCTGCAAAAAAGTGTCACACATCTGGTATCGCCGTACTCAGGAGAAGTTGGGGAATGTGTTTTGGGGTGTCATTTTACATATACCCATGCTGGGTGAGAGAAATATCTTGGTCAAATGCCAACTTTGTATAAAAAAATAGGAAAAGTTGTCTTTTGCCAAGATATTTCTCTCACCCAGCATGGGTATATGTAAAATGACACCCCAAAACACATTCCCCAACTTCTCCTGAGTACGGCGATACCAGATGTGTGACACTTTTTTGCAGCCAAGGTGGGCAAAGGGGCACACATTCCAAAGTGCACCTTTCGGATTTCACCGGCCATTTTTTACAGATTTTGATTGCAAGGTACTTCTTACACATTTGGGCCCCTAAATTGCCAGGGCAGTATAACTACGCCACAAGTGACCCCATTTTGGAAAGAAGACACCCCAAGGTATTCCGTGAGGGGCACGGCGAGTTCCTATAATTTTTTATTTTTTGTCACAAGTTAGCGGAAAATGATGATTTTTCTTTTTTTTTCTTTTTTCCTTACAAAGTCTCATATTCCACTAACTTGCGACAAAAAAAAAAAAATTCTAGGAACTCGCCATGCCCCTCACAGAATACCTTGGGGTGTCTTCTTTCCAAAATGGGGTCACTTGTGGCGTAGTTATACTGCCCTGGCAATTTAGGGGCCCAAATGTGTGAGAAGAACTTTGCAATCAAAATGTGTAAAAAATGACCGGTGAAATCCGAAAGGTGCACTTTGGAATATGTGCCCCTTTGCCCACCTTGGCAGCAAAAAAGTGTCACACATCTGGTATCGCCGTACTCAGGAGAAGTTGGGGAATGTGTTTTGGGGTGTCATTTTACATATACCCATGCTGGGTGAGAAAAATATCTTGGTCAAATGCCAACTTTGTATAAAAAAATGGGAAAAGTTGTCTTTTGCCAAGATATTTCTCTCATCCAGCATGGGTATATGTAAAATGACACCCCAAAACACATTCCCCAACTTCTCCTGAGTACGGCGATACCAGATGTGTTACACTTTTTTGCTGCCAAGGTGGGCAAAGGGGCACATATTCCAAAGTGCACCTTTCAGATTTTGCAGGCCATTTTTTACAGATTTTGATTGCAAAGTACTTCTCACACATTTGGGCCCCTAAATTGCCAGGGCAGTATAACTACGCCACAAGTGACCCCATTTTGGAAAGAAGACACCCCAAGGTATTCCGTGAGGGGCATGGCGAGTTCCTAGAATTTTTTATTTTTTGTCGCAAGTTAGTGGAAGTATGAGACTTTGTAAGGAAAAAAGAGAAAAAAAAAAAATCATCATTTTCCGCTAACTTGTGACAAAAAATAAAAAATTCTAGGAACTCGCCATGCCCCTCACGGAATACCTTGGGGTGTCTTCTTTCCAAAATGGGGTCACTTGTGGCGTAGTTATACTGCCCTGGCAATTTAGGGGCCCAAATGTGTGAGAAGTACCTTGCAATCAAAATGTGTAAAAAATGGCCTGCAAAATCTGAAAGGTGCACTTTGGAATATGTGCCCCTTTGCCCACCTTGGCAGCAAAAAAGTGTCACACATCTGGTATCGCCGTACTCAGGAGAAGTTGGGGAATGTGTTTTGGGGTGTCATTTTACATATACCCATGCTGGGTGAGAGAAATATCTTGGCAAAAGACAACTTTTCCCATTTTTTTATACAAAGTTGGCATTTGACCAAGATATTTTTCTCACCCAGCATGGGTATATGTAAAATGACACCCCAAAACACATTCCCCAACTTCTCCTGAGTACGGCGATACCAGATGTGTGACACTTTTTTGCTGCCAAGGTGGGCAAAGGGGCACGCATTCCAAAGAGCACCTTTAGGATTTCACCGGTCATTTTTTACACATTTTGATTGCAAAGTTCTTCTCACACATTTGGGCCCCTAAATTGCCAGGGCAGTATAACTACGCCACAAGTGACCCCATTTTGGAAAGAAGACACCCCAAGGTATTTCGTGAGGGGCATGGCGAGTTCCTAGAATTTTTTATTTTTTGTCGCAAGTTAGTGGAATATGAGACTTTGTAAGAAAAAAAAATAAAAAATAATAAATCATCATCATTTTCCGCTAACTTGTGACAAAAAATAAAAAGTTCTATGAACTCACTATGCCCATCAGCGAATACCTTAGGGTGTCTACTTTCCGAAATGGGGTCATTTGTGGGGGTTTTCTACTGTCTGGGCATTGTAGAACCTCAGGAATCATGACAGGTGCTCAGAAAGTCAGAGCTGCTTCAAAAAGCGGAAATTCACATTTTTGTACCATAGTTTGTAAATGCTATAACTTTTACCCAAACCATTTTTTTTTTTGCCCAAACATTTTTTTTTTATCAAAGACATGTAGAACAATAAATTTGGTGAAAAATTTATATATGGATGTCGTTTTTTTTGCAAAATTTTACAGCTGAAAGTGAAAAATGTCATTTTTTTGCAAAAAAATCGTTACATTTTGATTAATAACAAAAAAAGTAAAAATGTCAGCAGCAATAAAATACCACTAAATGAAAGCTCCATTAGTGAGAAGAAAAGGAGGTAAAATTCATTTGGGTGGTAAGTTGCATGACCGAGCGATAAACGGTGAAAGGAGTGTAGTGCCGAAGTGTAAAAAGTGCTCTGGTCATGAAGGGGGTTTCACCTAGCGGGGCTGAAGTGGTTAAAGATATAGTAATCATGCTTTCCTATACTGTGGAATCAAAGAGACCCCCTTCAATTGCTCATGTTCATGGAGAACCTGACATTCTTCCTCCATCATACATATGGCAGGTTCCACAGAATCTGGTTTAATTGGATGAAATTCCAACAACCCTCTACCTTCCTATCTTCAATCTGCATAATTTGAGCGTCTTTCCACGATGTGCCCCCCCCCCCCCCCCTCACTCTTCCCTACCTTCCCTCCTCTTCTTTTATTTTTTATCTTTCTTATTATTTTGTATCCTTTTCTGGGTGACTGGTTCTGCTCTAATCTTTTTTCCAGTTTCTTTTTTTCCCATCTTGTTTACTTCTATGTCATTCAGATGACTAGTTGTTGCACCTATTCTCAGGATAAGTCATCAAAATAAGATCACCCGGGGTCTGACTTTTGGCACCCCCGCCTATCTTGCTCGCTACTCTTCCCATTCAAGAGAACGGGAGCGGAAGCCATAAGTACACTACACCGCAGCTACATGGGCTTCAAACAGCTGATCGGTGGGGGTACCAGGAGTCGGACCCCACTGTTCTGATTTTGATGACTTAACCTGAGGATAACTCATCAATAGCTATAGCCCGGAAAACCCTTTTAATGAAATAACCCAATGTTGGACTTATTTAGATAAAAAAATGTGGATATTCACATTAAGGCTTAAAGTATTTTAAAGCTTTAGTATATAAGAAGCATTTCACCCGGGACTTGACATTCTCATCATCTCACTGACATGTAAAGTATTTCCATATAACAAAAATACAGAACGTTGGAATTTTCAGACAGATAGTAAAATTACTTGCAAACTTCATCAGTGCAAGATTTATCTTCTCTATTCGCTGACATTTTTTCAATTCAATCACATCGACATGGCAGAAAAAATACATTTAAAGGGAATCTGTCAGCAATGACCTCCCCATCCAACTGTTTGCATAGACACATCGCTGTGGTTCACCTGACTAACACATTGGGGCACATTTACTAAAACCGGCTTTCTATACCGGTCTTAGTTTCTCCCTTGCGCTGCCATTAGATTTATTTAATTGACAACGAGGCATAAATTAGGCGCATCTGTAGCAGTCCTTGTATCTGGTGTAAAAACTACGCCAAACCCTAGTTGGCGTAGTCTTTTGTTAACATTTACGCCGGTTTCTAAACGTAAGTGTTAGTAAATTTTCCGGGGCTGGAGTCCCAACCCTGGCACGACCCTTGACACGCCTCGTCACACTCAACTGGTGAACACGGCATACACCCAGTCGTGCGACTAAATATTGTCGCATAGCCAGTTAAAAAAGAGGGACTTACGGCTATTTTAGGCATAAAATAGTCGCAAGTGCCTGAGCAAATGTGTCCCACTCTTTTTCTATTGTAAATCTGAGGCTCTGTTGCCAGGATACTGTTTCTTAAACCCTTAGTGACCAGCCTGTTGTGGGCTTTAATGAGCAAGCGATTTTTCAAAATGTTATCATTGTCGCCTTCCGAGAGCTATAACTTTTTTATTTTTCCGTTAGTGTAGCTTTATGGCTTGTTTTTTTTGCAAGACAAGTTGTAGTTTTTAATGTTTGCATTTTGGAGTATACACAATTACTAGAGTTGAGCGAAGTGATCTTCGGATGCTTAATCCAAAGTCACTTCATTTAAAACTTTGAAATAATACTGTATGGAGTCTCTGTACAGTATTAGAATGTATGGGCTCCGATGAGCCGAAGTTGGTTATTCCAGCGTGACTTCGTTGAATAACTTCGGTAGTTGATTTTTTAAAGTGGAAAACCACTTGAAAACTTGAAAACGAACTCCGCTTCGGTTCCAAGGTACTAGTTTTACAAATCAACTACCGAAGTTATTCAACAAAGTTACGCACGACTTCGTGAATACCTTACTTCGGCTCCCATACATTCTAATACTGTACTGAGACGAATCTCTGTACAGCATTATTCCAAAGTTTTGAACAAAGTGACTTCGGATTAAGCATCTGAAGATTGCATCGCTCAACTCTAATAATTACTGATTAAGTCTAGTTTCACACTAGCGTTTTTAGATCAGGCGACTATAATGGGGAATATACCAACGGCAATGCAGTTGCTTATGGCAGTTCCAGAATGCAGAGAGATCTGGAAGGCTAGTATGAAACTAGCCTAACTTTCTGGGAAGGGGTTGGGAAAAAACAGCAATACCGCCCCAGAGTTTTTACATTATAAATTTTGTGGTATTCACTATGCAGCATAAATAACATGATAACTTCATTCTGTGGGTCAGTACGATTACAGCAATACCAAATACATATCGTTTTTTTTTTCTGTCAACGATGACATCTTGGGTTACATAACACTTTTTTATATCTTTTTATTCAGTTTTTTTATGGCGAAAAAAACAAAAAACAGCAATTCTGCCTTTTTTCGGCATTCACAGTTTAGGATAAATAACATGATAATTGCCTAGTACAGGTTGTTACAGAGGCAGAGATTGCAAATATGTGGAGGAGATTAAATTTTTACAATTTTTTCGATTGAATGTATGTTTTTTCCTCAACGAAAAAAATTTGTATTTTTTATCTGGAATTTTTTATTTGATAACACTTTGTTTAAACAATTTAACAGTCTCACAAGGGGGCTGTAACAGGCAAGCACAAGTGAACCAACAGACGAGATTCAGGTAAACCACAGCTACCGTATTTTTCACCCTATATGACGCACCTAGGTTTTAGAGGAGGACAATAAGAAGAAAATCTTTTTCATTAGACCTCAGACCAGCAATCACGCCCTCAAAGTTAATAAGACCCCAATAAGACCTCAGATCAGACCCACAATCAGACCTCAGATCAGACCCCAATGTGAATAACCCACAATCAAACCTCAGATAAGAGTCTCAATATAAATAAGACCTCAGATCAGCCTCCAGTGTCCATCTTGATTCTTTCTTCCCCTCAAAAATGGTTTTCCTAATAAATTCTACATTTCCCATCATGCCTGGCTTCACAGAGACAGATGGGGCAGAGTCTCACCACACTGCACTGCTCGGTGTTAGGGCAGCCATGACAGATCAGTGACACAGAACTGCTGTCCCCTCGTATTGCAGGGTCTCCATGTTATCCTATGAGATGTAGCTTGAGCCTGTCTGCCCTCTCTCCTGTCATCATTTTCCCCTGTCAGCTGCAGGAGGCCATGTAAAGGTAAATCTAATAGAACTAAACTGGATAGTCATCACACACCGATAGTACAGGCAGTGCGAGTCAGAAGGTTTATATAAAAGACTTACCTACTATATCTCCATTCCTGGTCCTTTAGATAGCGGAAACATGATATATTCAATGGAATACAGGGATATAGAGAGGAACATGGAGGGTGGGGAGGGGTCTGAGAGCTGCCAGGAGGGATTTGACTAGTGATAATGTCATTGTGTACTTCACATTAAGTCAGCCATACACAAAGACCAAATTTCTATTTACACTAAGAGCAGGGGGGGGTTAGCAACCTTCGTCGCCTAGTGATATGCCACCAATATCTGAGATGATAAAAGCCCCTTTCAAATTTAATTCCCACAAAAAAACCTGCTTAAGCAGAAATCCTCTCCCTAACCCGGTAACCAGGCTCCTCAGAGCGTGTACTAGCAACCTATACGGTAAGTCAAGCAAACATTTCCTACTTAATTACATGGGAAATAAAAGTAATTGGAATGACAGGTCTTTTCCTCACTGTAGGTGGCTGCAAAATGTTTAGTGCACAAGGAAAACGCTGATTTCTTTAATAATGTAATAGACATGAACTGGAGCTACAAGTAACTGGTACTGCTGCGCTGCTGGTAGGTGACACATTAGTTATATGATTTCCTGAGGACAACATACATATTTTTCCTCCAATGTCCAATGGCTTACTTACTATCCTGAAGCTGCGCTGATCGACCGCTATGGAACCCGGTCTAGTGACACTTCTCTTCGTAAAATCCTGCATCTGTCAACACCATGTCCGTTGCCCGACCCCCAAGCTTAAATCAGTTTTTGCCTGGAATGCATTTAACAGAAAAATAAAAGCCACTTACTTGTTCACCAGCGCTCCACTCCAGTGGCATATCCTCTTTGGGCTAGAAGTGTGACGTCCTATCCGTCATCACATGCACCACTGCAGCCATTCTCTGGCCTCAATGGTCATGTGCTACTTGGGGACATGTCATCACTGCGGATAGTGAATGCATGCAGCGGTGCATGTGATGAGGGGCACGGCTTCACACCTCTGGACCACTGGGGATCAGAAGCTGTGGCCACGGGACCCTCAGCACCAGAATGGGGGAGTGGCTTTTTTATTTTACTCTAAATGTATTCCACGCAATAACAGGTTTGAGCCTGGGGGTCAGACAACCCCTTTAAGATCATTTGTACTTTTTTTCCCCCCACAACCATCAGCACAGTAAAAGGGTTTCCTATGTACATGTAAGAAATGGTATCCTAATCAAAGTAAAACATTACAAATGGGCACAATCACTAAATTAACTGTGGTTTAAGACTAAATTATACAAATTATTAAATTATCCGAAAGGAAATACCTTGTTCCCAATAGCTTTCTTTGGTGGAAAGTGAAAGTTTCTCACGTGCGGATATTTACTTTGCAGCTTGTGATGTAAACTCCGGAACTCGGCATACCTCCTATAAATGTTCCATTCGTAATCCTTAATCCTGACATAAACCTGTAAGAAACAAAAGCAGGGTTCACTATTGTGTTCTATGGGTAATATCACACATTGGACCAGGAGTGCAGCTGTGGCCCGGTAAGCAGCTTTAAATATGTATGAATAAAAAAGTTCTTAATGGGGAAGGAAGGGAAACATGAAATAAAAATAAATAACTCAGATGGCCCCTTTAAAGAGCCTCTGTCAGCATGATCAACCCCATTAAACCATACTGCCTGGTGGGGTTGTCATGCTGATTAAAGGGAACCCGTCATCAACTTTATGCTGATCTCACTAATGGCAGCATAAATTAGTGACAGAAATGCTGATTTCAGCGCTGTGTCACTCATGAGCTAAAAGTAAGAGGTTGCTGAAAACCAGCATCATAATCATTGCAGCCCAGGCCTTGAAAAGAGTCCAGTCTACCTGGGAAGAGTCCTGGTTATTCATAATTTCTTGCCCATCTGCTAATGATTGTCAATTCTCTTCTAGAGAAAAAGGGAGAAAACTAGGTAGAAGACGGTCAGTCATCAGCAGATGGGCAGGGAGAGCAAGAATTCCTGAATAACTATGACTCTTCTCAGGTGGCCGAGACTCTTTTCCAGGCCTAGTGTGCAATCATTGTGATGTTGGTTCTCGGCAACCACTTACTTTTAACTTATAAATGACCGACCGCTGAAATCAACTCACCTGTCTCTACTTTATTCTGCCGTTAGTATGGGCAGCATAAAGTTGATGACAGATTTCCTTTAAAAATATACTTTTCTTTTGTCCTTTAAGATAAACAGCTGCAGAGATATCTGTATTTTATTCATATGCAAATTAGCAAATTGGAGCACCAGGGGACAGGGCTGAATCCATGGAGCGCTGCTTTTGTAATACCCCTGTGTTCTGCATACTTCCCCCTTCCCTTGATTGACAGGGCTAGACATCATCATGCTGAGGGCAGAGCTGTGTCCTAGCATGTACATATCATATACACTAGTTACCCACTAGTAACTATAGCCATACCATGTTGAGATGGTAAAAGGTTTTCTATGCTTAGAAAGCTAATACATATTACTGGTTTATTCACAGGAGCAATATATGATTATAAAGACACCAGTAAAATGCATTAGCTTTATGAGTATTGAAAACCCGCTTTTCTAAATGTTATAAGGCTATTGTCTGGAGGCAAGTGGTCAGCCTTCAGTGTAGGTGTTCCTGGTTCAAGTTCCAGGAGTGACTTCTACATTTGTTTCTTCAGTTATTTTATTTTCTCCCTCATTAAACCCATAGTAAAAGGCTATAGCCTTACTATATTGAGAATATATATTTTCTAAGCTTAGAAAGCTAATACATATTATTGGTTTATTCACAGGAACAATATATGATTATAAAGACATTAGTAATATTTATAGCTAAGAGCTATCTTCAATGTAGGAGTCCTGAAAGTGCTGATTTGGCCCTTGCAGAGCCCTGATCTCAACAACATCAAGTCTGTCTGGGACTACACGAAGAGACAGAAGGATTTGAGAAAATTTACATCCACAGAAGATCAGACAAGGTGAATGGAATAACCTCCCTGCCAAGTTCCTTTAAAACCTGTGTGTAAGTGGATCTAGTAGAACTGATGCTGTTTTGAGAGCAAAGGGTGGTCATACCAGATATTGCCCAAGTCCCCACTGTGCTCCATTGGCATATTAGGGGATCGACGAAGGATCAATTTTTTTTTAACCATTTGCAGGTTAAGAACATTGTTTTACTTGTGTTTGAATACCCCTATACGATCATTAATAACTCCGCGTGCATTAAGTAACTATGCGCCTACTAGTGTTGACTACTGGTAGCCAGAAATTGTGGGGGAAACAAAAACAAATAAAAATTATTGAGGAAACTAGGTTCTGACCCGTCGAAAAAAAAAAAAAATCACATCTACATAATGACATTAATAACCGACTTAAAATTTAAAAAAAATTGTGTCCAAGAGCAAATATTCACTTTCAAGCAGCTTCATTCTGCAAATGTATGGTATCTGTAAGACAAATAACTTCACTTCTATGACAATGTGCTTGATATGCATATTATCCGAGAGACCTCAACATCTTTATTCAGTGCAGAGCCTGGCCTGATCAATCAGAAGCAGGGCGATGCATTATTCCAGCCAACATTACACAAAAGAGCAGATAATGGCTGGTAGGTCCACTAGGAGGGGAGTTTGAAGGATAATGCACATTTCACAGCCGCTGAGACCTTGAGCGACATACCACGGGGAGGTTATTTTCCAACCTTTTTAGCTTTAATTACCAGAAATGTGAAAAATGTCCACAGGATATGATTGAGACAGCAAAATTATATACAGATTTATTTTTTATGTTGAATAGGGCAATGACCATACACTTTAAAGGGAATCTGTCCAGTTGAACATAGTGTCTCAGCTGCAGACACCATGTTATAGAGCAGGAGGAGCTGAGCAGATTTAGTCTACTTTCACACTTGCGTTCGGGGCTCCGCTTGTGAGTTCCGTTTAAAGGCTCTCACAAGCGGCCCCGAACTGATCCGTACAGCCCTAATGCATTCTGAGTGGATACGGATTCGCTCAGAATGCATCAGTCTGGCTCCGTCTGTCCTCCGCTCCGCTCAGCAGGCGGACACCTGAACGCTGCTTGGAGCGTTCGGGTGTCCGCCTGGCCGTGCGGAGGCAAACGGATCCGTCCAGACTTACAATGTAAGTCAATGGGGACGGATCCGTTTGAAGTTGACACAGTATGGCTCAATTTTCAAACGGATCCGTCCCCCATTGACTTTCAATGTAAAGTCAAAACAGATCCGTTTGCACTATCATGAACAAAAAAAAAAAAAAAAAAATTATTATTATTTTTTTTTTGTTCATGGTAATGCAAACGGATCCGTTCTGAACGGAGCCACCGTCTGCATTAATATGAGCGGATCCGTTCAGAACGGATCCGATCGAACGCTAGTGTGAAAGTAGCCTTATATATATTTTTATGGGAAAAGATTTAGTATAATTTAGAATTTATTAATTTAAGCTCCTTCTCATTCAGAGCTTTGGAGTCCAAGAGGCGGTCCCATCAGTGATTGACAGCTATCTCTGTATTAAACTATATATCAATCTGCCCAGTTCCTCCTGCTCTATTATATGCTGGCTACAGATTGCATTGCATTTTTATTACATGACATGGGAGCCTGTCATGTTGAGCATGGTGTCTGAGCTGCAGGCAGCATGTTATAGAGCAGGAGGAGCTGAGCACATTGGTATATAGGTTTAAGGGAAAAGATTGTGTATAAATGACACATTACAAATACACATTACGTTACCTGCTAGTAATATCAAATACCGCACACTGAGCAATGCTTGCTCACTACAGGGGTTTGCATCAACACAAGAGGACATGTCAGGTTACTGTTAATATGGGGGGCAAAATGTGCCTCTGTTATCTGCAGTGCGGCTCGAGGCTTTTAGTTCAGTGCTCATTCTTCAGATTGACAAAGAAATGCTGAAAGTAATATTTTCCAAAACAACTGTCAGAAAATGGAGCTTTCATGGAAGAAAAGGAGATATTTGGTGGGATGAATACATAAAACCCCTTTATGGAGAGATTTGCGACTGAATAAAAAAAAATAGTAGAATTCGGCACCAGCAGCCTGGCTTAGAAACCTGATTATGCAAAACCTGGGCGTTGGAGAAAAGTTGAAGTATTTTGTTTTGTCAGTTGTCACAAGTGTCAGAATACAGAACAGATAAGGAACGGTTAAAAAGAATAGATGAAAGCGCACAATGTGCCGCGTATATATCTCTTGATGTGACCCAATAGAAGTATTTATTGGCGTAAAGGTGCTATTACATGTGACTTAGCGCTAATTGCAGGCTGCTAGGTGCTGCCCGGCTATTAGCGGTAAACTCACGGACGACTATTCACATGTAAAAGCACCTTTACAATTACCAGTTTAATGTTACATATGAGGAACACTCCGTGCTGTGCAAAAATATTGATGATCTGTTCACAGGATAGGTCATCAATATCAGATCTGCGGGGGACCTGACCTCCGGAATCCCCACCGATCCGCTTCAAAATGACCTGTGCGCCGTCTCCTTTGCAGCAGCGACAAAGTGTAATTACAACTGCTCCATCCCATTTACTGGAGTAGGACGAGCAGTTGTAATTAAGCTGCGTCGCCTCTACAAGCGACATAACGCGTAGGTAATTTTGAAGCGGAGGCAGCGCTCGCCCAAGCATCGCAACCCCTTCTTTGTGGACAGCACAAAGGACCTGGCCAACAATGGAGAATATCTTATGAAATATAGAAAATGGCACAGAATATTTTTGACAAAGACTATGGTCATCTCACAAACACATTGATCAAGAGTAGCTGGAAGGTGGTCCACCCCGTTAATGTTTGGAGACTGCTCTGTACTGCATGTTTGTTGTATGGGAAAACCTAATAAAATGTTAAAAAATGAAAAATAAAAAAAGACTCCGTAGGCCACTTCTGGTACTCTCCACAAAGAGAAACACTAGTCCCTAAAACCTGTGTTCTTTACATGAAAGGCCAGTCCTGGATGACTGCCATGGACCTGAGGCTGAGGCAGAGGCCACCCACAGGAGCAGATTCCATAATCCACTTGCCACTGCAGGCAAGTACAATCATAACATTGGCAAATTAGTAAATCTTGTGGGATAAGGAGCCTAGGATCACGAAGGATTTGTTCCTAGCTACGGCACGCTCTGATGAGGCAAATCACTCAGCGTTACGTCTGGCATGTCGCATGTCTGCACC
Organism: Bufo gargarizans; assembly: GCF_014858855.1. Lineage (NCBI taxonomy): Eukaryota > Metazoa > Chordata > Amphibia > Anura > Bufonidae > Bufo > Bufo gargarizans. The sequence continues at coordinate 145,755,017 of NC_058087.1, read as the reverse complement.
TGTTGACTAATAATTGCTCGATACCGAAAACCCAACGCCACTAACTTCAGCTCTGGAAAAAAAGGCTAGCAGGATTTTTGTTTATTCCAAAGAGCTTCACTTCCTGAGTACAACTAATTGACCATATTACTTCCACCCACTCGCTGCACTGTGGATACACCTGCAAAATCGCAATGACAATTTCATGGACAAAGGGCCAGGCCTGACTCATAGACTCTTTACTCATTACAATTATTTTGCCATTTAATAGGAACATCTTTGGGCCAAAAAGAAAAAAAAAAAACAACTGGAAATAAACTAATCAAAGCAAGAACTGCGATCTACAACTGAACGCACAGCACATCTGTACAAGGTAATCCTTTAGGCACATATTAAAGGGGTATCCTATGATTAATATAAAAATTAAAATCAGACATCATAGAGTACATGACAATCACTTTCAAAGCTAAAACCAGCCCTCCACCTCACATGGATCCAGAAATCTCCCCATTCATTGCTCTAACTGCTCTGCTAGATTTAGATCCAGCTGGCAGCTCAGGGGATGTGCCCCTTCTGCTGCAGCCGATCACAGCTCAGGAGGCAGTTGAAGGATGGGACTGAGCATGTGCATTCACCTCAGCAAGGTGGACACAGACATAAGTAAAAGAACAAACAGCAGGTGGCACTATACAGATACATTTCATTGAATAACTCAGTGGCTATACAAAATATTTAATTTCATGCAAATACATGGCCACCGATGTACAGTATACAGTGGTAATGCAAGATTTTCAACATACGATGGTCTTACTTGAGCCATCGTATCTTGAAGCCAGACTCAACATATAATGTCATGGACACTGCTGATGTCTCCAAATGAGTTCTCAATTGGTCTTCATGCACGCAGTTCTCCTCGCTGCTCCATAATACGGAGCTATGAATTTGTATGGAAAATGAGTGAAGAAAAACTGCCTGATAAAATTTAGAGGCATACGGAGGTAAAGCAGATGACCTAACCCCTTCCCTCGAGAGAGGTGTAACTGGACCAGCATGCACTTTCTAGAATACCAGTCTTCTTATGCGGCACAAGGGTCTTTAGACCCCCTCAGGCTCCTGGGTCCGGTAGCGACTGTTACCTCTGCACCCCCTATAGCTACGCCCCTGCCCGTGATTTTCCGGGGATGCTTTATGACTGTTCCATAAGAAACAGAGAAGTAATATTTTCCTGGCCATAAGGCTTAAACGCAATGATATCATCTGAATAGCTCCAAAATAATTATTTATTAATTTATTATAAAGTATTCAATTGTGTCTGAATATGGTTCCAATGGGACAATATCAGTTTGTGGCAGGTAGCATGCTTGTAGAGGCTGCGGGATGTGGGACCCTTACGGATCAGATATTAAAGGGGCTGTCTCACTTAAAGTAAATGGCACTTATCATGTAGAGAGAATTAATACAAGGCACTTACTAATGTATTGTCCATATTGCCTCCTTTGCTGGCTTGCTTAAGTTTTCCATCAGATTATACACTGCTGGGTTCCTGGGCTTATGACCACCGCTGCATCGCAGACACAAGGTGGCCGGGACGGGAGCTGCTGCACGTGTGAGCCTTTGTGCACTCCCGGTGGTGGTCCCGGCCACCAGAGAGGACGGCACTTTTTCCTATAAGTGTGCATGCGCGACCACCGCTGCTCGATTGCAGGGTGGTCGTAACCCCTGGATACGAGCAGTGTATATTGTGATGGAAAAATGAATCCAGCCAGCAAAGGAGGCAATATGGACAATCAGAATACATTAGTAAGTGCCTTGTATTAACTTCATCTACATGATAAAAGCATTTTCTGGAATGAGAGAAACCCCTTTAACAACATATCCTGGGGATGGGTCATCAGCTATCTCTGCCAGTCCCATAAACCTCAATGGATCGGCAGACACGCATGTGTGTCTGGTACTCCATTCAAATGGAGGAACATGGCCCCATTCTCCTGACCAGAAGGGACCCTGTTGGATAGGGGATAAGATGTAATGGAACAACCCCTTTAAATTTAGTTCCTTTCACCTTGACCACCATGCTAGTAGCTGCAAACACTTGAAGACGTAACGTAATATGGCTTCTGACACTAGCAGTAGATGATCAACTTGATTGAAGCTCCTCTTTCTTGCCAGGTAAGAGTTTTCAGCTACAAAGGAAAAGACTTAAACCTGTATTGTATAAATTAACGACCTTATTAATGGCACAGTTATCACGCTGGGTATTATTTTTGGATACCTACTAAAGCTGTCAGTCACACAGAGATGTCTCTAATCTGTTTGCAGCCCTGGGCTTTCCATGCAATGCACCGTTGGTCCCTGCGGCAGAATAGGAGATAACTTATTTCAGCGAGCACCCAATTTGACTTTCTAAGCGTTCTCCATATCAACTGATGAGACACAATTCACCACTCAAAAGAGGCTTTGCATAAACATGTGCCGCTCCGCTGTCATTAATACAGGGTCCGGTGTCAATTCCAAATCCACAATGAGGAGGATTTTAAAATGCATATTACGTGTCAGTCACCGCTTGAAATGTACTAATAGAGCAAACAGATCTGTGCCGAGGACCATCAGAAATGTCATGTGTGCGCAGCAGGCGGCGCACAATCAGCATCTTCATCTTCAGACACAAGTCCCAATAGACTGTTCTATATTCTGATAGACAGAAGCTCGATTTCTTCAGCTTTATTTTAATATTACTTGTATTATATTCTATGTAGCATTATTTTAGATTATGCCCCAATAAGGCATATGGATGTAAGATAATGGACCCTTGCTCAGGACATCTCCATAAGAGAGAGCAACCACGAGTAGTTCTGAAGAACTCAGCCTGACCATGCGTAACATGGTGGCCCATTCACAGGAATGAACACGATGTAATACCAAAATTCTCCTGCAGTGGATGCTAGAGAATACATGTATGGTAGCCTTTAGCTTCTGCTGTTGTACCTGTGATGATCAGATGATGGCCAACAGGCCCTTATTCATAGAAGAGGGTTGTCAAGATAGGAAAACCTCTTTAATGACTCCATACGGTACATATATTGCAAATGCTTTAAAGGGGGTTTCCAGGATTTTAATATTAGTTGCCTAGTCTCTGGATAGGCCATCAATATCTGAATGACAGGGCCCAACGCCCTGTGGATCAGTTGTTTTAGAGTAGCTCTGGCGCTGGAACTACACAGCTCCATCCGTTGTGTAGTGGACAGAGCTGGTTACTGCAGTGGTGCTCCCATTGAAGTGAATCCTGAGGATAGGCCATCAACATTAAAGTCCGGGAAAATCCTTTTAGCTATAGATAATTATTGTAGCCTTAGATAATTAATTGTATACCCCCTACCCCTACCTGACTAGCCCAGCTGGGTTCATTCAAGCACAGCAGGACAATACTATCTTAGAGGACTCCAGCTTGGGCTGTGTGGCTACAGAGGGGGAAGCGGGGGTCTGCTTCTGAAGGCTGTTTTTCAGGCTATAATACAGCTTTAAAAAGACAAAAACATGGCTCTAGTCACAACCTAACCTGAATTAGACCAGGTTAAAGTGAGAGTTACTGTACTAGCAGCTCTCACTTCAGCCTGTGCAGACAATAAGTGGAGGATTTCTGGGGAACAAGCAGACAGTGTGGAAGGAGAACCTCCTCCAGACCCTCCTACTGACCCCGTATGGGTTTAGATCATCTCGGGAAAAAAGGATGACATTATGTCATCTCTCTCCATAGCAATCAGGGAGCATAACTGCTCTCTAATTGTTACATATGTCACATAAGAAAGTGAGATAAGCATTTGTAGATGAGTGTTTAACCCCTCAGATGCCACTGTCAATGCTGACTGCAGCACCTAAGTGGTTTTATAGAAAACCTTCAATTAGAACTTTTCTGCTGTACACTAAGGTTAACTACCGACAAGAAGAAAATATACAGATATGCTGAATGTGTAATGACCGATACTATATCACTGTTTACTGTCTCATGTGACGTCACTCTGTTTGCTATTCCTGTACTGTGACATCACCGTAATGAAAAACAAGAAGGAATTGAGGATATATGTAAGTGCTTATAATGTTAGAGTAAAAGGATAAGTTTATTGGGGGAAACTGTAAAGTTGAAAGGACACTCTGAAGCCGCACATTTGCCCACAGAGGTTGCACACTCACAGGTTGCCAAAGCTGGCATCCCAACTGGTTCCATAAATGCCTAGTTGGCGATAAATCTGGTGACCAGGAAGGCAAAAGTGTTACATTCCTGGTAACCGCTTGCTGTGTGTGGACGATCATTATCTTGCCAATTAAATGCCAATTGGAAGCTCTGCCATGAGAGGCAACACATATGGCCGCAGAGTGTCCTGCACGTATCGCTGAACTGTTAGTGTCCCCCATATCACTACTAGGGGTGACGGACTGTCATATGCAATGGCTCCCCAGATCATCACAAAAGCAGTTGGGGCAGTGTGTCACTCCACACAGGAGTGAATCGCTGACCACGAGACCTCCATACTTAAGATCCCAAACATCTTTAGATCCCATCTTTAGATCCCAAACAGAACCTGGATTTATCACTAAAGGTGATAGGGTTCCAGTCAGTAGCAGTCCAGGTTTCTTGTTCACGACACCACTACAAACAAAGGCAATGGTGGCTGGATGTGAATGGCAGAACACGTAATGGGCGTTGTGACACTAAATTTCCTTCTGCTAAGAACCTGGAAATGGTCCAGGCAGACACAGGGGTGTAATACAGGTGCTATCTGTGTATGGTTGGCAGAAAATAAAACTGTGAGAGCTGCTTGTGCTTTTTAGCGGATCAAAAGAACCTCTCTACTGACTGGGCCATCTGGAGACTGGTCACCGTTTGTGTGCGTCCTCATGTAACCACTGCTCTGAACACCTCCTAGCAGCTAGGTCTCGATGGCAAGCAATTCGTCGAAAAAAACATCCTGCTTCTCTCAGTCCAATGATGCCCTTCCCTCTCATAGTCTGTCAACGTAGCAAAATGTCTTTAGAGAGGCATACCTAGCCGTCAACGATCTCTCACCAAGAGGTACACTATCCAAAAGTAGCCTCTGAGAGCCTTCTTATAGGGCAGCGGAGAAAGCACTTCTACACTCTGTTGTGGAAAGACTCAATGTCTAATTAGCCCACACTGGTAATCATTTATATAATCCTGCGACATAACTGCATGCCAGGTTTATGGGCATTCTCCATATGTCTAGATAGAAACGTATAAAATTTTTTCACTATAGTAGTTTCTATTCCCTGCAGAATAAACCTCATTTCTTAGTCCAGAATAAACTTATTTTTTCTTTTAACATGTGCTACGTGAGATGGAAATAATGTTTTTGGACACTTTTACGATCCACTGAACAAAACAGAGCTGTAATGTATGGTGATAAGCCTTTATACAGAAAATTAATGGTGATGTTCTGTAATATGCTACAGACCATTAAATGCTAAATTACTGTCATAGGTAGCTGTTCCCAATATAGCTCATGTTACTTAGTAATACTTCAATTTGCAATGCCAGCGCCAGTGACAGCAGAGCTCTGCGCACATAAATGCCATGTGCTTTATACCCCTCTATCAGCACATCAACTACAAAGGAGTGGGAGGCTAAAGCTGTTTCTGATCTTAAACAGGTTAAAAATATAACTTATGTGAACCTTAAGAAAATGCTTACATTTGGTGTTACACGGGGCACCGCTATACCAACCCGTGTGATGTATAAAAGCCCATATAACATCAGCACCTTGTCAGCACATAGACTGATCAAACTGCACCAGTTACCACCAAGGGAAGCGATATATGAACACAGAGAGTAAGGCTACTTTCACGGGTACGGCAAGCAGAGAATGCCAGGAATGGATGGACAAAAAACGTTGCGTGCAGTGGTTTTTGTCAGACCAAATCACAGAATATTTGGCGGAGAGTGGCAGGATCTCATTATAGTCAATGGAGTTCAGCGGGCAGACGGCAGTATCCGGCAATGACATATCCATCCGGAGAACTCCGGCAGGCTGTTTTGGCAGAGAGCTGTGCCGCAGATGTGAAACTAGCCTAAAGGTGTGTCTACTGTCACTGGTAGAGATGAGCGAAGTTATGGAAAAGTCTATTTGGCTGCTTCGCGGAATTTCACAAATAAATTTGCTTTGTGATGAATTACTTAGTCACAAAGCACATTTCTTTTTATGTCGGATGCAATGACGGGGAACGGCGATGGCGCTGCCTCCTGTCTTTGAACCCCTTAAATGCCGCGTTCATTGATGATCGAGGCATCTGAGATTAAAATTGAGGGCTTTCAGGGGTTAATCTGGTAATAAAATGAATAAAAAATACTCACCTCATCCATTTGATCGTGCAGAGGCAGCTGAGACCATCTTGATTGAAGATGTCATACGTCACCGCGCGTAAGATTTCGCACAGTATCTTCAAGAAGATGGCGGCCAGCAGCCTATTTGCATGCAAATGACTGAGGTGAGTATGTTTTTTTTTTTTTTTTTTTACCGCCATTACCACGAAGCGCGAAGAAATTCGGCTCAACACTAGTCACTGGCAATAAAATATACATGTAGTTTTTGTGACTATCTCTGTAATACACAGCCCTTAAAGGGGTATTCCAGGATTTTAATACGGATGGTTTATTCTTAAGGATAGGCTAGCCATATATGATCGGTCGGGGTCCATCAGCTGTTTCAGAGTAGCATCGGTGCCAGAACTACACAGCTCCATCCATTGTGTAGAGGACAGACCTGGTAAATGCACTTTCCAGCTCCATCCACGACAGCATGGACAGAGCTGGTGCCGCAGCTACTCTGAAACCGCTGATCAGGGGCCCCCACCAATCAGATATTGAAGGCCTATCCTGAGGATGAACCATTAATATTAAAATAATGGTATACCCCTTTAACCTGTCTTATATACAGCCAGCATATCTAATATATCATTAAAATGATAAAGTAACAAGATAAGGTTATTTTATAATTGCGATCCGCAAAAAATTGATATGGTCAAGTGAACGAGCCCTAAGGGCTCATGCATAGGAACATATTTTTTGTCAGCATCCGATCTGCATTTTTTGCAGGTTGGATGGGGTCCCATTCACTTCAATTGGGCTGCAAAAGATAGAGACAGCACACTGTGTGCTGTCCACACGGTTTGTCCGTTCCATGCGCAAAAATATAGAACATGTCCTAATCCTGTTTGCACTACGGACAAGAATAGGACTGTTCTATTATGGGCCGGATGTTCTGTAAAATGCGGAACGCACACGGCAGGTATCCGTTATTTGCAGACCACAGAACAGGCAACGGTCGTGTCCATGAGCCCTAATGCAGAGCAGGACAGTTCCTCCAGAGTGAGAAGTGCACTTAGTAACTGCTCTCCACCCTTGTCAATAGAGGAGGATTCTAAACAGGGGTCTCCCTCCCCTCCATTAACAGGGTGTATGGAAATGTTTTTAGTTTTTTTTTTCTAAACTGGAAAATTCCTTTAAAGAAGCCTTCCCGCTTTATGTAAAAGAAATCTGTGCCGGCAGTGATGTGCGCAGACGCAGGATTTTAGCAGCAAAGACAGTGATGCAGGGAGGATACTGGGCTGGCTTACATCAACACAGGGAAGGCTGGGGGGCCCTGTCACCTACAGCAATGGAAAACACCCGCGGGCACCTGCAAGCTCATTAGCATATCACTTCAACGTTAGTTTTTTGAGCATCACAGCCATAGACAAGGAAAACAAAGATACCAATTGTGAAGTGTTAATAACACGTACAGTGCTAAAGGGCGGAGCTGGCTATTTCCGGAGCTACAATGAAACAGCCGATCGACAGGAGTGCGGTGGTTCAGACCCCAGCTGATCAGATATTAATGGCTTATCTCATAAGCCATCAATAAAAAAATTCTGGAATATCCCTTTAAATCATAATATTATGTCTGTCTGCAAACACCACCAGGGTGAGTGTACGGAAAAAGACTTCCTATAGAAGTCAGTATTAACTATTCAATCTGCAATGTGAAATGCAGTCAGTAACCAGATCCTCAGTAAAAATATGAAAAAGGCAGGGGCGTAACTACCATAGCGGCAGACTAGGCGACTGCTATGGGGCCCAGAGCAAGAGGGGGCCCAGTCTTAGTCTGGATCATCTCATCTGCTACTGGAGGTGAAAACCTGGTCAGGACTCTACCCTCTAAAGGAACAATTTTTAGCAAATGAAGCAGTGGAAAAATGGCCCACGGGTCACTGAAAAGGGTTTAGGCAGAAACAATTCTGTCCTGTGTGGGGGGCTTGGTTTGATCTTTGCTACGGGGCCCTTACTTCTCTATGTACGCCACTGGAAAAAAGGCACTATGCACAGATTTAAAGGTACCGGAACCAAAATTCTATATCATCTGGTAAAAAACATGGAGTTTAGGTTTAAAGGGGTATTCTGGTTCTAACTATCATATCAGTGGGGGTCCTACAATAAGGGCTCCTACTGATCACGGGAACACCGTACACTGTGGAGGTCCTCTGAAATAGACAGAGCGGCTGGTCAGAAAAGCACTAGCTCTGGCGCACCGACAGAAATGAATGGAGCGAAGGCACGCTTTTCTGACCAGCCGCTTTTTGGATTTCAGGGGGCTCCACAGGCCATTTTCGTGATCAGTAGGGGTCCCAGGGGTAGGACCCCCACCTTTCTGTTAGTTATCCCTTATCCTATGGATAGGGGATAACTTGTTATAACCGGAATAGCCCTTTAATGCTATTTTAACACCCATAATTCTGAGTTTCACAAGCGAATGCTTTCATGGGAGATTCATGACAACCTGATGCAAGTCTGCAGTTTATTTGCACATTGTGAAGAACTGTCTGCAAAAGTAAAGTGTAAATGATGTGTTATTTCATTTCTTTTATTCACGAAAGAACCCGGAAGACGCCATTAAAATATTCAGCCGTGAATGTGAAAATGTCCAGCGTTATGTAGATGGCAGTGATCCTGTTCTATTCTGCGCCGAGGACAAGCTCTTCTGGAAGACTGCCCACCAGCACTTTCTGAATTAGAGTTCACATCATTGTAATGATACAGTTGCAGCTGGATTCTTGAGAGTAACTGCACATTTCACTGTCAGTCAGCTTCCCAAGTAGCTGGAAATGAACCATGAATGGGAAGATGTTCTCAAAATAAACTGTAATGATGGGCGCTAATCGGTAATTGTGATTGGCCACCAGTCCTTATTCATTCGGCTCGATTATGTCAGCACTTCATGTGCCTGGACCTGCAACGAGCTCTGCTAAAGCGAGCGACTTTTAGATGGAGCAGAAGAGATCGCTGGGTTGGATGGAGTCCGTAATGAGAGAACTGAATATATGTGTTCAGCTAAAAGTAACATAAACGTAAAACATAAAACACAAGATAGTAATTACACAACTGTATCATCCAAATGAGCAATATTCATTTATACCGTGCTGCACCGTATTAATGCACACAGCACAATGCCCTGTGCAAAGCTGCCACCAGCTGACCGCATACCGTAATAAAGCGCTTGAGAAGCAGGGACCGTCTTATTAGCCCAAATCATATGTAAATACAGAAACCATTAGAGACGGAAGGCGCCATCATAAAAACACTGCCTACCGTATTAACCAATGTGTTATTGTGCTGGTATCTTTTTTTCTTATAACAATTTTGAAAAGCACAAAAATTGACAAGAAACTAAACTACACTTCTGACTCTTCCATACACGCCCAATCGTGCCCAGTCCCCTTTGTGCCCCCACACAGTAGTTATGCCCCATTTGTGCCACCACACCATAGAATTCCCCCTTACTGCCCCACACAATAGGTATTCACTCTTAGTGCCCACTTTACAATAGAATGCTTTGAGTGCCCCCACACAGTAGTTATGCCTCCTTAGTACCCCCACAAGTAGTTACATGTATGCCCCTCACAGTAAAAATGCCCTGTAAGTGACCCCACACAGTAGTTATGTGCCATTAGTGTCCCCCCACTGTAAAAATGCCCTGTAAGTGCCCCTAAATAGTAGTAATGCCTCCTTAGTCCCCCCCCCACACACACACACACAGTACTCATGTCTCCTTAGTCCCCCCACAGAGTAGTCATGCCTTCTTGGTGTCCTCACAAGTAGTTACATGTATGCCCCCCTTAGGGTCCCCTCACAGTAAAAACGCCCTGTAAGTGACCCCACACAGTAGATATGTGTCATTCGTGTCCCCTCACAGTAAGAATGCCCTGCAAGTGCCCCCGAACAGTAGTCATGCCTCCTTAGTTCCCCCCCCCACCAGTACTCATGTCTCCTTATGGCCCCACACAGTAGATATGCCTTAGTGTACCCTTTACAGTAGTTATGTGCTAGTTATGCTCCCATAATGCCCCATTACCAGTAGAATGTTCCTAAGTGCCCCCTTTACAGTAAGAATGCCCTCTTAGTGCCTCCATAATGATGCCCTCTTAGTGCCGCCACACAGCAGAATGCCCCTAACAATAGTGCTGCCCCCTTGGTGCTTCCTTTACAATAGAACTGCCCCTGTAATTTCAATAAAATAAAAAGGTAATATTTAGCTCAGTTTCCCTGATGAATCAAGCACATAATCCCCCGGCTTGAGCTCTCTCATGGTCAACTCGGCAGGCGCAATCACATTACCGCATCACGTGTGCTAATGGAAAGAGCATAGTCTGAGAATGGTGGAGCAGGGAGCTGAAGGCTCTCTGCTTCCCACCATATTCAACTGAATCTGCATATTCAGGACACAGATACAGTTGAAATTGGGACTGTCCTGCCAGATCCCGGACAGCTGGGAGGTATGCAGTTGGCGATCTAGCTTTTACCTCGCTAGCCATGAAGGCTTGGGATGCAGAGATACAGCTAGAAGTTTTTTCTCTCACTACAAGTGATATTGCTCCCTATAGGTATGCATGGAGATTCTTAAAGACCTGTTCAGAACCGCTCCAGTCAAGCAAGTCGCCAACAATTTCTTTTTTTATTATTGCTACATGCTGGGAATTCTGAGTGATTTTGAAAAGGTAATTGTTACTTCTTTCCTTCACAGAGTATAAAGAAAATCACTTGGAAATCTCTAAAGTTTTGATTACCCTATAGAAAAAACTTTCTTTACAAAATGTCTGGGTGTACCCCTAGTCATGGTTCGGAATATAAAACAGGTGAGACGGAGCCACCACCATTATTCCCTTTAAGCTGTGCAGGTGCTCGGTTTAAAATCTCCCTCTGCTCATAGAAAGTCTGCCCCTGCACAAACTCCCTGAACTACTAGTTTAATGCTAACTTGTTACCATGAAAATAAAGGTCAATTTGCAGGCAGCAAGTTATAGTTCAGGAGGAGCTGAGAAGATTTTATATATAGTTTTGTGACTGGGCAGAACACTCCTGAACTGCTCTGCCTGATCCTACAGTGTACAGTCCTGGCCAGAAGTTTTGAGAATGACACAAATATTAGTTTTCACAAAGTTTGCTGCTAAACTGCTTTTAGATCTTTGTTTCAGTTGTTTCTGTGATGTAGTGAAATATAATTACACGCACTTCATAGGTTTCAAAGGCTTTTATCGACAATTACATGACATTAAAGCAAAGAGTCAGTATTTGCAGTGTTGGCCCTTCTTTTTCAGGACCTCTGCAATTCGACTGGGCATGCCCTCAATCAACTTCTGGGCCAGTTCCTGACTGATAGCAACCCATTCTTTCATAATCTCTTCTTGGAGTTTGTCAGAATTAGTGGGTTTTTGTTTATCCACCCGCCTCTTGAGGATTCACCACAAGATCTAGGGAGTTTCCAGGCCATGGACCCAAAATGTCAACGTTTTGGTCCCCGAGCCACTTCGTTATCACTTTTGCCTTATGGCACGGTGCTCCATCGTGCTGGAAAATGCATTGTTCTTCACCAAACAGTTGTTGGAAGAAGTTGCTGTTGGAGGGTGTTTTGGTACCATTCTTTATTCATGGCTGTGTTTTTGGGCAAAATTGTGAGTGAGCCCACTCCCTTGGATGAGAAGCAACCCCACACATGAATGGTCTCAGGATGCTTTACTGTTGGCATGACACAGGACTGATGGTAGCGCTCACCTTTTCTTCTCCGGATAAGCCTTTTTCCTGATGCCCCAAACAATCGGAAAGAGGCTTCATCGGAGAATATGACTTTGCCCCAGTCCTCAGCAGTCCATTCACCATATTTTCTGCAGAAGATCAATCAGTTCCCTGATGTTTTTTTGGGAGAGAAGTGGCTTCTTAGCTGCCCTTCTTGACACCAGGCCATCTTCCAAAAGTCTTCACCTCACTGTGTCTGCAGATGCGCTCACACCTGCCTGCTGCCATTCCTGAGCAAGCTCTGCACTGGTGGCACTTCGATCCCGCAGCTGAATCCTCTTTAGGAGACGATCCTGGTGCTTGCTGGACTTTCTTGGACGCCCTGAAGCCTTCTTAACAAGAATTAAACCTCTTTCTTTGAAACCATTTGAAGCCATTTTTGGCTGTGAAGCCATTTTTATGCAACGCAATGATGGCTGCACGCGTTTCTTTGCGGGTCACCATGGTTAACAATGGAAGAACAATGATTTCAAGCATCACCCTCCTTTTAACAGGTCAAGTCTGCCATTTTAACCCAATCAGCCTGACATAATGATCTCCAGCCTTGTGCTCGTCAACATTCTCACCTGAGTTAACAAGACGATTACTGAAATGATCTCAGCAGGTCCTTTAATGACAGCAATGAAATGCAGTGGAAAGTTTTTTTGGGGATTAAGTTAATTTTCATGGCAAAGAAGGACTATGCAATTCATCTGATCACTCTTCATAACATTCTGGAGTATATGCAAATTGCTATTATAAAAACTTAAGCAGCAACTTTTCCAATTTCCAATATTTATGTAATTCTCAAAACTTTTGGCCACGACTGTACAGCGCAACTGTGCACCCGACTGCTCCTTCTTCTCTATCCTCTCCTTGCACTCATCTCTATGATCAGTGCAAGGAGAGTACAGAAAGCCGAATGATTGGTGCCACAGCCTGGACATCGCCGGAGGGGTGAGCAATCCACTGGACACCAGGAGTGAAATATTACCACTTCATTGCACACCACCAGGGACCCTAAAATGAACCCTTTCACTAATCTAAACCACCAGATATCCTAAAATTAACCCCTTCACTACTCTAGAGCACCAGTTATCCTGACTAACCCCTTCACTACCCGTGACCACCAGGGATCCTGACATTAACACCTACATTGCCCTAAACATTCCGTAAACAATACGCCATTAACTATTAAGAATTCTGACATAAAGCTCTTCACTGCCATAGAACACAAACATTATAGACATCAACCCCCTCACAGCCCTAGACCACTAAGGATCCTGACATTAACACCTTAACCCTTTCCTCTCACACTTTTCCTTCCACCTCTTTTTTATGATTCCGTTGAACCTCATCCCTGTGCTGGCCTTGCAGAACTAATTCAACCCGCAGATTAGGGTATCCTTAACCTCCAGTCCCCTGATCTCCAAAGGGGGGAAAAGATGGAAAGGAGGCTGAAGGTTCAGAAATATAAATTGCCAAAATCCATTAGGGAGTTTGGTTCTTTATACCATCACCATTTTCAGTCTGAAAATCATCTGAATATCTGTTAAAAATAATGAACAGCCTCTTTTATAAAAGGGTTTATCATTTTGCCCTGTTGCTGCTCCTAATGCCTTTGATTTATTATTTGATCCTAATCAATTCATCAGGAAACTTACCCTTACTTGACTTTATTATATTATGGAGACAAAGACAATTACCTTTCCCAACTGGTTCAGGACCCGACTAGAGGGACGGCCACACTAGACTTAGTATTGTTGTGTTTTTCATAAGTTTAACAGTTATATTTACTTATTTTAGTTATAATGGGTATTCATTGCCTTTAAGAGCAATGTTGATTTATATTCACTGTTTTGTATGAAGTTTCATGTAGGCCAAAGTAAGTCCATGAGAAGACTACTGTGCCGTTCAAAAGCTACTGCTATAGTAACAATATATTATACATTTAGAAAGTTAGAAGATACACCGCACCTGCAGATTCTGAGGCTTTATTGTTTTTCCTATCTGAACATGAATTCTACAGTGTGAGAATAGTCTAGATGTTCCTCAAAGTATATATTCATGTATCAAAGTTTGTCCCTCAGCCCTGAGACAAGGCCCCAGATGTCAGAGGTGTGAAGTGTTGAAAATATTAGGCATGTATGAGTTAACCCTTAATGGTATGATGCTTATTGCTTATACAACAGTGCCATCTAGATATAAGCGGTTAATACTACATCAGTAGAAAAATTGCATTCTGGGTAGTATTATGACGCCATGCCCCTTATCCATGCACACACCCCTCCAACAATGATTGGAAAGTTCCAAACTCGGAGGGCGTGTTAATCTGATAAGTTTTGGGTTAAGAAACCAGTTACCAGAAAAAAAAAAAAGAAAGGGGAGAAAAGAAAAAAAAGAGAAACAAACATTTGGATTATAGATCTCTGGAGAATCATTTGGATTATCGGGAAAAACTCCTGAGAGCTGGCTGCCCCAAGACTCTGCACATCACTTGACCATTGGGTAATGTATATTTTGTTTTTATGTAGTATTGATCTAAATTAATTGGCTTGATACTTAGCCAGATACCTGCTCATTTGCGGACGTGTAACGTTAGTTGCTACATCAGTATTTTCTCTGATTTTAGTTACGATGCATATAACTGAAAAAAGGGGATAATATTGGAGAAACTCTTTGTTGGGAATCTTTATATTTCCTAGTTTGATATCAAGCCAATAATTTATACGTTTTGTTGCAATACTACCATTATCTGAAAGATTGGTCATCAATTTTGGGCGGAGCAAGGGCTCGTATCTGTCATCTTCTTGATTGAGTTTTCCGCATAATCCATTGATTGTATATCTCTCACAGATTTAAAGCTGTATTGCATAATATTCTTGTGTTGGTTGAGTAGTGATTTGTTGGTATCATATAGTGGTGAATTCTGGGTACTGCATATCATTGTATATTATTGAAATTTAGGTTGATTCATTTTTGTTTGTATTGTAACCTATTGTATAATAAACCATTGATATTTTTGCATAGACGCTTGTACCCTGTTTTACTGATTGCACAAAATAATCAGGTTCTTGATTGAACTCTTTGAGATGTTTAAGTCCATCTCACGGGTCAATATAGTTTGCATAATTTTTCTTTTGACCTGATAATTTTTTAAAAATATTTATATAAAGCATTTGCTTTATATACCCGACAGTATTAACCAATAGACCTGACAGAACAACATTTGTGCAGGTTGGGGGACACCTGGGAAATAGTGACCATAAAGTAATAAACTTCCAATTATCATTCAAAAGAGTGTTTCTTCAGGGAGGAACAAAAATATCAAACTTCAAAAAAGCAAAATTTTGCCAAATAAGAGAGGCCATAAGCGTAACTAACTGGGACAAAGTCCTCAAAAATAAAAATACAGCCACATAATGGGATCTTTTTTAAAGCATCCTAAAATCTAATTGTGAGAGGTACATACCTTATAGGAATAAAGGGTTAAGGAACAAGAAAAAAAACAATGTTGATAAATAGAACTGTAAAGACAGCAATAAATGACAAAAGTAAAGCATTTAATTCACTAAAACAGGAGGCTAGTGAGAAAGCACTTAAAAACTATAAGGAAAAAAAATGAATATGTAAAAAACAATTAAAAGCAGTCAAACTAGAGACCGAGAGATTCATTGCCAAAGAGAGCAAAACTAACCCTAAAATGTATTATATAAATGGTATAAAGTATAAATCTGAAGGTGTTGGCCCTTTACAGAGTAATGAGGGGGGAGCTGCAGAGAGCGATGAGGAGAAAGCAAAGCTATTAAATATTTTTTTCTCAACTGTATTCACTGAAGAAAATAAACTGTCAGATGAAATGTAGAATGTAAAAGTAAATTCCCCATTAAAAGTGCCCTGTCTTACCCAGGAAGAAGTACAGCGGCGTCTTAACCACTTCAGCCCCGCTAGGTGAAACCCCCTTCATGACCAGAGCACTTTTTACACTTCGGCACTACACTACTTTCACCGTTTATCGCTCGGTCATGCAACTTACCATACAAATGAATTTTACCTCCTTTTCTTCTCACTAATAGAGCTTTCATTTGGTGGTATTTCATTGCTGCTGGCATTTTTACTTTTTTTGTTATTAATCAAAATGTAACGATTTTTTTGCAAAAAAATGACATTTTTCACTTTCAGCTGTAAAATTTTGCAAAAAAAAACGACATCCATATATAAATTTTTCGCCAAATTTATTGTTCTACATGTCTTTGATAAAAAAAAAATGTTTGGGCAAAAAAAAAAAATGGTTTGGGTAAAAGTTATAGCATTTACAAACTATGGTACAAAAATGTGAATTTCCGCTTTTTGAAACAGCTCTGACTTTCTGAGCACCTGTCATGATTCCTGAGGTTCTACAATGCCCAAACAGTAGAAAAACCCCACAAATGACCCCATTTCGGAAAGTAGACACCCTAAGGTATTCGCTGATGGGCATAGTGAGTTCATAGAACTTTTTATTTTTTGTCACAAGTTAGCGGAAAATGATGATGATTTTTTTTTTCTTTTTTTTTTTCTTACAAAGTCTCATATTCCACTAACTTGCGACAAAAAATAAAAAATTCTAGGAACTCACCATGCCCCTCACAGAATACCTTGGGGTGTCTTCTTTCCAAAATGGGGTCACTTGTGGGGTAGTTATACTGCCCTGGCAATTTAGGGGCCCAAATGTGTGAGAAGAACTTTGCAATCAAAATGTGTAAAAAATGACCGGTGAAATCCAAAAGGTGCACTTTGGAATATGTGCCCCTTTGCCCACCTTGGCAGCAAAAAAGTGTGACACATTTGGTATCGCCGTACTCAGGAGAAGTTGGGGAATGTGTTTTGGGGTGTCATTTTACATATACCCATGCTGGGTGAGAAAAATATCTTGGTCAAATGGCAACTTTGTATAAAAAAATGGGAAAAGTTGTCTTTTGCCAAGATATTTCTCTCATCCAGCATGGGTATATGTAAAATGACACCCCAAAACACATTCCCCAACTTCTCCTGAGTACGGTGATACCAGATGTGTCACACTTTTTTGCTGCCAAGGTGGGCAATGGGGCACATATTCCAAAGTGCACCTTTCGGATTTTGCAGGGCATTTTTTACACATTTTGATTGCAAAGTTCTTCTCACACATTTGGGCCCCTAAATTGCCAGGGCAGTATAACTACGCCACAAGTGACCCCATTTTGGAAAGAAGACACCCCAAGGTATTCCGTGAGGGGCATGGCGAGTTCCTAGAATTTTTTATTTTTTGTTGCAAGTTAGTGGAATATGAGACTTTGTAAGGAAAAAAGAAAAAAAAAGAAAAATCATCATTTTCCGCTAACTTGTGACAAAAAATAAAAAATTCTAGGAACTCACCGTGCCCCTCACGGAATACCTTGGGGTGTCTTCTTTCCAAAATGGGGTCACTTGTGGCGTAGTTATACTGCCCTGGCAATTTAGGGGCCCAAATGTGTAAGAAGTACCTTGCAATCAAAATGTGTAAAAAATGGCCTGCGAAATCCGAAAGGTGCACTTTGGAATATGTGCCCCTTTGCCCACCTTGGCTGCAAAAAAGTGTCACACATGTGGTATCGCCGTACTCAGGAGAAGTTGGGCAATGTGTTTTGGGGGGTCATTTTACATATACCCATGCTGGGTGAGAGAAATATCTTGGCAAAAGACAACTTTTCCAATTTTTTTATACAAAGTTGGCATTTGACCAAGATATTTTTCTCACCCAGCATGGGTATATGTAAAATGACACCCCAAAACACATTCCCCAACTTCTCCTGAGTACGGCGATACCACATGTGTGACACTTTTTTGCAGCCTAGATGCGCAAAGGGGCCCAAATTCCTTTTAGGAGGGCATTTTTAGACATTTGGATCCCAGACTTCTTCTCACACTTTCGGGCCCCTAAAAAGCCAGGGCAGTATAAATACCCCACATGTGACCCCACTTTGGAAAGAAGACACCCCAAGGTATTCAATGAGGGGCATGGCGAGTTCCTAGAATTTTATTATTTTTTTGCATAAGTTAGCGGATATTGATTTTTTTTTGTTTTTTTTCTCACAAAGTCTAACTTTCCGCTAACTTAGGACAAAAATTTCAATCTTTCATGGACTCAATATGCCCCTCACAGAATACCTTGGGGTGTCTTCTTTCCGAAATGGGGTCACATGTGGGGTATTTATACTGCCCTGGCTTTTTAGGGGCCCTAAAGCGTGAGAAGAAGTCTGGAATAGAAATGTCTAAAAATGTTTACGCATTTGGATTCCGTGAGGGGTATGGTGCGTCCATGTGAGATTTTATTTTTTGACACAAGTTAGTAGAATATGAAACTTTGTAAGAAAAAACAAAAACAAAAACAAACAAAAAATTTCCGCTAACTTGTGCCAAAAAAAATGTCGGAATGGAGCCTTACCAGGGGGGTGTGATCAATGACAGGGGGGTGATCAATGACAGGGGGGTGATCAATGACAGGGGGGTGATCACCCATATAGACTCCCTGATCACCCCCCTGTCATTGATCACCCCCCTGTAAGGCTCCATTCAGACGTCCGTATAATTTTTACGGATCCATGGATCGGATCCGCAAAACACATGCGGACGTCTGAATGGAGCCTTACAGGGGGGTTATCAATGACAGGGGGTGATCAGGGTGATCACCCCCCTGTCACTGATCACCCCCCCTGTAAGGCTCCATTCAGACATCCGCATGATTTTTACGGATCCATGGATACATGGATCGGATCCACAAAACACATGCGGACGTCTGAATGGAGCCTTACAGGGGGGTTATCAATGACAGGGGGTGATCAGGGTGATCACCCCCCTGTCAATGATCACCCCCCCTGTAAGGTTCCATTCAGACATCCGCATGATTTTTACAGATCCATGGATACATGGATCGGATCCACAAAACACATGCGGACGTCTGAATGGAGCCTTACAGGGGGGTTATCAATGACAGGGGGTGATCAGGGTGATCACCCCCCTGTCAATGATCACCCCCCCTGTAAGGCTCCATTCAGACATCCGCATGATTTTTTACGGATCCATGGATCGGATCCACAAAACACATGCGGACGTCTGAATGGAGCCTTACAGGGGGGTTATCAATGACAGGGGGTGATCAGGGTGATCACCCCCCTGTCACTGATCACTCCCCCTGTAAGGCTCCATTCAGACATCCGCATGATTTTTTACGGATCCATGGATACATGGATCGGATCCACAAAACACATGCGGACGTCTGAATGGAGCCTTACAGGGGGGTTATCAATGACAGGGGGTGATCAGGGTGATCACCCCCCTGTCGCTGATCACCCCCCCTGTAAGGCTCCATTCAGACATCCGCATGATTTTTTACGGATCCACGGATACATGGATCGGATCCACAAAACACATGCGGACGTCTGAATGGAGCCTTACAGGGGGGTTATCAATGACAGGGGGTGATCAGGGTGATCACCCCCCTGTCACTGATCACGCCCCCTGTAAGGCTCCATTCAGACATCCGCATGATTTTTACGGATCCATGGATAGGATCCACAAAACACATGCGGACGTCTGAATGGAGCCTTACAGGGGGGTGATCAATGACAGGGGGGTGATCAGGGAGTGTATATGGGTGATCACCCGCCTGTCATTGATCACCCCCTGTAAGGCTCCATTCAGACGTCCGCATGTGTTTTGCGGATCCGATCCATGTATCCATGGATCCGTAAAAATCATGCGGACGTCTGAATGGAGCCTTACAGGGGGGTGATCAATGACAGGGGGTGATCAGGGAGTGTATATGGGTGATCACCCGCCTGTCATTGATCACCCCCCTGTAAGGCTCCATTTAGACGTCCGTATGTGTTTTGCGGATCCGATCCATGTATCCGTGGATCCGTAAAAATCATACGGACGTCTGAACGGAGCCTGACAGGGGGGTGATCAATGACAGGGCGGTGATCAATGACAGGGGGGTGATCAGGGAGTTTATATGGGGTGATCATGGGTGATCAGGGGTTTATAAGGGGTTAATAAGTGCCGGGGGGGTGTAGTGTAGTGTGGTGTTTGGTGCGACTGTACTGACCTACCTGAGTCCTCTGGTGGTCGATCCTAACAAAAGGGACCACCAGAGGACCAGGTAGGAGGTATATTAGACGCTGTTATGAAAACAGCGTCTAATATACCTGTTAGGGGTTAAAAAATTCGGATCTCCAGCCTGCCAGCGAGCGATCGCCGCTGGCAGGCTGGAGATCCACTCGCTTACCTTCCGTTCCTGTGAGCGCGCGCGCCTGTGTGCGCGCGTTCACAGGAAATCTGCGCAGGGCTGCCACCTCCGGAACGCACATCTGCGTTAGGCGGTCCGGAGGTGGTTAAAAAGATAAAAATAGACAAATCGCCAGGGCCAGATGGCATACACCCCCGTATCCTAAGAGAATAAAGTAATGTCATAGCCAGACCCTTATTTCTGATATTGAATGCACCACATAGTGCATAGAAAATGTGGTGCCAATATTCAAAAAGGGTTCAAAAACAGAGACCGGAAACTATAGGCCGGTAAGTGTAACATCTGTCGTGGGTAAACTGTTTGAAGGTTTTCTAAAAGATGCTATCTTGGAGTACGTCAATGAAAATAAGCGAATAACACCATATCAACATGACTTCATGAGGGATTGGTCATGTCAAACTAATTTAATCAGTTTCTATGAGGAGGTAAGTTCTAGACTTGACAACGGATGTCGTATATCTCCAAAGCATTTGACACTGTACCACATAAAAGGTTAGTATATAAAATGAGAATGCTTGGACTGGGAGAAAATGTCTGTATGTGGGTAAGTAACTGGCTCAATGATAGAAAACAAAGGGTGATTATTAATCACCCGTACATACTAAATGGTAAAACACTCGGTAACACTGACTTGGAAAAGGACCTAGGAATTTTAGTGAACTGCAAACTAAACTGTAAAAACCAGTGTCAGGCAGCTGCTGCCAAGGCCAATAAGATAATGGGTTGCATCAAAAGGGGCATAGATGCCCGTGATAAGAACATAGTCCTACCACTTTACAAATCGCTAGTCAGACCACACATGGAGTACTGTGTACAGTTCTGGGCTCCTGTGAACAAGGCAGACATAGCAGAGCTGAAGAGGGTTCACAGGAGGGCACCTAAAGTAATAACTGGAATGGGGCAACTACAGTACCCTGAAAGATTATCAACATTAGGGTTATTCACTTTAGAAAAAAGACGACTGAGGGGAGATCTAATTACTATGTATAAATATATCAGGGGTCAGTACAGAGATCTCTCCCATCATCTATTCATTCCCAGGACTGTGACTGTGACGAGGGGACATCCTCTGCGTCTGGAGGAAAGAAGGTTTATACACAAACATAGAAGAGGATTCTTTACGGTAAGAGCAGTGAGACTATGGAACTCTCTGCCTGAGGAGGTGGTGATGGTGAGTACAATAAAGGAATTCAAGAGGGGCCTGGATGTATTTCTGGAGTGTAATAATATTACAGGCTATAGCTACTAGAGAGGGGTCGCTGATCCGTGGAGTTATTCTGATTGGAGTCGGGAAGGAATTTTTTTCCCCTTAAGTGGGGAAAATTGGCTTCTACCTCACAGGTTTTTTTTTTTTTTGCCTTCCTCTGGATCAACTCGCAGGATAACAGGCCGAACTGGATGGACAAATGTCTTTTTTCAGCCTTATATACTATGTTACAATGGACACAAATCACTCATCAGTAGATATAGCATTACCTAGTACTTCATCTATGTCATATGCGGTTACCTCTAGCAACAAGAATGTGAAAAATTTAGAGGTTACAAAAAATTCAAATTATTTCCCTTTACAGCACAAGGGGAATTTTTGGGAT
Organism: Bufo gargarizans; assembly: GCF_014858855.1. Lineage (NCBI taxonomy): Eukaryota > Metazoa > Chordata > Amphibia > Anura > Bufonidae > Bufo > Bufo gargarizans. The sequence continues at coordinate 145,733,047 of NC_058087.1, read as the reverse complement.
ACCTTTTGTACACTTGTAAGTAAAGATTTTCACTCTTTGGAACAAACTGTTGCAATCACTAGAGCAAATGAAAATCTACCTCCTGCCGAAAAAGCTTCCATTAAATCTCTGCAGAATAATTTTGACTTGGTGATACGCCCAGATAAAGGAGCGGGACAGTATTGCTGGCTCGTTCTTCATATTTGTACAAAGCTATCAGAAAATTGAATTATTCAAAATACAATGAATTATTAGAAAGTGATCCATTTATTAGGCTAGTTTCACACTTGCGGCAGGGAACTCCGGTAGGCTGATATCCGACATCCTGACGGAGTTCTCCGGATTTGGCATTTCCGTATACTGCCGCCTTCCTGCCGGACCCCATTGACTATGATGTTGCCTGGCAGAAATCCAGACGCTACCCGGCAGATATGTCAAGAATGGGCCGGACAAAAACAGCGAGGTTAGGTCATCAATATGTAAATCCCAGAAATCCCCTTTAATTGCTATTTAAAATTTGATAGTCACGTTGGTAATGTAATGTATGGATGATATAAGAGGATATGGTAATTGTACATGTCATAGTGATTTCATTCATCAGGCAAAATTATATCTAAAAGATTTAGAGAGAAAAAATATCCTAGAGGAATTGTTTCAGTGGCTTTTAATAATTCTAAAATTCACAGTCAGAAGGACAGCTTGAAACCGTGTATACGTCTTTTAATTTAGCTTATTTAAACACATTTTAACAAGATACTGGTCGATTATTCCAAGTGATCCGATGTTGGGGGTGATCACCCCTCCCCCCCCATAAAAAAAAAAAAAAAAAAGGAGTGACAATGAGAAAGGCCCACAGGCCCATAGTCAGTTAAATTCCTCAAGGGTTTAACTTAAAGTTCTTTGAGGGTCATTTATAAAGACTGGCGTTGTAGACAGTAATAACCCTTTAATAAACCCTATAGCTGGTGGTGGATCCACCAAAGTTATGAAGAGGCACCGGGGAGAGGTCGCAGATTGAGGCGCAACTGACCGATGCGCCGCAATCTGTGGCTGAATTTAGACGTATTTCAGATTGATAAATGACCGCCTTCATTTGGTAAGTTCAGTTGCAGGGAATTAGATCCCTGTGTGTTCAGGTCGTAGCACCCTGCTCATCTTTGCATTAACCCTTTAACTGCCAAATCCAGACATATCAAAATGAATCCCCTCACTGCCCTAGGCAAATTATGAAGTGGGCCCTATGCGTTATTCCTCCATGCCTTCCATTAGAGGTAAGTATGTTTCAGGGTTTGGGAGTATTTCCTGTACTTCTATGTCTCTGGAGTCACATGTGGCTTTCAACTCCCAGATTTATAGCTCGGCATAGGAGCCCTGAGCTAGGAACATATGCGCTGGCCAATGACATTACTGCAGACATATTCTAGCCATCAAACAATAGTCATGTGGATGTTATGATACTATAGTAAAATTTCCTGCCGAAATATGTATCCATGATGTGTGCCGTCTTCTTTCTCTATATTCGCCTCAATTATTGAGCTGACCGTTGCTTTCGGTAGTCACTCCAAGTTGAATGTAGCCCACAAGGTAGAAAAGGATGGACCCCTCTGCCACAAAGAACCCCTGCTCTGCAACGAGCCTCAGCACTTTTCGAAAGGCAAGTGTGCACAGCATCACATAGCAAACCAGAACCTCATGGAGAAACATCTAAAACAACACCTTCTCCAGATTAGTTGACAATCCCGACTCACGTTTAAAGACCCTTAGGCCTCCTGCACACTACAGTATTTTTTAACGTCCCGCAAAACGTGGTTCCGTTGTACCGTGATCCGTGCCCGTTTTTTCTTCCGTGGGTCTTCCGTGATTTTTGGAGGATCCACGGACATGAAAAATGAAAAAAAAATAGGAAAAAACGGACACGGATCACGGACACGGATGACAATCTTGTGTGCATTTAAGTCAATGGGTCCGTGAACCGTTGGCCGTGAAAAAAATAGGATAGGTCCTATTTTTTTCACGGCCAGGAAACACGGATCACGGATGCGGCTGCCAAACGGTGCATTTTCCGATTTTTCCACGGACCCATTGAAAGTCAATGGGACCGCAGAAAAACACGTTAAACGGGACAACGGCCACGGGTGCACACAACGGTCGTGTGCAGGATGCCTTAACGAGAACATTTACAGGTTCGTCAACTATAGGTGGCACTAGAGAGTCAGTGTCATCCATCATTCTTGTGGCCCATTAAGAGAGTCCCACACGTAGTATAAGCCTAGTAAACACAAGCAGTTGTAAGGTATATCCAAAGAGCACAGAGAAAGTAAAAAAACTCCATAAGATGCTTTATCCTAATCACGTGCATATAATATATCTCACGATTAGATGAAAGCTTTGATTTTACTCTCATAACCGTAGCGGACAAATAAGAGAGATGAAGGAGATGAAGGAGGGAGGCTCTCTGCGCTGAGCGCTTAATTAGCTGACTGACAGCGTGCGAGGACAGCCTCAGCAATGACCCACATGTTAATGGCCTTGCTGCATCAGTCACAGCTCTTTAGTTCGTTGCTGAAAATTGCCAAATTTCACATTTTCTTCTAGTAATACTCTCATGGATATGAAAATGAAACAGGAGTATAAAAATATGCAACCATAATATAATTAGGTTTCACGGTCTCTTTGCAGCAGAGGTATCATAACAATTATAGGGACAGTCTGGCTACAGAGAGCAAAGCTCATAATAACTTCCGCTGAGCCCATAAATATGAAAATGGTCGCCGTGTATTTACGATAGTAAACTGCAAAGGACTGCACAAGTTATTAAACATTCCGGATAAGTCTACGCCGGGAAAGTAAGGCTACTTTCACACTTGCGGCAGAAGATTCCGGCAGGCAGTTCCGTCGCTGGAACTGACTGCTGGATCCGTCAAAACATATGCAAACTGATGGCATTTGTCAGACGGACAAATGCATTGAAATGCCGGATCCGTCTCTCCGGTGTCACCCGGAAAAATGGATCTGGCATTTATTTTTTTCAAATTTTTAGAGGTCTGAGCACGCGCAGACCGCAAAAATGAATCCGTTTTGCCGGAACACTCGGGGCCGGCATTAATGCATGTCAATGGGAAAAAATGCCGGATCCAGCATTCCAGCAAGTGTTCCGGAATTTTGGACGGAGATAAAACCGCAGCATGCTGCGGTATTATCTCCGTCCTGAAAAGGCAAAAAGACTGAACTGAAGACATCCTGATGCATCCTGAACGGATTACTCTCCATTCAGAATAAAACTGATGCATTAGGATAAAACTGATCAGTTCTTTTCCAGTATTGAGCCCCTAGGACGGAACTTAATGCCGGTAAAGAAAAACGCAAGTGTGAAAATACCCTAACACTAGACAGGAGTCTGACCATTTGCTCCATACACAATACACATTTTGGTTCATATTGGCGGTTTTAGTCATTCAAACATGTGGAATCTGTGAAACCGGGCATTCTTTAAACTAAAGATCCTTTCATTCGACCATCGACCAACTTCTTTTCAGACAATAAGGCTAGGTCTACATGACGACATTTGTTGTGCGAGAATAAGTCGCGCAACAGATAGGGCACAACTACACTGCAACATTTGTCACGCGACATTTTGTTGCACCAATGTCGTGCGACAATTTTTATAATTGCAACATGCGACATGCTGCAACTGCGACGCAACAGTCGCAGAAAAATCCATCTCGAATTGATTTTCTGCGACTGTCGCGTCGCAGTATGTTGCAGTGCGACACCATAGACTACCATTATAAAAATTGTCGCGTGACATTGGTGCGACAAATGTCGTCATGTAGACCTAGCCTAACAGTCTGTCATCAGTCGGCTAAAATGATTGTTCGTTGGTAAATTCAACCCAACGAACAACCATTTTGGTTAAAATGGTCTGCTTCGATCAATTTTAGACTAATGTGTGTGTGGGTACTTTCTCTGTCACCACCATCTTTTTTTTAAATAACTACCCAAGGAATTTCGGATCCAGCTATCCTATCATTGTTATGCCTCAGACTGGTTTGTATACAATCTCCTATAATAAGCCTATTTATATGCATTTTGTATCTTAACCCCTTAAGGATGCAGCCTAGTTTGGTACTTAAGGCTCCAGCTTTTTTTTTTCAGGCTCCAGCTTTTTCACCCCCGGCTTTTCAAGAGCCAGAACCGTTATATTATTTTTCGATCTTCATAGCTTTGTGAGCTTGCTTTATGCAAGACAAGTTTTGTTTTTTAATGCTGCCATTTTGAGGTACCTCTACTGCATCATGGGGCAACACTGTGAAAACAACACAATGCCATCATTGTTGCTAGGCTTTTGTTTTTACGCTGTTCACTTTGCTGTAAAAATAACATGTTAACTTTATTCTCCAAGTTAGTATAATTATGGAGATACTAAATATATACATTGCTACTTCCAAAAATACTAAAACGCTCTTAGATTGCTTTGTGTCACAATATTCTGACACCCATAACTTTTTTTTATTTTCTACAGACAGAGTTGTGTGAGGACTCATCTTTTGCATGGTGTTCTGTCGTTTTTATCGATACCATTTTGCTAAATTTTTATTTTTTTTGAGGGGGGAGGCAAGGTGATAAAAAAAAATTCAGGCAATATTTATTTTTTTACAGTGCTAAGTGCAGGTAAAATAATTGGATAATTTAATAGATCAAGTCATTACAGATGTGGTGATACCAATTATGTTTATCTTTATATATAATACACAGTGTATATAAAGGAAAAAGAGGGGATTTTTTTTGTACATTTTTAATTTTATTTGAATATTATTAAAAAAAAAAAATAAATTTTATTCCTGGGACTAAGGCTACTGTCACACTTGCGGCAGCAGGGTCAGGCAGGCTGTTCCAGCAGCTGTAGTTTTTGCAGTAGCTTTTGTCTGGCCGCCTCTCGGCATGTTTGTTGTGCTGGATTTCCGGCAGCACGGTGGGCTAGCATTAGCACGGATCCGGCAGGTTGTTCCCCCGCCGTTTGCATGGCCATTTTACGCTGAAATGATGGTAGCCGTGGAACCTTATTTTTTTTGGGTAGGGCTACACTGCAACTTTTTGTAGTGCGACTAATTAATTTTAACTATTGAACTACAGCTGTACTAAATCAGTCGCGCTACAAAAAGTTGCAGTGTAGCCCAGGCCTTACTCTATTTCTATGGAGAGAGACGGCTGACTCATCAGTAGAAGCTAAGCTGCCAGTCTGATTATTGTGTGTTTCATGTATGAATCTCATTATACACAATGCTTATGGGTAGAGTATTTTTTTTGTTTGGTTTTGCTAGAATATACCATCAATGTAGAATAGGTGAGGGTCCCCCCAGGGGCGTTGCTAGGGTCTCAAAAGATCCGGGGCACAAGCCCCAATAAATATGCCCCCCCCCCCCCCCCCCCGCCGCACTATGCTGTACTTGCTATACAACGGCACTTACCTGTCACATCCAGGGCCTCCAGGTGACGTCTCCTCTCTGTCATCATCTTCTCGGTCTGGACAACTTCTCTCAGCCGCCTCGTCTCTGCAGAGTGTGACACACAGATATCTTAGCTTCCTCACTTTCTATCATTATCCCCCAACTGGAGTCCCCACAGTGTTATCCTGCTGCTTTCTATGCCAAAACCTCAACCCCCCCCCCCCTCATACCCCCAAATACTATCCTAAAGAAACATTACTGCCCCCCATAGTAATAGTGCTCCTCATAGTCCCACCAATAGTAATTCCCTTCTAGAATGCCCTTATTAGTAACACTGCCCCAACCGTGATAATGCTCCTCAACAATGCCCTCCCATATTAATAATACCCTCACAGAGTCCCTAGTAGAAATAAGGCCCCCTATTGTTCCCCCAGTGGCAATAAAGCTCCCTACAGACCCCACAGTAGTAATAAGGCCCCCATAGTGCGCTTAGTAGAAATAAGGCAGATCTACAAGACCCTCCTATATAGCCCCCAGTAGTAATAAGAACGCCTATAATGTCCCCTGGATTTGCAGTGCCCCCTGCAGTTATAATCCTCCCTCCACCATACAGTCCCATGTAAATAACATCACCTCTTCCCCAGCCGCCTCCAACGCACAATCCCATGTAAACATCACCCCCTAAGGCTACTTTCACACTTGCGTTCATGTACTTGTACAGGACGGATCCGCACCGATATAATACAAACGAATGCATCCGTTCAGGACCAATTTGTTTGTATTCGATTTTAATTTCTAAGTCCCAATACGGATCCGTCCTGACTTACATTGAAAGTCAATGGGGGACGGATCCGTTTACAATTGCACCATTTTGTGTCAATGCAAAGGGATCCGTCCCCATTGACTTACATTGTCAGGACGGATGCGTTTGGCTCCGCAAGGCCATGCGGACACAAAAAACGCTGCTTGCAGCATTTTGAGGTCCGCCTCCAAAATGGAACGGGGGACCGCACGGAGCCGAACGAATGCATTCTGAATGGATCCGCATCCATTCAGAATGCATTGGGGTTAAACTGATGCATTTGGGGCTGCTTGTGAGAGACCTGAAACGGATCTCACAAGCGGATCACCAAACGCAAGTGTGAACGGACCCTAAACATTAAGTCCCATTTACATAAACATCATTCCCCCCCACCATCCACTTTCAACATACAGTCCCATGTAAATAACATCCCTCCCTCCCCCAGCCACCTCAAGCACACAGTTCCATGTCAATAACATCCCTCCCTTCAGCCCTAAAATACATCCCAGTTAAATAACTACAACTCCCAGCATTTCTCTACCTCTCCCTTCACTTACCTCGCCTGTACAGACATCACTATTAGGCTCCTTCTCCTCTTGACTCCGGTCCAATCCTGAACTGGGAAGAGGCGAAAGACCTTTGGTGACATCACAGGCCATGTGATCAGCAAAACAGGCTGTGATAGGATGACCTGGATGGTGACATCATCCAGGTCATCCTATCACAGCCTGTTTTGCTGATCACATGACCTGTGATGTCACCAAAGGTCCTTTGCCTGTTCCCAGTATAAGATTCAATTGTATTTGCCGTTCTGTGTACGGCAATACAGTTGCATCTAGCAGGCAGGCAGGACATTCGGGGCATGGGACAAAACATCCGGGGCCCAGGCCCCGAATGTTTTAACCTAGCGACGCCCCTGGGTCCCCCTAAAGTGAAAGAGAGCACACTACTGTGCATGCACAGCCACCTCTCCATTCACCACTATGGAACTGCCGAAAATAGCTGATCTAGCACTCTCATAGTGGTTAATGGAGGAGGCTGCTCTTGCATGGTGCATTCTACTTCACTTCGAGAGGCCTGTTCTGGAGATAGGAGTGAGTTGTAGAGGTGGGACCTGCACCTATCCAACAATGATGGCAAAATAATGCAATAAAAGTCAAAGAGAAAGAGACTGAGAGCAGCACCAGCTGGAACCATAAATGTCTGATACATAAAGTAAGCAATACCAAACCAGTCCAAACCAGGAGAATCTTTAAATGTTTTAAAAATTTTAATTGACCGTAAAAGATTGAAACTGAGAATCCATGAACTGTTTAGGTGCTATCAAACAGCTCGAGGGCAAAGGACTCAGTGTCGCTGTTTGAGACTTAACAATGTAGCTCTCGTCTTGCACTATACACAGCCTTTCCTCGACTTAATGACTTTGGTAGGAGAAGCAATCAATATTGCTCTGCCTCCATCTTGCTGCCTGTATGTGGCTGAGAAAAGGCAGTCTAATTCTTTTTACTTTCTTAGAATCGGCATTGAAGTGGGAAATTGATTTATTGATGTGCTCATCTGCAATGAGGAAAAATGCATAGAGCCTTTCTCTATCGGCAAGAGGCATTTTGTGGAAAATCCAAGTACTGTATTGTTGTCACCTTCTGCTGTAGCTACCGCTGTCACATGCAATTCACTTTAATGTGATGTGACTGCGGAATTAGGAAAATCTGCCAGGAGTTTGGAGCCTTGGGCCTGTGGAATTACTTGAGATTCAAAGAGGAAAGGACATTAATATGAAAGGTTGTGGAGAAGTTGCTGATGAAAAAATTAGAAGAAGCTGGGTTGGTCACCCTCACCTGTTCTTCTTGCATAATTTGTCGATTGTAATTTTGAAGCTAAAGCTGATAATACACATTAAATAACTGTTGGCCGAAAGCTCTTGGACCACTTAGGTAGGTATACTACAAGCAGAGGTGTTCCTAAGGTGTTTGGAACACAGGGTGGGTTCCTTTCTCTGGCACCCCCCAGGGGCGGACATACCGCTTGTGCAGCCAGTTCAGATACACAGGGGCCCATTCATACTAGTGAGCGCTGTACTCACCCCTCCTTCCTGGTCTCCTCCGGGCCGCGCTGCTGTGTCCTGACTGCGTACAGCGCGCACTATGACCTGACACTGTATGCAGTGAGGTGACTATGCAGCGTGGGCCAAAGGAGACCAGCAGAGCAGGGACTGCAGGACACTGCAGACATGGAGAGCAGTGGTAGAGCAGGAAAGGTAAGTTTATTTATTTATTTTGAGTCTGATCTGAGGTCTGACGGTTGTCTGAGCATCAATATGGGGGGGGGGGGGGTCTGAGCAACTGATATGGGCAGTCCGTCTGAGCATATGGGGGGCCTGAGCAGCTGATATGGGGGTCTGAGCAACTGATATGGGGGTCTATCTGAGCATATGGGGGCCTGAGCTTCTCATATGGGGGCCTGAATGAGCATCTGATATGGAGGTATGCCTGAGCATATGGGGGGCCTAAGCTTCTCATATAGGAGTCTGAATGAGCATCTGATATGGGGAGGAATGAGCATCTGATAATCTGATATGGGGAGGAATGAGCATCTAATATATAGGACCTGAGCATTGATAAGGGGGGGTCAGAGCATCTGACATGGAATTATGAGGACCTGTTGTGATATGGGGGTCTGAAGATCTAATATGTGACAGCACTCATTCTAAGAAAAATTATTACTACTGGGGGACTACGGGGTACATGATTACTAGTATGGGCACTATGGGGGCATTATTACTTTCAGGGCACAATAGCGACATTATTACTATTTGGGGCACTGTTAACACTGTTATCCGAATTCTGGCAGATAATTATTTAGATTGGTGTGGGGGCACCCTGGCACACTATCAGCTTGGAGCAATTATTTTTTGGGGACATTATGGATACACTATTAGTGTCTGAAATACTATTTTCTGGGCGCAGTTATTTTTATTTTGTTAGTTTGTTATTATTTCATTTATTTATCGTATTTTTTTAAACTCTGCAGAGACAAGAGATGGCTGAAAGAAGTAATCATAGTGGTTTGGTCTGAATGGAGAAGATGAGGAAAGAGAATGTGTACATCAGAGAAGATATCACTGGATGTACAAGGTATGTGCTCTGTATTCTCCTGTATATTTGTAGCACTGTACGTAATGGTTTCCAAGTATGTCTTTAACAGTAGGACTGGAGGGACGGGGCTAAGTTGAGAATTTAGCATGGTGGGGGCATGTCAATTTTTGCCTCTGACAACAGAAAGGCTAGGTGCATCCCTGCCCGTTGCCACAAAGCACTGAGGGAAGGGGATGGGCAGGCAAATTCTTTGCACAGGGGCCCTCTGCTGTCTGTGTCTGTCACTACCCGCCCCATACTTAAAAACATTGTGCCCCCTCATAGTAGTTATGCCCCCACTGTGCCCCCCTCAGGGTAATAATGCTCTCATTGCACCCCTTCAAAGTATTTATGCCCTACTTGCGCCCCATCACAGTAGTTACGCCCATATTGTGCCCGCCCCCACAGTAGTTATGCCCTCAATGTACCACTTCACAGTAGTTATGCCCACATTGTGCCCCCCTCTCGCAGTAGACATGCCTTCTCTGTGCTCTCATAACAGTTATGGCCCTTCACAGCAATTATACCTTCTGTACCCAACTTCACAGTAGTAATGCCCTCTCTGTGCCCCTTTCACAATAGTAATGCCCTCTCTGTGCCCAGATGGCTCCCTGCTTCACCATTCAGTGTGCCGGCCTGAAGGAGGGAAGTAGAGCAAGGAGCTGAGCGGTCAGTAAGTGAAAGGACCACCAGCATCTCGGCACTGTAGCATGAGCACTTCCATCTTCATGGAAGTGCTGATTGCATCCGGAACCCCCCTGATAGCTGGCAGGTGGGGTGGACTCCCCCCTTGGCACACCACTGCCTACAAGACCTGACATTTTGGAGATGCTCTGACCCAATCATCATAATCTGGCCCTTTTCAAAGTCTCTCAGACCCTTTTACTTGCACATTTCTTCTGCTTCCGATACATCAACTTCAATAATTGAGTTCACTTGCTGCCTAATATATCCCACCCCTTGACAGCTGCCATTGTCATGAGATAATCAATATGATTCACTTTAACTGTTAGCTGTTCGTTGTAACTTTCAGTCACCCTTTGCATCTGTGCATCGTCACATAAAGGCAATCGGGATTAGGATCAGCCAAATGTGAATTTGCCATAGCTGTACATCAGAAGGATTGATATGTGAAAGTCAGCTGAGCAGAAAAACCAATTTGAAATAGTTGATGAAGGAAAACCTGAAGAACTCCTAGGCCATGTGCCGTAACTATACCCTCTGCAGTCATAAGATAACTGGATCAACCTACCAATCTGAAACCATGCTAATCATATTATTCTATACAGTGTATATAAGAAAAAAGTTTCCACAGTGCCATCATTACTCATGATAGGACGCATTGTGAGCCAGATAAGGTACCAAGTACCAGATTACGTTTTCCCTATTCTCCCTATGCAATGACAAGGTGATGGGATTAATAGTTTAGGGGCAGCAGGAGGTATTTTAAATACTATAAAACTATATTAAACTAACTATGCGTTGTGTAACTGTACACATCTGTGTAAATGGATACATGGTTTCGGCAGAATATTCAATTTTCTATTAGGCCCAAAAGGTTTAAAGGGGTTATCAAACTCTTTGAAACTGATGACCTATCCTCTAGATAAATCATCAGCATCTGATCAGTGGGGTCCAACACCCGAGACTGCCACCAACTAGCTGTTTGAGAAAGCCCTGGCGCTCTTGTGAGTGCCACAGCCTTTTTGCTGCTTACCTAGAGTCATGTGATGTCACGACCATCAGTTATGTGGCCAAGACGCAGCTCAGTCCCATTCACTAGAACCCTCACCGGTCAGATGCTGATGACCTATCAAAAGACAGGTCATCAGTTAAGGTGGATTTACACTGCCTGATTTGTCAAGCAGATTATCAGGAATAAACGTTCCTGCGAATGCTCGTTCCCGACAATCTGCCCGTCTAAAGGTGCCAGCCAATCACCCGATGAGCAGACAAACCAATTATCACAGTGTAGCTAAGTGAGGACAAGCGATGGCAATAGCGAACCCTCGTCCTCATGCTGTGAAGGAGATCTCTGAATGTAAATGCAGCTGTCATCTTTACCTAATGAGCGCCCAACTGTTGCAAGGAACGCCTCCTTCCTGACAATCGGCTTTCTGGTCAGCATGTACACTCACCTAAAGAATTATTAGGAACACCATACTAATACGGTGTTGGACCCCCTTTTGCCTTCAGAACTGCCTTAATTCTACGTGGCATTGATTCAACAAGGTGCTGATAGCATTCTTTAGAAATGTTGGCCCATATTGATAGGATAGCATCTTGCAGTTGATGGAGATTTGAGGGATGCACATCCAGGGCACAAAGCTCCCGTTCCACCACATCCCAAAGATGCTCTATTGGGTTGAGATCTGGTGACTGTGGGGGCCATTTTAGTACAGTGAACTCATTGTCATGTTCAAGAAACCAATTTGAAATGATTCGAGCTTTGTGACATAGTGCATTATCCTGCTGGAAGTAGCCATCAGAGGATGGGTACATGGTGGTCATGAAGGGATGGACATGGTCAGAAACAATGCTCAGGTAGCCCGTGGCATTTAAACGATGGCCAATTGGCACTAAGGGACCTAAAGTGTGCCCAGGAAACATCCCCCACACCATTACACCACCACTACCAGCCTGCACAGTGGTAACAAGGCATGATTGATACATGTTCTCATTCTGTTTACGCCAAATTCGGACTCTACCATTTGAATGTCTCAACAGAAATCGAGACACATCAGACCAGGCAACATTTTTACAGTCTTCAACAGTCCAATTTTGGTGAGCTTGTGCAAATTGTAGCCTCTTGTTCCTATTTGTAGTGGAGATGAGTGGTACCTGGTGGGGTCTTATGCTGTTGTAGCCCATCCGCCTCAAGGTTGTGCGTGTTGTGGCTTCACAAATGCTTTGCTGCATACCTCGGTAGTAACGAGTGGTTATTTCAGTCAACGTTGCTCTTCTATCAGCTTAAATCAGTCGGCCCATTCTCCTCTGACCTCTAGCATCAACAAGGCATTTTCGCCCACAGGACTGCCGCATACTGGATGTTTTTCCCTTTTCACACCATTCTTTGCAAACCCTAGAAATGGTTGTGAGTAAAAAACTCAGTAACTGAGCAGATTGTGAAATACTCACACCGGCCCGTCTGGCACTAACAACCATGCCACGCTCAAAATTGCTTAAATCAGCTCTCTTTCCCATTCTGACATTCAGTTTGGAGTCAGGAGATTGTATTGACCAGGACCACAACCCTACATGCAATGAAGCAACTGCCATGTGATTGGTTGACTAGATAATCGCATTAATGAGAAATAGAACAGGTGTTCCTAATAATTCGTTAGGTGAGTGTATAAAACCACCTTTACAAAGAGTAGGATAACCCCTTTAAGCTGACTGTGGAAAATGGCCCATGGTCTTATAGTTCAGGCCTGGATTGTAGTTCCTAAAATTAGATATTGTGCTCAATAGTCTATTAAATACTGTATCTTATGTACTTGTGATATATGGTACAGTGCCTCTATGATTGACATGCTAAGAGTACACTACTTGAGACTAATTAACGTGGGCTCATGTAAAGTTTGTTCCCGAATTGAGCACTTAGCTGTGGAGCATTTGTCCATTTCTGAAAATATTCATCCCATCTGGACATCTTTGCACAAAAGCGGTATAAGCAACATAATATCACGGCATACAATGCATTTGGAAAGTCTTGAGACCCTTTCACTATTTTCACATTTTGTTATGTTGTGGCTTTGTGCTAAAATAAATACAAAAATGAAGGTTCCCCCCCCCCCCATCAATCTGCACTCACTGCCCCATAATGAGCAAGTGAAAACAAAACTTTAGAAACATTGCTAATTTATTAAAAATATAAATTTCACATGGACATAAGTATTCAGACCCATTGTTGTGACTAGGGATGAGCGAATCGACTTGGGGTGAAACATCTGAAGTCGATTTGCATAAAACTTCATTCCAATACTGTATGGACTGCAGAAGCTCCGTACAGTATTAGAATGTTTTAGCTCTGATGATCCGAAGTTATTGCTTCGCGAAGTCTCGCGAGACTTTGCATAATTACTTCATAAATGAATTTGTACTGTAAAAAAACATATCCAGGTACCACTTGGAACCGAACCCGAGTTCGGGAAATGTTTTTTTACAGTACAAATTAATTTAAGACGTTAATAACCGAAGTCTTGCGAGACTTCGCGAAGCAATAACTTCGGCTCATCGGAGCCAATACATTCTAATACTGTCCGGAGCTCCTCCTCCGTACAGTATTGGAACGAAGTTTTAAGCGAATCGACTTCAGATGTTTCATCCGAAGTCGATTCGCTCATCCCAAGTTGTGACAGTTGACATTTAGCTTATTCCATTTAGCTCATTCCATTTCTCCTGGACAACTTTAAGATATTTCTACACCTTTATTGGAGTCACCTGTTTTAAATGCAGTTCATTGGACATGATTTGGAAAGACACACCCCTGTCTATATAAGGTCTCACAGCTGACAATGCATATCAGAGCAAAAACCAAGCCATGAGGAGGAAAGAACTGCCTGTAGAGATCAGAGACAGGATTGTGTAGAGGGACAAAAAAAGTTCTGCTGCACTGAAAGTTCCTAAGAGCACAGCGGCCTCCATAATTCTTAAAATAAAGAAGTTTGGAACAACAGGCACTCTTCCTAGAGTTTACCATCCCACTGAACTAAGTTATCAGGGAAGAAGGGCCTTGGTAAGAGAGATGATTAAGAACTTGAAGGTCACTCTGCTTGAACTTCAAGCAGCTTGTGTGCAGATGGGAGAAACTTCCAAAAGGTCAACATTCACTGCCGCACTCCTCCAATCTGGCTAGAAACATGTCTCTTCTCAGTAAAAGACACATGAAAACACGGAGTTTGTGAAAAAGCACCTAAAGCACTAAGAATGTGAGAAGTAAGATTCTCTGGTCTAATGAAACCAAGAACTTTTTGCCCTCAGTTCTAAGTATCGTGTCTGGAAAAACCAGTCACTGCTCATTATCTGCCCAATACCATCCCTACAATGGAGCATGGTGGTGGCAGCATCCTGCTGTGGGGTGTTTTTAAGCAGCTGGGACAGGGCAACTGGTCAGAGTTGATAAAAAGGTGAATGGAGAAAGTACAGAGATGTTATTAATAAAAACAAACTGATTCAAAATGCTCAGGAGCTCAGACTGGGCCAAAGGTTCAACTTCAAACAGAACAACGACCCTAAGCATACGGCCAGGGGAGACTTAGGGACAACTTGTGAATGTCCCTGAGTGGCCCAGCAACAGCCCTCACTTGAACCAATGAAACATCTTTGGAAAGACCTGAAAATGGCTGATACCTTGGTACCAAAGCCAATTTTGGATTCCTATTTTAAAATGTTTTTAAATATGCAGATAGGAATACCATAGTAATTCACTGAAGTCCCGCTCAACTTCAGGCGATACGAAGTTTGGCTACACTGAGCCAATACATCTTAATGCTGTACGGAAACAGCATTAAAAACAAAACTTTTGAATGAATCAACTTCGGATCTATGACCCACAGCTCAATTCACTCAAGCCTAGTGGGTAATCATCTTTTTATAGCTCACAGTAGATGCTGGTAATGAGGTTTATCAGTATATTGAGCTAAAGACATGAATTGCTTATAGTCTTTATCATTCATTATGGTTTTCCAATTTGTTCGTAAAAAATATTGGCTGTTCATGATTTTGGGATAAGTTGTCCAGAAAATAAAAAAATATTCTGGTTGCCAACTCTGGTTACCAGCTCCATCCAGTAGACAATAGATGGAGCTGTGGAGTTCCGGTGATGACCTCTGGTGCTGGAGCTACTTGAAGAACAGCTGATCGGCAGGGGTGCAGGATGTCGAACCCTATCTGATCAGATACTGACGGACTACAAAAGGTTGTTGAACCCCGGTATAGGTCAACAGTATCAGATTGGTAGGGGTCGAACACCCCCAATGAGTAGCTGTTCAAGAACCAAGCTATGGATCTCCACAGCTCAATACACTGGGAATGGGAGAAGTGGACAGAGCTTTGTAGTTCTGCTGTCTGCTTTCAGCCACTGCGGCTACTAAAAAAAGCTGATCAGCAGGGGTGCTGGGAACTGGACCTCTGCCAATCTGATATTGATGATGTATCCTAAGGAAAGGTCATCAATAGGTGAGACCTGAAAAACACCTTTAGGGTCCATTTACACATCCGTAGAATGGGTCCGGATACGTTCCGCAACGTTCCGGCATTTCTGGAGCGCGGCCCCAATCTTCAGGTCCACGGCTCCCGAAAAAGATAGAACATGTTCAAGAATAGGCAGTTCTATGGGGTTGCCGGCCGGGTGTATTGCGGATCCGGAATACACTACGGACATGTGAATGGACCCTTAACATGTTTTTCAAATGAAATTGAACATTTCCTGGCTACGGTGAAGGATAGTCTACACAGGAATTCTTTGTGGTCTGTTACCATGGAAATACACTGCAGAGGAGCTGCAGATACAAAACTATAGAATATTTTAAAATAAAACTATATGGATTGCAAATTGTGTCTTATTAGGTTTAGCAGATGTAACAAAAAAAGTAAAATGGTTGTGATGGGGAGCTGTTTCTTTAGAGTAAGGCCACATGGTCAGGTTTCCTGATGCAGTCTTGGAAGCCAAAACCAGGAGTAAACTAAAAGAAGAAAAGTCATTAAAACTGTCTATATTTGTACGATCCTCTCCTGATTTCAGCTTTCAAACCTGAACATGTGGCCGTACCTTTAAAGGGGTTTTCCAGAATTTTAATATTGATGACTAGAGAGTAGCGAATTTCTTAAAAATTCGATTAGGATGGTTCGCCGAATTTTTCGAAAAAGTTTGGTTCGATCCAAATTTATTTGTGGCAAAAAAATGGCTATTTCCTGGCTGCAGAGAGCCTTTATAGTGGTGTAGAACACTGCGCCTTGCAGTAACACGCATTGGGAGTCTGCTGTGAAATGAAACAATACTGTGAGTCAGTATGACATGCAGATGAAAGGCGTCGCTCTTAGAATCACTGCACACTTCACTTATTTGGGCAGTTGCAGGGCCAAAACTGACTAAATAACTCAAGTGTGAACCCAGCCTTACAGGTCAATGTTAGCGTCAAGAAGAAGCGCTAACTATTCTATTAAACGCTTATACAAGTGAAGCCCCCCCCCCCCCCGAGGGTGGAGAGGGTGTCAGCAGTAAGATTGTGTTGACGTCAATGATTATTTTGCCCGTCCTCTAATCCGTCAAAACAATAACCCCAAAAAATGAATCCTGTATGTGGAGCATCCGCCTTCACTCGGTCAGCATTTGGTCAGTAATCCATCAGTATTGCTAAAGCCAAACAGGAGTGGATCCAAAACAGAGATGACACGTGAATGGAATATTTGCATGTCTTCTGTGTTTTGTACCCAATCCTGCTTTTGGCTACCAAATCATAAGCCAATTCTAAAGCAAAATAGGGACAGGATCCGTTGTGCGTCTCATTTTTCCTTCCTTCTGACAGATCAGAAGAAGGGTCAAATAAATGATGATGTCAGCCTGGCTGAAAGGCAAAATAGTGGCCCAGTAATGAAGTGGGGAGGGGGGGAACAGTATGAGAAGTCCACAGAGTGGCCCTATGACATAGTAGTCAGGTGGAAGCAGCATGAGGAGACCAAAGAGTGGCCCAGTTACAGAGTTTGGAGGTGGCAGCAGCCTCAGAATGAGGGCACAGAGTGGCACAAAGACAGTGTGGAGGTGGCAGCAGCATCAGAAGGCCACAGAGTGGCACAATGAGAGAGTGTGGAGGTGGCAGCAGCAGCATCAGGAGGAGACCACAGGGTGGCACAATGAAAGTGTGGAGGTGGCAGCAGCATCAGGAGGCCCCAGAGTGCCTGTCATAGTGTAGCGAGAGGGGAGGAACACCAGAATGACAACAGAAGGAAAATGACCAGAAACTAGGCCTCAAGGCTAGGGAAATGGTGACCACCTATGGAAACCATAAACCTAGCCCTGACTCCTGTCAGTATGAATAGACCCTGGAGGTGGGAATATTCATACATTGTAAACCTAGGCCCTAGTAACCCTGAAAATCCCTAGGATTAGTGACTGGGTTTGAGACTACTGGTTCCTTCCCAGATGAACGAACCAGCATCTCCCTGAGGCCTAGTAAAACAACGAGCAAATGGGAGCAACAAAATACCAAGAGAAGTACACTTATCTTCAATAGAAAATGGATGAACGGGAACTCAGATGAGGACCACACACCAGATATTCCAACTCCAGGCAGAGAATATAAACCACAAGCTACACCTGAGACAAGAGGTGTGGTCATTACCAACAACACTGCAACAAGTGCAAAACAGATAGGCTGTCAGATAACCTAACGTGCAACCAGTCTCTCAGATCTTCTAACCTGTCACTAGAGGGACCGTGACAGTGGCACAATGACAGAGAGTGGAGGTGGCGGCAGCAGCAGCATCAGAAGGAAGACACAGGGAGGCAAAATTACATTACATTGTGGAGGTGGCAGCAACATCAGGAGGAGGCCACAGGGTGGCACAATGACAGTGTAAAGGTATCAGCAGCAGCATCAGTAGACCACAGAGAGCCAAGGAAATATAGTGTGGAGGTGGCAGCAGCATCATCATCAGGAGGCCACAAAATGGCACAATGATAGAGTGTGGAGTTGGCGGCAACAGCAGCAGGAAGAGGCCACAGGGTGGCACAATGACAGTGTGAAGGTGTCAGCAGCAGCATCAGAAGACCAGAGAGAAACGAGGAAATATAGTGTGGAGGTGGCAGCAGCATTAGGAGACAACAGAGTGGCAAGGTGACATAGTGCGGAAGTGGTGTCACGATCAGTGTGGGGGTTGGGGAAACACCACACTAAACACAGGAGGGAAGGGGAACAGTAACTGGGCCTGGAAACTAGGGAATAAACAGGTCACCTCCCAGACAACCCTAATCCGGGCCCTAAATACCTATCAATATGAATAGACCTTGAAGGTAGGAATATTCATAAGCAGGATACCTAGGCCCTGTTTTACCTATAAGGCCCTGGAATAAGTATAGGACCAGAGACAACCCATTCCTCCCCAGATGGACGAATGGAAGTCTATGTCTCAGGTCCAAATACAAAAATAGGGAATATAACAGATACAAACAAATGCGACACTTAACTTCTGTAGAGATGAAAGAACAGGAACACCAGAGAGGATCTCACACCAACTCAGCCAAATCTAAATGAAGCTATCCACCGCAGAGTCAGAAGGGTGGGGTGGGACTATAAAGGGTAGAAGTGATGACCACTGAGCAACAGCTGAGAAAAAGGAAGTGGTCATTAACCCTATCAACACTGAATAAAGAGAAATCAAGGAGGCTGTTAGATTCTTCCTCGCATCAACCAATCTCCTTGATTTCCTGACATCAGTCACATGAAGGACCGTGACAAGTGGCAGCAGCATCAGAGGACCAGAGAGTGACCCGGTGACAGAGTGAGGAAGTGGGAGGCAATACCAGTACCAGCTGAAGACAGTGGGTGAATAAAGGAGCACTTGGCATCAGATGTGTGGCTTCAGGCGGGTGGCAGCATCAGAATCGTAGCTAAGGCAGGTAGCCAGAAGAAACTGGTCTCTTTTGTCAAAGTGTCGGTGTGGCACCATGGATGATCTAGTCTGATGCATCAGGCATTGGTGGGTGGAAATAGTGGCTGATCCACGCCTGATTCATCTGCACAAAGGTCAGTCTCTCTACATTTTGGGTGGACAGGTGAGTTCTTCTTGGGGTAACTACGGCCCCCGCTGCACTAAACACCGGCTCTGATGTCACACTACTGGCCAGGCAGGACAGCTTTGCTAGGGCAAACTCTGCCAGTTATGGCCACAAATCGAGTTTGGCTGCCCAGTAGTCCAGTGTATCTTCAATGCGGGGTGGTAGGGTGCTGTCCAAGTATGCCACCACCTGCTTGTTCAGGTCTAGCTGCTGCTGCGTAGTTTCTTCACTAGGCAGGTGAAGAAAGCTGCTCATTAGCGACTCTAGACTCAAGTTGCTGCTGATGGAGCTGGGACTGCTCCTACACCCCCCCCCCCCTCCCTGCCACAGCAGCCATGGCAGAGGAACGTGAGTGCAGCGGGCCCCCTCGGTCAGACCTGCGAGAGGATGGACAATGGCGCAGATAGGCAGCAGCCAAATGACTACATAGGATGTCTCTATAGTAGTTCAGTTTGTCCTCCCTCTCAGCGGGTGTAAAAAAGGCCTTCATTTTTGACCGGTAGCGAGGGTCCAACAAGGTGGAGAGCCATAAGTCATCCCTCTGCCGAATGGTAAAAATGTGGCTGTCACTAGGCAAGCAAGTGAAAATGCATCGGGCCATTTGTGCAAGTGACTCAGAGGGACTGCCATGATCTGTCTGGGTCCCCTGCCTCATCTTCCTCATCGTCCTGTAGCTCCTCTGGCTGCTCCTGCTTCACCTCTCACCTGTGTAGAAGAACCACCCATTTCGCTACAAATTGCTTGTGCTCTAATATCCTCCTCCTCCAGTTTAGCCCCCACAGGACTCATGTAGCCGTGAGATCTAGGCGCCACGTCTCCAGTCCCCTGAACAGCCAGATTTACCAGCATCTGTTCCAGAACATGAAGCAGTGGAATGACGTTGTTCATCCCGTAGTCCTGGCAACTGACAAATAAACTGGCCTCCTCAAAGGGCACGAACAAATGGCAGGTGTCACACATGAGCTGCCACTGGCTGACATCGAAGTTACACAGGGGAGTACTCCTGTCCACTTGGATCATCAAGAAATCGTTTATGGCCTTTCTCTGTTCGTATAGTCGGTCCAACATATGGAAGGTGGAATTCCAATGGATGGAAATGTCACATATCAGTCTATGTTGGGGGATGCCGTTCTGCCACTGCAGCTCAAGGAGGGTGTGCTTTGCTGTGTACGAGTGGCTGAAGTGCATGCAAAGTTTCGTGGCCATTTTTAGGATGTCTTGCAGATGGGTGGAAGACTTCAGGAACCACTTGACAACCAGAATTGAACACTTGTGCCATGCAGGGCGCATGGCTCAGCCCTCCTTGACGCAGCGTGGAGGCTGAGGATACAGAGGAGGATGAGGAGGCAGATGCGGACAATGTCGCAGGACCAATGGCGTAAAAACAAGGAGGCGGAAGCGGCATCACCTGGCCAAGTTGCTGGTGTGGCTGTGCAGGAACCACATTCACCCAGCAGGCTGAAAGGACATGTAATATCTCTGACCGGTAGTTACAGCTCCACACGTTGGCACTGCTGAGCACTTTGGCAGACACGGACAGGCTCAAGGACTGGCCCACCTTTTGTTTTACATACGTGTGCAGGGCTGGTACTGCCTTTTTATCAAAGAAATGATGGCTTGGGACTCTCCACCTTGGCTCGGCACAAGCCATCAGTTCTCTGAAAGTTGCAGAGTCCACCACTTGGAAAGGAAGAGACTGCAGCACCAGGAACTTGGCCAGGAGCACATTCAGCTTCTGCGCCGTCGGATAAGTGCAAGCATACTGTTGTCTCTTGGCAATCACGTCGGTGATCAATTGCTGACGGAATGACTGACGAGGAGGAGGAGCAGGAGCATCAGGACCAGCAGATGATGGGAAGGACAGACTGCTCCCTTTGGCTGAGTTGGTGGGTGCCACTGGGTGATGCAGCGGTTGCTGTGGCAGGCTGGACCACCACATCGGAGCAACGGTTCTCCCAGGCCACTTTATGGTGATGCTGCATATGTTGACACAGGGCCGTGATGCCAACATTGGCACCCTGGCCACGCTTCACCTTCTGCCCACAGATTCTACAAATGGCTATGTTCCCCTCCTCCGGCGGCTTAACAAAAAACTGCCACACCGCCGAG
Organism: Bufo gargarizans; assembly: GCF_014858855.1. Lineage (NCBI taxonomy): Eukaryota > Metazoa > Chordata > Amphibia > Anura > Bufonidae > Bufo > Bufo gargarizans. The sequence goes on along the minus strand of NC_058087.1, from coordinate 145,711,798 downwards.
TAGGTGATTTTACCGCCAACACTCCACACTGACTGACTGCCGCTGCTTCCGTGAACCCCCGCACCACAACTTTCCGGGCAGGTAGGCTTCTGCAAAGCTGGTGGTCTACCCAGGGCACCTTTGGCTCCCGACCTTCCACTGCTGCCACCCTGCTGACTCCCGGCCACGCTAAGTGACTTTCTGGCTCCCCTGCTGTCTCACGGGCAAGCTGCCCCACTTTTCTCCCGATGATGATGAAGCCCCTAATTCACCCGGCTCCCAAGTTCGATCAGCTATATCATCATCATCGAGTACTGTCTGCACGTCACTAATGTCCTCCTCAACGGTCTCTGGGTCAGGAGCCTGACCACTCGAGACACCAGCTTCCAAGGCACTCTCCTCATCACTACTTGCCTGCCTACCGGAGGAAGCGGCGGATGTCTCCTCCACATCTTGGCAGGCCAGTAGCTGCTGACTGCTCTCTAGTAGCTCGTCCTCGCTGTATAGTGGAGCTGAGCCCACAGCATATAATACTTCTCTGGCTGAGGGAACAGAAAAGGACAGAGGCAGGTTGAGGACAGGTGAGGGCACAGAGCCTGCTCCCGGGTCATGCCAACTAAGGGTTGTGTCTGATGAACCTACCGAATCTTGGTTGGGAGTGTCTGATGTCAATTGGGACAAAGTGGATGACCGCTAGGTTACTGGTCAAGACACGACCGCTAGATGACACCGGGAGCTCAGACCTCTCGCTGTGAATTCTGCTGCCATGCCCCCTTACTCTGCTGCGACCTGTGCCTGCGCCAGAAACATTTAGGCCTCTGCCACTCCCCTGTGCAGGGCCTGCCACTTCTCTGTCTGACATACTGTTAGATCAAAAAAATAAATTAAAAAGGAAATTAAAACACCCAAAAAAGTCTGTAATTTTCTCACTTCACCACACAACAGCTAATAAGCCCTTTTTTCCCACTAATACATGCCAAAAAAAGCTTTAGAACATATAACTGCGGCCGTCAATGGCAAATAGGTCCTTAATGTTTTCCGCTTACACACTCCACAAAAGGATTTAGAACATATAACTGCACTGCTGAACGGCAAATATATGTATTTTTTTGCCACTAATACACGCCAAAAAGTGCTGTAATTTTCTCACTTCACCACTCCAGGCAAATACTTTTTTTGTGCCACTAATACACACCAAAAAGGGCTTTAGAACATAAAACTGCACCGCTCAACGGCAAATGTATATTTTTTTTTGCCACTAATAGACGCCAAAAAGGGCTGTAATTTTCTCACTTCACCACTCCAGGCAAATACTTTTTTTGTGCCACTAATACACACCAAATAGGGCTTTAGAACATAAAACTGCACCGCTCAACGGCAAATGTATTTTTTTTTTTGCCACTAATAGACGCCAAAAAGGGCTGTAATTTTCTCACTTCACCACTCCAGGCAAATACTTTTTTGTGCCACTAATACACGCCAAAAAGGGCTTCAGAACATAAAACTGCACCGCTCAACGGCAAATAATATACCGTATATTTTTTTGCCAATAATACATGCGAAAAAGGGCTTTAGAACATATAACTGCACTGCTGAACGGCAAATAGGCCCTTATTTTTTCCATTTATACACTCCACAAAAGGCTTTAGAACATATAACTACACAGCTGAACGGCAAATAATATATATTTTTTGCCACTAATACATGCCAAAAAGGGCTATAATTTTCTCACTTCACCACACAACAGCTAATATGCCCTTTTTTCCCACTAATAAAAGCCAAAAAATGCTTTAGACCATATAACTACACCGCACAAGGGCAAATAAGACACAGAAATATTTCCTTGTAATAAACCCTGTTAATGGCTGTATCAAACAGCACTTGCATCCCAATAACAAGAATGGTTTGCTGGAATTATAGAGCTGTATAATAGCAATTTGGATCCGCAGTCAGTGCAGCAAGGTGTAATAGTATTGTTCCTATTACCCAGGCTGTAAACTCCCCTACTGAACCCTGTTCTGCTTCAATACTGTGGAATGATTCCGCCCTATCCTTTCCCTAAACTTCTATTCAGCAAAATAAAAGTTTTCAAGCCTTTTATAGCACTGTCCCTGGCGCCTGCTGACATCTCTCCCTGCAATAAGTACACTGGAAAATGGCTGAGGCTATTTAAAGAGCTACAGTGGGATGCGAAAGTTTGGGCAACCTTGTTAATCGTCATGATTTTCCTGTATAAATCGTTGGTTGTTACGATAAAAAATGTCAGTTAAATATATCATATAGGAGACACACACAGTGATATTTGAGAAGTGAAATGAAGTTTTTGGGATTTACAGAAAGTGTGTTATAATTGTTTAAACAAAATTAGGCAGGTGCATAAATTTGGGCACCACAAAAAAGAAATGAAATCAATATTTAGTAGATCCTCCTTTTGCAGAAATTATAGCCTCTAAATGCTTCCTGTAGGTTCCAATGAGAGTCTGGATTCTGGTTGAAGGTATTTTGGACCATTTCGCTTTACAAAACATCTTTAGTTCATTCATGTTTGATGGTTTCCGAGCATGGACAGCTCTCTTTAAGTCACACCACAAATTTTCAATTATATTCAGGTCTGGGGACTGAGATGGCCATTCCAGAACGTTGTACTTGTTCCTCTGCATAAATGCCTTAGTGGATTTTGAGCAGTGTTTAGGGTCGTTGTCTTGTTGAAAGATCCAGCCCCGACGCAGCTTCAGCTTTGTCACTGATTCCTGGACATTGGTCTCCAGAATCTGCTGATACTGAGTGGAATCCATGCGTCCCTCAACTTTAACAAGATTCCCAGTCCCTGCACTGGCCACACAGCCCCACAGCATGATGGAACCACCACCATATTTTACTGTAGGTAGCAGGTGTTTTTCTTGGAATGCTTTGTTCTTTTTCCTCCATGCATAATGCCCCTTGTTATGGCCAAATAACTCAATTTTAATTTCATCAGTCCACAGCACCTTATTCCAAAATGAAGCTGGCTTGTCCAAATGTGCTTTAGCCCACCTCAAGCGGCACTTTTTGTGCTGTGGGCTTCCTCTGTATCACTCTTGCATACAGCATCTCCTTGTGTAAAGTGCGCCGAATGGTTGAACGATGCACAGTGACTCTATCTGCAACAAGATGATGTTGTAGGTCTTTGGTGCTGGTCTGTGGGTTGACTCTGACTGTTCTCATCATTCGTCGCTTCTGTCTATCCGAGATTTTGCTTGGTCTGCCACTTCGAGCCTTAACTTGAACTGAGCCTGTGGTCTTCCATTTCCTCAATATGTTCCTAACTGTGGAAACAGACAGCTGAAATCTCCAAGACAGCTTTCTGTATCCTTCCCCTAAACCATGATGGTGAACAATCTTTGTCTTCAGGTCATTTGAGAGTTGTTTTGAGACCACCATGTTGCTACTCTTTAGAGAAAATTAAAAGAGGAGGGAAACTTACAATTGACCCCCTTAAATACTCTTTCTCATAATTGGATTCACCTGTGTATGTAGGTCAGGGGTCACTGAGCTTACCAAGCTAATTTGAGTTCCAATAATTAGTTCTAAAGGTTTTGGAATCAATAAAATGACAACAGTGCCCAAATTTATGCACCTGCTTAATTATGTTTAAACAATTATAGCACACTTTCTGTAAATCCAATAAACTTCATTTTACTTCTCAAATATCACTGTGTGTGTCTCCTATATGATATATTTAACGGACTTTTTTTATCGTAACAACCAACGATTTATACAGGAAAATCATGACGATTAACAAGGTTGCCCAAACTTTCGCATCCCACTGTATGACATCACATGGCTGGCTGGCTGCTGATTGGCTGCATGCATGGCATTGTGGGTGATCCTTCGTTCCCAGAGTTCCTTTCTCCATGCCCTAACACGTGCAGCAGCCATTTTAGGAAAAAATGTGATTAGTTACCACGAAACGTGAGGAAATTCAGATTCGGTGCGAATCAACTTTGATTAGGTCATCAATATTAGATCAGCTTGTTAAAAAGAAGGCACGCCCCGCTGCCATCTCCTCACTGTTTACCTGCTCGCCGTCAAGATTGCAGCAGCGAGCAGGTATAATTACAAGTAGCCCCATTCACTTTAGTGGGACAGCTTGTTCCTATACAAGTGTAGGAAGTGTCTGATATTGATGACCTATATTAAAATCCCGGAAAACCCCTTTAAAGAGGAACTGTCACCTCTCTTCACATGGAAAACAACATCTAAAATCATCATAACTAGCACATAATTACTTTGACAAATGAACTATATTATTTTAAAAAGGACCCTCTCTCCATACATGTCTGTTTTAGTAACTACTTTCATTCCCCCTGCAATGTTCCTCTATTATTCCTGCTAGACATTTATGAATGAATTGCCATCAGTCTGCACTAATAATCTGGGTGTTACCTACTTCTTCCTGTACATGGATGAAAACATCTAGTGTCAGGGAGAAGCGGTGGCGGTGGTGGTGCGGGGACCAGGAGCGGCGCAAGCATATTACCTGTGAGGGGCCGGAACATGGGGGGGGGGGGGCTGTTTGAGAAATTGGATAACCCCTTTAAACCCAGGATCCTCAACAAGCAATTAACCCAGGCTAGGCTGTCAAATGGAAGATACTTTTATAATATACATTTAAGAACTTTCCTGCTAAGAGCATGATGGGAGTTGGTGGAATCAATGTGTAGAAATGATATAGGCTGAATAATATTGCACTTTGTAGACTAAGCACATGAATTCAAGTGGAAAGAGGTAAGGTCTGAACCATCGAAGCAATCGGTCATTATCTGTAGTGTGCCACTTTCCATCGCCTGTAACTGCAATTCGCTCTTGATATGCAGGGCAGCGCTTGCCTAGGTATCCAACATGGATTTTGTTTGCTTAGAATTGCTGGGCTTTCTTTGCTCCTCCATTATTGATGGGCAGTATGCACTGTTTGCAGAGAAGATATGGATTATCTAGTACATGCTGCAGCAGATTTCATGGGTAGGATCTCAGAAGCTCTTACCCTCATGTTTGCTAAGGAGGATCATAATATTAAAAAAGGAGTTCTGCTCTTCTGGTCTTGCAATACTGAATGATGCAAGTGGCTTTTTTTTTTTCTTTTGCTGAAAATCAACAAAAGTATCACACTGCTATTGTGCGATACTATGTTCAATTTTAACCACATGAGGGACAGGTCAATAAATCTATTTGTAAAATGGCTTCGAGTTAGTAGATCAGCATCACACTGATGACAAGCAATGGCACCGCAGCATGTGTATAGGTCATCCACAGCTCCTGTGTGCCCCATCAATGATCCGGGGGTTGTAACATTGTATGGAGCTCATGAAGATGACAATCTAACTTCCAAGGAAGTTTTGTTTCCTTAACCCCTTAGAGACCGGACTAATTTTCACCTTAAGGACCAGGCAATTTTTTGCAAATCTGACGAGTGTCACTTTATGTGGTGATAACTTTAAAACGCTTTGACTAAGGACTCATGCACACGACCGTTTTTTTTTTTACGGTCCGCAAAAACGGGGTTCGTAGGTCCGTGATCTTTTTTTTCGTCCGTGAGTCTTCCTTGATTTTTAGAGGATCCACGGACATGAAAAAAAAGTCGTTTTGGTGTCCGTCTGGCCGTGCGGAGCCAAACGGATCCGTCCTGAATTACAATGCAAGTCAATGGGGACGGATACGTTTGACGTTGACACAATATGGTACAATTGCAAACGTATCCGTCCCCCATTGACTTTCAATGTATAGTCAGGAGTCCCTTTTATACCATCGGATCTGAGTTTTCTCCAATCCGATGGTATATTTTAACTTGAAGCGTCCCCATCACCATGGAAAGCCTCTATGTTCGAATATACCATCGGATTTGAGTTAGATTGTGAAACTCAAATCCGACAGTATATTCTAACACAGAGGCGTTCCCATGGTGATGGGGACGCTTCAAGTTAGAATATACTAAAAGAACTGTGTACATGACTGCCCCCTGCTGCCTGGCCCCTGTATTTAACTTATTGGTGGCCAGTGCGGCTGTCACCCCCTCCCTCCCCTGTAGTTAACACATTGGTGGCCAGTGCGGCCGGCCCCCCCTCCCTCCCCTGTAGTTAACACATTGGTGGCCAGTGCGGCCGGCCCCCCTCCCTCCCCTGTAGTACTGTAGATTCATTAGTGGCCAGTGGGCCCCCCCTCCTAATTAAAATCTCCCCCCCTATTATTGGTGGCAGCGGAGAGTACCGATCGGAAGTCCCAGTTTAATCGCTGGGGCTCCGATCGGTAACCATGGCAACCAGGGCACTACTGCAGTCCTGGTTGCCATGGTTACTTAGCAATTTTTAGAAGCATTATACTTACCTGCGAGCTGCGATGTCTGTGACCGGCCAGGCGCTCCTCCTACTGGTAAGTGACAGGTAAGTGCTATAGGCAATGCGCCACACAGACCTTTCACTTACCAGTAGGAGGAGCTCCCGGCCGGTCACAGACATTGCAGCTCGCAGGTAAGTATAATGCTTCTAAAAATTGCTAAGTAACCATGGCAACCAGGACTGCAGTAGCATCCTGGTTGCCATTGTTACCGATCGGAGCCCCAGCGCTTAAAAAGGGACTCCGATCGGTACTCTCCGCTGCCACCAATGATAGGGGGGGGAGATTTTATATAGGAGGGAGGGGGGGCCCACTGGCCACCAATGAATCTACAGTACTACAGGGGAGGGAGGGGGGGCCTGCCGCACTGGCCACCAATGTGTTAACTACAAGGGAGGGAGGGGGGGCCGGCCGCACTGGCCACCAATGTGTTAAATACAAGGGAGAGAGGGGGGGTGCCCCCTCCTGCCTGGCAGCACATGATCTCTTACAGGGGGCTATGATACGCACAATTAACCTCTCAGGTGCAGCACCTGAGGGGTTAATTGTGCGGATCACAGCCCCCTGTAAGAGATCGGGTGCTGCCAGGCAGCAGGGGGCAGTCATGTACACAGTTCAAAGTATATTCTAACTAGAAGCGTCCCCATCACTATGGGAACGCCTCTGTGTTAGAATACAGTGTCGGATCTGAGTTTTCACGAAGTGAAAACAGCTCTGAAAAAGCTTTTATGCAGACGGATCTGCAGATCCGTCTGTGTGAAAGTAACCTACGTCCACGGATCACGGACGCGGATGCCAATCTTGTGTGCATCCGTGTTCTTTTACGGACCCATTGACTTGAATGGGTCTGTGAACCGTTGTCCGTCAAAAAAATAGGACAGGTCATATTTTTTTGACGGACAGGAAACACGGATCACGGATGCGGCTGCAAAACGGTGCATTTTCCGATTTTTCCACGGACCCATTGAAAGTCAATGGGTCCGCGAAAAAAAAAAAAAAAAGGAAAACGGCACAACGGCCACGGATGCACACAACGGTCGTGTGCATGAGGCCTTATCCAAGCCATTCTGAGAATGTTTTTTCGTCACATATTGTACTTCATGACACTGGTAAAATGGAGTAAAAAAAAACATTTTTATATATAAAAAAAATACCAAATTTACCAAAAATTTACCAATCAATTTCTCTATTTCAATAATACATAATCCCCATATGTCTACTTAATGTTTGGATCATTTTGGGTATGGCATTTTATTTTTTGCGGACGTTAGAAGGCTTAGAAGTTTAGAAGGAAAAACACAGTTTTTAAGGACCAGTTTAGGTCTGAAGTCACTTTGTGAGGCCTACAAAATAGAAACCACCCAAAAATTACCCCATTCTAGAAACTACACCCCTCAAGGTATTCAAAACTGATTTTACAAACGTTGTTAACCCTTTAGGTGTTCCACAACAGTTAATGGCAAATGGAGATAACATTTCAGAATTTAGATTTTTTTAGCAAATTTTCAATTTTTATCAATTTTTTCCAGTAACAAAGCAAGGGTTAACAGCCAAACAAAACTCAATATTTATTGCCCTGATTCTGTAGTTTACAGAAACACCCGATATGTGGCCGTAAACTACTGTACGGGCACATGGTAGGGTGTAGAGGTAAAGGTGCGCCGTGTGGTTTTTGGAAGGCAGATTTTGCTGGACTGGTTTATTTACACCATGTCCCATTTGAAGCCCCCCTGATGCACCCCTAGAGTAGAAATTCCATAAAAGTGACCCCATCTAAGAAACTACACCCCTCGAGGTATTCAAAACTGATTTTACAAGTTTTATTAACCCTTTAGGCATTCCATAAGATTTAATGGAAAATGGAGATAACATTTCAGAATTTGACTTTTTTGGAAGTTTTTCCTTTTTAATTATTTTTTATTACTCTGATTCAGCAGGGAGCAGAAGGAAAGGAACGCCATTTGGTTTTTGGAAGGCAGATTTTGCTGAATTGGTTTTTAGACACCGTGTCCCATTTGAAGCCCCCTGATGCACCCCTAGAGTAGAAACTCCAAAAAAGTTAACCCATTTTGGAAACTACGGGATAAGGTGGCAGTTTTGTTGGCAAAGTAACAAAAAATAGAAATTCAGAAATTTCATCTCCATTTGCCATTAACTCTTGTGGAACACTTAAAGGGTTAAAGTTTATAAAATCAGTTTTGAATACCTTGAGGGGTGTAGTTTCTTAAATGGGGTCACTTTTTGGAGTTTGTACAATAGGGGTGCATCAGGGGGGCTTCAAATGGGAAATGGTGTAAAAAAAACCAGTCCAGCAAAAACTGCCTTTCAAAAACCATATGGCGTTCCTTTCCTTCTGCGCCCTGACGTGTGGCCATACAGCAGTTTACAACCACATATGGGGCATTTCTGTAAACTACAGAATCAGGGCAATAAATATTGAGTTTAGTTTGGCTTTTAACCCTTGCTTTGTTACGGGAAAAAAAGGATTAAAATGGAAAATTTGCCCAAAAATAGCTGTTTTGGCACTGTTTTTATTTTTTATTATTTACAACGTTCATCTGACAGGTTATATCATGTACTATTTTTATAAAGCCGGTCCTTATGGACGTGGCAAGACCTAATATGTATACTTTTTTTTATTTATTTAGGTTTTACACAATAATATATTTTAAACAAAAAAAAATCATGTTTTAGTGTTTCCATAGTCTGTGAGCCATAGTTTTTTCAGTTTTTAGGCGATTGTCTCAGGTTGGGTATAATTTTTTGTGGGATGAGGTGACGGTTAGATTGGCACCATTGTGGGGGATCATATGCCTTTTTGATCGCTTGGAGTTGCACTTTTTGTGATGTAAGGTGACAAAACAAATGTTTTTTTGGCACAGTTTTTATTTTAATTTTTTGACAGTGTTCACCTGAGGGGTTATGTCATATGATATTTTTATAGAGCCGGTTGTTATAGACGTGGCGATACCTAATATGCATACATTCTTTTATTTATTTTTTAGTTTTACACAATATTATCATTTCTGAAACAAAAAAAAATTCATGCTTTAGTAAGACATAGTCTGAGTCATAGTTTTTTCAGTTTTTGGGCGATTGTCTTAGGTAGGAGATAATTTTTCTGGGATGAGATGACGGTTGGCACTATTTTGGGGGGCATACGACTTTTTGATCGCTTGCTATTATACTTTTTGTAATGTAAGGTGACAAAAAATGGCTTTTTTTACACCGTTTTTATTTTTTACGGTGTTCACCTCAGGGTTTAGGTCATGTGGTATTTTTATAGAGCAGGTTCTTACGGATGCGGCGATACCTAATATGTTAATTCATTTTTTTTTTACATTTAACATAAAGCATTTTTGAAACAAAAAAATCATGTTTTAGTCTGAGAGCCATAGTTTTTTTATTTTTTGGGCCATTATCTCATGTCGGGGCTCATTTTTTGCGGGATGAGGTGATGATTTGATTGGTACTATTTTGGCGTACATACGACTTTTTTGATCATTTTTATTACCTTTTTTTGGAAGTAAGGTGGGCAAAGATCAGGTCGTTACGGACGTGGTGATATCAAACATGTGTAGGGAATTATTTTATTTTTTATCAGTGATAAATGTGTTTTTTCATTTTTACTATTTTTTTTTACTTAAAAAAAAATGAAAAATTTGACCCAGACCCACTTGGTTCTTGAAGATCCTGTGGGTCTGATGTCTGTATAATACAGTACAGTACACTATATAGTGTACTGTATTTTCACTTTACAAAGCCTTTAGCAGAAGTCTAATCAGCACCATGGACAGCAGGGAAACCTGTGAAGGCATCCGGTTGCCATGGTAACCATAACTCGCTGCCACAACAGAGCAGCAGGTGATGGGGAGGGAGGCTGAAAAGGCAGCTGTTACCCTCTTCCATACAGTGGTCCCTACGGACCGTGGCATAGAAGGGGTTAAACGGCTGACATCTGTGCTAGCACAGATGTCAGCCGTTTCAAGCAGAGTGTTAGCAATGTGCTGACACTCTGCTAAAACCGCTCAGTCATCCTGAGAGAGGGGGCGGATGATCGCGCGCCTGCCCGTCCCCCCAATTAAGCCCTCCCGCACTGCCCACTACCCAGCCCCCCCCCCCCCCCCCGCCGGCAGATAACAAAGAGGGCAGCAGGGGGTGTTAAAGATTAAAATAAAGGTATTTTGAAGTTTCTGATCAGAACCTTCCGAAAGCGCTGCAAGCCACAGGTCTGAATTGACCTGCGGTTTACAGCGATCGCTGATACGGGGAAGGGGGGGGGGGGTCACAGGACCCCCCTTGGCATTGACCCAGGGTGCCTGCTGATTGATTTCAGCAGGCACCCAGTTCAGATCACCGCCGCGCGGAACTACACATGACGTACCGGTACGTCATGTGTCCTTAAGTACCAGGACATCATGACGTACCAGTACGTCATATGTCCCCAAGAGGTTAAAAGGGGTATTCCGGTTAAAGAAAGCTTTCCGCTATCCACAAGATAGGAGATAGGACCCACAAAGATTTAATAGCTAACGCTGGGACCTCCGCTAATCACAAGAAAGGGGCCTTGCAACCCTGCAGAGCCCCACTCATCGATTAAGTACCTATATTATACTAAAGACTTTCTAATCACTCTCAAACATAACAATAGCCTGCTTGCTGATAAATTCTGAGTCTTTAATCACATATTGGACTCACGGCCCGGTCCGTGCCTGGAAGCCGTGGGCTCAATTATTAACCCTGCAAGTGATCATCACTGATTTCGGGCACATATACCGGGGAGCAGGATCTAAACAAAACATCTACAGCCAATTTTAAGGATACTTAGATACAATTTAAAGGATGACCACTGACATACTTTATTAACAGTGTCCACAGCTATATATCTCGCAGGCAGGGGAATCTGCACAACCTATTGAGGATACATATACAACTGGGCATAATCCTAACTTATTTCCCCCCAAAATAAGGGAATACCAAACTCTTTAATGTCCTTATATCACTGAGCCAAGAAACTCATTCTACAAAACCAACGATATATCTACAGTGGATATAAAAAGTCTACACACCCCTGTTAAAATGTCAGGTTTCTGTGATGTAAAAAAAAAAAATTAGACAAACATAAATCATTTCAGAACTTTTTCCACCTTTAATGTGACCTATTAACTGTACAACTCAATTGAAAAACAAACTGAAATCTTTTAGGTGGAGGAAAGAAAACAAAAAAAAAACTAAAATAATGTGGTTGCATAAGTGTGCACACAACTGGGGATGTATCTGTATATCTGAAATAAAGGGAGATATATGCCATGTAGCCTCCAGAACAAATGCAGTGGAAGAATTCACGACTACATTGATAAATCACTCAGAACATATGGAACAGTTCTAAGTCTAAAACAGTTCTAAGTCAACGCAGAGAAATATATAGACTTAAAGCGCAGGTAGACAATCTGGAAAATAGGTCGCAAAGAAACAATATAAGAATAAAGGGCCTGCCAGAGACTGTACAAGATAAAGATATCCACTCTGTACTAACTCAGCTTTTCAATGAGATACTTCAACAGGAGGAAACTACAGAATTATTTATTGAGAGAGCCCACCATGTCTACAGACCCAAACATATACAATCAGATGTCCCCAGAGACGTCCTGTGCTGCCTCCAGAGTTTCAAGACGAAGGAAGACATCTTAAAAAAAGCCAGGATGGCAAAAAGAATTGAGTGGGAGAACAGTGAACTTTCCTTTTACCAAGATATCTCTCTCTTCACTCTTTCACTAGAAGTCTGCTTCAACCAATCACCAGAGAACTCAGGAGCAGAAACATCAAGTACCGATGGCTATTTCCCATAGGACTGCTATTCACTTAACAAAACAAAAGCTTCACTATAAAGACCCTAGAGGACGTTTCTCTGGTTATGGAAAGACTGGAACTAAATGATGTCCAAATAAAAGACTGTACACTTCTAGATGAAGCTGAAACTCCTTTCCCTGAGCTCCCTACTAGGGAATCATGGCAAATGGTAACGCCTACACAAACAAGGAAGCAAAAGGAACCCGAGACAGTCCATCCTTAGACTCCCTACAAAAGCCAAGGAACTGCGGCAGGAGACTCAAATAAGTTGAAGTCACCTATGTTATTCACTTGCCCTTTGTTGGGGCCTGCGCACTTCACTGCTATAGCAGATTACGTCTCTCCCTTTTTATTATTGTTTACATAAATTGCTAAGACCATTTTTGCTATACAGTTAATTATGATATTACCTATATGTTACTTCCTTTGAAGTTGTTCCATGTTTACTAAAACAATCTAATAATATTGGTGCAAAATAATACAGGCACCGGGAGCATTATTTTCCCTTCTTACTATCCCCCCTTCCATCTATCCTACATCACCAGTATTTTCCCATATGCAACTATCTTAATAGTTTGGTACAAGAAGTTCAGACTATTAGTAATTTGAGGGGTCTCTTCCTCCCCCCCCCCCCCCCCCCCGGAAGAACCCCTCCAATACAGCTGATTCACAACCTGGCACCCATTGGGTCTTTTGGGCTAACCCATAGGTTGTCAGCAGCTTTTCTTCTACAAACCGGATTCCAAAAAAGTTGGGACACTATACAAATCGTGAATAAAAACTGAATGCAATGATGTGGAGGTGCCAACTTCTAATAGTTTATTTAGAATAGAACATAAATCACGGAACAAAAGTTTAAACTGAGAAAATGTACAATTTTAAGGGAAAAATATGTTGATTCAGAATTTCATGGTGTCAACAAATCCCCAAAAAGTTGGGACAAGGCCATTTTCACCACTGTGTGGCATCTCCCCTTCTTCTTACAACACTCAACAGACGTCTGGGGACCGAGGAGACCAGTTTCTCAAGTTTAGAAATAGGAATGCTCTCCCATTCTTGTCTAATACAGGCCTCTAACTGTTCAATCGTCTTGGGCCTTCTTTGTTGCACCTTCCTCTTAATGATGCGCCAAATATTCTCTATAGGTGAAAGATCTGGACTGCAGACTGGCCATTTCAGTACCCGGATCCTTCTCCTACGCAGCCATGATGTTGTGATTGATGCAGAATGTGGTCTGGCATTATCTTGTTGAAAAATGCAGGGTCTTCCCTGAAAGAGATGACGTCTGGATGGGAGCATATGTTGTTCTAGAACCTGAATATATTTTTCTGCATTGATGGTGCCTTTCCAGACATGCAAGCTGCCCATGCCACACGCACTCATGCAACCCCATACCATCAGAGATGCAGGCTTCTGAACTGAGCGTTGATAACAACTTGGGTTGTCCTTGTCCTCTTTGGTCCGGATGACATGGCGTCCCAGATTTCCAAAAAGAACTTCGAATCGTGACTCGTCTGACCACAGAACAGTCTTCCATTTTGCCACACTCAAATGATCCCTGGCCCAGTGAAAACGCCTGAGCTTGAGGATCTTGCTTAGAAATGGCTTCTTCTTTGCACTGTAGAGTTTCAGCTGGCAACGGCGGATGTCACGGTGGATTGTGTTCACTGACAATGGTTTCTGGAAGTATTCCTGAGCCCATTCTGTGATTTCCTTTACAGTAGCATTCCTGTTTGTGGTGCAGTGTTGTTTAAGGGCCCGGAGATCACGGGCATCCAGTATGGTTTTACGGCCTTGACCCTTACGCACAGAGATTGTTCCAGATTCTCTGAATCTTCGGATGATGTTATGCACAGTTGATGATGATAGATGCAAAGTCTTTGCAATTTTTCGCTGGGTAACACCTTTCTGATATTGCTCCACTATCTTTCTGCGCAACATTGTGGGAATTGGTGATCCTCTACCCATCTTGGCTTCTGAGAGACACTGCCACTCTGAGAAGCTCTTTTTATACCCAATCATGTTGCCAATTGACCTAATTAGTGTTAATTGGTCTTCCAGCTCTTCGTTATGCTCAAATTTACTTTTTCCAGCCTCTTATTGCTACTTGTCCCAACTTTTTTGGGATTTGTTGACACCGTGAAAATTTGAATCAACGTATTTTTCCTTTAAAATGATACATTTACTCGGATTAAACAATTGATCTGTCATCTACGTTCTATTACAAATAAAATATTGACATTTGCCATCTCGACATCATTGCATTCAGTTTTTATTCACAATTTGTTTAGTGTCCCAACTTTTTGGGAATCCGGTTTGTACTATTACTGTACTACAAGCTCAAAATTGAGATGTACAGCCCACTGTTATTTTTAGTCAGTTTAAGACTGTTCTGTTACATAGTTCTTGATAAGTTATTGTTAATAGTCACATGCAAAGCTCTAACTTTTTTCCCACAATAATGCAGGAATTAGTGATTGCTACATTCAATGTAAATGGCATCAATATTCCAAAGAAAAGATCACAGATTTTGAGATATCTTAAACAAAGAAAGGTAGGAATAAATTACACTACTCCAAGAAAAGAAACACATTTTAAAAAAATCATATACTCCCTTGACTAAAACTAACCCGTACCCACATTGGTATAATGCAAATACACCTTTGAGGAGGAGAAAAGGAGTCTCCATAATAATACACCAAAATTTGGGATTTAAAGGGAACCTGTCATGTGGATATTTGATTATAATCTAACTAATTATATACAATCATTAACTACTAAAAAGTGCCTTAGATGTATTCACTTACTGGTGTGACAGATGGTTACCTCATAATATACACACAAAGATGCCGCATGCTGAATGCTAATGAGCTGATTTGAGTCCAGCGTGATGTCATTGAGTCCAGCGTATATTTAATTCAGAGCTATAGCCAATCCCCTGCCCACCTGCTGCTGATTCATATGGAAAATAACTGTTATTCAGCAGCAGGTGGGCGGGGAGAGTCAGGAGCTCATGAATATTCATGACGCATCATTATCAGCTGGAGCTTTTCAATACAAGATGTTGGCAGATTGACTGGGTCAATTAAAGAAAGTGAGCCAGCATTTTGCTAAGCGAATCAGTCACTTATTTATGTTGCCCTTAGTTAGGACACCATAAAACTGGTGACAGGTTCCCTTTAAAGAAAAAGACAAGATTATTGATGAGGGAGGTCGGTTTGTCTTAATCAAAGGCTGGGTAGGTGAAACAATCATCACTATAGTCAATATATATATATATACTTAACAATGAACAATTAGGATTCTTAAGACATGATTTCCACAGATGCAGAAAAAGCTTTTGATAGGCTTAACTGGAAATTCTTGATGGACTCACTTGACAGATTTGTTTTCCCTACTACTTTCATAAAAAAATCAATGCTTTATACACCACCCCAACTGCTTCAGTAACAGTTCATGGAGTCACCTCATCACCTTTTAAAATCCAAAGCCGACTACGCAGGGATGTCCTTTATCACCTTTCTTGTTTATAATTTCTCTTGAACCTCTCCTTGCAAGGATTAGACAAAATGAACAAATATCAGGATTAAAGATGCAAAAAATGACATACAAAACAGCAGCCTACACAGATGATATACTTTTTCTAGTGGCTAATCCCACACTTTCGGTTCCCAGAATATTAAAAGAACTAGAGGAATATGGGAAACTCTCATATTTTAAGGTAAATCTCACTAAATCCATCATATTCAATGTTAACCTAGCCATATATGGGCTAAAATAAAGGCGATCAGCAACTTGAAACCATCCGATAACCCCAAGGTAATTGAAGTGAGTAACATTGCTACTTCCCAAACAGAACTATATAAACAAAACTTCCTACCATTAATACACAGAACTAAATCTTACTTAAGAGTGGAATGATCTCTTTATTTCGTGGTTCGGGCGAGCCAATTTGGTCAAAATGATCACTCTTCCTCGAGTATTATATCTCCTGTATAACTATGGATATTCCCAGGAGTTTCTTCATAGCAATGAAGAGAACAGTCCTCTCCTTTATTTGGAACAGAGGCCAAAATAGAGTTGCTTTCAATACATTAACAAGATCCAAAGAGAAAGGTGGACTGGGACGGCCTGACTTTAAAAAAATATAGAAAGGCCTCTATTATAGCGAGGGTAGTGGAATGAAACAGATTGGAACACACATGCCAAGATGTAAAAACTGGGTGGATCTAGAGGAGAGTTGTACACCTTTCCCACTTAGTTACACAACCTGGAACACCAGATACAATTATTATTTATTTAAGGATATTACTAATCCTTACGCCAACCACACCCTTAAAATTTGGTTCAAAACATTCAAAGAGAAAAATTTACAGATGCCTGAGCTGAGGGATCTCCCCCTTTATACAATTATCCCTAAAAAGCTTAAAACCATTAGAAATAAAATCAGGACTAATGAGGCATCGAGCAATATAACCTTGAAAGACATTTCAACAGACAATATACCTTTAGAGTACGAACATTTTTAGAACATAGCAACACTTCCATCTCTCACACATAAATACTTATTAATGTATAAGCACATCCAAGCATTAGGATCACAGCCTTCCACATCGTTGATACAACACAGTCTTATTAGATGAGTACAATGCAAGAGACCATTAGAACATGGGGTTTCCAGAATCTATTCTTTACTTAACAAAGAAGTCCTTCCTCCACCTTATCTTAGCAGATAGTCAACCGAGCAAAATAAAACACTTAATGAAAAAGAATGCCAAACAATCACTCAGTCCTCTATTCCAAAGGTGACTTCGACCAGAATACAAGAAGTTCATTTTAAGCTATTAACTAGATGGTACACAACACCAGTCCTGCTGAACAGGATGAATTCAGCAATCCCAAAACAATTCTGGAGATGTGGTAGAGATGATGGTACAATAACTCATATCTGGATAGACTGCCGCAAAATAGCTCCTCTATGGCATAAGTTAAACCAGATTATACCAGAGATATACCATTCAATCCTTAAGGTGGATCGGGAGCTCATCCTGTTTGGTATATATAACAAAGATAATCTGGTCTTGAAGGATAGGCTATTCCCCATTCTTATCAACGCTCTTAAAGCAATTATCCCCAAACATTGGCTGAGCGTAGAGACTCCGCTGATACAGGAGTGGTTTGCTGACGTAAATCTAACAGATTTGAGAAATGAAAGTGGCCTATACAAGGAAAGTACAATACATACCTCAAAATTTGGAATAAATGTAATGAATATGCCACTTCAGATAGTATTGCTAAATTTCTAGAATAATTGAAAGCCTACTTAACCTATGTAAAATGACACAGAGTGACATGTGACAATGTTCTTTTTGAGTTCCCTTGTTATGATTTATTTTCTTTAATTTTTGGTTGTTATCCATTAGGTTCTGTTCTAAACTTCCTAATAATTACTTAGCTGGATATCACATAAGGTTATTATGTAAATCTTACTACTATAAAGTTATGTAATAAACATAATACCATGTAGAGCAAAATATCATGCTATAACTAATAGGATAATGATTATATGTTACATATTTCTTGTTTATAATATGTTATATTGCCGTAAAGAAAACATCTGATAGGCAACTGACTGCATGCTTGTATAGATGATGCTGAACAGAACTGGTTACTTTACTGTATGTATTTTTCTTAAACTTATGTTAATATTTCAATAAAATACAAATTTACAAGAAAAAAAACTAAGATTTTTTTTGTGTGAACATATCTATCAATCTCTGTGTGTAATTTGGTGTAATGACGGTGCACACTTAATGGGGCCCCATTGAGTGGTGCAGCCTCTTCCCAGGCTAGTGACGTCACGTTCACAGGTCACATGGCCTAGGCGCAGGTCAGTCCCATTCAAGAGAATTGGCCTGGGATGCAATACCAAGCATAGCCACTATACAACGTATGGCAATGTACTTGGTATCCTGTGAGGAGGCCTCAGTTTTAAAACAGCTAATCGGCGGGGGGTGCCAGGAGTCGGACCCCCACCAATCTGATATTAATTACCAATCCAGAGGATAGGTAATCAATATTGTATCCCCTGAATACCACTTTAAAGTGCAAAAAACCTATGCAGAGGTGGTGAATGTGTAAAAGGTCAGCTCGACTCCAACCTCTGCCATAAGGAGAAACAAGAATTCGGCATATAGGACTTCAATATACCTGGTCCCCTGTTCTTCTGCCAGATAACCACTGCCGGGGCTCGTCTCTTGATTGCTGCTTGGCTGATCTGAACATGCATGTGTATATGGGAATTGGGGGAGAATGCTAATTTCTTCTTTACATCTATAGGTTTATTTCATACAGGACACAATGCTACCATATTCACTTGAAAGGATAGGATGAATGACGTCGGACAAGATCAAAGCCTGGCCTATCAGCTTCTTCTCCCCTTCGACACATCTACACCAATATTTGCTGCACTTAAAAATCAGCGCACCTCCAAACTTAAAGACTGTACAAGTTTATAGAGTGGAGTCACCAGCATTTAATGAAATATGACAGAAATACTTTCACTAAAGAGAGGAAATGGGACAAGGTGCCAAAGTCTCAGTATACACTTCAGCAAGCACAAAACATATCTCACATCCTGAAATGGCAGGCGGAAGACTCGCTCATAGCTGTCAACGTTGCTTACAATTTCAGTGGATCATTTCAGAGGAAAAAACAGCATTGCATTTATGTAATTTTCCAACCATTCCCAGAAATGAAGTTGTTTCTTAATATATCAAATTGGTCTCCAAAACAGTTCTTCTAAAAGCAAATCACCGATGTAATGCTCTACTCAGCGAGATTACTGATGTGGATTTTTAATGTGCAAGTAAATGGAATAAAGTCATACAGCAGGAAACCGATGTCCTGTATACTCTACATGTATCTTGAGGTTAAAGTAAATCAGCGCATAACTACAGTTAGGTCCATATATATTTGGACAGATACGTTTTCTAATTTTTGTTCTGTACATTACCACAATGGATTTTGAACAAAACATTTCAGACGCACTTGAAGTTCAGACTTTCAGCTTTAATTCAGTGGGTTGAACAAAATGATTGCATAAAAAAGTAATTGGACAAATTAAATAATTGTAAATAAAATGCTAATTTCTAATACTTGGTTGAAAACCCTTTGTTGGCAATGACTGCCTAAAGTCTTGAACTCATGGACATCACCAGACGCTCTGATTCCCCCTTTTTAATGCTCGGCCAGGCCTTTACTGCAGCGGTTTTCAGTTGCTGTTTGTTTGTGGGCCTTTCTGTCTGAAGTTTAGTAACAAGTGAAATGCTCTATTGGGTTCAAATCAGGTGACTGACTTGGCCATTCAAGAAAATTCCACCTATTTGCTTTAATAATTTCCTGGGTTGCTTTGGCTTTATGTTTTGGGTCATTGTCCATCTGTATTATGAAACACCGACCAATTAGTTTTGCTGCATTTGGCTGGATTTGAGCACACAGTATGTCTCTGAAAACACATAGATAGATCTATATAGTGATCACCTGGAAGTCAGGGGCTTAGGGGCTTACTAGGGCCATTTTTATATAGGGTAAGGTTCCGGACGGGGTCACTCTTAACAGGGCGGGTGCTCTGTGGTTAGGCTATCAGGGCCAGAATAGCACCCCCCTGTAGGGCAATATCAGGGACAGTTCTTTGCCTACCCTGTCCTTCAATACCACATCATCATCTAGCCCAGGGATAGATGTTTTTTGGTTTCCCTCCGGGATTTATCAATGTGCACTGGAACCCCCCGGATTGTGGTAGGACATATGGTTTCTGATTTAGTGCCGCCGAGCACCTGATTTAGTGCCGTCGAGCACTTGTTATTGCCTACCACATCTAGGCTTTTTGCTTAACTTTAATAATTAGATTTATTTTCATTTTGAGGGATATCTTTTAATAGTAACATTTTTAAAGGTTAAGTTTTTTCTTTATGTATATTCTAATGGATTGCCTTCCTTGTACAATGTTATAATATACTTTCTAACATAGAAAGTATATTATAGTGCATTTGTATTGTGCAGCAGTTGTGTGCGGTTCTGCTACGATACCGCAGGTCTATAGAGTGACAAGCGTTATTGGAACAAATAATTTCTACTGGTGTGATATACCAGTTACCCCTCCAAAAAAGTGATTGAAGCAGGGGTGGTATATAACAATAATATACTTTCTATATAGTGCATTTAGGTAGCGCAACAGAGCACATTTAAGAGAATTTCCCTTTAAGAGGCATAAAAATGTCTACTGATTAAGACACATATTTTTTGTGGACATTTTTGCCATTGATCCCCCTCCAGCATGTCACTGTCCATGTTGTGGGACTATTTGTGCACTTCTACTAAGTATTTGCTGGCTGCAAATATGAACTGAAGGTTTTTCAGGTTGGCCTGCCATTAAAGTGAATGGGGCCCGCCGCGAACTTGCGGATCGCGAGCATTTCAGAGTGATCGCGTTCGCAAACAGTCCCGGACGATGTTCGTCCATCACTACTAGGGACCCCAACTATCAGGATAAAATTTTAATCATGACAGCTTTTCGCCAAGCATCCACAGTTAGCTACGAGATTTCTAAGCTTTTATTATTCCAGGACTTTTCCTCAACAGTGGCAGAAAAACGCAGGGACTTCAATCCTGTCTGTAAGCTTCTACTGTAAAAATCAATCCGATTTAGCCTCCAAAATCCTGCCACCCTCCATGGGCAACAAAATGTGGGTGTTCAGCGATCCCCAGAAGGCTCTAGCCCATCTCTAGAACTCAGGTCGAGCTACGCCCACCTCTTCTACCGCACCTACCTGAAGCGGGGTTACTTAAGACTTTTAGAGTAAAGTTAAAAATTTAAATAGCCTTAACTACGCCTATTCCACTTTACAAAAGATGGCGTTTCCCCTCATACCTAGTCTTTAAATCTATGCTTTCTGGTGGACTTATGAACCCTTTTTGGGCAGCCTATGTCTCTCATAAACAGAAGAAGTTAATGACTTCCATCCTGAATACCCTTACTCAGGCATGAGAGATTTAAGCTTTTAAACATTTACCAAAACAAAACAACAATATCTAAATGCTAAAATGGAGGTCAAGATAGTTGCTCATGAGATGTTAATTACCAAAAACATCAATTCTTTCGTTGGGGTAACAAACCGGGTAGGCTACTTGCTTCCCTCACCAAATCTTATCGTTCTGCCATGAAAATCTCCAAACTAAAGTTGAATACAGGATCTTTCATATCTTATCCTATGGAGATCGGAGAGAAGTTCAAATCCTTCTTTGAATTGCTATACACTGCACCCTCTGAAGACACACCTATGAGGTCCCCTTTTCTCAGTGATAATCTGTTACCTACCTTGACAGATGACCATAGATTAATTTTAAATACCCCTATTAGTCAAGATGAAATCACAGCCACTATCAAGTCTTTCAAGCTCTCTAAAGCGCCAGGTCCTGATGGCTTCGGGAGCGAAAAATCTAAATTATTAAGTACAACTTTGTGCCCTCACCTATTCTTCTGTATAATCACATTATTTCTTCTAACACTAATCCTGATGGGTTTAACGATGCCTGCATAACGGTTCTCCCAAAGCCAGGTAAAGATCACCTAAATCTTCACAAAAATATTGGCAAACAAACTTCAAACAATTCTTGCAGATATTATACATCCATCACAAACGGGTTTTATGCTAGGGAAATCTATTACTTACAGTATACCATCCAGACAGCGGTTAGGGCGATATCATCCACCAGAATGCATAGACAAACTAAGAATATCCTGGTTAGCCTAGATGCTGATCGAGTGTCATTGAGATATCTCCAGGAAATTCTCAGGCTACAACACTTTGGCCCTGTGTACTGTGCTGCTGTCCGGATGATGTACCACAATCCCCGTTCCACAATTTGGGTCAACTCGATTTGCTCCTCCTCATTCAAAGTAGGTAGAGGAATGAGACAAGGATGCCCATTATCCCCTTTGCTTTTTAATTTAGCACTAGATTCATTAATTAGAACCCTTCAATCTCTCCCATCATTTCGTGGTATCCACACAGGTTCAGTTAAGATTAAGCTACTAGCCTTTGCGGATGACATACTGTTATTCATCTAAAACCCACGTCAGGCTATCCCAGAGATCATGTCAGTTATAGCTTTCTTTGGTGCTATCTCTAGATTCAAAGTTAATTTCCATAAATCAAAGGCACTTCCTATTTTCTGCACGGCCGGAAACCATTAGGGTACTTTATTCCCATTTCAATGGCATCACTTATCTGGGGGGTCAGGTTAGCAGCCAATACGGCGCAACTGTACAAGCTGAATTACCGTCCCCTTATTAACTCTCTTATTTCCTTAATTCAATCCTGGCAACATTTTACATTGTCTGTCTCTGGCCGTTGTCACCTTCTCAAAATGGTGGCCTTCCCTAAATTGCTCTATTTAATCCAAACTTTCCCTCTTCTGCTCTATTCAGCAGATATTACATTTCTTCAGAGACCCTTTAGACGATTCATTTGGAACTCCTCCTGGAGGAGCCGTATTAGCCTATATAAACTTCAGCAACCTAGGATGTTGGGGGGTCTTAATTTCGATGACATTTTACTATATAACCTAGCTGCCATCTTTCAATATGTTGTTGACTGGATGTGAGGTAAATCCCATTTTGCAAATTTAGACATGGAAAAACAATTCTTCCCTCACATCTCACTATTGGCACTCCTATATTTACCTAGAGTTACGCTTCCTTCTAACATAAATGAATTCCCTGTTATTATGGAATACTATTCAGGCCTGGCATAAAGTAAGGAAACTCAGTAAACTAGATGGTATGCATACCTTCTTTCAAATCTTTACAGGTCACCCAGGTTTTTGGGGGGCAGACCACCCAGGATATACACCACCTTGGCTTCACAAGGATGTGTTTGGATTTTGGATCTGTTAGATTCCAGCTACTCTGTTCTTTCCTTTACCGAGGCTTCACAACGGTTTCCAGCATTCACCCATAGCCAATTTATATATCTACAAGCCCGTAGTTTTGCTCAACAGTGTCTGAATGGTATCCCAAGAGACTCGAGAGGGGCCTGCCTCAACATATTTCTTAAAAGGGTCAGAACACAAATCTCCTCTACGAGCACTATTTACAGATTTCTCAACCCCTTAATAGACTAGGATGTAGATACCAAAGGTCTGGGGAAATGGCTCAAGGATTTTCCAAGTCTTGACGTCAAAACACTATTATACGCCACTTTAAAAATTCATAAACACTCTCCAATCAGCAGCTTTACGGATATGGCATTACTGATCTTCCATAGGGCGTATGTGACACCTTTTCTTGCTCTAAATGTAACATACCAGACACAGATTTATACCATCATTTATGGGGTTGCACATATGTTCAAGATTTGTGGGAGCAAGTGAGATCTCATATACTAACACACAATATATCCTTTACTATCACTCCTCAGTGGGTTATCTTTAACATATTATCCGATGAACAACACAGTCTCTCTAGAAGTGAGAAAGCGTTATTACATATCTGGGCGGCTGCAACGCGGAGAAGCATTTTACATCGATGGTTAGACCCAGAAACACCCTCTATCCCTTTTATCCAAGCCAAGATAACCTATTTGTTTCATATGGATTGGATCTTTGCATTATCGGATAAACAAAAGATGAATAAATTATATATTTTTTTAAATGGTCTTTATTTATGAATACACTTTCCAATTCCACCATATCTAAACTTATTTCACACTTTGAGCACACCACATGGTATTTATACGAGATTCTTCATGGACGCACACCTATACAAATTTCGGCTAGTTCTTGAAGCTCCCCCGGGGTGCCTTGTTCCCTGGGTTACCGCACAGGATCAGGGAGGGAGGGTGGGTGGAGGGGAAATGTTCTGTTTTATGATATTCCACTGATGATTATATTTGTCAGAGATATCGCAGTGTATATTTTTTTATATGTTTAAAAATCAATAAATAGATTTTGAAAAAAACAAACAAAAAAACACTAGGGCCCCAGTGCCACTGGCAGCCTTGCATGCCCAAGCCACCACACTGCCTCCGCCGCGTTTTACAAATGATGTGGTATGCTTTGGATCATGAGCTGTACCATGGCTTTGCTATACTTTTTTCTTTCCATCATTCTAGTAGAGGTTGATCTTGGCTTCATCTGTCCAAAGAATGTTCTTCCAGAAGTGTGCTGGTTTTTTAAGATGTTTTTCAGCAAAGTCCAATCTAGCCTTCTTATTATTGAGGCTTATGAGTGGCTTGCACCGTGCAGTGAACCCTCTGTATTTACTTTCATGCAGTCTTCTCTTTCTGGTAGATTTGGATATTGATACGCCTATATCCTGGACAGTGTTGTTCACTTGGTTGGCTGTTGTGAAGGGGGTTCTCTTTATCATGGTAATTATTCTGCGATCATCCACCACTGTTGTCTTCCGTGGGCATCCAGTTCTTTTTGCATTATTGAGGTCACCAGTGCTTCCTTTTTTCTCAGGATGTACCAAACTATAGATTTTGGCACTTCTAATAGTGTAGCAATTTCTCTGATGTTTTTTTTCTGTTTTTGCAGATTAAAGATGGTTTGTTTCACCTGCATGGAGAGCTCCATTGACCGCATGTTTAGTTCTCAGCAAAATCTTCAAAATGCAAGCCCCACACCTCAAATCAACTCCAGGCCTTTTATGTGCTTAATTGAGAATGTAATGAAGGAATTGCCCACACCTCCCCATGAAACAATTGTCCAGCTACTTTTGGTCCCTTTAAAAACAGGGTGCCACATGTAAAGGAGCTGAAACTCCTAAACCCTTTATCCAATTTTAATGTGGAAACAGGTAATAAAAAGAAAATTTGTGTCAGTGTCCAAATATATATGGAACCAAACTATATGTGGTGCTACCAATTTAAAAGGGGTCATCCAGAACTTTTATATTGAAATGCCATAAATATATGATCGGCAGAGATTTAACATCCCAGAGATTGACTGTTACGGAGTAGGTGTGGCACTGGAAGTAGGAGCCGAAACTACTTAGCTCCGCCCATTGTATAGTGGATGGAGCTGGTTGCTACAGCGCTGCTCCTATTCACTTCAATGGGTGCTGAGCTGTAGTTACTAGCTCCTTCCAATACACAATGGGCAGAGTTGTGTAGTTCAGGCATGGAGCTATTGCAGAACAGCTGATTGGCGGGGTGCAGAGTGCTGTACTGTGATGCTTTATCCTGAGGACAGAACATCAATATAAAAGTACCGCACAACTCCTAAATCAATGCATCAACGCAAAATAACACATTTCAAACAGTATATTTATATACAGTACATATACAGTACAGACCAAAAGTTTGGACACACCTTCTCATTCAAAGAGTTTTCTTTATTTTCATGACTATGAAAATTGTAGATTCACACTGAAGGCATCAAAACTATTAATTAACACATGTGGAATTATATACATAACAAAAAAGTGTGAAACAACTGAAAATATGTCATATTCTAGGTTCTTCAAAGTAGCCACCTTTTCCTTTGATTACTGCTTTGCACACTCTTGGCATTCTCTTGATGAGCTTCAAGAGGTAGTCACCTGAAATGGTCTTCCAACACTGTATATAAAACTAACTTTTCTTCTTTTCTTTAACGTGTTTTATGGGCCTGGATTTTTATGGAATGGCATGTAGGCGTTGGTAGTCGGACATGCCATTATCTCCACACACCAGTACAATACTTTCTGCTAGCCTGAGGCAAACCCAGGTGTATCTGCTGGACTCATTATTGTGGGGATAAATACAGGGCTAAAATTCTCATTCACTGTCAGAAGCCTGAAAGCTGCATAGGTGAAAAAAAAACCTACTGTTTAGTAAGCACCGGGCAAGGACTTTTGATTTGTGGTTTATGTTCTATTTATGTGCCTTGGTTTCATGCAAGTGACTCTAAAACTTGGGGGAAATAGTCATGGACAACTCTGTTTACACACATACCTGTGACAATATATAGACTTGTACATATGATTTTAGAGTTATCTTAGTTTTCATTTGAAGGCATGAGTGCCCGGGCACTTGTTTAACACAGCAAATAATTGCTCAAACTTAGAGGCTATGTCCATATTCACAACCATTATTTTTATTGTTGCTTGTTTCCATGGTTATGACCACCCTGCAATCCAGCAGCGGTGGCCGTGCTGGCACACCATAGGAAAACGTGCCAGCCTATGAGCACTCCCACAGTACCAGCCACCAGAGAGGCCGGCCCTTTTTCCTACAGTGTGTAAGCACGACCACCGCTGATGGATTGCAGGGTGGTCATAACCATGGAAACGAGCAGTGTATAATGTGATGGAAAAATGAATCCAGCCAGCAAAGGAAGCAATATGGATAATCACAATATATTAGTAAGTGCCTTGTATTAACTTTGCCTACATGATAAATGCCATTTTCTGAATTTAGACAACCCCTTTAAGCATGACCACAAACTGCTTAAAAGAGTAAAATATTTTGTATTTTATTTTTAATTTCATAGAATTGCTGTAAAAAAAGTAAAAAAAAAAGCCCCCCCCAAAAAATAAGAATATTAATGATGAGTTAAAAATAAAATCTTCATGATGGAAGGATGACTGTGCCTTTAAGTAAGACTTTGCAAACCGGCTTAGTATTTTTAGATGTACTGGACGACATAACAAAACTGGTTGATTGTGGTGAATCAGCACAGAACAATGGGAGGTGTCTTAGATTTCTAATGGTGCAAGATCACTACTCTATCTGCTATCAATAGGGGTCTGATTAAAATAATTTTGACAAGAGAGACAGAGCCTCTGATCACAGAGAGTAACAGTTGGGGAGCTGTGATATCAGTAAGTTACCGATGGTAATTGTGGCAATAATTTCAACCACTTTATACTAAAGTGGTTAAATGATTGCACAGATGAGCAAGATATGAGCACAGCAGCCTAACAGGTAAGTCGTATGAAGAGGAAGGGAATATTTTTACAAGCTATGTCTTCTCCCACAGTTTCTCAGACAGCGTGATATTCAATCCTGCTCATTTGTGGGGTGATAACATCTTTTATGTGGCACCAAAAATCATTGCTTGTCAGTTGCACATCACTCAGTGTGTTGCCAACAAATGAAAACTGTATGGGGATGAATGAGCGTATTACTGATCTTTCACCCCCTTACTAAAGATTAGTGTTGAGCGCAAATATTCGAATAGCAAATTTTTATCTCGAATATCGCAACTTCGAGAATTCGCGAATATTTCGACTATAGTGCTATATATTCGTTATAACGAATATTTGCAATTTTTTCTCATCTGAACACATAATTACTCCCTGCTTCTTGCTTGTGGGCCAATGAGTCATTGGCCCACAAGCAACTTAAGCAGTGAGGAATCATGACTTTAGATGGAAAAAATGACGAATATTCTAAAAAACTAATATATAGCACTATATTGAATATATCAATTTGATAGTATTTGAAGTATGGGTAACGAGCGCCGATCAACACGTTGTTCCTGTGATTGTGCACAAGTATTCTAATCTTGTGTTTTATATAGTCCTGAACTATCCTATAATATAATCTGACCTAAATTTACCCAATAAGTTAAAATAGATAAAAAAGAAATGAAGCAATCAATTTATATATATATATATATATATATATATATACACATACATATATATATATATAGTGGGGTTTCGCTCTGGTAGATAGGGTAAGCGGGCGCAGTACAGAGGCAACATACAAGTTCTTAACTCAAGATGTCAATGTTTATTCCCACTTGAGGCAATTGCACGAAACAGCATGTAACTTTGCAGTCTTGGTGTTAATTCACACACAATGGAAAGTTCATAACACAAGTCACCTTGCTGGCAGTTCTGCCTCCAGTAGTCCACAGCAGGCTTTAGGGGGCCTGTTTCCCCAGCATGCGGCTCTCAGCCCTCCTGCACGGCACAAAGCCTCAGATCCCAAAGACATCTCTGCTGAGCCCAGCTGGCACTTAAACTCAGTTCCGGTATTTGACCTCACCAGCCGCACATGCTGGGAGAAACATACCTGCCTTGCCAGACACAACCCCTCACTGTGTCACTATAGATATATAGTATATATATATATTACAAAAAACATATGATGAAAAATTATTGGGATAAAAAGTTGGATAAAAACAACCATCACAAATGGGTTTTCCTAGTGATTTATACTGATGAATAGGTCATCAGTATCTGATCTGTGGTTGTCCTACTCCTGGCACCTCTGCAGATTAGCCGTTTGAAGAGGCAGTGGTGCTCCTGTGAGCACTGTGGTCTCTTCCTATACCATTTGAGGTCATGTTCATCAGTGACATGGCCAAGGCGCAGCTCAGTCCCACTCAAGTGAATGGGGCTGAACTGCAATAACAAGCACAGCCGCTATCCAATGTACGGCTGCTGTCCATGGTAAGAAGCAAGAAGACTCAGGT
The DNA here is from genome assembly GCF_014858855.1 of Bufo gargarizans. Classification (NCBI taxonomy): domain Eukaryota; kingdom Metazoa; phylum Chordata; class Amphibia; order Anura; family Bufonidae; genus Bufo; species Bufo gargarizans. The sequence goes on along the minus strand of NC_058087.1, from coordinate 145,683,124 downwards.
GAGCGCCGCAGATTCTTCAACCAGCTGATGGACGGGGGTGCCAGGTGCTTGAACTCTAACCATTCACATACTGATGATGTACCCTGAGGATAGGTCATCGGTATAAAACACCCAGAAAAAAAACCCTTCAAAGGGGTTGTCCCACAAAAAATATTCTACAGTTTTCAAACCAGCACCTGGATCTGAATACTTGTGATTGCATGGAAATTTAGCATAGCCACTGAGTTATTCAATAAAATGTATCTGTATAGAGCCACCTGCTGTCTTTTTTTATTTCTTTGTCCAGCTCTCTCAGATGGCCGCACATGCTCAGGTTAATCTTTTAACTGCCTCCTGAGCTGTGATAGGGAGAGCTGAGACACGCCCCCTGAGCTGTGATAGGGAGAGCTGAGACGCCCCCTGAGCTGTGATAGGGAGAGCTGAGACGCCCCCTGAGCTGTGATAGGGAGAGCTGAGACGCCCCCTGAGCTGTGATAGGGAGAGTTGAGACACGCCCCCTGAGCTGTGATAGGGAGAGCTGAGACGCCTCCTGAACTGTGATAGGGAGAGCTGAGACGCCCCCTGAGCTGTGATAGGGAGAGCTGAGACATGCCCCCTGAGCTGTGATAGGGAGAGCTGAGACATGCCCCCTGAGCTGTGATAGGGAGAGCTGAGACATGCCCCCTGAGCTGTGATAGGGAGAGCTGAGACGCCCCCTGAGCTGTGATAGGGAGAGCTGAGACGCCCCCTGAGCTGTGATAGGGAGAGTTGACACATGCCCCCTGAGCTGTGATAGGGAGAGCTGAGACATGCCCCCTGAGCTGTGATAGGGAGAGCTGAGACATGCCCCCTGAGCTGTGATAGGGAGAGCTGAGACGCCCCCTGAGCTGATAGGGAGAGCTGAGACACCTCCTGAGCTGTGATAGGGAGAGCTGAGACGCCCCCTGAGCTGTGATAGGGAGAGCTGAGACATGCCCCCTGAGCTGTGATAGGGAGAGCTGAGACGCCTCCTGAGCTGTGATAGGGAGAGCATGGACACGCCCCCTGAGCTGCAGCAGAAAAGACACTCTCCTTGAGCTGCCAGCTTGATATAAATCTAGCAGAGCAATGAAGGAAGAGATCTCTTGATTCAAGTGAGGCACAGGGCTGGTTCTAGCTTTGTTAGAAAGAGTGTGGCATGTACTATATGATGTCTGATTTTCATTTTTTACATTAGTCATGGGATAACCCATTTAACTACAGTATTAAAAAAAAAAAATGCTACAATGGACTAGACTGGCTTGAACAAGGACTAAAGGACTTTTTACACAGGGTGATAATCGCCTGAATGATCACTAAATTGAGGCAAAAGTTCCAAATAATTGTCCAGTGTGAAGACGTCCAACAACTAAAGAGAATTTGCTCAGTTGTCATTGATGGAATCTTTTAAGCTGTCCTACAAATTATAACTTGTCTTCAGTACATCCCCCATGTTAAACTGGCACCTGCTTACTGTTTGTAATGGAAATCAAAGGAAGAAAGACAACGGATCGCGAGCGATCGGTGATCACCAGTACAGAATAAAGATAAGAATTTGTACCATATAAAGACATGTATTGTGATTGTTAAAGACTTCCTTTTATCATCAATTGATGCCTGTTTTAACTATTTATCTTTCCGTGTAAAAGGACCTTAAGACGACATGGCTGCCCTGGGCATACAGCCTTCAATGCTTAAGCTTACTATTTATAATCCATCATCAGAGGCTCGGTCTCTTAGCAGATGTGTCTTCAACATAACTTATGCTCCCAACCTATAGCCTGGACGCTCTCTAAAGACATTACCTGGTCTAAATAGCTTGGAGAGGACGCCCCAAGCCTGATGCACATCATTTCTTTTTACTTTCACGTTGTTACAGCAAAGGCTTGCAAGTGAATTTAGGATTAACAGGATTAAAGATTTCCAGTGACAAATGATGCATGAAAGACAATTTTATCTAAAGACGTTTCACTGATCATCTGCCCAGTTTCCCGACAATGACTATCTTTTCTTTTAGAGCATATTTAGTATGTGTCATGCTACATTATTTACTTCATGTTGTAAACAATGGCACAGATTTAATTTTAGTGAACCTTCAAGGAAGGTGAAATGGTTCACAACCATAGCTATTTGATTCTTTGCTAATCAATGTGGGAAAAAAAATTCACTTCAGGTTCAGGTCTATCATTTTCAATGGAATAGTATGAATACATAAAATACAATGTATACACATAATTATATCATGTTACCTGAAAAGGGATCGGGTGGAAATTAAGGGGGTTTTCCAGTACTTTTTTTTTAATGTTCAAATCCCTTCCCCAAGAGCAGGACCTATGCAGAAAGACATAATGTAAAATTTCCCCATGAGCAGGGACACGTGCATAACTTCAGTCATTGGCTACAGTGGTGCACGTGACCACAACATGCAGGAATTTTACTGAGGATAGCCTGAGAGACACAAAGCAGAGATGAAGCGTCAGAAAGGAAGTAAGTATAGATCTCTTTGCAGGTCTCGCTGGTGGTGGCATTTAAAAAAAATCCTGGACAACCCCTTTAAAGGCTATGAACATCTTTGGAGAATTTTTTTTATCACTGCAATTTACTTTATTTTGGGCTACAAATACATTTTTTTTACATTTTTCAGCGGCTTTTGTTCTACAGCCTTCACTTTCAGTGTATCTACAGACTACTGCTTTCCATTTTACGTGGAATCCGTCAGGGACCTGCTCTGAGAGCTCAATCTGTAGACCGTATCTCTGAACTCCTAACAGTTCATAAACACTCATAGCTAAATACTTAACAAATGGAAATAACATGAGTGGTCATGAGCCATCAGAAGTTCAGAGATAAGGACTACAGATTAAAGAGGACCATTTATGTGATTTTATTAAGGGAGATATATACCTGTACTTGCGGGGTACTGCCACCCTGCTTGATTTTTTAAAATATGCCTCGCATGACCTGCCGGATTTCTCCCGCTCAGTATGCTAATACTGAGCATCGGAACAATGAGGAGGAGACTGAGTCTTTCTCCGTGGGCGCCTCGTTCTCCCTGGCTGTAGCGCTATCCAATCGCAGCACAGAGCGTCACAGCCAGGGAGAAAAAAACTCTCTGCGCTGTGATTGGACAGCGGTACAGCCAGGGAGAAGCAGACGCCCACGTAGAAAGACTCAGTCGCCTCCTCATTGCTCCGATGCTCAGTATTAACATACTAAGCGGGAGAAATCCGTCGGGGCACAGCGGGGCATAGGAGGCATATTTTAAAAAATCAAGCAGGGTGGCAGCATTAGCGGGTACCCCGCAAGTACAGGTATATATCTCCATGAATAAAATCACATGAAAGGTCCTCTTTAAGCCGTTAAAGCAGGTCAACAGACGCCAATAGTCTGCAGATACATTGAAAGTGGTTTCAATGGTTCAAAAACCATTGAAAATGCTTAAAGGCTATGTACACTTAGTGCGCCAATTTTTTATTATTGCATTGACTAATTCTGAGCTAAAAATCATTTTTTTAAATTGGTCTTTATTCCAAATATGGAACTCTTTTTTTCTGTACAGAGCTGAGATGCTGTAATAGAGGGATCAGAATTTTCTCTCTACTCCGTCATCCAGCTAATCTGGCAGGCTCCTTATCTCTGCTCTTTGACATTATAAACACTCATTGCAGCTCAGTTCTTATCTTACTGGGAAGAATGTGGCTTAAATAAGTGTTTATGACCTCTCAGTAATTTCGAGATAAGGGTTATTAGATGACACAAAGTGAAAGTGAAAGTGAAAGTAGGATTCACACAGCTCGAAAAACTGTTAACCCTTTGTGATGGAACAACTCAATATTTTTTAATAAAGACCAATTGAAAAAAAAATGTTTTAGCCCAAAATGAGTTTAATGCAATGATCAAAATTTTTAAGATCTGCATAGCCTTTAAGCATTATGTAGATGTTATGTTGTATTGTTGGTACTGTACATTATATCACGCTGTCCAATTGCTGTAGATTTGTATCATACTATATTTCAGACAAATGAAAACGTGCAAAAGAGTGAGATATAAATATCTCCTAAAATAAATATTGCTAATATGACTGATTTTTATGATAATTATGGTAAATGTAATGAAATTTGGCCAACAAGTGACTCATATATGTACTTAAAGGGGTTGTCTCATCTGAGACAATGAGGGCATATTGCTAGGATATGCCCCCATTTTTTTTTTTTTATAGGTGTGGATCCCACTGCTGGGACCTGCACCTATATCGAGAATGGAGCGGGCCAAAGTGGTGGCTGGAGGACTCCGGTCCAGCCACTATCAAGCAGTCTCCCCATAGAAGCCAATGGGAGCGCACCTTGCATTACCAGCCACCGCTCTAATTCACTTCTATGGGCCCGATGGACTAATAGAAATAAATGGAGGGTGGCTGCGCATGAGCAGTGTGCCCTCCACAACTTTTGGGGCCCCGTTTAGGAGGTAGGTGCGGGTCTTAGCAGTAGGACCCACACCTAGCAGACAATGGTGGCATATCTTCGCGATACGCCCCCATTGTCACAGATGAGACAACCCCTTTAACTCAAACTGTCCTATTATTAAAAAAATATATAATAATTAGTAGGTATGCATTATGCATGTGCTAAAGGGGGAGGTAAAAGTTTGAGAAAATGCATCAATTCCTCATAGCATCTCATATTAAAAAAGAAGCCTTAAGGGCTGAGCTTTCCCTATACATCGCATCGATCCAGGTACAATTTTAATCTGCAGTTGTTTTTTTTAGAGCACAAATTAACTGACTATGGATGCGCACATTTATTGTGCCAGATAAGAAAGTTGGAATGGACCAAAACACATCTGTTTTAAATAAAAAAAAAATACAGTGGGAATAAACAGTAAAGGTTTAAATTGAATGACAGCCAGCAAAAACATTGAAAAATTTGAGGGATTGATACAGGAGGTATAATGGAAAATTGTTTACGTTTTCTCTATACACCAAACAGGTTTTATTTTCTGAAACTGTATGAACCCTTAAAATGACCCCTTTCACTTGGCCTACAGCAGCGAATATGTATGGCTTTTTCCTTTTCTGTTGTGCTTCGTCATTTATATTGCTACCTGAAAATATGTATCTCCTCCTATACATACTTTCCTGATGAATACAATTTTCCTATATTTTTAGATAAATCTTGATACCGAATATACCGAATGTGCCCGACATCAAATAATCACAAATTGAGAAACACAACTTCTCCAACTGTACAAATGTCTTCATTCATAATGTTTGCATAAAAACAGACGTAAATGCATCAAGGTCAATTGATTGCTTTCTTGCTTGACTGATAAATGAAGAGGAAGGAACAACACAATTCCTATTGTCAGTCTGTCCTGCGTAAGCGGAAAATACATATTGATCAGAAGAAATCCCAGCATCAATTACACACAGCAAAACAAAAGCGTAGTTTCTGGAGGATTTACAGGACGAACATAAAAACAAAGTCCTGCCAAACATCCAATTAGGTTGTATTAACATGTGAAAGTCTCTGCTAGAAACATGTGTTCTACCAAATCCTTCTGTGTTTGATCATGTCCCTCCCCATTCTGTTAAAGAGAATATGTTGCCAGGAAATTCACTGTTAACCAGGCACAGTGGCTTTCAGGGCATTGTAGATAATGATAACTTTTAGTTTGGGATATGTTGCTTCATTCTGAAGAAAAACTACATTTAATCCTAATTGCAAATGAGCAATTAAGTGCATCGAGAGCAGGCCCAAGGCACTTTGTGCACCCGTGTTCTTCCAGCTGCCTATGACTATGTAGTAGCTTCCTTTTCTTTTCCAATTGACCCAGACCACAGTGACAACTTCTCCCAAAGATTGCAGAATTTTCTGCAGCCATCCCTAACCACTATATCAACACAACTTTGGACCCAAGATATATTTATCAGACCCTACATTAAACCCCTTTAAACCTGGTTAATTAGACCATAGGCCAGAGGGAAAAAACAATCAGACCCCAGACCAAACTCTGCACGTACTTACCCTCCTGGCTTCTCTCCAGCTTTAAGCACTGCCATACTGGACCTTGACCACCATGGGCTTCATAAGAACTGTTCTACAAAAATGTTTCTCACTAAAATCACCAAGATTTTCTGGCTATTGAATAAGTGCCCAAACACTGGCTATTGAAAGTGTTTGGGCATGTTTTGCACCAGTTCCTCACAGGTTCCTCACAGAAATTCTTGTCAATGAAGGCATAACTGCACCAACCACATTCATAACTTTTGTGAAATCTGAATCATAGACAAAGATCATCAAAGATTATATTATGACACTGAACAAAATTATAAACGCAACACTTTCGGTTTTGCTCCCATTTTGCATGAGCTGAACTCAAAGATCTGAAACATTTTCTAAATACACAAAAGACTCATGACTCTCAAATATTGTTCACAAATCTGTCTAAATCTGTGTTAGTGAGCACTTCTCCTTTTCCGAGATAATCCATCCCACCTCACAGGTGTGGCATTTCAAGGTGCTGATTAGACAGCATGAATATTGCACAGGCATGCCTTATACTGCCCACAATAAAAGGACACTCTGAAATGTGCAGTATGATCACACAGCACAATGCCACAGATGTTGCAACATTTGAGGAAACGTGCAATTAGCATGCTGACTGCAGGAATGTCTACCAGAGGTGTTGCCCATGCAATGAATGTTCATTTCTCTACCATAAGCCGTCTCCAAAGGCGTTTCAGAGAATTTGGCAGTACATCCAACCGGCCTTACAACCTCAGGCCAATGCTTGCATTCAATGGTGTCTGGCACTGTTCAGGGCAGGTGGCAGATAGCATGTGTGGTGTCATGTGGGTGAGCGGTTTGCTGACGTCAACGTTGTGGATTGAGTGGCCCATGGTGGCGGTGGGGTTATGGTATGGGCAGGCATATGTTATGGACAATGAACACAGGTGCATTTTATTGATGGCATTTTGAATGCACAGAGATACCATGAAGATGATGATTGAAGAGATCGGTGAGCGTTGCCGCCTCCTCTTAAGCCTATGATGTCACGTTTATTGGTCACATGGCCTAGGTGCAACTCAGTCCCATTCAAGTGAATTGGGCTGAGCTGCAATACCAAGCACAGCCACTATCCAATGAACAGTGTTGTGCTTGGCAAGCTGTAAGGAAGCCACTGGCGCTCACTAGAGCACTGCAGCCTCCTCAAACAGCTGATCGGTGGGGGTTCCTGAGGATAAACCATCAATATGAAATACCTAGAAAACCCTGTTAATTCAAATTTCACTGGCAATTGGGAGTATCATTTGTGTGCACTTTTACCCTACCTATCCTACAGGTGGCACATATAGCTGTACGTACTCCTCTCATTGGTTGCTTAGTTAACATACAGGTGACTTGGAGCAGAATACTATATATGCAGGGTCTGCAGGGTCTGCTCTCCTGAATGTAGATGCCCAACAGCATAGGTAGGTTTAGAGTAGGACCTGCTTGACTGAGACCATCTTGGCGCTGGTAGGCGGGCACAGATGTGTTTTGATCAAAATATATTGTCTGAGAGTCTCAGATTTCATCATATCAGAGTGAGGGCTTAGTCCATATATAATGTTTGCATCTATTGCGTTAGTGCATTATTTTCAGTTTTCTGTGATTTTTTTTTTTGCAACCGAGAAGAATCTTTTTAAATGGGATGTATAATCAAATAAATTCTCTAGCAAGTAAGACAGGCATGTAGATACCTAATAATAAGAATTATTTATATTATAGTTTCAGTTTCAACATATATTTCACAACACACATATAGAAAATGTAGTCTATAAAAAAAAAGTTCTGGGCTGGTGCTACATAAATATGATGCCATTTTCTCCTCCAGTTTTATCTCACTTGCACACGGCCATTTAAAAATGAGCTGAACTTTCCGTAAGACTGCTTTACTTCATATATAGCTGGATACTATGATGTACATTCAAAGTAGAACAAATGCATGCACATGAGTCACCCAGCACGTTCCTTCCCCCCCAAATATAACTCCACAATCATTTATGTTTTTAGAACGTGAAGCTTAATAGTGATATTTTTAGGCGGAACAGTTGCTGCTGGCACAGAACACATTATAATAAGATAAATCAAACTGAGCTTAAAAGCAACAAGTTCTCCGTTACCTGAAATGATGGATGATATTTAAGGACAAATACGTTAAATCAATGCTGCTTGCCTCAGAGGCTCAATAAATGAATTTAATTGAATGGTTCTTTGCATTTACTGCAGTTATTACACATACTAAAGATCAAATGAATTGAGAGATGCATCTATAAACTGATAAATACATTTCTTCGGAATTACTCAGTCCAGAAAGAAAGAAAGTTACTTGTAAGGCCTGTTTCACACTTTAGTCCCCATGCATTCTGAATTGAAAAAGATCAGTACAGGATGAATCAGGAAGTCTTTCGTTCCGTCAGCAAGCTGCTGTTTTGTGTCCCGTCATAAAAACGGAAAGGAACGTATCTGTCACCAAAAACAATGAAAGTCAATGGTGAGGACACCACCAGTTAGGAGCCTAAAAAAAAAGGATCTGTCATCCATTGACTTTCAATGTATTTGATTGTATTGATTTCACACAAACGGATCCTAACAGAACGGATGCATCCTGATGTGCAAAATCAAATTCCTCTGCCAGATCTTAACAATGCAAGTGTGAAAGTAGCCCAAGCAACTGCGCAGGTAACAATTGTAATGAGCCCCATAACCCACCCCACCAGTTAAACAATATCGTAAGGCCTTGTTACTGAGGTTGTTTTGTGCCACGTTTTTTTAATTTCAGTGGCACGGACCTGCTTGCAGTTTAGCTCCATTAGTCACAAAAGGCGGCTTCCAACGGCGCCCTTCCAAATACTACACCAAGAAAAGACATGTCCTTTCTTTGCACAGTCTCGGCACTAAACCACAGATGCACAAATGGCAGTGCAGACTCCTCCTGAAAACAATGGGAGGCAGATTTCACTGGGCTTTTTGGAGTGGAGTCCGTGACAAAAGACACTGTGAACGCGGCCCTAAACATGGGTTCCATTATTTAGTCTAACTGAATAATATCTTATTTCTGCCACATTTGAGGTGGCTGTACACTTTAGATGTTGTTGGCCAAGAGTTATTTTTGCGGCCTCCCAATACTCATGCATGCTTGGCTAAGTATGAATATGACATGAGATGTAAGTTGCTGTCTGGTGTCTTATCTCCTTTGAGGACAAAGGATTGGCATGCTGAAATTCAACATGCTCAAACCTTCTTGCCCCCAACATCTGCCAGCAGGAGAAAGTGAGGAAACCACCATAAGCACTCATCTAATATCTGTTGTCGCCTTCAGACAACTAACTGTACAGAGGCATTACTTGAAGTTCAAGGGCCCCAATGCAAAATTTGTAATAGGCCCCCCAGTTACCATGTGCCATTTAAGATGATTACAATGTCTAATGGGATGGCCTTTTGATCTTCTTAGGCATCAGGCTCTATAACTACGAATCTGTCCAAACAAAATTAATATATTTTATGATATGCACAGATCTATACATCATCATTAGATACATTGGCATGTAAAGTCATTAGACCAACAAGAAAAATAAAAAAATCCTTACACCAATTAATCCAGATATAAGAGAATATTATTCTATTATTGTGTTCAGCATAAATGATGTGGAAAGTAAAGATCCAGCATTCGCCAGGTTCTTCTCACGCAAAAATAACAATTTAAAACAGGCAAAGTATGGGAAACATGGTGGCCCTCTCCTCTCCACACAGCATGTCAGCGGTTTCACATCATACGTAATGCTAGACAGTTTCTATGCCTTTAAAGGAAACTTTTGTAGAATTTATTTTTTACTATAATGAGATTGGCCCAACTTCAAGGCACCCTTGCTCTAAGTTATGTGACTTAGATGTTAACCTTATATAATCTAAAGCCACATGGACTGGGATTTCTAAGTCCAAGGAACCATCTTGCCAACTGCATAAGGAGGTCCATTATTCACTAATCCTTATTTCTGCAAGCCAGAGATAAGGAGGGTAACTTTAACGTAATCTCTTCTGGCAGAGAGTGAACGTTCCTTTCTATGGAAGCGATAAAACAATATAGTCATAATAAGCCATAGTTATAAATCCACTACTGGATACGCCAAAATAAGCACAGTATGGAAATAAAGTGTAAAACACAGTAAACTACCAAGGACGTATGCATACAGGAAAATATGAAACAACACATGGCACAATGTGCCACAAGAAATTAGTATAAACAACAGGGAACCGTCAGACTCATGGATCTTCACTTTTGCGAATAAATGCCAGAAGTTGTCTTTGTGTTAACAATTTTTATTGCATGTAGATTGTAGCAGCAACTAAATTAAATATCATACCAATTTTCTTCATTGGGTTGACAAATACATTGATATGATGTTGTAACATGTTCCTGCTACCATCTATGGGACCCCCACCATGAGGAGAACCAATGGAGAGCAGAATTTCAGCAGCTCCTTCAATATACTACTCAGTGTAGCTACCTACAAACTAGTGTGATTGTGCCTGGTCCTAGTCAAGTAAATAGGCTGCCGTATCTTGCACAGCCATATTCATATGGATATAATGTGTGGGGTACTGTGGTAAAGGGGGGGGGGCACTACTGCATCAGGAACCAACACCTCTCCATTCTACAAATCTGTGGGGTCAACAGGGATAGAAACCCCACTGAGTATACTTTAAACACCTACCCTTAGTACAGTCCATTAATGTTACAGTGATGCTTGATAGTTTGTGAACCCTTCAAAATTTTCTGTATTTCTGCATAAATTTGACAAAAAACTACACTGGATTTTCACTTAAGTCACAAAAGTAGATAAAGATAATAAAACCAAAGTGTGATCTTCCCAGCACAAGAATAAAAGAGATTTCTGAGGACCTAAGAAGAAGAGTTGTTGATGCTCATCAGGCTGGAAAAAGTTACAAAACCATCTCTAAAAAGTTCCAGGAAACTCCTTCACTTTAGATTTTAATTAATAATGGCAGGCATACAGTTATCTATTCTGAGGAGCCTATTGAGTGGGGGTGATTCATCAATAAGATAAACTTAAAAACGTAGCCAAAAAGCAAAGCTTGTTTAACCACTTCAACCCCGCTAGCTGAAACCCCCTTCATGACCAGAGCACTTTTTACACTTCGGCACTACACTCCTTTCACCGTTTATCGCTCGGTCATGCAACTTACCACCCAAATGAATTTTACCTCCTTTTCTTCTCACTAATGGAGCTTTCATTTGGTGGTATTTTATTGCTGCTGACATTTTTACTTTTTTTGTTATTAATCGAAATGTAACGATTTTTTTGCAAAAAAATGACATTTTTCCCTTTCAGCTGTAAAATTTTGCAAAAAAAACGACATCCATATATAAATTTTTCGCTAAATTTATAGTTCTACATGTCTTTGATAAAAAAAAAATGTTTGGGCAAAAAAAAAAAATGGTTTGGGTAAAAGTTATAGCGTTTACAAACTATGGTACAAAAATGTGAATTTCCGCTTTTTGAAGCAGCTCTGACTTTCTGAGCACCTGTCATGATTCCTGAGGTTCTACAATGCCCAGACAGTAGAAAAACCCCACAAATGACCACATTTCGGAAAGTAGACACCCGAAGGTATTCGCTGATGGGCATAGTGAGTTCATAGAACTTTTTATTTTTTGTCACAAGTTAGCGGAAAATGATGATGATTTTTTATTTTTATTTTTTTCTTACAAAGTCTCATATTCCACTAACTTGCGACAAAAAAATAAAACATTCTAGGAACTCGCCATGCCCCTCACGGAATACCTTGGGGTGTCTTCTTTCCAAAATGGGGTCACTTGTGGGGTAGTTATACTGCCCTGGCAATTTAGGAGCCCAAATGTGTGAGAACTACCTTGCAATCGAAATGTGTAAAAAATGACCGGTGAAATCCGAAAGGTGCACTTTGGAAAATGTGCCCCTTTGCCCACCTTGGCTGCAAAAAAGTGTCACACATCTGGTATCGCCGTACTCAGGAGAAGTTGGGGAATGTATTTTGGCGTGCCATTTTACATATACCCATGCTGGGTGAGAGAAATATCTTGGCAAAAGACAACTTTTCCTATTTTTTTATACAAAGTTGGCATTTGACCAAGATATTTTTCTCACCCAGCATGGGTATATGTAAAATGACACCCCAAAACACATTCCCCAACTTCTCCTGAGTACGGCGATACCAGATGTGTGACACTTTTTTGCAGCCAAGGTGGGCAAAGGGGCCCAAATTCCAAAGTGCACCTTTCGGATTTTGCAGGCCATTTTTTACACATTTTGATTGCAAGGTACTTCTTACACATTTGGGCCCCTAAATTGCCAGGGCAGTATAACTACCCCACAAGTGACCCCATTTTGGAAAGAAGACACCCCAAGGTATTCCGTGAGGGGCACGGCGAGTTCCTAGAATTTTTTATTTTTTGTCGCAAGTTAGTGGAATATGAGACTTTATAAGGAAAAAAGAATAAAAAAGAAAAATCATAATTTTCCGCTAACTTGTGACAAAAAATAAAAAATTCTAGGAACTCGTCATGCCCCTCACGGAATACCTTGGGGTGTCTTTCCAAAATGGGGTCACTTGTGGCGTAGTTATACTGCCCTGGCAATTTAGGGGCCCAAATGTGTGAGAAGTATCTTGCAATCAAAATCTGTAAAAAATGGCCTGTGAAATCCGAAAGGTGCACTTTGGAATATGTGCCCCTTTGCCCACCTTGGCTGCAAAAAAGTGTCACACATCTGGTATCGCCGTACTCAGGAGAAGTTGGGGAATGTGTTTTGGGGTGCCATTTTACATATAACCATGCTGGGTGAGAGAAATATCTTGGCAAATGACAACTTTTCCTATTTTTTTTATACAAAGTTGGCATTTGACCAAGATATTTTTCTCACCCAGCATGGGTATATGTAAAATGACACCCCAAAACACATTGCCCAACTTCTCCTGAGTACGGCGATACCAGATGTGTGACACTTTTTTGCAGCCTAGATGCGCAAAGGGGCCCAAATTCCTTTTAGGAGGGTATTTTTAGACATTTGGATCCCAGACTTCTTCTCACACTTTCGGGCCCCTAAAAAGCCAGGGCAGTATAAATACCCCACATGTGACCCCACTTTGGAAAGAAGACACCCCAAGGTATTCAATGAGGTGCCTGGCGAGTTCCTAGAAATTTTTTATTTTTTGCATAAGTTAGCGGAAATTGATTTTTTTTGTTTTTTTCTCACAAAGTCTCACTTTCCGCTAACTTAGGACAAAAATTTCAATCTTTCATGGACTCAATATGCCCCTCAGCGAATACCTTGGGGTGTCTTCTTTCCGAAATGGGGTCACATGTGGGGTATTTATACTGCCCTGGCTTTTTAGGGGCCCTAAAGCGTGAGAAGAAGTCTGGAATATAAATGTCTAAAAATGTTTACGCATTTGGATTCCGTGAGGGGTATGGTGAGTTCATGGGAGATTTTATTTTTTGACACAAGTTAGTAGAATATGAGACTTTGTAAGAAAAAACAAAAACAAAAACAAACAAAAAATTTCCGCTAACTTGTGCCAAAAAAAATGTCTGAATGGAGCCTTACCAGGGGGGGTGATCAATGACAGGGGGGTGATCACCCATATAGACTCCCTGATCACCCCCCTGTCATTGATCACCCCCCTGGTAAGGCTCCATTCAGACGTCCGTATAATTTTTACGGATCCATGGATCGGATCCGCAAAACACATGCGGACGTCTGAATGGAGCCTTACAGGGGGGTTATCAATGACAGGGGGTGATCAGGGTGATCACCCCCCTGTCACTGATCACCCCCCCGGTAAGGCTCCATTCAGACATCCGCATGATTTTTACGGATCCATGGATACATGGATCGGATCCACAAAACACATGCGGACGTCTGAATGGAGCCTTACAGGGGGGTTATCAATGACAGGGGGTGATCAGGGTGATCACCCCCCTGTCACTGATCACCCCCCCTGTAAGGCTCCATTCAGACATCTGCATGATTTTTACGGATCCATGTATACATGGATCGGATCCACAAAACACATGCGGACGTCTGAATGGAGCCTTACAGGGGGGTTATCAATGACAGGGGGTGATCAGGGTGATCACCCCCCTGTCACTGATCACCCCCCTGTAAGGCTCCATTCAAACATCCGCATGATTTTTACGGATCCATGTATACATGGATCGGATCCACAAAACACATGCAGACGTCTGAATGGAGCCTTACAGGGGGGTTATCAATGACAGGGGGTGATCAGGGTGATCACCCCCCTGTCACTGATCACCCCCCCTGTAAGGCTCCATTCAGACATCCGCATGATTTTTACGGATCCATGGATACATGGATCGGATCCACAAAGCACATGCGGACGTCTGAATGGAGCCTTACAGGGGGGTGATCAATGACAAGGGGGTGATCAATGACAAGGGGGTGATCAGGGAGTGTATATGGGTGATCACCCGCCTGTCATTGATCACCCCCTGTAAGGCTCCATTCAGACGTCCGCATGTGTTTTGCGGATCCGATCCATGTATCCATGGATCCGTAAAAATCATGCGGACGTCTGAATGGAGCCTTACAGGGGGGTGATCAATGACAGGGGGGTGATCAATGACAGGGGGTGATCAGGGAGTGTATATGGGTGATCACCCGCCTGTCATTGATCACCCCCTGTAAGGCTCCATTCAGACGTCCGCATGTGTTTTGCGGATCCGATCCATGTATCCGTAAAAATCATGCGGACGTCTGAATGGAGCCTTACAGGGGGGTGATCAATGACAGGGGGGTGATCAATGACAGGGGGTGATCAGGGAGTGTATATGGGTGATCACCCGCCTGTCATTGATCACCCCCTGTAAGGCTCCATTCAGACGTCCGCATGTGTTTTGCGGATCCGATCCATGTATCCATGTATCCGTAAAAATCATGCGGACGTCTGAATGGAGCCTTACAGGGGGGTGATCAGTGACAGGGGGGTGATCAATGACAGGGGGTGATCAGGGAGTGTATATGGGTGATCACCCGCCTGTCATTGATCACCCCCCTGTAAGGCTCCATTTAGACGTCCGTATGCGTTTTGCGGATCCGATCCATGTATCCGTGGATCCGTAAAAATCATACGGACGTCTGAACGGAGCCTGACAGGGGGGGGTGATCAATGACAGGGCGGTGATCAATGACAGGGGGGTGATCAGGGAGTTTATATGGGGTGATCATGGGTGATCAGGGGTTTATAAGGGGTTAATAAGTGACGGGGGGGGGGGTGTAGTGTAGTGTGGTGTTTGGTGCGACTGTACTGACCTACCTGAGTCCTCTGGTGGTCGATCCTAACAAAAGGGACCACCAGGGGACCAGGTAGGAGGTATATTAGACGCTGTTATGAAAACAGCGTCTAATATACCTGTTAGGGGTTAAAAATTCGGATCTCCAGCCTGCCAGCGAGCGATCGCCGCTGGCAGGCTGGAGATCCACTCGCTTACCTTCCGTTCCTGTAAGCGCGCGCCTGTGTGCGCGCGTTCACAGGAAATCTCGCGTCTCGCGAGATGACGCATATATGCGTGACTGTGCGCAGGGCTGCCGCCTCCGGACCGCACATCTGCGTTAGGCGGTCCGGAGGTGGTTAAAGATCTGAGGTCTTATTTATAGCATTCCCCAAGCAGTCTCATTTCCTGGATTGGAGGAGAGAGGGAAGCAAGTCAATTCTGCTAAAGCCATATTCCATATATAACTAGTCTGTAGTATTTACTTGCAGCAGAGCTGCACCAGGTCTGGTCACAGTACCTACATTTAACAGCAATGCATACGACCACCAGGACCACTGATATAGTTTATATGAAATGGTTCAACATACACTACCTGCCCCTAATATCAAAAAACCGTCAGGATACTTGGAGGATAAATAACATGATAATGTTAGCGTACAGGACATTACAGGTGCGGTAGTATCAGTTATGTGTATATGTACACTTTTTTTTAAAGGGTTTGCCCACCTTATGTAAATTTTTGCAAATGTGCTGTTAAACAGCATTACAAGTGACTTACTCATATGACAATATAACAGAATCTGCCTCAATGTCCTGATATCAAAAGTCTTGCCCCCTAGTTTAATTTCTTCATTGACTTTATGGTGCTCCAGTCCAGAACATGGCAGCTTATGGAGGAGCACAGGACAAGGCTTTCTTTTGAATTACACTAGCACATGTACAGTAGCCCCTTCATGATTGCCTCCCCTGGGGATGATGATATTGTGACAGAGGAAGCATACATACTCCTCTTCACAGGCTACGCAGACAATGCAGGAAACAAGTGTATGCCTCCAAAATGCCAAAAGCTTCAACATAATGAAACGGTCACAGCTTCCCAAGCATAGCACCATACTGAATATGTGTTCATGGAATTGCATCCCAGACCCATTAACTTGAATAGGACGGAGCTGCACAGTTTGGCTTAGGAAGAGACCGCAGCACTCACTGGAGCAGCTTCTTCAAACAGCCGATCAGCGAGGTGCCAGGATCAGATATTGATCACCATTCCCGAAGATAGGTCATCAATATTCTTCTCCTGGAAACCCCATTTAAAGACATTCCCTTTATGCCAAATTAAATGATAGACAATGATGAGCCAAAACAGAAAATCGAACATACAAAGAGAAAGTATTTGCAACTTCTCAGATTTTTTTTGACCCAATTCTGGTTTTGGCTTACAAATACTGATGTAAAATATAGACCTGAATACTGACAAGTGAATGAGGACTAAAGATGCTTCAAATTTGCTTCAAATTCATCACAGTGGCTCATATTTGAAGATAAACTTGGTGCATTTTTAAAGGGGTTTTCCGAGACTTTGATACAGGATAGGTCATCAGTATCTCTTCGGTAGGAGTCCGACACCTAGGATCCTCATTGATTAGCTGTTTTAGAAGGCAGCAGTAATGCGGGCTTCTCTCAGCTTTTCCTAGGTGCAACTCAGCCCCAAAGAAGTGAATAGGGATGAGCGTGATACCAAGCACAACCTCTATACAATGTACGACACTGTGCTTGGTAAGCAGGGAGAATGTCGTAGCACTCACAGACGTACTGGTGCCTTCTTAAACAGCTGGCTGGCGGGGTCCTGGGGGCCAGACCTCCACAGATCAGATACTGATGACCTATCCTGAAGATAGGTCATAAATTGTAAAGTCTTAGAAAAACGTTTTAATTATGTTTGTTTAACTTCACCCCACCGACTGTTTGGCTAACTTTTGGTGCATGTTGACAGATCTTAAGCTAACCCTCTTTTACATTTAACCACACCCCTATTCAACTAAGTCATGCCTCTATGTAGAATGAGGCACTAAAAAGTGTCTATAACACATAATAAATGGTCAAAGCATGTACAGCTGCTTTTTGGTGAAAATTAAAGGGGTTCTGCATGTTTAAACTTTTGATCTATCCTCTGGATAGATCATCAGCATCTGATCGGTGGGGGTCCGACACCCGTTACCTCGGCCGATCAGATGTTTGAGAAGGCAGCGGCGCTCTAGTAGCGCCGCAGCCTTCTCACTGTTTACCGCAGGCCCAGTGATGTCACGACTAGTATCAACTGGCCTGGGCAGGGCTAAGCGCCATTGAAAGTGAACAGAGTTTAGCCCCGCGTAGGCCATTGATACTAGTCGTGACATCACTGGGCCTGCGGTAAACAGTGAGAAGGCCGTGGCGCTGCCGGAGCGCTGCTGCATTCTCAAACAGCTGATCGGCATGGGTCCGATCAGATGCTGATGATGTATCCAGAGGATAGATCATCAGTTTATACAAACTGCAGAACCCCTTTAAGGCAAAACTCTGCTGCATTTAGCATAAATATCTCCCCACTGAATGCAGCACTTATTTACTATAATAGTGACTACTCTCAAATGATGTACCCTATTTTTCACTTTATAAGACTCACTTTTTTAACCAAAAAGTGGAGGAGAAATGCCAGTGCACAAAAATGCAATCAGCTCACCACATTTGTTAGTCTTCGGTGCACAGATCCTCAGAAAATCCACTGTAGAAACAAAGTAGTGCATCCAGCACTCGGGTCTTGAATAAAACCATTAATTTTTTATTTCAAATATTTTTTTAAAAGTCAAAAAATGGCACATAGCAGGGCATCTCCCCACACCAGTCAACGCGTTTTGGACTGTACTCAGTCCTTATTCATGACAAGTATAGTCTGAAACGTAAACTAGTCAAGTGAATAGGCTGAACTGGAGTATCTTGCACAACCATATTCATATGGGGTATTGTGGTAAAGGGGCAGAATTATTAATATTAAAGGATCTGACCTGAGGTCTGATTAACATTCAGGGTCTGACCTAAGGTCTGATTAACATTGGGGTGTCTGATCTGAGGCCTGATGAGATTGGGGATCAATTTTCAGGGTCTGATGATGATCTGAGGTCTGCTGAAAAATATTTTTTTTCTTCTCTTCCTCCTTTGAAACCTAGGTGAGTCTAATAAAGCGAAAAAATATGGTAAATCAGCTCCTTGTATGCTAAAGGCAGATAAAGACATATATTAGGCCATAAGAGAAACACTGATAAGTGTGCGCGTGATTACTATACAGCCATAGTGTGATCAAGTGGAGAGATTTCTGGTTTTCTTAAGACTGAAAAGAACAAAAACAGAATTACAAAGCAATCATCAAAGACATCCTGCAAAGAAAGTGAAACACATAAATTATTAATTTTCTGAAATGAACTGAGAACCTGTTTGATATTTCATATTGTTCAATATTCTCACATTCAAGACTGATCACTTTTGATTTTAAATAAATAATTTTTTCTTTAATGAACCTATTTAGATCAAACACAAGCTTTTTTTTTTTCTTGAAAAAAATCAGCAAATAAATAAATAAAAAAGTGCCAGCTTGATGTGCCAGTAAATAGAAACCATTCCCATAGGTCTCCTGGAAGTTTGCGAGCCAAATCAGTTTCACAGAATGTGTTATTATAGCAACTGCCATGTTTTAGCACGCCAGATAGAGAGCACATTTTGAAAAATGTCAAATGTATATTTAAATCTCTTACAAAGAAATCATGAGCAGAAGGCAGGAAAACTGATTATGAAGTTTTACACCAACTTTCGTTAAATCTTGTGCTCTGCAGGTGCGTTGTGCTCTTTAAGTAAGCCAATGTGGTATTGCAGGCTCCAATAATGTGTGGGGAAAGTAGACTAACCAGAAGCTGCAATAGTGGATTTGGTTGACCATTTACTAAGCCCTATGTGCTTAAAGCCCAAATGATACTGTTCTTCCGCTCCCATGTATGGCTTTGAGCAGACTTTGTTGCATAGATGCTACATTTAGATATTTGACTGAGATGATGGACGTTCTTTTGCTCTTCCAGCCATTAGCCACCTCAACACCTTCTTTTTACATCCTGAATGCAAGTCCATAAGTAAAATGATATATGTATAATCTCTAGCATCTCTATTTCCTTTATAGCCTCAGTAATTCATATCTGGCCATGGTTTTCTCAGAGACCGTGCAACAAGCTGTCTACAATATTGGCTTAATTCTTACAAAACCAAAAGGTGGCCATACAGAAGAAGGTTCATATCTGAACAACTGGTGAACCATCGTTACATCGACACAGCCATACACATGTGAGTCTATAATGGTTGTTACAGTAATTCTTACTGCCCATACATTTTTAATGACTCGGGGGACGGTCGAACAACTTTCTAAGAACTTTGTTTTGCTGAAAAATTGTTTGTTGACTATTCAACATGTGCAACTGTCACTGTTACAGGGCATATGAACATCATAGAGGGGGGTGCTTCACTCAGGACCAGCCTCTATTAAAGGGGATGTCAGGGTTCAGAGCTGAACCCGGACATACCCATAATTTCACCCAGGCAGCCCCCCTGACATGAGCATCGGAGCAATTTATGCTCCGATGCTCTCCCTTGCCCTGTGCAGGATCACGCAGGGCAAGGGCTCTTTTATTTAATATAACACACTGCTGGGTGGAGGCTTCCGCCCAGCAGTGTGTTCGGTGACGTCACCGGCTCTGACGGGTGGGATTTAGCACTGCCCTAGCCGCTTTACAGGCTAAGGCAGCGCTAAAGCCTGCCCATCAGTGCCGGTGACATCAACGGAAATCCACAAAATGCCTTTGCCCTGAGCGATTCAGCGCAGGGCAAAAGAGAGCAACAGAGCATGGACTGCTTCGATGATCTTGTCAGGGGGGCTGCCTGGGTGGAATTCTGGGTATGTCCAGGTTCTTCTCTGAACCCGAACAACTCCTTTAACAAAGGTGGCCTTGAGCACTCCACGTATTACACAAAAACTATTTATCTGGCTGTCAAAACTGGAGTTTCTAGCTAGATTGATGTATATAACCTGTACTAGAATCTGTTTTGGGTATACGAGTTTGACTTAAAGGGGTTGTCTGAGTTCTGAAAAAATATACAGCACTGTTAATCTGATGGGCAGCAATATATAACTAAGCTAAGCAAGTTTTAGCAAAAAATACATATTTCCTCATTTCCCTGGTTCTCTTCTGGCCCTTTGTTTAACTGCAATAACAACAATCTCTGCCCCTCCCCCTGCTCTGCAAAGGGACTGAATGTCTGTCGGCTGGGAGACTCAGCAGCATGTTGTATTTGTAGGACTACAAGTCCCAGCTGTACAATGACACTGCTAATACACACAGGTTCTTCTCCCTACCTCGATCAGCTGTTTGAGAAGGCTGTGGGGCTGTTGTGAGTGTTGTGACCTTCTAGTAGCTTAGCCTAGGCCAGTGATGTCACATTCATCAGTCACGTGGCCTAGGCGCAGCTCAGTCCTATTCAAATGAATAGGGATGAGCTCCAATACCAAGCACAGCCACTATACAATGTACAGCGCTGTGCTTGGTGAGCTGTGAGGAGGCAGTAGCTGTCATTGGAGCCCCATGGTCTCCTCAAAGAGCTGAACAGCGGGAGTCCCAGGTGTCGGACCCCCACCGATCAGATACTGCTGACCCATGTAGAACATAGGTCATCAGTATAAAAAAAAAGTTGGAAAACACATTTATGACAAAACATTCTTTAGACAAAGATAATCCAAGTAATCACAAAATGCTGTTTTTATATGCAGATTTTGTTTATTGAAGGAAAAATGCTATTGAGTCCTACCTGGACCTATGTGAAAAGGTAACTGTCCCTTAGCTACTAAATCAACCAGTCAACTAAATTCAATTGGCAAATGGGTTTAATTTCACATGTTTAAAAAAAACACTGATAAAGTTCTAGGACTCCATCAAACCACAGTGGGTGCCATTAACCACAAAGGGAGAAAAGTTGGAATGGTGATGAACCTTCCCAGGACTGGCCAACCCACCAAAATTTCATCAACTCATCCAGGAGGTCACAAAAGACTGGAACCCAGATGAAAAGAACTGCAGGCCCCACTTTCCTTAGTCAAGGTCAATGTACAGTACATGATTTCACAATAAGAAAGACACTGAGCAGAAATGGCATCCATGACAAAGTTACAAGGTGCAAACCACTGCTGATCAAAAAGAACAAAAAAGCCCTTCTAACATCTGCTAAAGCCATCTAGATGACACCTAAAGCTCACGGCATAATATTCTGAGGTTTGATGAATCAAAAGCGGGACTTTTGGAAAGACATGGGTCACGTTACATCTGGAGTCAAGCTAACTCCACATTCCAGCATAAGAACACACAAACGGTCAGAAAAGGTGGTGGTACTTTGATAATCTGGGGCTGCTTTGCTTCTGCAGGACCTGGAAGACCTGTCATAATTGACAGAACTATGAATTCTGCTCTATAACAGAAAATCCTGAAGTAGAATGTCTACGCCGACCTTTGTGACCTGATGTCACGGTGGGCGTGCACTCAGACTCACAGATAACCCACCAACCAGGCTCTGGGCGAGAGACAGGGGAAGGGTCACCTCCTAGCTAATCCCTGACCTCTTTCCCTGCACTGCTCAGCCCACATGCAGACCTTAAAGGTAGGTAAGATGTGTCCCCATGCCTGGGCATACAAAACCCTAAATTCCCTGAGATGGTGAAGAGGGGAAATAGGAGCAGCCTGCTCGCACAGAACCTGGATGGGAAAGATGACACAAAACAACCAAACTTGAATTCACACTTATCTTTCTGAGCTGGAACAGACAGACAACCTTCCTTCCTAGCTTCCAAGACCACAATGACTTGTATAATCCGCTCAGAGCACTGGGCTGGAGTGCTATTTAAACTAATGACCCCACCCAGTGCACCTGATGAGAGGCGGATCCAGCACGGCTCCAAAACAAACACTAAACTCGTGCTGCTATCCTGGCCGACCTCCGCACATCGTCAGAGTGGGGCATGACACCTGAAGCTCAAGTGCAGTTGGGTTATGCAGGAGGACAATCTGAAGCACATAAGCAAGGCCACTTCTGAATAAAGGTTTTGGAGTGACTTGAATCTCATTGAGATGTTGTGGAAAAACTGATTAAAAACCTTCCAAAGTAGCTGAATGAAAAACAAAATTCCTCCTCAGCAATGTAAAAGAGTCATCGTGCATTTGATTTCAGTTGTTAAAGGGGTTGTCTCACTTCAGCAAATGACATTTATCATGCAAAGTAAATACAAGGCACTTACTAATGTACTGTGATTGTACATATTGTCTCCTTTGCTGGCTGGATTCATTTTTCCATCACATTGTACACTGCTTGTTTCCCGGGATTATGACTACCCTGCAATCCATCAACGGTCGTCCTTATAAGAAAAAGCGCCTGCCTCTGTGGTAGCCAGGACCGCGGGAGTGTGCATGGGCACTCACGCACAGCAGCTCTTGTTCCGGCCACCTCGTAACTGTGCTGCAGCGGTGACCGTAATTTAAAACACTGTAAGATAATCACTACCACTATGCTGTATAAGCGTAGTAACGATAAATGCAAAAAAAAAAAAAAAGACCTACTTAACATCCAGTATGCAACACAATGTTAAAACTTTTTTGCAAGATGCCATTATATTAATAACATCAAACACAAATTACACTACATACCACAACAAGAGAAACACATAAAACATCAAATTCTTGCACAGCTGGGAAAGACATTAATAATGTATTGGATCCCTTAAGCTATACTGGAGCTTCAAATATAAAAGCTGATCAGCTGCCTATTCACACAACCAAAACACACACGAAGAACAAACACTTTCACTGGAATCAACCAGAGCGTCTCTCCCTTGTAGAAACTATTTGCTTGTTTTCTTTGAAACTTTGTAATCCAAACTAACCCTTCATCAAACTATATGAATTAAAGGGGTTATTGGGATTTTGATTCTGATGTCTTACCCTCAAGATAGGTCATCAATATTAGAGTGAGCAAGTGATGTCACCGTACATCGGTCACATGGCCTAGGCGAAGCTCAGGCCCATTCAAGTTAATTGGGCTGAGCTGTGATACCAAGCACAGCCACTCTACAATGTATGGCGCTGTTATTTAGTTGATTTACCTGTAGGCTTTGGGCCATTATCTTGTTACATCACCAAACATCTCTTCAGCTTGAGATCATTGCCTGCTACACTTAGGCAGTGGACCAGAGGAGGAGACACTATGAGGACCGCTATAAACTCTGTAGGTATCAACTTCTGGATCTGACCCGGCGTTTGAATTGCTGGACAAAGTGACTGTACCCTGGTGTGCCATTCCGGCACCCCATGCCAAATCTGTTCACCACTTTTGATTCAGATTGTTGACTGGCACTCCACTGACAGTAACCCCTGTTCTCATGACCATATGTAAGTAAATATCTTCTTACTCCTGGGTCGCAGGACTGGACGTCCTCTCTCCTCCTTTTACTATTATCTGTGGGTCCAACTATTTAATATCATACACTGCGGTACACCAGTGTATCTAAATCGGTGTCATACACCCGTTTCACAGAGCTCGCATTATATTATGGTTCTCCGCTATCTTTAATACTGTTTTGATTATTTGTCTTTATTCACCCCCTGATGATCCCACACCGTGGTGGAAACGCGTTGGGGTATTTTGTCTTGCTAAGATTAGTGTATTCATCACACTTTCGTAATAGGGTGTGTTTTTGATCTCTCAATGTACTTTGTACCTTCTGATCAGCATCTGTATCATTAGGGTCGTATATAAAGTTCATCCCTTTGTTTTGTATGTCTGTCCGCTCGGTAGTCTACCACTAGGCTAGTACCCTATCCCTTGTCATTGTTTGAGGGTTAGGCAGGAGCTTCTAGCCGAGGTTCGAGGACAGGGAGTCCCCACCATCAGGGGCCGTCCCTGGGCTAAGGTGTAGAGTAGGGTATGTACCTAGGGTCAGTCCCTTCCCCCTCCTCCTTTTTCCCCCCTCCCTATCAAGGGTTAATCTTAGTCAGTGGTATTCCTACCGTAGTGATTGATGTTTGTCTGTAATTTTATGTAAAGTTATCAATAAATTTAATATAATTCTCTTCAAGGGTTAATATTTCTGCTGGAACTAGTACCTCGTTGTCTTTTTGACCCATTATAATCTCATATCTCCACCCGCTGGAATTAGCCTGCTACACTTATAGTCTCCTATACAATGTTTTGATACATCTTAGAATTGTCTTCTCAGTGATCACAAAACATACAGGCCCTAAGGCAACCAAGTGGCCCAAGCCATGATGTTCTCTCCTCCACGCTTCACAGTTGGGATGAGGTCTTGGTGTTGGTAGACAGTGTTCTTTTTCCTCTAAACATAGGGGGAAATTTATTGACACTGGTATTTTAATCTATCCACCGCCTGCATCAAAACGTCACAAAAGGGGAGGTGTATGCCTCTAAATACTTGTTGCACATCTGTGCAGGTCCATACACCAGAAATTAAATCTATGCCAACATGGGAGCTGGAGTAGATTTGAGGGATGAACTATGCCAGTTTTCTAGAGTAGATTATAATAAATGTGCTAGGCCAGCTTCCCTGATCCAAAACACTTTTTGGAAAAGTAGCAAGCAGGGTGCAAAGCCTACAAAAAGTCACAATAAGTTCCACTTTTGTCTCATCTGTCCATATAACATCTTCTCAGAGGCATTGTGGAACAGTCCAGGTGGTCTTGAGGAAACTTGAGATGGGCCACAATGTGTTGTTTTTTCTTGTTTTCTGTTTTTATATTAAAAGCTTCTTGCGAGGTGTTCTTCTATGGAGAGAAAATACATTGCATACCAAGAGCAAAGCCTTCTCTCAACTGTGAAGTATGGTAGAGAAAGCATCATTCTATGTGCTAGATGGAAAAATAATGTTTTATAGATGGCAGGAACGTGTATGGCATCCTTGTGTGGTTTGCTTTTCTCATGCAAGTCTTGCAGGAAAATCGCAACTAAATGGTGCATGCTGACATTTTCTCTGCACGGACAGATGGTACATGTGGAAAATCAGACATGTGAATTAGCCCATTGACTCTTCTGGGTCGGTGTTGAGTCCGGATGCTGTCCATTCTACACTCGGACAGCACCTGGATGTGAATACCCATCTGAATGAGTGACAGTATTATTTGTGCATTGTACAGTGGTGTTAGGCTACTTTCACACTGGTGTTTTGGTTTCCGTTTGTGAGATCCGTTCAGGGCTCTCACAAGCGGTCCAAAACGGATCAGTGGATAAGGATCCGCTCAGAATGCATCAGTGCTCCGTTCCGCCTCCATTCTGCTTTGGTGCCTGTCTGACAAAACTGAGCCAAACGGATCCGTTCTGACACACAATGTAAGTCAATGGGGACGGATCATTACAGGCATTGAACACCAGAAAATTGAAGAGGTACACTGAAGCACAAATCTACAAAGATAAAGGTAATTTTCCCAATTCTTTTGTAAACCCAGCAAGAGAATAGCCTGGTGGCTAACATCAAGATCTACTGATCTCGCTCTGATGTCTACTGTTTGACCACCATCGGCCTAAGAACTACGGCTTTTCAAATGTAGTCACTAAGTACTGGATACCAAGTAACCAGTTTGTGTCAGCGAAACAATCCATTGACCTGGTGTTATTTTCAGATTGGATGATAAACATAAAAGGCTGCAGTCAAATTCAGGGCAATGGCTGGAAATTCAGAACTCTGCATGTCATTAGAATGCTACTGCTGTTAAAGGGGGTGAGTTTGAGAACACAATGGGTTAATACTGTACTTTGTATGGAATTTCCTAATATATTTGGGTAAATTCACAAAGTGTCGTTATACACTGTAATGAGGAACCACAGTATACCAGCAGTAACCTGCAAACATCCAGCATTTTTTTGCGATGGATAAGAAAAGCATAAAAGGATCATGATAAAACAATGGGAAATAGCAGACAGATGGCAGAGGCTTTAAAAGAAGTGGATCTTTCAATGTACTGTTTAACCTGCTGTACAGACACTGAATCCTTAATTCTGCCTGAACTTTCAGCGTTCCCATTTATACTTCATAGCTCAGACAATAACCCGTCAGAGGGTAAAGGTAGTAAGTGTGGCAATTAGGATTTGAAAATCACAGAAAACCACCTTAATAAAACATAACCTTTAATATAATAATAAAATACACACACAAATATGAAAACAATAGAAAAAAAAAAACATATACTACTCTGGCTGATATTTGAAGTAGGTGGGTAGTGGTAGTTGATGATGGATGGATGGATATTTATATCCCTCCTGTAGACCCTGGGATGGCCTTGATATTGAGATAAAAATGCACCAATTATGTTGGTGAAAAAAAATTATGACTAGTAGCTAAAATATATCTCAAATGGTACCAAAAATAATAAACAGAAACTATGCCTCAATTAATCATGCACAATAGAAGAAAAGAAGTAGTGGATAAGATCTACAGAAATGGAAAGATATATAAGAGGTCGGCTAAAGAGGCCAGTATATGGGATATATTAGATGGTATCCATGTCCCGTTTCACCCCAATAGTTTAAGGGCTCACCAGGGGACCTAAGGATCTGTAAATCAAAGAAAGTAATCCACTGCAAGTAGCAAGGAGCGAAAGATGAAAAGAGGGGTAGCACAATTTCAAGAAAGATGTCGGCAGCAGATGTATAAATGTAAGGAGTGTCCTCAAACACCTGTTTCGATGCAGTCATGGACATAGATATATTTAGCAGGTAAGCAAATAAACTAAAAGATACAAGATGTCCCTATATCGGTAGACATCTATGCATTGTATGGACCGGCATCATTGCATATACTTGCGTGTCCAGTATGGAGAGTACAGGGCCAGAATATGATAAAATGTAGCCTGTTTGTCGCGTCTATTGCAAATGTCACCAATGTGATCAAAAATTGTTTTCTTAAACATTCTGCACGTCTTGCCCACATATTTAAAGCCACAATCACACTGGGCCAAATACATCACTCCAGTCGTGTTGCAGTTCACAAAACAACGGGCTCGGTATGTCCTGCTTCCACGGCTGTTGGCAAAATTATTTACTGTGGCAATAAACGAACATGCCTTGCATTTACCGCACCTAAACGTTCCTAGCTTTCTATTAGAGAGCCAGGTACCTTTATCCGGGGTCTCAAGGTGGCTATGTACCAGGGTATCCCCTAAGCTACGTCCACGCCTGAAGGTGATGGCTAGATGTTCTGGCAATAATTCCACTAGGTCTGGATCAGTCTTAATTCAAGACCAGTAGCAATCTGTTGTGCCTTTTCATAGGTATATGACATTTATAGAAAAATATCCTGATTATAGTGCATTTGAGATATAATAGGCCATGTGTGTTATATTCACCATTGTGTATGTAGGCCAAAAGAGTTTCATGGAAAGGACACAGTTCATGTACCAATCTGAGAAAAGTAATTCTTGTCTCCTTTTGGATTTATGACTTAGATAAGGGTATTCTCTGGACGCAGCTTGTACTAATTACCTCTACAGTTTGGTATCTATTAATGAAGCAGAATATCTGTAATATCTATATACACGTATAATCAACCTTAGTTTGTGTATATTATAATCAATAGGACATATGTATCGTTTTATATTGTTACGTATATTATTACATAGGACATTTATGTATCTGTTATCATATTTTATATATTTCTCACTAGGAACGCTTATACTCCTAAAGCATGGTGAGAAGAATTTAAAGTGTAAATGGTGAAAGAAATGAAAAAGCGCCCACCTAATCTACTGGACCCTCTTACAAATTGCATGGCCATGCGATAATAGATCTCCAGTGAAAAACCACAGATCCAGTTTGGAGCAGCGGACACCGCCGATCAGGTATCATCCTTGCCTGTTGAATCCCGCGATACTGTGACGTCATCGGCCTGAGACATGTGACGCAAGACGCCTGAATAGCCGGCATCGCTCGTCTCGTGGAAGGACCGTAAGACGCCACACAGCGGGACATACTACCAGGAACCAGGTAGGAACTGCCAAACTGTTGTTCTGGACATGGACCACGCCATTACTTACCTGTTTGGGTGGTTAACAAATAACTAGAAGAATTAAGCACCCTCGGAGGGACTGTTTATTATAGTGACTGTTTGCACCGGAGACAAGCTATTTATTATAAGTGATCTATCTGAGGAACTTTCAGGACGTCCCTATTGATGTGCGGTGTGTGGTATAGGAGGCAGTGGCAGTGACCGGACACTGCTACATATAAATTTCCATAGAGAGTTCTCCCTATTAAAGAGCTCTCTTTGAATACTAACACCCACACAGACTGTGGCAACAGGATTCTACCCCGACATCAGTTTATTATAGATATTGGTACCTATTCGCAACACTATATTCTATTCTATTTTATTTCTAATGTATTTTATATTGTGAATGGTGTGTAATTGTTTTACCCTTTTGACCGTGCAGGTCCTATCCTAAAAATAAAACATTCTATATACCGTATGACCTAGGTGTTGTGAGTGCTCACTCTCCCTCTTGTTTCAAGAATTTAAAGTGTAGACTGTGTTACGTCCGGGAAGATGTGTTATTTTAACTAACCATTAATCACCCATTGGAATAGCAGAGGAGGCACAGATATCTGTGAGAGTATAATGTCCATTATACTATTATCTGTAACATAAATTTGAGAGTATGGAAAAAGTCTAAATGGTGCTGAAAAGTCTGTGTTTTAGTTAGTTTTGTGTCAAAATTAATCCCTCAGCTCTAATTTAAGGTTCCAAAGGTCATGTGTATAGAATGTAAGATAAAGTCATATTTAGATATTTAACAGTTACTAGGATGATACTAATAGCTTAGGTAATAGTGTCACCTAGGGGTAAATGAGTAACATTACACCAACAGCAGAAATGCATTTTGGGTAATAAAGTGACATCACAGTCATTATCATATGTACACGCCTAGCCGACAATAATTGGAAAATTCCAAGCTCGGAAGGTGTGTCTAACTGATAAGTTTGTGATCATAAACCACACACAGATGATGGAAAGGAGGACAGCAACAGGAAAGAACAACAGGGAGCAACAGATGCCACAAAAACACTGAGAAAGAAAGGAAGCACACCCCAAGAGAAAAATCCAATGAAGAGAACAGACTTTAGAGCTGACTCCCCTTAGACTCTGCATATCAACTGCACTCTCATGTAACATATAATTTCATTATATGTAGTATTAATTGAATTAATTAGCCTGATATTTAGGAAAATCCACGCTTTATTGCGGATGTATGTTAGATTTGTACTACATCAATATTATTGCTATTCAGTAAAGATGCATATTACTGAATAAGAGACCTAATATTGATATCAGAGGGAATCTCTGATCCCTTTTGAGGGATTTAGGATGAAAGCTCTCCCATCTAAGGAGACTATTAGTCAAAGTTTTTTTTTACGATACAGAGTTGTCTTAATACAGTTATTTATGTTTCTCTCAATGCGTATATCTAGGAATGTTATGGAGTCGCATTGGAGTTCGAACGTTAAATACAAACCAATATGATTGGAATTTAAGACATCCATGAACTGTATAAAGTCAGTCTCAGTGCCAGACCACAGGAGTAAGATGTCATCTATAAATCTAGACCAAAGAGTGATGAATTTAGTCCATTGAGTAAAGTGTTCTGAAAATACCACTGTGTCTTCCCACCAGTCCAGGAGCAAATTTTCATAAGTTGGAGCACAGGGGCTACCCATTGCAGTGCCCCTGAGCTGGCGGTAGAAGCGGTTGCCAAAGACAAAGTAGTTATGGGCAAGTATAAAACTGAGCAGTCGAAACACAAAGTGTTGACAAATATCGTTCCATCTAGAATCCCCAAAATATTTGACAGCCTCCAAACCTTTGTTGTGAGGAATCGATGTGTATAGTGCCTCAAAATCAATAGAGGCTAACCACACGTCCGGTTCTATGGTAATACCCTCGAGTCGTTTCAAAAGATCAGTGGTATCCCGTAAGTAGGAGGGTAGGGATACCACAAAGGGACGGAGTATCTGGTCTATATATGTACCGGCATGATGGGTAAGACTATCTATCCCAGAGGCAATCGGTCGTCCCCTAAGGGGACTGGTCCCTCTATAGATTTTCGGAATCCCATAAAACGTGTCCATTTTAGGGAATGCGGATAGGAGGTATTCAAATTCCTTACGGTCAATTAGTCTACCTTCAAGGGCCTCTCTCCATAGGTGGGATAATTCAAGTGAATGGTTATTAGTGGGATCTATTTTAAATAACTCATAATTCTTGTCATCAGATAGCAAAGACAGACACATATACCTATATTGTTGGAGAGAGAGAACCACAATGTTGCCTCCCTTGGCTTTACCACTATATTTTTGTTTTCACGTAATTGTTGTAAGGCCTCCATTTCTCCAATGGTATAATTTTTATGAGACTGGGTTGGTACAAATTTTTCTCATTTGAGAACATGATCCCTTGATCTGTACTCACAATTGAAAAATGTTCACCAAAGAAAATTTCACATTACAGATTGTACTAAAAGCACGGTAAAGGGGACTGTATTATTTCCATAGTGCCTGAATCTTTTCAAAACGGAATATATTCCTTTTGAAGCTGAAAGCCCAGCAACTAGAAAACCCAGAAGAATTTTTTTTCTATGAATTTAATATAAATTTTAAAACTCCTGGCAAACATGATTAAAGGGAACATTTAGCTTAAATGGCTATTCCTATATCAGCCTTTCATGGTCGAGCTAGTAATATAAAATATAGGTATGAGGCGGCTCACTATAACTCAAAGGGGTGGAATATGGTGCTCAATCCAAACAAAGCGTACCCAACGCTTATAATGGAGGAAGAGTAAGTGAAAGTAGAGGGATGGCACTCAAAACATAAGTGATGTATGGAGGATAGGTTTATTCAAAGATTATTTATAAAGAATGGCTAAATGTGCCTAAAAAACAATGGCTGGGTATGCCTGAATAAAAATAGTATCATAAAGTGTGTCACTAATAGATGTGAACAATTTCATAAAGCAAATCGCTAGTAAATATATATATATCTGTAAGTATCCACACTTGTATTTAATATAAAATAACCATACTAGTAAGGCCCCATGCACACGGCCGTTGTTCACGGCCGTGTGCGGGCCGTGGAACCGCGGCCTGGATCCCTCCTGTGAGCTGGAGCGCACGGCGTCACTGGTTGCTATGACGCCGTGCGCTCCCTGCTGCCGCCGCAATACAGTAATACACTGGTATGATCTATACCAGTGTATTACTGTACTGTGCCGGCAGCAGGGAGCGCACGGCGTCATAGCAACCAGTGACGCCGTGCGCTCCAGCTCACAGGAGGGATCCAGGCCGCGGTTCCACGGCCCGCACACGGCTGTGAGACACGGCCGTGTGCATGGGGCCTAAAATGGTGGTTTAAATGTCAATTCATAAAAATCCTGTTGGAGAAAAATTCTGTTGGAAAAAAATCCCAATGATAAAAAAAAGGGGAGGTTATTATACACCTGTTGGAGAAGAGTCTATGGAAGGAAAGTCCAATCTTATGATGCAATATCCAGTGGAGGGAATGAATGTACAAATCCTGTTAATAATGGACAATGTCCTGAAATGTCAATTGTATTCAAGTCCTGTTGGAGGAAAAGACATCTGGTGGACTAATAAGATAAGTGTCTACTTGTAACCAGAGTTTCTTTACAGGTCCGATGTCATGAGCTGTATATATGAAAAAAACTACTGCTGTATAAGCAGGTACGTTACCCTCCTGTTAGTCGCTGGTGGAATGGTAAGCGGCTTCTGCCTGCAGAGCGGCGTGCACGTGTGAGTTACCCGCCCGCTGAGTATTCCGGCCGTGCGGTCTTCACTTCCGGCGACGTCACATGCGTTTGAAGCGGAGTTTCCCGCTCGAATTGGTGTTGGCTTACCACGTGGGAGTGGGTGGCGGGAAAATGCTGCAGTTTGAACAGGAGGGGAAGAAAAATAGCTCCGGAGCTTCTGTTAGGTTATAGGATCCTTTTCCTTTTTCCCATACGCGTTTCGGAGCGTGCTGCTCCTTCTTCAGTGGGAAAGGTCGAGCTAGCAATAACCTAAATAAGCGCCGGCCTGGGGTAGGGGGAATTGAGGAATCGGTCAAGCAGGCTGCACTCCGCTGTTTCCATTCACTGCTCCTCCCTGACAATCAGTACACTGGCAACTGTCGTGTTATATCCAGCAGATAGGCTGAATTAGGCTCTCTACAATTGAGTCCTTGTTTCCATGAAAAAGTGAAGACACAACACAGTGCTGTGTCCGTCATACAGCAGCACCAACATCAGACAGATCCCACTGACCTAGAATGGAGTCAATTTAATTCCGCCGAGGGGTCGGTTAC
This sequence comes from Bufo gargarizans, assembly GCF_014858855.1. Classification (NCBI taxonomy): domain Eukaryota; kingdom Metazoa; phylum Chordata; class Amphibia; order Anura; family Bufonidae; genus Bufo; species Bufo gargarizans. Next base: position 145,650,319 of record NC_058087.1, on the reverse strand, counting down.
CTGCATAAAGCTGTATTTTTCCGGTCAAGTGTGCCAGAATATGCAGCAGAAGCTCTGAATACTGTCTTCGATGCAGGCGTGTACATAGCCTTAGATGTGCATAAGAGCTAAATAAATACCATGCAGGTAACCTTGCATGCATGTATACATTGCCTATCCGGCTATAGCCAAACACTGCCCCTAATGTTCCCAGCACCTACAGAATATATTCATACTGCAACATATGCCACCAAAAATCCACTATCACACTTGATAGCCTGACAAAGTACCCTATAATTAGTACCCATAATAATTAGGGATGAGCGAATATAAAACTTCGTTCTAATACTATACGGAGCAGGAGCTCCATACAGTATTAGAATGTATTGGCTCCAATGAGCTGAACTCATTGCTTCGTGAAGTCTCGCGAGACTTCGGGTAATAACTTCATAAATTAATTTGTACTGTTAAAAACCATTTCCCGAACTTGGGTTTGGTTCCAAGGTACCACTTGGAACCGAACCCGAGAGTTTTTCTTTACAGTATATATCAATTTCTGAAGTTATTATGCGAAGTCTCGCTCCTGCTCCTTACAGTATTAGAACAAAGTTGTATGCTAATCGACTTTGGATGTTTCAGCTGAAGTCGATTCGCTCATCCCTAATAATAATTATAGTGCCAACATATTCCACAGTGCTTTACAAATGGGGAGGTGAGAGAAAGGAAAAATGATAATTAAAACAATGCACTCCGGTCTTAGTAAAAACCCCATTGGCGGAAGATCCATCCAATTATTAAGATGCCCATATGCCAGAACAGAAATATGCTCCAGTCAGGAGTTGGAGAAGAATTCTGGTGTAACGTGCACCAGTTTTCTGGTGCACATGTTGTTGAGTCCAGGCAAGGAGCTCCCAACCACCGTCCACCCACGCCCAACAAAATGTACAACTAGTGCACAATGTAAGTACATAACACCCAAACAGAGAGGTCGCTACTCAAAGGAGTTACAATTTAAATGAAATGGGAGGGATGACGCAATAGGTACACTGTGGTAATTTTGTCCAGGGGATTAGACACCTGCGTTGGCAAGGGATATCTGTATCTAAGGAGACGCTAAAACAAAAACAAAAAATCTTTATTTGTATTTTATTTTGTACTAAGACATTTAATGGGCATAGGGAAATTGCAAGGTAAATAAACCAAATCATGTGACTGCAGCATATGTGTTGACTGCCATTCACATTGGTATCACACTCTCACAAATGCTGGGTGGGTGGGTACTCCACCCCTTTAATGTATTGCCCACTGATTGCAGGAGTGTGATAGGAGGGGAAATGATAGCTACTAGAGCAGGTGCACCTATATGGCTGGAGCAAGTGGGGTATAAATACCTGCCAATCAGGTCCCCACAATATCCACCGAAAAATATAGGCTGCAGCTTCCCAGTGTCTCTAAAATAGCCAACACTGAGACCCCTCTAATAAGCTGACCAATGGCATTAGGTGAACCTGCTCTAGCAGCTATCATTTCCCCTCCTATCACACTCCTGCAATCAGTGGGACATACATTAAAGGGGGGGAGTACCCCCCCCCCCCCCAAGCATTTGTGAGAGTGTGATACCAATGTGAATGGTATGCAACATATATGCTGCAATCACATAATTTGATTCATTTACCTTTCAATTTCCCTATCCCCATTAAATGTTTTAGTACAAAAAATACAAATAAAGATTTTTTGTTTTAGCGTCTCCCTATGCAGCGACTCCTAATAGTTGGTAATTTTTGGAAATGCCTAATACCTTATCTGTTGGCTGTAAAAATATCAGTATCTAAGCCAACCCAGATTTTAAGTGCAAACTGATGTGACAAGGGGAGCTAGCTGAGGATGGAGTGGAGTGGAAATACTTGTAGTGAGGTCAGGTGGTGAATAGGCCATGGACTATGATAATGTGCTGTATGCCTCCTTGAATAAGTTCTTAAGGGGCACTTCACCTGGGAATGTTTCAATGTATATATCAAGATACCCCATATACCAAACTATTGCCAACATACATTGATAATCGTAAACACCTTCATATACCTATCATCTCACCATAGATCCTATACTCCCCCATGTAACCAAACACCTTTCTTTGAACACTCCTGAATAGGTAAAGAAGACTTTTTAGGGTACACCCATTTTTTATCCATATTATGTTTATCCAGAATAAAGAACAGATACAAAGAGTTTAAAGGATATGGACACTCTGGGGCAAATTTTCTTTTTTTATCATTGCAATTTCCTCATTTTGGGCTAAAGATCATATTTTAATTGTATCTTTATTAAAAATTGTCAATAGTTTTTCCTGTACAGCTTTTATTTTCAGTGCATCTGCAGACTTTAGTTCCCCTTCCTCAGTAAATCTGTTAGAGAGAGCTGCTCTGACTGCTCGATCTGTAGCCCTTATCTCTGAGCTCCTTGCAGCTTATAAACGCTGATTTAGGCTAAATTCTTTTCAAACTGATAATAATTTAGCTATAATGAATACTTATGAGCAGTCAGGAATGTATAGATAAGTGCTATGGATCAAGCCTTTAAAAGAGCTCTCTAACAGATTTGCAGAGAATGGGAAGCTTTGATCTGAAGATGCACTGAAAAAAGAAAGCTATACAGGAAATAAACTATGGACAATTTTTAGTAACATTCAATTGCAAAAAATTATTTTTAGCCCAAAATTTGTAGAAAAATAATGATTAAAAATTGCCCCAAAGGTATCCACAGCCTTTTAAAGATTCCCCAGTGTATACTTCTGATGGAAGTCATTGGCTCCTATAGTATATAAAAAAAAAAAAAAAAAACAGCACACCAAGCAGTATATGTTTTTGATGGGTGCCTCTAAATGTAGTCGGCTGAGTTATTCCATACAGCCCCAAAAAAAGGGTATACTGATGCACACTGATCCTGTTTTCAACACTCTTTTGGCCTCCATCAGGTCAATAGGGGGTCTATGTGTGACACATATTCTAGGAGCTTTCCAGGCGGATACAGCAAACAAGACACTGAAAATGTGTTGTGAAAACAGGCTTAGGGCTCTTTCACACTTGCGTTATTGTCTTCCGGCATAGAGTTCCGTCGTCGGGGCTCTATGCCGGAAGAATACTGATCAGGATTATCCTAATGCATTCTGAATGGAGTGAAATCCGTTCAGGATGCATCAGGATGTCTTCAGTTCCGGAACGGAACGTTTTTTGGCCGGAGAAAATACCGCAGCATGCTGCGCTTTTTGCTCCGGCCAAAAAAACTGAAGACTTGCCGCAAGGCCGGATCCGGAATGAATGCCCATTGAAAGGCATTGATCCGAATCCGGCCTTAAGCTAAACGTCGTTTCGGCGCATTGCCGGATCCGACGATTAGCTTTTTTAGAGTGGTTACCATGGCTGCCGGGACGCTAAAGTCCTGGCAGCCATGGTAAAGTGTAGTGGGGAGCGGGGGAGCAGCATACTTACCGTCCGTGCGGCTCCCGGGGCGTTCCAGAGTGACGTCAGGGCGCCCCAGGCGCATGGATGACGTGATCGCATGGCACGTCATCCATGCGCATGGGGCGCTCTGACGTCACTCTGGAGCACCCCGGGAGCCGCACGGATTGTAAGTATACCGCTCCCCCGCTCCCCGCTCCTACTATGGCAACCAGGACTTTAATAGCGTCCTGGCTGCCATAGTAACACTGAAAGCATTTTGAAGACGGATCCGTCTTCAAATGCTTTCAGTACACTTGCGTTTTTCCGGATCCGGCGTGTAATTCCGGCAAGTGGAGTACATGCCGGATCCGGACAACGCAAGTGTGAAAGAGGCCTTAGGATCTAATGCTAGTTTTGACCTTAAAAGGAAAATCTGTCAGCCCGATTTTGGACTATTAAAAAATAAAACAGTGATCTGGGCTCCTTATCTGCAGCACCACTCATGTATTACTGCCGATAAGGAGTCCAGATCACTATTTATTTATTTTTTTACTGCCACTGGTTCCTCCGCTTTCAGCACTCAAAGCTGCACTGAAATACACAGTCTGGACTGCTGTACTAACATAATAGAGAGGACTGACAATGTATTTTAATGCAGCTCTGAGTGCTGACAGCGGGATAATAGGGGGCAGTGGGAAAATAAAAAATAGTGATCTGGACTCTTTAGCTGCATTACTGTAGATTATGGTCCAAAAGCAGGGTAACAGATTCCCTTTAGAACAAAACAAAAAAAATAAAAGAGAACTGCTAAGGATTTCTACATAGAGCTGAACAGCCATCAATATTCTAGCCGCCTGAAAAATTCTGCAATGCCAAGATTTGTTACGAAGAAACTTCACCCTAAAGTAAACAATTCTGAAGATTTCGATCAAATGCTTGGACTCTGAATAATAAAATAGCTGTATTCCTGCCTGGAGGAGATGCCATAAACACTACCGGGAACTTGTAATGCTTTCTGATGCAACACCCGTGTGCAACGAGATAAACTGCATAAATAAGAATTTTTCTGAAATGCATTTTATCATGGCAGCACACAAGCCACAGCCGGGTGCCATTCAACGGCTCAGTCCCTGGGTCCAGTGGTTAAACAAATATGCAGCTGGCTTCAAACAACCGCAAAGTTAAGAGCAGCAGAACAAGCATTTGATGGTATAAGTGGGCACAGCTTCCGCCGAGTACACTTATATCAGGATTTTAGTCCTAATTCTTCCACTCAGTCAGCTTTTACTTGGATTTATTGACAGAATATATTTCCATCTACTTCACTGGTCTGGTAACGGGCAGAACAAATCCTTCTTCCATTTCATTCATGTGTTCTTCGACGGGGACACATTAGATGGACATTCTGAGAGGGGACACCATAACAAACAGAATTATCCAGGCAAATGAGGATTTTTTTTTTATGCATTCAATTTAGAAGCATTGTTAGTTTTTTTGTGAACTAACAGGAAAATATAACATTTAATCCAGGGACAAGCCCTTCAAAGGGTCTGTCTGGCAACCAATAACTGTTCAAAAAAAAATTAAAGGGGCTGTCCGAGTTATGGAAAAAAAAAAAAGATACAGTTTTAGGCAAAAAAATAAATCTATTTTCTCATTTCCCTGGTTCTCTTCTGGCCATTTGTTTATTTGCAATAAAAACAATCTCTGCCCCTCCGCCTGTTCTGCTAAGGGAGTGAATACAAGTGCTGCCCTGAATGACATGTCTGCCTGCTGGGAGACTCTGCAGCATGTTGTATGTGTAGAACTACAAGTCCCAGCTGTACAATGACACTGCTAAGGTAGTGAATACAAGTACTGCCCTGAGTGATGTCTGCCTGCTGGGAGACTCAGCAGCATGTTGTATGTGTAGAACTACAAGTCCCAGCTGTACAATGACACTGCTAAGGTAGTGAATACAACTGCTGCCCTGAGTGACATGTCTGCCTGCTGGGAGACTCAGCAGCATGTTGTATGTGTAGAACTACAAGTCCTAGCTGTACAATGACACTGCTAAGGGAGTGAATACAACTGCTGCCCTGAGTGACATGTCTGCCTGCTGGGAGACTCAGCAGCATGTTGTATGTGTAGAACTACAAGTCCCAGCTGTACAATGACACTGCTAAGGTAGTGAATACAACTGCTGCCCTGAGTGACATGTCTGCCTGCTGGGAGACTCAGCAGCATGTTGTATGTGTAGAACTACAAGTCCTAGCTGTACAATGACACTGCTAATACACATAGGATCTTCCCCCTACCTGCAATGCTCTGCAGAACTTCTCTTTCAGCTCATGTGCCCAGCATTTGTCTCCTCACTGCCTGCAGCTATACAGTAAATACTTCAGCCCTGAGTCTGTGCAGCTGAAGGGGTTAAGAATCCTGGGAGAGTTCAATAAGCAGCAGTCGGCAGTGCAGGGGGGCATGGCCAGCACAGTGATGTTGTGTACAGATCTCTCAGGCTGGTGCAGGCATCACAGGTCATGTGACCCTCAGTGAAATCTGAGAAACCAGCCACTGGAGATAAAGTGAGTTAATTGGAAAAATGAAACATTTGCCTAGTTAGAAACATAGAAAGAAAAAAATAATAATAACTTAAAATCTAAAAATAAAACGAGGTAAAGGTAAAAAAAAAAAAAATGTTCCTTATGTCTTCATGTCCTTTGATCCTTTTTCTGCCTTATTTTGTAATCAAAACTGTGTAAATTATTTTATGTGTGTACCGGAGGATCATTGTCTCCTCCCTTTTCCTGTTCTGGCTGTAAGGCAACTGGCTGCAGAAGAAGCCTTTCCCAAGTGCTCTGTGTGCAATAAGAGACCAGAAATACTAAGTCCAGTCTCTTGGATAAGCTCTAGCTCTCATGCTTCTGCCAACCAAAAATTTAAGACATCAGGAAGAAATGACCACTTCTGATCTCAGCAACAGTTCAACACAGTTTGTTTTAGGAACATGCACAAACATGCAAACATTGTGGGAAAGTATTCTCGGTTACAGATTTAGTGTTACTTCAAAAGTTTTCCAACTTTTTAGATTTCTTTTTTATTCTCACCCCTCCCCACTGCCTCCTTCCTGCCACCTGGTTCTGGCTCCTTCAGTTCATTGCTCTGTTTTGCCCGCTCTGGTCCCCACATGCAAACGTTTGGCATGGATTGTGTCATGAATGCCTCTGCCAACTGGCCACAATGGCATGCCTGACCCAGTGACATGCCGCATGGGGGATACATCACCTCTGGGGCCAGTCATCGGTTGAAGGCGGTACATGTTAAAGAGGACCTTTCACCGATTATGACACTGTGAACTAAGAATACAGACATATACAGCGGCGCCCGGGGATCTCACTGCACTTACTATTATCCCCGGGCGCCGCTCCGTTCTCCTGCTATGCCCTCCGGTATCTCCGGCCACTAAGTTATAGTAGGCGGAGTCTGCCCTTGTTCTTCTGTAGCGCTGGCCAATCGCATTGCAGAGCTCACAGCCTGGGAGAAAATAACCTCCCAGGCTGTGAGCTCTGCGCTGCGATTGGCCAGCGCTAGAGCAGAACAAGGGCGGACTCCGCCTACCATAACTTAGTGACTGAAATCTCTGCCTACTATAACTTAGTGAGCGGAGATACCGGAGGGCATAGCAGGAGAACGGAGCGGCGCCCAGGGATAATAGTAAGTGCAGTGAGATCGCCGGGCGCCGCTCTCCATGTCTGTATTCTTAGTTCACATTGTCATAATCAGTGAAAGGTCCTCTTTAAATCCCATCTGTGCTAGAAGTTTACATCCGGGAAACAGAGCGCAGTGTGAAGAGAGCGGTGGACAGAAAGAGCAGGAAGAAGATGGAAAACTTGGTTAAAAAACAAACTGGAAAATCCTTTTAAATAACAGGTAGGTATCCACAACATGTCTACTTTATAAGATTACAAAACCACATGTTGTAGGACACTAAAACTCAAACACTAGCAACAAAAACATTATATTATATCCTTCCAATGCCAAATAACAAATCTTCTATTTATCCCCCTTCTTTTCATAAACCTTGTCCTTACGGATGACCTTACACTGCTTCTTACCTGATAGACGTGAAAGCCGTGGGTAGATTTACCTCGTAGGAAAACCGAGGGTATCCAAACATTTACAAGGGCACGGTGTGATCTGTAACAGAGATAAAGAGGTAAAGCTCACTGACATTTACAGAAATGGATGAGGAATAAGCCTGATATTTTGTCTACTGGAACAAATAAAAAAAATGGCGCAATAATAAACTAGAATCATTATGCAGATATGAGGCCTTGAGAGTCACGAGGGGAGTAGGAGGCCTTGAGAGCCACAGACAAACGAGAACATCAGAACCCGCACTTCCTGTGACACTTAATGAGAGCAGTGAATGCAGAGTGGCCTCTTCTAGTGTTAAGAGCTCCTTTCTCTGATAAAATGAGTTTTTACACCAGAAAACATCGTTATGTTTGATAATCAAAAGAAAAATACTGGATGTTAAAGGAAAGTCTACTTTCTCCATTTCCTGCACGCCTACATAAGTAAGTGTGTCCAAGTAGCACAAGGAAGGGAATTGGAATTTCCGCTGACAATTATCACACCTCATAACAAGACTGCTTGTGGACGGCTCATGAATGATGTCAATAGTCCTAGACAATCTGAAGTCTCCTGTGTCATTATTAGGAATATTCTGTACACAACGCGGTTGCTTAAAGGGAACCTGTCACCTGGATTTTGGGTATAGAGCTGAGGACATGGGTTGCTAGTTGGCCGCTAGCCCATCCGCAATACCCAGTCCCCAAAGCTCTGTGTGCTTTTATTGTGTCAAAAAAACGATTTGATACATATGCAAATTAACCTGAGATGAGTCCTGTCCCTGACTCATCTCATGTACAGGACTCATCTCAGGTTAATTTGCATATGTATCAAATCGTTTTTTTTTACACAATAAAAGCTCACAGAGCTATGGGGACTGGGTATTGCAGATGTGCTAGCGGCCAACTAGCAACCCATGTCCTCAGCTCTATACACAAAATCCCGGTGACAGGTTCCCTTTAAGGTGCATTTACACCAACAGATTATCTGACACATTTTATGACTCATCACTGGTCAGATGTCCGTTTACACACAGAGATATTCTGTTATACACACAAACTATTGGTCTGATTGGAAAGAAATTGGTCAGATAATTTGTTGGTATAAATGCACCTTTAGACGTTTTTGTGATAAGCAGCAGACCTCATCTGTTGTATGACTTTTTGATGAATATGACACAGAATATGGAGAGGAACATGGCTTTGCAACGGGCACCTGCACAGTTGAGTTACATTATTATGACCACCAGCTAATATAAAGAGTAACCGCTGTGTGCAGCTTGGACAGCAGCTAGACCGGCTGGGAGTGACTCAATAAGGTCCTGGTAGGTTGTCAAAGGTATCTGGAGCCATGCTGTGCTGGAGAGTGCGTGGGTGGAAGATCCATAGAAGAAACATGGCACTCAAGGCGGTCCCACAGATGCTGAATTATTGGGTTTGTTTGGGTAATTAGGGGGCCAGGGTAGTATTTGGAAGTCTTGGTCATGCTCTTCCAACCAATTTCAGACATTTCTAGCCATGTGACATGTCGCATTGTCTTTATGGAAGAACCCATCTGCCCCAGAGAAGACAATCTCCATGTATGGGTGTATGTGATTTGCAAGGATGCATTCATATCCAAACCAGTTGCGAGTGCCTTCCATATGGATGAATAGGCCCAGAGAATGCCACAAAAACCTTCCTCAGACCATAACTCTGCCACCACCAGCTTGTGTTCTTCCAGCAATGGTTTCAAAGTATTTGTTCTCTGATGTTTCTCGCGTGACACGTCAACATGCTTCAGAGCTTCCCCATACACAGTAAGGTTCACTGAACTGTTGTCTTAGACACACGTCTGGTAGCTCCTGCTTCATTTTGGCGGTGAGCTTCTCCCCTGTAGTGTGTCAGTCTGTCCTTGCACACCTTTGTAGCTGATGTTCACCTCTAACATCAATGGCACGTGGTGCTCCGAAGTTTCAACGCTGCTTATTCACAATGGTGGCATTTCTGCACTCACCATACACTTTCACCACAGCAAAACAAGAACAATTTCCAAACTGCGCAGTTTCAGAAATACTGCCACCCTTGGCCCAAAAGTCAACAATCATCCTTTTTAGCAACTCAGATAAATTGCCCCTTTTACCTATGACAGCAATGAGGGATATGTGTGCACACCGTATATAACCACCAAGCCAGCTCACCACACGTGACTTCCTTCATGAGCTAAGTGCTGCTGATGCCAAAAGTAGAAAGTGGTCATTTATAATGTCTTGACTGTGTAGTAATCCATTTATCGACTAGTATAAAACATACGGCATACTAGGGTGCTGTCTTTGGTTAACCTCGGTTTGTATACGAAGGAAATGCATCATTGATAATTCCCTAATCTCCATCTACTGCCTGAATCACTTTCGGTACAAGCAGGTGTGATTTGGAGACATGGGCAAAGCATCTGTTAAAAATAACAATGGAGATTTTATTTAGATATTTCCACTATGACAAAAGAGAAATTTGATTTCCCAAAAGCTGCTTTTCTTTGTTATCCAAATTGTTCCTACTCGGAACTGAAGGAATTCAGGTGGTGGAAGCATCAGTATATATGTCCACCCTTACCTTTCAGCAAATTTCCTTAACAAACCCCAAATTCTCACTATACAGTATAAATTAATTAATTTGTACATGCTAGAAAAGTCCCTTGAATGGCTGAAACTCACATTACAAGCACTGGGTGGCCACATAGTTTATAACAACTCTCCACAGAGTCCCGCTATACTGTTTTCACAGCTGGACATCTAGCGCCACTTATCTAAGGATATGCTGAGCCAAGAGGAAAGGTAACAAAAGACACATATGTAAGCGGTCACACTCTTCAGTAAAGTGTATGGGAGGCTCACTTGGGTGGTTCCACACTACGTGGTAAGTTACAGAGGACCCCCTTCTATATTCCAAATTTGATATTTATACAAATACAGTTGAATGGTCACAACCTTTGAGAAATGTCTAGTTCTCCTGTTATCAGTTGGGAAAAGGCAGCAGAAGCTGAGAAGACAAAGAAAAGTAGACTTCACCTTTACTAATGATGGCCTAGCCCCAGGATAGACCATCAGTATCTCAGTGGTAAAGGTCCAACACTTATCACTTTTGCCAATCAGCTGTTTCAGAGCAGCTCTGGTGCTAAAACTACATAACTTCCCGTGCTATGCATTGGAAAGAGATTATAACTGCGGCCCTGCTATCATTTACTTCAGTGGGAGCAGCGCTGTAGAAACCATGGATGGAGCTGTGTAGTTCTGAAGCTACTTTGAGACATCTCATCATCAGGGGGTAAGGAGGATCACATGGCTTATCCTGAGGATAGACCATCATTAGTAAAGGAGTGTACAACCCTTACAAGGGTCCTGAGTATAGCGGCAACCCTTTCTCCTACAGAAGATGTGAAGTGAAGGTTTTGACACGTTGTTGAGTTTGTCACAACGAAGATGCAATGCATACACATTACGATAACATTGAAGCCAATGGGGAAATTCAGATATGAGACTCAGATAACAAAGCTATTCTAGTGATCAACAAGGATCTTCTGACAGGGGCGTAGCTATAGGGGGTGCAGAGGTAGCAGTCGCTACCGGGCCCAGGAGGCTGAGGGGGCCCAAAGACCCTTGTGCTGCATAAGAAGACACACAAAGCACTGAGGGAAGGGGGGCCCAAGCCTAAGTCTTGCACCAGGGCCCATGAGCCTTTAGCTACGCCCCTGTCTTCTGACATGTCTCAATGATGTATCAATGACATGCCACAAGATAATTTGGTGGTAGAAGGAGATGAAACGTGTGTAGGGACATCTGACATCACTGTAAGGAATGGGATCATTAGGCAGTACAGCCAGATTGTCAGACCTGACATAGTTGTTCATAGCTAGAGTACCACTGTGCTCTCACTAAAATAAAGTGGCTTAAATGGAAGGAAATGCTCAAAAGCCCCAAACACTGTAGCGTGTTTATAACCGGGGGAGCACTGCCTCCGCATGCGATCCGTTGCTAGCGGCAATCCCCAGCAAAAAATGCATACAATGGAGGATGTCAGCAGCGGACCACATGCACCACAAAGACATTCTACACAAGATGGAGTACTGTGTGGATGAAAATATACAAATACATAAATCACTGCAAAAGGTGCACTACAATGATATGCAACTGACAATACTGGCTAATCCCTCAGGCTGATGTTAAAAACTGAGACTTTAGCCAATGTATTCTAGCCAGGAACACAACGGAGCCCTTTTGCACCACCGTCAAGATATCTCAGTGTGGCATGGGTCCTACCACTAGACTACCTATGGTGTGTGAACACAGTCTGAATGGTGCTAAGATCTAGATTTAGGCCAATTTATTTTAGTGATTTTTCTTTATACCGTATGAATGGAATGTGGCATTGCGCAATGCTGGTAACATTCTAGTGCACCTGGTAGCCTGTGTCACTTGGCCTGTTATAGGTGGGGCATGCAGCCCTATTCCTTCTCCCACTGCATGAGTGATCTCACTATGGAGGTACAGTCATGTGAAAAAATTAGGACACCCTTTGAAAGCATGTGGTTTTTTGTAACATTTTTAATAAAAGGTTATTTCATCTCCGTTTCAACAATACAGAGAGATTAAAGTAATCCGACTAAACAAAGAAAACTGAAGAAAAGTCTTTTCAAGATGTTCTGTAAATGTCATTCTACAAAAATGCCTATTCTAACTGAGGAAAAAGATAGGACACCCTTGCCCCTAATAGCGAGTGTTACCTCCTTTGGCTGAAATAACTGCAGTGAGACGGTTCTTGTAGCCATCTACCAGTCTTCGACATCGGTCTGAGGAAATTTTACCCCACTCCTAAATGCAGAACTTTTTCAGCTGTGAGATGTTTGAGGGGTTTCTTGCACGTACAGCCCTTTTCAAGTCACCCCACAGCATCTCAATGGGATTCAAATCTGGACTTTGACTTGGCCATTCCAGGACTCTCCATTTCTTCTTTTTCAGCCAATCTTTGGTTGATTTACTAGTATGTTTTGGGTCATTGTCATGTTGCATGGTCCAGTTCCGCTTCAGCTTTAATTTTCTAACTGATGGTCTCACATGTTCTTCAAGCACCTTCTGATACACAGTAGAATTCATCGTGGATTCTATGATGGTGAGCTGACCAGGTCCTGCTGCAGCAAAGCAGCCCCAAACCATGACACTTCCACCTCCATGCTTCACAGTTGGTATGAGGTTCTTTTCTTGGAATGCTGTGTTTGGTTTACGCCAAACATGTCCTCTGCTGTTGTGTCCAAATAATTCAATTTTGGACTCATCTGTCCAAAGAACATTATTCCAGAAGTCCTGGTCTTTGTCAACTTTATCTCTGGCAAATGTCAGTCTGGCCTCGATGTTTCTCTTGGAAAGCAAAGGTTTCCTCCTTGCACACCTCCCATGCAAGTTAAACTTGTACAGTCTCTTTCTGATTGTAGAGGCATGTACTTCTACATCAACAGTAGCCAGAGCCTGCTGTAGTTCTCGAGATGACACTTTAGGGTTTTTGGAGACCTCTTTTAGCATCTTGCGGTCTGCTCTTGGGGTGAACTTGCTGGGGCGACCAGTCCTGGGCATGTTGGCAGTTGTTTTGAAAGCCCTCCACTTGTAGACTATCTTCCGGACAGTGGAATGGCTGATTTCAAAATCTTTTGAGATCTTTTTAAATCCCTTCCCAGACTCATAGGCTGCTACAATCTTTTTTCTGAAGTCCTCTGACAGCTCTTTTGCTCTCACCATGGTGCTCACTCTCACTTCAACAGTCAGGAGCACACCAAACTAAATGTCTGAGGTTTAAATAGGGCAAGCCTCATTCAACATGCAGAGTAACGATCTACTAATTATGTGCACCTGGTGTGATATACCTGTGTGAGATCTGAGCCAATTTAAGAGGGAATACATGTGAGGGTGTCCTATCTTTTTCCTCAGTTAGAATAGGCATTTTTGTAGAATGACATTTACAGAAGATCTTGAAAAGACTTTTCTTCAGTTTTCTTTGTTTAGTTGGATTACTTTAATCTCTCTGTATTGTTGAAACGGAGATGAAATAACCTTTTATTAAAAATGTTACAAAAAACCACATGCTTTCAAAGGGTGTCCTAATTTTTTCACATGACTGTATGTGGGAGCTGGGCTGTGAGTTAGATCTTAGCACCATTCAGACCGTGTTCACACACCACAGGTAGTCTAGTGGTAGGACCCATGCCAGACTGAGATACCTTGACGGTGGTGCAAAAGGGCTCCGTTGTGTTCCTGGCTGGAATACATTGGCTAAAGTCTCAGGGCCAGATTTATCATGACTCTGACAGCTCACTCCACTTTAACATATGGCTAAAGTCAGATTTAGCAAAGTCAGATTTATGATCGGCCCTTTAAGACTGTAATAAATGTGGTTTGACGGTAGCTGTTTTTCCATCAGTAAGCAGCTTTACAAAAGTCGCACATCTTTACGAAAAAGTCGCACGTTTTTATGAAAAAGTCGCATGTTCTATTACAAAGTCTCATAAGATAAGCATGGTCCTCACTGGAGTGAAATTGCAACTTTTTTGCGACTTTTTTAAATAGTCCCAATAGTAAATCTGTCTAGAGATTCATTAACATAAGAAAACACACCCACTTTCAGAAAACTGGCGAGCATAGTGCAGAGCAGAAAAAAGTCGCAAATTTGTGCGCAGTTTAAGCGTTTGGGACTTTTTTAGGGACTTGTTCACTCCATTATTCTGACCTGAGCTAATGATAAATCTGGCCCTCAGTTTTTAACATCAGCCTGGGGGATTAGCCAGTATTGTCAGTTGCATAACATTGTGGTGCACCTTTTGCAGTACCACTGCGCTGACAAAAGTATGAGTGTACTTTCACATGTTTCTGTCACATACTGTAACATAGCAAATATACTGCATAGTTGATTTAAGAGTGACTTCTATGAAAAGTTAGAAAAGCACTGAGCTTTGGTGGCTTCACAGGAAAAAGTTCTTAAACTTACATTTCAAAGTCTGACAAACTCTGGTCCTCAGATGTTTGACTCAAATCTCCAGGGACCTAGGATGACAAAAACGGAATACATTATAATGTGCATCCAATTAGGTTTTATTGAAATCGGTTTTCTAGAAAAAAATATATATACGGTACAGGTATATCTTTAAAAAAAAAACTAAATCAATATTAAAAATCCCTATTAAAAATAGGTTGTCCACTCAAAAGAGACACTTCATTATGCCCCATTAGGGCATACTATCCTTACAGGCAGGGGATGCCAGCTAAAGGTCGATTTTTAGAGTGAGTGTTTATATTGAGGACAGAAGCATAGTGCAGCATGATGGCTGAGTCAAGGTCCAGGGTTCTAATCTGACCAAGGTCTACATCTGCATGGAGTTTGTATGTTCTCTCTGTCTTTATGTAGGTTTCCTCCAAGAACTCCAGTTTCTTCCTACACTATAATATAGGTTAACTGGCTCCCTCTAAACCTAACCCTAGTAGGTGTTGAGGTGCCAATATAGCAGCCATTGACTCCCAATATAACAGCAAGAATTTACAAGCTATAAGTTCTTTGTGAGGGAAAAGCACATTACAGATGTTGGTGACCAGCTTGTCATTTGGAGGAAGCTACTTAACATAAGATGAAAGTAATGAGTGGACAACCCATTAAAGGGCATCTGTCAGCAGGTTTGTACCTATGAAACTGGCTGACCTGTTACATGTGCGCTTGGCAGCTGAAGGCATCTGTGCTGGCCCCATGTTCATATGTGCCCGCATTGCTGAGAAAAGCGTTGCAGGGCGTTGGCATTACTCTAGAGCAGTGATGGTGAACGTTTTAGAAGCCGAGTGCCCAAACTGCAACCCAAAACCCACTTATTTATCGCAAAGTGCCCACCCTGAATATTACAGTCCAGTAAAGAAAAAGTAAAGTCCAGCTTCTAAAATGATTGATCCTTTATTTAATGCGGTTAAAAAAATCTGTTTCCAAACAACACAGAGTACGCGGTCTACGCGTTTCGGACCCTACAATCCTGGTCCTTACTCATGACCGCGTATCCCATGTTGTTTGGAAACAGATTTTTTTAACCGCATTAAATAAAGGATCAATAATTTTAGAAGCTGGACTTTACTTTTCCTTTTCAAGTTGATTCATCCGGGTCCGGGATCTGTCCATGCTTCGAGGTTTATACGTGCAGGTGACCGCTGCTTTGTTTTAAATTGTACAGTCCACTATAGTATATCTTCCATGTACTTTATCATTTAGCTATAATAGCCTGCCTACATTCAGTGCGCTGCCTGTGCTGTTCATAGTGCGCCCTATCTATCGGTACACCATAGACTTTTTCCAGGGTGCCCACAGAGAGGGCTCTGAGTGCCGCCTCTGGCACCCGTGCCATAGGTTCGCCACCACTGCTCTAGAGGCTCTGCTCTCTCTGCAACTGCTGCTCCCTGTGACAGGGTCAGGAAGCGAAAATATCATCACGTTTTTTACGTCTTTGTTGAATCCCTGTGCTGCCAGAGAAAGCACCTAATTTATGACGAGGCTCCCTAAATAAATTAGGACCACAGCCGGCAGTGCATGCACCTGGAATAAAAAATATTCCAGTCCCCGACTGCATTAGTTTTCACTCCACTTGTATGCCTATTCCCAGACATAAAAGACAGTAAATGTGTTGACCCGGACCTCACCGCATCCCTGATGGTGCAAAAATGCCCATGTAAAAAAAATATTGCAATTTTTGGGTACAAGTCAGTTCATAAAATTTCTGACCTCTTAGATCAGCCCTTGTCAACTGCAATTAGAGATGAGCGATTGGATTTGTTTGAATTAAATTAGTTCAAATATCAGCCTCCTTGACCAGTGAGGGGTTGGTCCTGCTGTTTAAGAGACTCCCCCCCCACATGATTGCCTGGACTACTTATCATTAGAAATGCGCAAAGTTTTGAAAAATTTGATTTGCCAGCTTCATCAAAGTTTGACAAGAAATTATAATGATTACAAATTAATTTGTCACGGTTCACTATTTCAAAACCGCATTCAGCCTATCAATCAATGGGACAGTTTCTAACGGACGTTAAAAACTGTAAAACACTAGTGCAATATGGCATTTTGTGTTAAAAATCACTCACTTCATCCACTTGCTCGTGCAGAGGCAGTCCACTCCTCTCTTGATTGAAAAAGACCTGCGCTGAGCATGATGACATCACCACGCACTCCCAGTGTGATCAAGTGGTGACGTCATCGTCACCACATGATCAAGCTAGGAGAGGGCAGTGAAGTCATCACGGCCAGCGCAAGTCCTTCGGCAGGTCTTTTTTAATCAAGAGAGGAGCGGACTGCCTCGGTGTGTGTTTTTTCCCCCCGTTCTTTCTGAGACAACTCCGGTTGCCAATTTAGAAAAAATTATTCAGTACCACAAAGCACCAGGACATTTGGCTTAGTTTAGAATAAAATTTTTCCTAAAATTCGGACGGAATTCCATTTCGGATGCTTCGCTCAACACTACTTCTCATCCTACGTCAGAAGATAGGAGGCAGTTTGAGCCTCCACGGGGGAGCCCAACTTTATATTTACCGGTACTCTCAGATTTTTGGAATGGGGTGTGTGACGATTAGGTGTCCACAATGTACAAAATTAAGAAGGTGCTTTGTAGAACAACCTTACATAAAACAACATCTGATTTTGTGACTCAGGAGGGCTGGGCCCCTGCTGTGAACCTGTTTTAAGAAATCTATAAACTCAATACCTTTATGACTTCTAAAGACACCATTTTTTGAAATTCTATCCTCACCTCAAGCAGTCCTCTCTGCTGTCCTCTTTCCTCATTTTCCTCACAGTGAAACGACTGCACATTTGAAAATGTAAAACCGCTATGTGTTTGGCTCTGAGACACTAAAAACTGCAGTCTACCCCATGAGGATGATGGATAACGCTCTTACTGAAGAGGTAAGCAAGCAATAACCGTGCCCTGCTAGAAAATCACTGTCAGATGATTCCAAATAACTATCACATCTTCCAATCTACCTGGATTTATTCGTAATCTACAGAGAACGCATTCAACTTTAATGACTCAAATTGCTGAATATTTAAATGCTGCATTATACATCAGGCAAGTAAGGAAAGTGGGGTTTGAACCAAAAAAAATTGGCTTGAAGTAGAATATGCAAAGCACGGCTCAGATATATTATTCACGTGAAGGTTCGTTTAGGGGCATCTTACCTGTAAGTAGGCTGCTTTGCTGGGTATTATATAAGGCCTGAATACAGAATGCATAGTAAAATTACGCTGGAAGGGTTAAAAAATAATAATAATAATAATTTAACTCACCTTAATCCACTTGCTCGCGTAGCCCGGCATCTCCTTCTGGCTCCTTTGCTGAACAGGACCTGGGGTGAGCATTAAATACATGAACAGGACCTGTGATGACGTCACTCCGGTCATCACATGTTCCATCACATGATCTTTCACCATGGTGATGGATCATGTGATGACTGTGACGTCACCAAAGGTCCTTTTTACTGCACAAAGCTCAGATGAAGACAGAAGGAGATGCCGGGCTACGCGAGCAAGTGGATTAAGGCGAGTTACATTATTATTATATATTTTTTAACCCCTCCAGCCCTATTGTACTATGTATTCTGTATTCAGAATGCTATTATTTCCCCTTATAACCATGTTACAAGGGAAAATAATAATGATTGAGTCTCCATCCCGATCGTCTCCTAGCAACCGTGCGTGAAAATCGCACCGCATCCGCACTTGCTTGCGGATGCTTGCGATTTTCACGCAACCCCATTCACTTCTATGGGGCCTGCGTTGCGTGGATTATCGCACCGCAACGCACAAAGAGGAGCATGCTGCGATTTTCACGCAACACATAAGTGATGCGTGAAAATCACCGCTCATGTGAACAGCCCCATAGAAATGAATGGGTCGGTATTCAGTGCGGGTGCAATGCGTTCAACTCACGCAGCGCATCCGCGCGGAATACTCGCCCGTGTGAAAGGGGCCTAAGGGCTTATTCACACGACCGTTTGAAAGGGCCCGCATCCGGGAATGAGATTAGGCCCATTCATTTCAATGGGGCCTCAGAAGATGCAGACAGCACGCGGTGTGCTGTCCGCATCCGTAGTTCCATCCGCGGTCTTTCAAAAAATATAGAGCAGGTCCTATTCTTGTCTGAAATTGCGGACAAGAATAGGCATTTTCTGTATAGGGCTGGCATTTTGCGGAACATACATGGGCCATTATCCGTGTTTTGCAGATTCGGCACTAATACACTTCAATTTAAATTAAGTGTTCAGTCTTTTTGGCCGGAGAGAAAACTGCAGCATGTTGCGGTATTATCTCCGTCCTGAAATGGCAAAAAGACTGAACTGAAGACATCCTGATGCATCCTGAACGGATTGCTCTCTATTCAGAATGCATTAGGATAAAACTGATCAGTTCTTTTCCAGTATTGAGCCCCTAAGACGGAACTCAATGCCGGAAAAGAATAACGCTAGTCTGTAAGTACCCTTAGTCTGTTAACGTAACCATGGCAACTTCAGAGCAAGCAGCAAGGTAAACAATATTAATACTACTACAACCATTAACAATCAATATCTGATTGTTGGGGATCTGACTCCAGGCACCCCCACCGATCAGCTGTTTGAAAAGGCTACATGGCTACACACTCCCCACAGCATACTAAGTACAACGCCACACACTATATAGCGGCTGTGCTTGGTATTGCAGCCCAGGGCCATTCACTTAAAGGGTTTCTGTCATGAGAAATAACATTATGTAGCTGACTGACATGAGCGATGTGCTAATGTCAGCAGTACATAACAATGTGCTTTATAACTGCCTGCCTGCCGCCGTTCTCTTAAAATAAAGCCTTTAAAAATATGCTAATGAGCCTCTAGGTGCTATTAGGGTGTTGCTTCAGCACCTAGAAGCTCGGTCTACACACCCTTTGGCCCGCCCAGGTCCAGTTGACTTTCGAGTTCTCCTCAGTGTCCCGTAAATCCCATGCCAGCGCTGTCCCGTGCACAGGCGCAGTGAGTGAAGGACGCGCTCCTGCTGCTGCCTTCCTCACTGCGCCTGCGCCGAAGGAAGGAAGCCGGCCGAATACTAAGCAAGACGGCGCAGGTACGAAGGTGCTGGGAGTCAGATCCCCCACCAATCAGATATTGATGACCTATCCTGAGGAACCTTAATGAAGAACATAAGGGCAAAGTCACACACGCTAAATAGTCTTTCAAATTCATGCTCATGAGTAGAACGAGTCTCCTAAAATTTGTGTTCATGCTCCAGCTGATTGCATTGCGACTTTTACGTGGTAGCATGTGTCCCTTTTTACAGATGAATTACAGTTAAGTACATATATATATGGACAGAGACAACATTTTTCTAATTTTTGTTCTGTACACCGGATTTTAAACAAATCATTTCAGATGCACTTGAAGTTCAGACTTTCAGCTTAAATTCAGTGGGTTGAACAAAGTGATTGCATAAAAATGTGAGGAACTAAAGCATTTTTTATACTCAATCTCTTCATTTCAGGGGCTCAAAAGTAATTGGACAAATTAAATAATTGTAAATAAAATGTAAAATTTCTAATACTTGGTTGAAAACCCTTTGTTGGCGATGACTGCCTTAAGTCTTGAACTCATGGACATCACCAGATGCTGTGTTTCTTCCTTTTTAATGCTCTGCCAGGCCTTTACTGCAGCGGTTTTCAGTTGCTGTTTGTTTGTGGCCTTTCTGTCGGAAGTTTAGTCTTTAACAAGTGAAATGCTCTATTGGGTTCAGATCAGGTGACTGACTCGGCCATTCAAGAATATTCCACTTCTTTGCTTTAATAAACTCTTGAGTTGCTTTGGCTTTATGTTTTGGGTGGTTGTCCATCTGTATTATGAAACACTGACCAATCAGTTTGGCTGCACTTGGCTGGATTTGAGCAGACAGTATGTCTCTGAAAACCCCAGAATTCATCCAGCTGCTTCTGTTCTGTGTCACATCATCAATAAACACTAGGGACCCAGTGCCACTGGCAGTGATGCATGCCCAAGCCATCACACTGCCTCCGCCGTGTTTTACAGATGATGTGGTATGCTTTGGATCATGAGCTGTACCATGCTTTCGCCATACTTTTTTCTTTCCATCATTCTGGCAAAGGTTGATCTTGGTTTCATCTGTCCAAAGAATGTTCTTCCAGAAATGTGCAGTTTTTTTTAAGATGTTTTTTTTTAGCAAAGTCCAATCCAGCCTTCTTATTCTTGAGGCTTATGAGTGGCTTCCACCGTGCAGTGAACCTCTGTATTTACTTTCATGCAGTCTTCTCTTTATGGTAGACTTGGATATTGATACGCCTATATCCTGGGGAGTGTTGTTTACTTGGTTGGCTGTTGTGAAGGGGTTTCTCTTCACCATGGTAATTATTTTGCGATCATCCACCACTGTTGTCTACCATGGGCATCCAGGTCTTTTTGCATTGTGAAGGTCACCAGTGCTTTCTTTCTCAGGATGTACCAAACTGTAGATGCTGCCACTCCTAATAGCGTAGCAAATTCTCAGATGTTTTTTTTCTATTTTCACAGATGAAGGATGGCTTGTTTTACCTGCATAGAAAGCTCCTTTGATCGCATGTTTACTTCTCAGCAAAATCTTCAAAATGCAAGCACCACACCTCAAATCAACTCCAGGCCTTTTATGTGCTTAAAGAGGACCTTTCACCTGGAAAAACAATGCAAACTAAGTATCATGACATATACAGCGGTGCCCAGGGATCTCACTGCACTTACTATTATCCCTGGGCGCCGCTTCGTTCGGCCGCGATGTCCTCCGGTATCTTCGCTCACTTGGTTATAGTAAGCGGAGACTGCCCTTGTTCTGCTGGGCATCTCCTCCTTCTAGGCTGTAGCGCTGGCCAATCGCAGCGCAGAGCTCACAGCCTGGGAGAAAAAAACCTCCCAGGCTGTGAGCTCTGCGCTGCGATTGGCCAGCGCTACAGCCTAGGAGGAGAAGACGCCCAGCAGAACAAGGGCAGACTCCGCCTACTATAACCAAGTCCCCTAAGTCTCCGCCTACTATAACCAAGTGAGCGAAGATAC
Source organism: Bufo gargarizans (assembly GCF_014858855.1). NCBI lineage: Eukaryota > Metazoa > Chordata > Amphibia > Anura > Bufonidae > Bufo > Bufo gargarizans. The sequence goes on along the minus strand of NC_058087.1, from coordinate 145,628,692 downwards.
CGGAGGACATCGCGGCCGAACGGAGAGGCGCCCAGGGATAATAGTAAGTGCAGTGAGATCCCTGGGTGCCGCTGTATATGTAATGATACTTCGTTCGCAATGTTTTTCCAGGTGAAAGGTCCTCTTTAATTGAGAATGAAAAAATGAAGGAATTGCCCACACCTGCCAATGAAACAGCCTTTGAGTCAATTGTCCAGTTACTTTTGGTCCCTTTAAAAACAGGGTGCCACATGTAAAGGAGCTGAAATTCCTAAACCCTTCATCAATTTATTTTATTTTATGTGGATACCCTCAAATGAAAGCTAAAAGTCTGGACTTTATGACCATGATATAACTATAACTTGAATATGTTGCCTGAATAGAGTCTGGAAGGATTTTTTTTCCCCTTAAGTGGGGAAAATTGGCTTCTACCTCACATTTTTTTTTTTTCTATCCTCTGAATCAACTTGCAGGATAACAGGCCGAACTGGATGTACAAATGTCTTTTTTTTCCGGCCTTATATACTATGTTACTATGTTTTAGTAGACAGGCAAAAATAAATACATTTGTGTCAGTGTCCAAATATATATGGACCTAACTGTATATAACTTTTTGAGACTGAACCCATACATGTTAACCTCATTAGGACCAAGCACATTTTGAACCTAAAGGATTAGGGGAATTTTGACATTTTGTGCCTCCTTGTATTCCGTCAATCATAACTTCTTTGTTGGCTATTTACACCTTTGGTTATTAATATGATTTTCAGGTACATGGTACTTATATAAATTTTGTAAAGTTGTAAAATGCATAAAAAAATTAAAAAAAAACAATACCACCATTGTTTATTTCGTTTTTTTTTAATAGAAATTCCATAATGCTATTGCATGGTTCATGACTTGTCTGGGGATAGTATTTATTTTAACTATAGTGTAATGTCATCATATATGCATATGATATTACATTCATGCCTGTGCATGTAAGATGTTAGCACTAAAAGCCCTTTAACAAAGGCCAACTATCGGGAATGCAGGTTTCTACGGAAGCTTGTTCTTGATAATAAGCCAGTGTAAACGTGCCGCTAATCATGCTCATTCATCAAGTGACAGCATTGTTTATGTGGCACTTAAAATCATTGTTTCTGGTCAGCATATTGTCCTGTTGCTGATCACAACCACTGGGGAAGATTTACTAATATTGTCGAACATTGACTACAAATCGCAGTATTAATAGTAGACAAATTTACGATTCAAGCATCCAGACCTTTATAAATTTAGCATATCCTAAATCTCGCACCAGAATTATGTCCATGCGCCAGAGGTCTCTCTGTATGCCCAAATTTTGCCCAAGTTTCAGAACTGTGATATGTTTACCACTAACTTATTCTAAAAACAAGTCAAAACACTGATGCATCTTTTGACGCACGGAGACATATTTATGCCATACACCCTCTCCCACAAATTCCACACCCTTTTCTAACAAGTCAAACCACCTTGTTGGAGGAGGTAAAAAAAATGTTAGAAAAGTGTGTAAAACACTTCATAAATGAGATGCAAAGCATGTATAACAGTTCTTTGGCACAAACTGAGCCCAAAAAACTGGAGCCTTTTAAATAGTAAATCTGCCTCAATGAATCTGCATGGGAACAAGCGACTGCTGGTCCCCATATAGCAGAGGTGATTGCTGTATGTAAACGAAGCTCTCACCTCCACTGATGATCAGACAGTTATAAGGACCAAATGGTTAATTCCCGATAACTGCTTGCTCAGTTGGGCCACATAGTGAAGAGCCCTGGGGACCTAAACCATCATGTGTAATGATCGTGATGCTGAGGTTAAAAGGTACAGGACAAAGGCAACACCTTCCTTTTCCTGAGTACAACAATCAGTAGTGACTGCAGTATTAACAGGGCTAAAGAGCTGAGATCAGAGCTTTCTCTGATCCCAGTTATTAGTCCAGGAGTGTGGCTTTCAATTATTGCCACTGGTGAATGCATGGACATTACTTCCCAGAACTACAACTACCAGCATCTAATCCTCTAAACATATTGAAAACTATAAAATAGAGATAAAACAGTACTTCACTAGTAGGTATGGCTTCTAACAGACAATGCGCTTTTTTTTTTTTTAGGAATGTATATTGTCTTTCTTGCGACTCATTTAATTATTCTTTAACTGCAAGTAGAAAATCAGATCACAATAAAGAATGCTTACCGGCCCTCTGAGATCAATAAGTTCCTGCCTCATTTGTGACACAAGCGCTTCCTTTGCAATGAGAGTACGGTGAAGCTTTTCGTTGAATTCAATCAACTCTCCGTGCATTTCAGCAACCTAGAAAGTGGGGGGAAGGGAGAAGACCTCAGTGTCAGATCCATAAATCAACACATAGATCAGAAATATCTCATTATAATGACTCTAGAAACTGAAACAAGAATAATACACAGGCAAAAAAAATCACCGTCCTGATTGGCTATGTGAAGAACGAACATAAAAAATGGGGAAAGTCGGACCAATTTCTGCCAGCGTATTGACTGCGCTGTGATTGGGAGAATACGTTTGCTTGTTCTCAATGAGCTTTTAAGTGACAACCGTTTCTTGAAATGAACATCAGTTCCAAAAGTGGAGATCAATTACAGGAAGCAATACTGCAGTCTTTGAAACATTAGTGTTTATATCAAAGATCGGTGCGCTGACACATTTCAGCACAAATCACTTTTAATGAATTTGTCTTTGTTGTGGCTTGCGGAGAAATCCAGTTCTGTACATTACTTGTTAAGATATTGTTCAAGCATTACAGCTTAGGCGTGCAGAACACTTGAATACAAAATACCTGAAAATGTAAATACTAAATGGCAGAACGATCTTGCATATAATGTAGTGTGCACACGCTTAGAGCGGTTGTTTAGACAAAAAAGGGTCTGATTTATTTATTTTTTTATCCAGAAACAGCCCACTCTTGTCCATGGATTGTGCCCAATATTGCAGCTCAGCCCCCTTTTTCTAATCCAAGACAAATATAAGTGTTGGCTTTCCTCCAGAAGAAATTCTAGGTGTTGTATATTATTTGAAATACAACTAATAGGGCTCAGCACAATTATATCAGAAACACTTTGTTGGGCTATTGCTTGCTTTAAAACATAACTTTTACTAAGTATGCTCTTAAAATAATGGGGAAACACTATCTATATTCAAAAATTAACAGTGATAGATTGTTGTACCTGTGGATGGACAGTCCCTCTAATGATATGGAATATTCTTACCAGATCAGGAGATACAATTCTGTCCGAACCACACCCGTCTGTGTGGGTCCAAACGGTTTAGGTACGCAGTTAGGCTCGTATTTGCTGAATGGAGTCTTCCATGGGTCAGGGTCCTACCTAGCCCTACATCTAATCCCTAATGGATGTATTAGGGTAGGGGCTATTAGGCCCTGCCTATCAGAAATACAGAGCACCCGCCCCGATAGGGACGACCCCGTCAGGAACCTTTCCCTGTAAGGGGCCTAAATCCCTAGTGGATTCCCTCTCTAATGTCCCAACATGTTTCGTCCCACTATCTGGGGACTCATCAGGGGAGATATTCAATCTTGGAGGGTTAACGCTTCAGTAGTTGTTCTGTTGAACGCGGAGGGTGTCGGATGTATCGACAAGTCCGATTTTCAGAGACACTAAGAAGACAGTGGTCCGTGTCCTGTTAAGATGCGGGGAAGTGTCACCGGCATCTATGTCTCACCGCCTGTGTTTTTTGTCTCAGGAGGGTGGCGCCTCCAGAAGGAAGAAAACTTTCTCTCTAGTGCCTCCTATAGGTGGCACTAGAAATAACTTTTTCGTTATTCTGATGGAGAGCGACTTTGCAAACTTTTTCCCAGGAGGCCCTAGCTGAGAAGCTCCTTACACAGCAGGACTGTCGCAAAAAGAACCAGACCTCCTGAGAGTAGTGAATATGCACACATACCTGTATGTCATAATCGCCGCCGCTATAATATAGCTCCATAGGTAGTCCCTTACATAATGACCTTAAATTTCCAAGCAGTTGAACACATTTATTTCCTGCTCACCAAGCATTTTAATTATGCAGATACCACAAAAAAATAGAAACCCAAAAAGTAATCCAAACGGAACCCTCATACATACACAAAATATTAAATTGTATTAAATAATTACATACAAGTAATAACAAGACCATATAAGACAATGAATCTAAAAAATATAAAGCAGCAATACAGGTGATGTAGCAAATGGTAGCTCACATGCTGACCGGCATGGTGTAAGATCCCAAAAAGTAAAAATAAACTAGGCACCTAGTGAATACCAGCAGTGCCTAAGAAGAAAGAAAATAGGCAAATACCTAGGCGGACATTCCGTAAGACCAGTGTTTTCCATACTAATACCTCTGTGCTGCTGTAAGAAGGACCAAAGTTATGTAGAGGTGCAGGCGACTACATAAGTTTGGCGCTTTGTCCGAAAGGCCGTGTGACACGTTTAACTCTATGCCAGGCCTCTTGCTGTCGTAGATTTAAGCCATTTTCCATGCCAAAAACCAGCATGGAAAAAGATGAGCCAGGTCTGTTGGTCAAACTGCTTCCATGTCCCCTTTTCTTGCCACTTTGGAAAAGTGCCATGGGGGGGATATCAAATTTTACAGCAAAAATTATGTGTGACAAAATTTGCAACCTATTTATACCATTAGATTGGCGTAAATAGATTGGTAAATGCCCCCCCCCCCCCTTATATTTAATATAGCAACCAAACACAGAAGGTATGTTATCTCGGAAGAGATTTTGTCAGCCTGTCCAACACTTAAAATGACCCTCCAGTTCAAGAAGAAAAAATCCCATTAACTGGAAAGTGACCAGAACACATGGTGACCTCCTTTTTAACTTTTCAGCTGCAGATCTGTTGATTCCCATGCTCCTCTTCTGCCATCCAAGATGGCCGCACTGCTTGCCAGACTACCTGATGCACAATGTTCATAATTAGCCCAAGACATTTCCTACTTGTCCAGCCCTGGTCTTGGATCAGCCAGCGATGTTCATGTGAGCAGTGCTGGCCAATTCAAGTGCAGCAGGAAGTGACTAGGCCTACAAAATACACAGCACGTCTCAGGTAGTCTTCAAAGCTTTGCGGTCATCTTGGATGGCACAAGAGGAGCCTGGAAATTGGAAGATCCACAGCCGATCAGTTAAAAAAAGAAAGGCACCTGGTAAGTGTTCTAATCATTGCTCAATTAATTAGAGGTTGTTGTTTTTTAACCGGATGGTTGCTCTAAAAACATGTTTTCCTGTCTCTGCAGTTTTGACAATAGGAACTGGTAGCAATTGTTAAATACATATTTTTGTGGTATGTTAATTGTTTGTTGAATTAAGTAATTAAACTAAAGTCATTGTTTTTAATGCAAATTACTGCAACTTATAACAGATAAAAACCGCACAGAATAGTAATAAAACAGTATATAAAGTAATAAGCGAAAAATGCTCAACAGAAAATGTTGACCTTTCTTTTGTTTTAATTATAGAGAAGAGAGTAAATTTGGACCAAACCTTGGATTTTTATTGGCTAGTACCGCTTCTAGGCAGGCAGCCCGACGTCTCTAATGAGATATAAATGTTGGTCAACAATAGGAACAAAATGTGTTTATGTTACGAAGGAACGCATGAAGCTGAAGCCACCATTGTTCCTAGCGCCCTGTTGTCTTCCAATAAACAGGAATAATGAATAGAAAACTGTGCAAAAGGAAATAATCTATTTATTAACAGCATTAATCCATCATTTTAGCGGGAGTACCTAGTGTAATGGTCAAAATGGCCATCATTTATACAGTACATAAAAACAATGATGCCAGCATTTTTTAATTAACAGCTTCATTACCAGAGTGTTTACCCCCGTTCCTTACCAGACCAGTTTTGCATTTTTTGCAATGGGTCTAGCTAACTGCAAATAACTAAGACAGGATTTTGTGAAGGCACAGATGTGGAGAAGGGTACATAAATTTGCTGCTGCAGTGAAAGTTCTCAAGAACACAGTAGCCTCCATAATTCTTAAATGGAAAAAGTTTGGAACAGTCTGAACTCTACCTAGAGCTGGCCACCCCACCAAACTAAGTAATCAAAGGAGAAAAGCCTTAGTAAGAGAGGTGACCAAGAACCCAATGGTCAGTCTGGATGAAACTTCCAGAAGGTCAACCCTGACTAAAGCACTCCACCAATTTGAACTTTATGGCAGAGTGGCCAGTAAGAAGCTTCTCATCAGTAAAAGACACACAAAAGCCTGTGTGGAGTTTGTGAAAAAGCACCTAAAGAACTCTAAGACTGTGAGACTGAAGGATGAAATCGCTGCCAAAGGTGCTTCAACTAAGGTCTGAATTTTTATGTCAATGCAAGATTTTAATTTTCCTTTTCTATAAATTAGCAAAGATTTCAAACATTCTGTTTTTACTTTCTCATAATGGAGTACTGAAAGCAGAATGATTGGTAAAAACGTAATTATTTTATTTTAGCACAAGTCCGCAACATAACAAGATGAGAAAAAAATTAAAGGGAGTCTTTCACCTAAAATGACCATTATACACCCCAAACATGATGATATCCATTACATTCCCCATTTTATAATCTTACCTTTCATATTGCTGTCCGTCGCCTATTCGCTCTTAAAAACACTTTTATTCCATATGCTAATCGGGTTCTGAAGGTGCCCAGGGGCGGCGTTTATGCGGCCGGTGCCCAGGCTCCACGGCGCTGTTCAAATCAAACCCCTCCCCTTTCACCCCTCTGGCCCGCCCTCGGTTCTTCAGATACCATCCTCCAGTCAATGACCAATCCGGCGCCTGCGCCTGCGCACTCCATTACTCACTAGGGCAGAGGCAGCAGAGCGTTTAATGCGCATGCGCCGGCCCGTACATCCCGATATTTTGGCAGTTTACTTCCGCCGGCTAGATCGGGATGTACGGGCCGGCGCATGCGCATTAAACGCTCTGCTGCCTCTGCCCTAGTGAGTAATGGAGTGCGCAGGCGCCGGATTGGTCATTGACTGGAGGATGGTATCTGAAGAACCGAGGGCGGGCCAGAGGGGTGAAAGGGGAGGGGTTTGATTTGAACAGCGCCGTGGAGCCTGGGCACCGGCCGCATAAACGCCGCCCCTGGGCACCTTCAGAACCCGATTAGCATATGGAATAAAAGTGTTTTTAAGAGCGAATAGGCGACGGACAGCAATATAAAAGGTAAGATTATAAAATGGGGAATGTAATGGATATCATCATGTTTGGGGTGTATAATGGTCATTTTAGGTGAAAGACTCCCTTTAAAGGGTCTGAAGGCTTTCTGAATGCACTGCATGTCTGTGTGTAATGTGAATAGGCGGAAACGTAGTGTGTGTATGTTTGTGTCTGTCTGTAACTTTCCCTATGCAAATGAGCTTGAATGAGTCCAGTGGGCAATCCCAAGCTGGGCAAATGCTTTGGTTCTGCTCTATGAACCCTCCACAACTCCCTCATTTCAAGGACGCCGTTGTTGAAGGCTCAGTCAGAAGAATCAGAGAACATAATAGGCTTGGAAACACTCACTGGGCACTTTCAAGCTCCTCTGCATCCAAAAATACAGTTCAGTCTAACTATCAAAAGCGTCAAAGGCATGTTTCTACATGTGTTAAGGCCCCTACTTGGTGCTGTATTTGCTCTGTTAGGCCTCATTTACACATCTGTGATGATGTCCTTGACAAGATGGTCAGTGTTTCTTCGGTGAATAATTTGTCCAGTTTTTTTCGCCTGCCATGTGTCATCTGTAATCCATGTACACTGCTAGGCCGAAAAAAGGAATTTCCACAGCATCTCCTACCAATGTAAGAATAAGGGAGCGAGCACTCATCTATGGCACACACTCAGATTTAATAATAAAAATTGCAATGACAAATTAATCGAACAATATTCAATAACACAATTAAAATACTATAAAATATTACCAATGGTATAAAATAATGGTCGACCATATATACGCCACTAATTGATGGTAGCAATACACTGATGCATATATGAGGTCCAATGGTGTCCACAATGAATATTAGATAAAGTGACAGTGCAATAGTAAAGAATTAAACAATAACTGTGCTGATAAATTGAGATAATAAGTATCAATATCCTGGTGAGAGGTAAAGTGATGAATGAGTGCGACAATCTTATGAAAAAATAAGGGACACCGTATAGGGCCTCGCACTATAAACTTGCATTCCTTTTTGTAGAGATTGAAGTTCGGTATCAAGTCCGCAGTCAACCGCAATTAACAGTCCAACAGTTGTTTGTATTCGGTTGGTAATATATTCTGAAAACGCAGTCTATAGTAGCTGTATGATTCTCACCACTGTATGGAGGTTATTCCTTGCTAGGAGTAGAGAGTCTTACCTCCTATATTGGCGTGTTGCACGGTCTTTTTCTTGATGCGCTGCAGGAGTTCAGCTGGAGACGCTGTTACGTCCTCACAGCTCCCAAACTCTAGTAACCTAGCCCAAATCTCGCGGTATTACGGGTGGGACAACAGTCCGACCTCCATACAGAGGTGAGAATCATACAGCTACTATAGACTGCGTTTTCAGAATATATTACTAACCGAATACAAACAACTGTTGGACTGTTAATTGCGGTTGACTGCGGACTTGATACCGAACTTCAATCTCTACAAAAAGGAATGCAAGTTTATAGTGCGAGGCCCTATACGGTGTCCCTTATTTTTTCATAAGATTGTCGCACTCATTCATCACTTTACCTCTCACCAGGATATTGATACTTATTATCTCAATTTATCAGCACAGTTATTGTTTAATTCTTTACTATTGCACTGTCACTTTATCTAATATTCATTGTGGACACCATTGGACCTCATATATGCATCAGTGTATTGCTACCATCAATTAGTGGCGTATATATGGTCGACCATTATTTTATACCATTGGTAATATTTTATAGTATTTTAATTGTGTTATTGAATATTGTTCGATTAATTTGTCATTGCAATTTTTATTATTAAATCTGAGTGTGTGCCATAGATGAGTGCTCGCTCCCTTATTCTTACATTCACTTATTTTATTGAGGTGGGGCGTCCCCAAACTGAGTTTGTAGCACCGTACCACCCACTATCAGCAGTGAGCCACTTCATTTAATTATCTCCTACCAATGGTCAGTGAAAAACACTGAGAGAAAATCACTGCCTTCCGTGTTTTCCGTCAATGGTTTTCAAAGACACATAAACTTCAATGGGCACGTTTGGTCTGCATCCCGGACCAAAGTAGTGTACATCTCCGCTGCTCATTGACCCATGGTCAGTGGAAAAACAAGTATGTGAATAAACATTAAAAGTCAATGGATATGTGTGCTATCCATAGAGAACATGGACAGCTCGAGTCCGTAACTTACTGAGATACAAATTAAGCCTTAGGCATAATTCAACTAACAGACTATAATAATAATGGGCACTGCTTTTATACGCCTTGCATAGTACAATGGTGGCTTCATGATTATCAAAACCCAAAATCAATATATTTGTATAATGTCCATATCTGTACAGGCAGCTGACCAACCTACAGTCAATAAAAATGGATGGAAACATCTATGATGGGCTGTGAATGCAAAGACCCTGCTGATGTTAGCATTTTATCAGGACACAATAGCATGAACAGCTTGAGATACTGGGGCCACACGATTCGGAGAATATAACACTTTAGCTCAGTGCAACTGCTCTGCTGCAATTAAGTGACATTAAAATCATTTGAGACAATGGGGAGGCATAGTACGAAGCATTCCTGCTGACTGCACACAAAGCATATGTGCAAAGATGACCTGCTATCTGAAGAAAACACTTGGAAATGGATTTTAAAGAATCGCAGGAAACTTCATCCACATGAATAAAAAAGCCAATTTATTATGAAAAAATATAAAAATAAGCTAAGAGCAGCTAGTTAGGAGAGAAACTTTGGTCATTGCAACCAAGAAGCTCATGGTGGCTTTTAAAATCTAAAAGCTACGGAACAATGCAAGCGGCAAAGTACATACAATTACTTAAAGTATAAAATCTATAAAAAAATATATCAAAGTATTCTGACAATATGGGTATGACCATTTTGGAGTTTTTTGCTTTGCAATGCATATGTGAGTAACTTAACATGTAACTTTATGGGGCACATTTATTAAGACCACAGTTTTAGACGCCAGTCTTAATAAACCCCTAAGCTGGTGGCGCTGGCCTCTTTTTAACTTCAGCGGATCCTCCGCCAGTTCTAAATCGAAGAGCGCTTCTGAGCTGTCATACATTTAGACCTTTTTCTACACCTGAAACAGGCATAGAAAATGGTAAATCAGACGGGCCTCCCGGTCCGTCTCCTTCCCCACTCACGCCATGCCCACAATTTTAGACCTAGCGTGAGCAGGGAAAAGCTGCATCAGCACCTGAAATACTCCTAATATAGGCGTATTTCAGTATAATAAATGACCTATAGTTTTACAATATTAGTAACTGAAAAATAAGTGCACCGTAACTGTGCACTCTAAACCAACTGTAAAAAAGAATTGCCACCTTCTATGTGTCCCTTAATACAAATTTGTCATTCGGAAGGCTTTCTGATCTAAACAAAATAATAATAGACATAAAGAAACAGAAAGAAATCTGTTAGAGGAATATCACGGCATTTCTGTAGCGTTCTGTAGACCTTTAGAAAACTCTTCATCACTAAAAAGCTCCTATTTGGTAACACAAGTAACTGAAGACACAGAGAAGAAGGGGGGAGAGGAGGGGGATGATGCTGCAGTCTTTCTCAATTTTTGTGTATGACTTGTGCTGCGAGAGGGGAGGGGGAGCAGCTAATTGGTTAACGCACATACTGTAGCACATATGAAATCATGCCAGGAGAAATCACCAACTTCACCAAGCAATCGAGTGACATGAAGCCAAGGGGACGAACTACATTTTTGTGTAATGACAAGAACTTTTGAAAGAACTCGTTTGTTGAGCAGCAGAAAAAGAAAAATGATTAACTGGTTGCACACTACCTTAAAGGGGTTTTCCGAGGGCACAATATTTAAAAACTATCCTCAGGATCTGACTCACGGCACTCCCACCAATCAGGTGTTTAAAAAGGACTAAATGCTTACAAAGCACAGCGCCATATAGTGGCTGCGCTTGGTACTGCAGCCCAGGTCCATTCACTTGGATGGCACCAAGCTGCACATGTGACCAAAGAACTGACATCACTGACCTAGGAAGAGGCCATAGTGCTCAATGGAGCACCGCAGCCTTTCCAAACAGGTGATTGGTTGGGTGCCAGGAGTCAAACGCCCACTGATTGGATATTGATGACCTATCCCAGTGTTCCTCTACTCCAGGGCCCACCTGCTGGCCATGTTTTCGAGATTTCCTTAGTATTATGCAAGTGATATCATTAGTGTCAATGCATCATTCTGTGGGATATTCTCAAATCATGACCAGCACTGACCTATCCTGAAGATAAAACATCAATAATGTTGTCCCAGAAAACCCCTTTAAGCAGCAACAGTTCACAACCAGTGTAGGTATTGTCACTGACCATGTGAATTTCAATGTAACATACAGTCTGCACTGACTCAATAAAAGGGATTCGAGTATATTATTTTACCATGTGGGCATTTCATATGCTACAATCAAATGCAGTTCAATAGGGTTATTGGCTCTCATTGGGGAGTCTCGGCGGTGTATAAATAACTATTTAAAGGCAATGCTCAATGGGAAAAAACAAGTAAATTAGGTAGGCCTATGATACCAATTCAGAAACAAACCTGCCTTGGTACAGCATGTGCAGGAGCATGCCTCAATTATTATTTTTTTCTCATGGATTCCATGGCAAACACTGTGTGCGTCTACATAAAATCGGAGACACACTGAGGTATAGTAAAAATAGCAAGCTATGATCATATATACACTATATGCTATCAGAAAACAATGATATGTATATTCAGTAGAGATGAGGGCTTCTTAACCTTTTTGTTTTAACCTCACCTGCCAGGGTCTATGCCACTATTAGAAATATATCTCAGTTTGCCTATAGTTTGCCTCCTGAAACCAGCAAAAATACAGTAGGAAATTAATCAGAACCCAGATGATTTGGGATCAATTTAGAATATATATTTTTTTTAAGGGAATTTGTCAGCATGCAAATTAGTATCAAACCAGTCACACCGCCTGGTAGGGCTGCCTCAGCTAAATACAATACATACGTACCGCCACTGAAACTCAGAGCTAATAAGGTTCTGAGTGCTAACAGGTCATAAGTGCACTGAAGGTGAGCCCTAGCCCACTCGGTGCACTCTGGCTCCAATGCTCTCCTTTACTAGCCACTCCTTCAAGTTGATTCAGAGGGCCAAGTGTCTGAATCATCATCTTGCCTGGTCTTCACAATCAACTTGACGTGGAAGTGGCGAGCCAAGGAGAGCAGATGAACTAGGGTGCACCGAGTGGCTCAGGACTGCCCGATGTGCACTTACAATCTATTTAGCAGTAGCAAACCCATTATTTTCTGAATCGCCGCAATGGATCAAGGAGAGAAAGCAATGTGCCTGGTTTGATACTCGTTGTCAGATTCCCTTTAAGAGGTCTCTTGGAAATCCTTCCTCCTTCTCTTCCCAATTTTATGGCCAACAGATGGTTAACAGATCACACAGTTTGTGATGTGACTGCTCCCCACAGTACATTGCTTCTGATACAGTACAGACTCTGAAACATAAAACTTTGCAGACGATAAATTCTACTTTGATGAAAAGTTTTCTCTGAGGAGCTTAAGTCATTCTTCTTTATTTGGCAAGGTAAACGACCAATCTTGACCAGTGAAGCCTAGTCTGTCTGAGAAGACAGACATAAATGTTCTATATCTAGCATTTAATCATGGCTGACATGGCGACGTTTTATTTAGAACGCAGTGTACCCCAGACACGGTAAAAAAAAGAACATCAGACACACTGGCTTTATTAATGTTCCGAGATACAAATCTTTAGGTTCAGAATAGAATCGGCTGTGCGCTGGAGAATATTACTTGACAAAACTTGTTATTGGTTCATAAGTTTTGTCTCAGGATACATATATAACATGACCTAGAAGAGGACGCCTCATAAATATATCTGTCTCCGCATTAGAAGGATGGAAACCAGTTATCTCATTCAGATGAACACCAGAAGGTCGCCTCTTTTGTATAAACTACATAAAAAATATAGAGATTACCAGTATATACTGAATGTCTGGATGAGGTTTTTTATTCGATATTCCATGCCATTACTGATGGGCCCTGATGTATCATAGACCGGCAGTGTACCCCGGTCTACGATAACCTCATGCACTGCCAGAGTCTGCGCCTAATTTATGAAGAGGTGTATGTCAGTCTATGATAACCTTGTGCGCTGCCAGTCTGTACCTAATTTGTGAAGAGGTGTACGGCCAGTCTATGGTAACCTGGTGCATTGCCAGAGTCTGCGCCTAATTTATAAACAGATGCATGGCCAGTTTATGATAACCCCGTGCGCTGCCAGAGTCATTGCCTAATTTATGACGATGTGTATGTTGGTCTATGATAACCCTGTGCGCTGCCAGAATCTACGCCTAATTTATGACGAGGTGTATGTTGGTCTATGATAACCTCATGCGCTGCAATAGTCTGCGCCTAATTTATGACAAGGCAAGCATTTTTTGGCGCCTGGACCAAAATGGCTGGCATAGATTCAGGCTTCTTTTATGCCATAAAACTGGCATAGAATTTGACAAATATGGTGGGGCTGCTACTCTAGCACCCTCCCTGACCTTGCCACACACCATTTGCGGAATAGTGGTGAATGTGGCGGAGGAACACCACTTGGGTAAACACATTGTTTGAGACTTTTTCACGCCTGGAAAACTGGTTTATGATAGTGATAAAGAAAACCCACTGACTATTAGTTGACTTGCTCCCTAAGGAGGCACATATTTTTTCACAGAGTGAACAGAGTATTAGATGCAGTGTTAGGGCATGACCACACGGCAGTTGCAACATGGCCGCACTGTTGGTCTGCATCGATAATTGGCGCACAGTACTGAAGGTGCTATGCGGCCATTAACAATGCAGATGGGCTAAACCAGGGATGGTCAACCGGCAGCTCTCCAGCTGTTGTAAAACTACAACTCCCACCATGCCCTGCTGTAGGCTAATAGCTGTAGGCAGTTGGGGCCTGCTGGGAGTTGTATTTTTGCAACAGTTGGAGAGCTATCCCTGGGCTAAACAGTGTGGTCTCGTTAGTTTAACAAGAGCCAGCTTTGGCCCGTACGCCAGTGTGGTAGTAGAGCACGAAGTGCGGTCGCCCCCCTATTCTACAATGGAAATCTGATGGGCAGGGGCGGAATGGGCCCTGGAAAAAATACTAAAAGTGGCCCCATTTCATAGTCGGTTCCAAACTGATAGAAGGCAGGGCCAACACATTTAGGCGAGGGCAGAAATACCATATTGTGGCACATTATACCACTCCAACAGAGCCAAATACCACAGTCTATCACAAAATACTGCCACCAACAGCACAAAATACATCCCCAAAAACTTCCATTGGTCGGCCATGAAGAGGGCTCAGGCGGACCCCTGGGAATCGGCCCACCAAGAAATTTCCCTGTAAGGTCTATGGCCAATCCGCCCCTGCTGATAGGTCTATCAGGATTTTCTAAGAAGAATCAGGATTCATAGGCAGTTGTCTGAATCGGCTGCCATTGTGGCAGGTTAGACAGAATCCTAAAAAAAAAACAATAAAGTAAGGAAAAAAATATATGAATTATATATTTTATTTTCTTATTTTAGGAATGTACTCCACAAATACAATATTTTGTTACTTATTGTGCAGGTTATTACAGGCGTAAAGATATTAAACACATTGTATTTTTTACACAATGGGGGAGATATGTCAAAACTGGTGTAAAGGAAAAATGGTTTAGTTGCCCATAGCAACCAATCAGATTCCACCTTTTATTTCGGAGAGCTCCTCAGGAGATGGACCACTATCAACTGATACTGATGACCTATCAAGTAGTTACTTAGCTACCTAGTATTTAAATCCTGGTAAAATCCCATTAACGTCTATGGGCACCCTTGAATGTTTTTTTCTTTTTTGTTGCATTACAAGCGCTTTCACAATTTGAAATTGTTCTTTATTAACCATCTTTGTGCGTCTTCCATTGCTTGCATGTAATATATTACAATCTCACTCTGCCCTCCCTGTGTCAGGACGACCTCTCTTGATGGCTCAGTCTGCAGCCACCGTCTCTCACCTCTCTTGAAAGCTCATCTAACCTCAAATCTAAAGAAAAAAATAACTAAAATAAGCCTGACTCAAACAGGATTTGAACTTAGCTTAGCTTCAGGAGAAGTGAGATAGGGGTTGTCAGCGAGCTCATCCGATGGAATGAGGGCAGAATGGAATTGTGCAGCATGCAGTGTAGTGTATTACATGGGAGCTGTAGAAGACAAATGAGAGAAAAATTAACAAAAAGAACCATAAATATTTTTTGTACCAGCAATGCAATAAAAATTGTTCAAAGGCGTCTGTAACCTTTAAAGATCAGAGTCATTCAGTGAGACAGAGTTACAAAAATAAGGGCTGCTGGAAGGGAGTAAATACTGTAACAGTATAAAAAATACTTCACTGAGCAGAAGCGGTGCCGTGTAATGTAATGTGATGCAGTAGGTCATTGCAGATCTGTATGTAGCATCAGATGAAATCTCAGAGCCAGCGGGGATGTTACTAAACGTCTTCTTACAGTCTTGGGGCTTTTAAATTTACTTTTAGCAAGTTTACATAAAAGACCTGGGATTCTCTTTCTATTTTTCGGTATTTGGACACAGACTGAAACCTGTCTGGCTAGGATTCATGCTGGCTGCTGCTAACTTTCAGAGTACACAGACTTGGGAATAAAACATGCAACTAGGGCACAGAACTGTTAGCAAACAGTATATTCTACATGCACAAGTCTGGAAACTGAACAAGGCTCCTACAATGAGAATCTACCAGAAATGAGCCGATTCTACTGCACTCCATTATACTGCAGGTCCAAGAAAGGAAATACCATCAACCTTTGGCTGTAGACCAAAACAGGGATCTTGATTCTAGAACTATAGAACTAAGGGTACTTTCACACTTGCGTTAAACTTTTCCGGTTCTGTCCTAGGAGCGCAATGCCAGAAAAAAACTGATCAGTTTTATCCTAATGCATTCTGAATGGAGAGCAATTCGTTCAGGATGCATCAGGATGTCTTCAGTTCAGTCACTGTACGGTTTTTGGATGGAGAAAATACCGCAGCATGCTAAAATGTCAAAAATTCCAGAACACTTGCAGGAATGCCGGATCCGGCATTATTTTACATGTATGAAATGTATTAATGCCGAATCCGGCCCCAAGTGTTCTGGAAAAACGGATCCGGTTTTGCAGTCTGCACATGCGCAGACCTTTAAGAATGTGAAAAAGATAAATACTGGATCCGTTTTTTTCCGGATGACAACCGGAGAGACGGATCCGGTATTGCAATGCATTTGTGAGACGGATCCGCATCCGGATCCATCTGCAAATGGTATCCGTTTGCATACAGATTGCCGGATCCGGCAGGCAGTTCCAGGGACAGAACTGCCTGCCGGAATCCAGCAACGCAAGAGTGAAAGTACCCTTAGAGAAAATAAGAACTATAGAGAATAAGTAAATAAAGTAAATATATTATTATAACTATGAAAAATTACCCTATGTATGAAAATATTGAGGATCTAGGCCAACCATACAGACACAAAGAGCCAGAAAAAAAAAAAACTTATGACTATCAGGAGCCACAAGCTATACATCGCGCGGTTGTGATTTTTTTTTTCTGTTACGGCGTTCACCGCATAGAAAATATTTTTAAATATTTTAATAGTTCAGACTTTTATTCGGGCATGGTGATATGTAATATGTTTATTTTTTTATTGTTTGTAAAATTGGGAAAGGGAGCGATTTAAACTTTTAGTATTTTGATGTTTTTTTTTTTTACTTTTATTTTTTATTTTTATTTACTTAGGGGCTAGAACCCTTGTCCTCTTCACCCTAATAGAGCTCTATTAGGGTGAATAGGACTTCACACTCTCCCTGCTGCCCTGTGCATAGTACACACAGCAGCAGGGAGCTTGCCATGGCAGCCAGGGCTTCAGTAGCGTCCTGGCTGCCCTGAGGGGTTAATTTCC
The DNA here is from genome assembly GCF_014858855.1 of Bufo gargarizans. Taxonomy (NCBI): domain Eukaryota; kingdom Metazoa; phylum Chordata; class Amphibia; order Anura; family Bufonidae; genus Bufo; species Bufo gargarizans. The sequence goes on along the minus strand of NC_058087.1, from coordinate 145,611,499 downwards.
GCGGTTCGGAGGATCGCTTGCCCTGTTATTGAAGCCGGTTTTGTGATACCGCCGCCGGCACCCGCTGCCTCCTATACTTGAATGAATTACATTCATTGGTGGTGCAGTGCGCCCTCCCCCAGTATTATAAATTCTAACCATTGGTGGCGCAGTGTCCCCCCCAAGTATTAGTATAATTGGTGGCAGCGGTAGCCACGTCACAGTGGAGAGGGAGGGACTCCCTCCTTCTCCACTGTGGTAGTGAACAGAACATGGTAGGTGCTGAGAGCGGCGCAAGCTATGTTCTCTATTAGGCTGTGCAGTTGCTTCCCATCTCCACAGCAAGAGCTGCACTTAAAGAGCCACGGGTTGGCCACCCCTGATCTAGGCAACCCTAGATGTCCCTTTAGCCCCTACATATATGAAGAATAGGGATTTATAATGTGCTACCAGACAGGGGCGTAACTAGAAGTGACTGGGCCCCACAGCAAATATTTGTAAGGGCCCCACTCAGCGCGCTTCGCACCTCCCTCCTCCTGTGTAAACCCCACTCCTTTGGCACAGTGTAGCGGTATACTGTATATTGTGTGGCACAGTATAGAGGTATACTGTATATTGTGTGGCACAGTGTAGCGGTATACTGTATATTGTGTGGCACAGTATAGAGGTATACTGTATATTGTGTGGCACAGTGTAGCGGTATACTGTATATTGTGTGGCACAGTGTAGAGGTATATTGTGAGGCACAGTGTAGCGGTATACTGTATATTGTGTGGCACAGTGTAGAGGTATATTGTGAGGCACAGTGTAGCGGTATACTGTATATTGTGTGGCACAGTGTAGCGGTATATTGTGAGGCACAGTGTAGAGGTATACTGTATATTGTGTGGCACAGTGTAGCGGTATACTGTATATTGTGGGGCACAGTGTAGAGGTATACTGTATATTGTGTGGCACAGTAGCAGTATACTGTATATTGTGAGGCACAGTGTAGAGGTATACTGTATATTGTGGGGCACAGTGTAGAGGTATACTGTATATTGTGAGGCACAGTGTAGAGGTATACTGTATATTGTGGGGCACAGTGTAGAGGTATACTGTACATTGTGGGGCACAGTATAGAGGTATACTGTACATTGTGGGGCACAGTATAGAGGTATACTGTACATTGTGGGGCACAGTGTAGCGGTATACTGTATATTGTGGGGCACAGTGTAGGCTATATGTGCATAACATAAACATACTCCACATGAACACTTACAGTTACTTGGCTTGGCCCTTGGGGATCTCGGACGCCACTTCCACACTTGGCCGGGGGCTCGGTGGAGCTGATGTTGTGTTTTATCCTAATGAGAAAGATTTTATAATAAGGATTTGGAGAAGGGGCAGAGGGATAGCGGAGCAGGGAGAGGCCGGTGCTGCTACTAGGGGGTCCTACCATGGGGCAGTAATAAAACCCACCATAATGCCCCCCCCCCCCAGTAGTAATAATTCTCCTTATAATGTGACAGTGCAAAAATACCCCCTTGTAATGCCCCCAGTTGAGCTAATGTCCCCATAGTGCCTCCATAATGTGCCAGTATAAAATACCCCTATATAGTGCCCCCAGTAAATTCCCCCATAGTGCTCCTCTCCCCCCTTCCTGCTAGTGCCCCCCAAAATGTACCAGTATAAAATGCCCCATATATAGTGCCCCAGTAGATGCCCCTTAGTGTCCGGCCTCTGATAGGCTGCCGGCCTAGTGTCCCCCATAATGCCCCCCAATAATGTGCCAGTAAGTGCCCCCCATCATGTGCCAGTATCAAGTGCCTCTCCCCCCCACATGTCCCAGTATCATAGTGCCATCTCCCCCATGTGCCAGTATCAAGTGCCTCTCTCTTCCCCCCATGTGCCAGTATCATAGTGCCATCTCCCCCGCAAAAAAGTGCCAGTATTAAGTGCCTCTCCCCCCCATGTGCCAGTATCATAGTGCCAACCCCCCCCACATGCCAGTATCAAGTGCCTCTCTCCTCCCCCCCATGTCCCAGTATCATAGTGCCATCTCCCCCCCCCCACTAAAAAGTGCCAATATCAAGTGCCTCTCTCCCTCCCCCCTCCCCATGTGCCAGTATCAGGTGCCTCCCCCCCCCCATGTGCCAGTATCAATTGCCAACCCCCCCTCTCCCCTCCAGGTGCCAGTATCAGGTGCCTCCCCCCCCCCCCCATGTCCCAGTATCATAGTGCCATCTTCCCCCCCCCCACCACAAAAAAAGTGCCAGTATCAAGTGCCTCTCTCCCTCCCCCCCCCCCCCCAGTATCAGGTGCCAACCCCACTCCCCCCCATGTGTCAGTATCAGGTGCCTCTTCCCCCCCTATGTGCCAGTATCAGGTGCCAACCCCCCCCCCCCCCCCCCGGGTGCCAGTATCAGGTGCCAACCCCCCTCCCCCCATGTGCCAGTATCAGGTGCCACTGCCAGTATCAGGTGCCTCCCGCTCCCCCATGGCAGTAACAGTCGGGTATTAAAAAAATAATAATAAACACTTCTACTTACCTCCATGTCAGCGATGCGATGCAGCCTCTTCCTGTGTCCCGCCCTGTATGTCCTTATATGGACTCAGTGCTTGTATTTCAGAAAAGAGTCTGCTGGGATTCGAACCCACAACCTTCTGCTTCAGAGGCAGAGCAGCTAACCACTAGACCATACCAGCTGCCTTGATGCTGGCTGAAAAAATATGAGACTTCTACTGTTATAGCTGGCTAAGTGTACATCTATACACATGGCAGCTGCTCATATATAGAGATGTAGCAGAGCTGAATGTGCTGAGACAGCTGTCATATACAGATATAGCAGTATCTCAGATATATCTCTATATGACAGCTGTTCCAGCACACTCAGCTCTGCTATATCTCTATATATGATAGCTGCCCCAGCAAACCCAGCTCTGCTACATCTATGCATATGACAGCTGCCCAAACACACCCAGCACTGCTATATCTCTATATGACAGCTGTCCCAGCACACTCAGCTCTGCTATATCTCTATATATGACAGCTGCCCCAGCAAACCCAGCTCTGCTACATCTATACACATGACAGCTGCCCAAACACACCCAGCACTGCTATATCTCTATATGACAGCTGCCCCAGCACACTCAGCTCTGCTATATCTCTATATATGATAGCTGCTCCAGCACAACCAGCCCTGCTACATCTATATATCTCTAAGTATTGCTATACAGTAGATAGATATATAGAGATATAGCAGAGCTGAGTGTGCTGGGGCAGATGTCATGTGTATAGATGTAGCAGAGCTGGCTGTGTTTCGGCAGCTGTCATGTGTATAGATGTAGTAGAGCTGGGTTTGCTGGGGCAGTTGTCATATATAGAGATATAGTAGAGCTGAGTGTGCTGGTGCAGCTGTCATGTGTATAGATGTAGCAGAGCTGGGTGTGTTTGGGCATCTGTCATGTATAGATGTAGTAGAGCTGGGTTTGCTGGGGCAGCTGTCATATATAGAGATATAGTAGAGCTGAGTGTGCTGGTGCAGCTGTCATGTGTATAGATGTAGCAGAGCTGGGTGTGTTTAGGCATCTGTCATGTGTATAGATGTAGTAGAGCTGGGTTTGCTGGGGCAGCTGTCATATATAGAGATATAGCAGAACTGAGTGTGCTGAGACAGCTGTCATATAGAGATATAGCAGTGCTGGTGTGTTGGGGGCAACTGTCATGTGTATAGATGTAGCAGAGCTGGCTGTGTTTCAGCAGCTGTCATGTGTATAGATGTAGTAGAGCTGGGTTTCCTGGGGCAGCTGTCATATATAGAGATATAGCAGAGCTGAGTGTGCAGGGACAGCTGTCATATACAGATATAGCAGTGCTAGGTGTGTTTGGGCAGCTGTCATGTGTATAGATGTATTTTTTTTTTTTTTTTTTCCCAGTCAGTTGTAATGCAGCCTTTATGGCTGTGAGGGTAAATGCTTTGCCACTGATTCACTGATAGATTGGAGGTTGTGGGTTCGACAGTAAGCAGACAGTAAGATTAGATCACACTAGCGGCTGCTGTGAAGGGGCCCTGAACACGATATTTAACTAACTTGAAAATAAACTGTCACACACGCTGCTGGGGCGCCGGGCCCCCTTGGCAGCCCGGGCCCCGAAGCAGCTGCTTCCCCTGCTTCCCCGGTAGTTACGCCACTGCTACCAGATGTAGCAGGGTTAACACACAAACTCTTAACTCAAATGTCTTAACTCATTGCGTTATCTTGAAACAAAAGCCATTGAAAAGCAATTAAAGGTGTTTGCTTAACGCATTTAGTTTACATAACACGTCTCTTAAAGCATGTGTGTTAACTCTACTACATCTGTATAGGAGTACCATTAACATGTCCCCCAAATGTTTATTTGCACTGCTTAAAAGGTAAAATAACAAATTAAATTGTAGCAATAGTTGGAGCATTAATATTCCACACTACAACTAAATGGAAATATAAACTTAACACAATATTATAGGGTTAATTACTAGACTAAAGGTAAGGTTAAAAAATATCTAGACTGGTCCTGATTAGTAAGAATCTCTTTACATCACCGCCAAAGCTTTAGTTGCTAAAGTATTTTACTGGAACTACAATATTGAGGAGGTCTCCAGTGACGGCCATGTCCCGTTAAAGGGGTTGTCTCATCTGAGACAATGAGGGCATATCACTAGGATAAGCCCCCATTATCTGATAGATGCATCTCCCACCGCTGGTCCCCGCATCTATATCGAGAACGGAGTCCCACAAAGTGGTGGCTGGAGGACTCCTGTCCGGCCACTACCAAGTGCTCTCACTACCAAGCGCTCTTCTATGGGCCTGACGGAAATAGCCGAGCCAGCGGCCCCACAGAAATTAATAGAGGGTGGCTGTGTACGCGGAAGTGTGTCCTCCACCACTTTCGGGGCTCCATTTAGGAGATAGGAAGGTCTGATGTGACAACCCCTTTAATTGTTTTCCAGGAACACCCCATGATTTTTAAATGACTATACCTGATATTGCAGTTCAGATCCATTCACTTAAAGGGGAGTGAGCTGCACTAAAATATTAGATCTGTACAGGGTGCTAATAACTGATAGAAGGGTCTTAAAATAATTGAGAAACAAACACTATAGGGAACATTTACTAAGACTGGAGTTGGGGGTGCTATCTCTCATTAATAGGCGTGAGGAGGCTTATAGGCCATACATGCTCCTCTGGAATTCTAAGACTGGAGTTTTACATGGCGATCTTAATCTATCCTGCCATTGCCGTCAGATGTGCCACGATAGTTAAAAGGTGCACGTCTCTAAATAATTTTGCAAGATCTTTTCAGGTCTGTGCACCAGAACTGAAATCTATGTCAGTAAGATAGCTGGTGTAGATTTCAGGTATAATCTACGGCAGTTTTCGGTCATAGATTATAATAAATGTGTTGGGGCCATGTTTGGCCCTTCCATGCAAATGTTTTAGTAGAGTGGTGAGAGGGGCTGAAACCCTCCAAAAATTAGCAAATGTGGCATACTTCTTGATGATAGTTTAAGACGTATAGTGGTTGATGAATGTATATCTAACATTTTTGCTTAAAGGAAATTTGGCAACTCCAACACCCCCCAAACTAAAGTAGGCAGGGTATATTGTTAGTGATGCCAAGTCTGGAAATGTAATTTTTATCTTCATACACACTTGGATTTCGACACTGTGCTCCAACAAGCCTGCAATAAAATGCTTTGAGAGGACTCCTTTTTGAGCCGCCATCTCCATTATGTGCCTAAGCTCAGGAGTCCTCTCAATGCATTTTACTTCTGTTTTGTGGGAGCACAGTGTCGGAATGCAAGTGAGTATGAAGATAAAAATTTGATAACCAGACACAGCATCACTTACACTATACACTTCTTACGCTAGTTCGGAGGGTGTTTCAGAGCTGAAAGATTCCCTTTAAAGCACTGCTGTATCACAATGGAAACATGAAGTATTAGCTATTGTTATAGCTGAAGTAGCAGTAGTCTGTGAATGCAGATTTGGTGTACAAATACATTTTTTTCCCAAAAGTAAGCTACCACAATATGCCACTGACTATAAATGTTGATACAGTGATACTTCTTTGGGACAACCACCAAAATTTCTATTAAAAGTGGTCTTCTGGAGAAAGAAGAGGGGGTTGGAGTCTTCTCAAAGAAGATGACCAAACTATATGATCTGGTCTGAATAATGAGGTCTTGCTAAAGACATGGTCTTTTGGAGGGGTTTCATTTGTACATAAAATAGCCACGTTTTTGAGTACTGTGTTTTCATAGCCTAAATGAACATCTGGGGATAAATGGCGCTCAAGAAGAACTATGTAGTATCATGTGATTGGAGTGCCCAATGGCAAGGCAGGACTGCTGGGTCTTAGAAAAGCCAGGTGAACAACAAAAAAAAGCAGAACTATGTTTCACAAAAAATAAAATTGGTAGCTCAACAAATGGTCAGGGCTGTAAAACCAGTATGTACACAATATAAAAAAATAAAAATGCCTTGTCTTTTAGAACCATAACACTCTGGTCATTGAGAAGTGATTTTATGTTCCTACACTCAACCTTCTTTGGGACCTAGAGATTTTGTCTTCTTATCTCTCTGTATGCCTGCTTAAAATTGATCCTCTAAGCCATAGTTATGGGGGAAGGGGGCTATGTGTTAAAAGACTGAAAGTCACATTCACTTCTTCCCTCTTTCAACAATATACTGACAAAGTGGCTAACTTACGAGTACAATGTGAGAACATGTATTTTAGGGGTGGGTTCCAATTAAATCCACCCAGGAAATCCAAATAGCAAGAAGAGTCCAAGGCACATCAGCCAAAACAGCAATGTTTCAGCATGCAAGGCTTATTCTTGAATTTCTTGCAAGATTATGTGGCTTTTCAACTGGTTACATTGTGGTGGGCACTGTAGCAAGGGTAAACAGCATGCCACATATCAAAATTTGGATATTTGACCTAATTTTGTGAAACGATTCCTATTCTATCCCTAATAATAATCAATCTTTGAGGGGTTTAGAGAGAACTTCTGGCGAGATTGGGGCTGCCATTAGTAGCTCCCTAATCTATTTGATGTTTCCATCCCAATGACTGGAAAGTGCAGATATTGAATAGAAGCATTGGATAATTCTCCTAAAAAAATAAATAAAAAAATGGCAACAAAACCATGAATTTTAATTCTCTCCATATGCAACATGTGAATAAGAATACAGAGATTTCATGAAAATCCGTGATGGCAAATCCACAGCTAATCAGTCACGTGTGACCCCAGCCTAAGTTTGAGTAACAACACATGAAGTCTTCAGGCAGTGTTGTGACTTTAGCACATAGTCTGAAGGAAATACAGAGGCACACCCCAATAGTTAGACAATAAACAGCAATAAAGAAGAGGAGACAGAGAACATGTGTTTCCAAGCAGATGAGATGTACAAAGAAGAGAGTGGAATAAATAAGAGAAAAATGGTCTGATACATAGAAGAAAAGAGCTGTATAAGTTATTTGACATAATAAAGAACTATAGGAGTGGTCGAGCCACACCGGATGGCTGGGTAAATAGTGGCCTGAGAGATAGGAATTCTGGAAAGTGGCTGGGCAAATAGGATATCTGAGAAATAGCAGTCTGACCAATAAGAGACCTGACGAAGTCTGTCAGATAGGAGATCTGGGGAGGAATCGACCTGGCAGATAGAAGATATAGGAGATGTTGGGAAGAAGAGACCTGGCAGTTAGGAGATCTGGGAAAGAAACGACTAGGCAGATAGGAGATCTGCGGAATAAGGGACCTGGCAGACAGGAGATCTGCGGAAGAAGGGAACTGGCAGATAGGAGATCTGGGGAAAAATGACCAGGCAGATAAGAGATCTGGGGAAAAAACGACCAGGTAGATAGGAGATCTGGGGAAGAAACGACCAGGCAGCTAGGAGAACAGGGGGAAAAAAGGACCAGGCAGATAGGAGATCTTGGGAGGAAGCAACCTGGCAGATAGATGTGCGGAAGAAGTGAACTGACAGATAGGAGATCTGGGAAAGAAACAACCAGGCAGCTAGGAGAACTGGGGAAAAAAGGACCAGGCAAATAGGAGATCTGGGGAAAATACGACCAGGGAGATAGGAGATCTGGTGAGGTGACGTTATATAGGTCAACTCAGAAAGAAGCAGCCTGGCAGAAAAGAGGAAAGCAGTAGCCTGGCACATGAGATGTGGGGAAGGGGCAACTTGACACATGGGAGATCTGGGGTAAAAGCGACATGGCAGATAAAAGATCTGGGGAAGAAGTGTCCGGGCAGATAGGAGATCTGGGGAAGAAGCAACCTGGCAGATAGGAGATCTGGGGAAGAAGCAACCTGGCAGATAGGAGATCTGGGTAAGAAGTGTCCTGGCAGATAGGAGATCTGGGTAAGAAGTGTCCGGGCAGATAGGAGATCTGGGGAAGAAGCAACCTGGCAGATAGGAGATCTGGGGAAGAAGCAACCTGGCAGATAGGAGATCTGGGTAAGAAGTGTCCTGGCAGATAGGAGATCTGGGGAAGAAGAGACCTGGCAGATAGGAGATCTGGGGAAGAAGAGACCTGGCAGATAGGGGATCTGAGCAAGTGACATCTGTTATATAGGTAAACTGAGAAAGAAGCAGCCTGGCAGAAAGGAGGGAAGCAGCAGCCTGGCATATGAGATGTGGGGAAAGGCCAATCTGCCACATAGGAGATCTGGGAAAGGAGTGTACTAGCAAGAGGTTTGTAAGCCCCAGAGCTAGGACAGAAGTCTGCTTAAACCTCATACTGTACAGGTACACTTAAACAATAACACATCTCTTTTAAAAAATAGAAAAGGCTACATCAACATAATTTCTCTAAATGATAAACTGCAACTATTTACTGAAGTAACAAACTCTGCAAAAGTCACCAACAAAAAATATTTAGCTATGGGAATCCTACCAAACTAGGTCACTGTAGAAATTTCATTACGTTACTAGTGGAGGCCTCTGCCTATTCTCTCGGGCGAAAATAAAGCTGAATCCGGCACAGTTAATTTTGGGATTCCTGCCAAATTTACATGGGATATAAAGTACACAGCGTAGAGGAAAGAGCTAATCTCTGAGAACTAACAACATACTTAAAAGGAGTCTGTCACGTCATTTTCACCAACACTGCCCCGCAGATTGCACATGCATTCTGAACATACCTGTGTGTGCTATATGGCTTTATTCCATGTCCAGAAAAGTGCTTTTATTCTGCAAAAAAACAGCTCCCAATTGTCTAGGTAGGATTTTCTATTCTAAGTGCTCAAAGCAATCTTAAGAAAAGGGGAGGGCTACTCATATCTTTGGATTGGTAGCTAGAGATATTAGCCTACTCTTTTTTGAAAGCTGGCATTCCATACCAGAATCACAGCATTATATCCACAACATTAGAAGCTATAGCTGTTAGAAATCGAGTCAGAAATGAAAGCAGTAAAAACCTGCTTTTTCTATACTTTCAGCTGCATTTACTGCCATCCCGATTTCTAACAGCTATATCTCCCAATGTAATTGATATAATACTGTGATTCTAGTACTGTTTGAAAGCATGGAATGCCATGTCTCATATCTCCAGCTGCTACCATTCCAAAGATATGAGCAGCTAAAAGCAGCTCTCCCCTCTTCAGTCTGGTTTGCTTTGGGCACTTTGAACAACAAAGCTCGCCCAGACGGGCACTTGGGAGCCATTTTTCAGCACAAGAAAAGCACTTTTTCTGGACATGGAATAAAGACACAAAGTACACACAGGTATGTTTGGAATGTGTTTACAACCTTCAGTGTGGCAATGCTGTAAGTTATTGTGGTGCAAATGAGGTGACAGACTCCCTTAAAGGTGCTACTAACCAATGGCTTATTATATACATAGGAGATTGGTTTGTACATACTCTGTTCACTGTTTTAAACCACAATGTGATGTTTATTGTTATGCAAGCAGGTGTGGACCTTCTGCGACACTGACCGGCTATTCCCTGGAGGGGAGTGGCTATTAGGGTAGTTACCAGGTACCACTCCAGAGCAGTCCCAGAGTCCGTGGAAGCTGACTAGGGGGTTGGAGATACTGGTGCAAGCACCTAGGGAAAATAAGTGGTCTGGAAGTCTGTAGTCAGAGAGAGCAGGCAGCGAGATCAAGCAAAGTCCGTAATCAAAGTCCAAGATGAGAGGCAAGCGGCAAACAAGAGAAATCCGTTAAATCAATAAGCAGGGTCCGGTACACAGAAAAGCAGAAACTTCCAAACACCTTCACACCAGGAACTAGATTAGCTAGTGACCAAGATTGCTCAGGCACCTTCCTGGAGTAGCAAGCGCCTTAAATACTTCCTGCAAACCAGTCATAGGCTGGGGAGATAGAGGGTGTACACGTGCTGGCTCAGAAGGTAGGAGAGACACGCCCGTGCATGCCCTAACAAACCGTACAGGGCTCAAGCAGGAAGTAAGCACTGGCATGACGCACAACAGCTTAAGCTACCTGATGCCCGCACTTGTCAGCAGAGCACATGACAACAGAAGGGAAGGAGGGAGCCCGGCACCCATGCCCACATGTAGGCACAGAGCACTGGGCTAACATTAATATTTTTATTATTATAATAATGCTTTGTGATTAGTTTTTAATCTAGTCTACACCAGTCAGTCACATGTTGCTTCCAAAGGCAAAGCACAGTCTCGGCCACAGTACTACTATGAAGGGAAACATAAAAGATTTTGTATCCATCACCACAAGTCATCACTGTAATTACTAAATATGATATTGCACATAATTCTTCTCCAATATTAATAAAGTCCCCCAGCTATGAGTACCTGACATATGTCTCCGGGCTCGTAATACAATCATTATGTACTGATAGAATAAGCTTTGCTTGAAGATACCCCAGCATCCGGGCATGCAAATCTTTGGATTGTGATGCACAGTCCATGTTCCATTTCTGTATGTGGTTTTACAAATGTAAACCTGAAGTCCGATTAGATGCCACTTTTTTTTCTCTCTGAAAGAGCTTTGATGCATGAGGCCCTGTGTGCCACAATAAAACATTGCGTTTGTTGTCTCTGGCACAGCTGGCAGCAGAAACCCTCCGTCCTCTAGATCAATAGGTGACAGATGCTGAACAGGCAGCGGCAAAATTAATAAGACTGCAGGTTTCCACACAGCAAGAGAAGAAAATTCTGCTGCAAGATAAAGGTAAATTGCCTGGACTATATGTGCATCCTTGACTCATTGCCTTTGACTACATGTGCATCATCAGCTCCCTTCAAAAGACTTGCATACATTTGTATGACACCTGGAATTAGGTAAAGATGCTCCCATTCATGGAGGATCAGGCCATCACCAATGAAACATAAAAACAGATGGATTTGAGGGCATGCTGTGAATTTTCAAATTCACAGCATGCCCAATCTCAAATGTTTTCTGAACCTGTCACTGATTGGGCTACATTCACATCTGCGCTTTCCCTTTCTGCTATTGATCTCCGTCAGAGGACCTCAATAGCGGGGGGAAAACGCTTCCGTTTTGTCCCCATTCATTGTCAATGGGGACAAAACTGAACTGAATGAAAAGGAATGCACCAGACTGCACTATGTTCCGTTTGGTTGCGTCCCCATAGCGGAAAGAATAACGCTGCAAGCAGCGGTTTTCTGTCCGCGATGTGGTGCAGAGCAAGACGGATCCGTCATGACTCACAATGTAAGTTAATGGTGACGGATCCGTTTTCTCTGACACAAAAGAAAACTGATCCGTCCCCCTTTGACTTAGAATTTTTTAGAGACGGACCCATCTTGTCTATTTTAGAGATAATACAACCGGATCCGTTCAGTACTGATGCAGGCGGTTGTATAATTATGATGGTGAAAGTAGCCTCACTTGCAAACAGTGAAATCTGCTGCCATATCCAAACAGAAATCCATGGCAAACCCCAGATGCACAATCAACACTGTCCTCTGCACCTGGAAGGAGGGGCGAGGGAAGAAAAGAGGAAATCTGTGGAAGCATAAACTCTCTCACTGTTCATCTTGACACACGGATACTTCTAGGGCACTGAACTCCGGAGAAGCTCTAGTCACTCGTGGTTATGCATTTGTCATTAGCTCCATGTCTAACCTTGCGCTGACACTTTGGGCTAGATTTAGAGGAATCAATCAACCCCTGATTTAAAGAATTTTAACATGAAAATGGGTCTCCAAAAGACTTTGGAGCTGCATCTCACATGTCTGTCTGTACAAGGTGGACTCAAGTTAAAGGGAACCGGTCACCGGGCTTTTAGGTATAGAGCCGAGGACATGGATTGCTAGATGGCCGCTAGCACATCCACAATCCCCAGTCCCCATAGCTCTGTGTGCTTTTATTGTGTAAAAAAATGATTTGATACCTATGCAAATTACCATGAGATGAGTCAGAGCTTGAAAATATGACTCTTCTCTGGTCACACAAGTAAGATATGACATCTGTTTTTTTTACACAATGTTTTTTTTTTACACAATAAAAGCACACAGAGCTATGGGGACTAGATATTGCGGATGTGCTAGCGGCGATCTAGCAACCCATGTCCTCAGCTCGATACCCAAAATCCCGGTGACAGGTTCCCTTTAACTTGAGTCCACCTTGTACAGACAGACATGTTGTGAGATGCAGCTCCAAAGTCTTTTGGTGACCCATTTTCATGTTAAAAAAGCCAGAACAGAGAGCAGTCACAAAGATCAACTCATGGTCAGGAGGACTCCACATGTCCATAAATTACATAGACAGACAATTAATATAAAACCCGTGTAATGCTTATTTTGGCCCGTGGCGGGACTGTAGGGTGTCGGCGGTTCATGACCACTGCTGCTCCAGTTGGCACTGCAGCCAGATCGCCCACCTGCTACGGCGCCCCTGTTAGCCATCAGCTCAGACTCGCTGGTATTCCCCTTCTCTCTGTCTTCCCTTCCTCAAAACACGTTAAGGGTCTGGACTGCTATTGGCTGCTCCCCCAGTCGCTAGATGTTTTGATCTGCGTGACGGGGAGATGCAGCGGTGGTCTGGTGGGGATCAGGAGCGACGCGGGTGCCGGAGAGCAGGGTAAGTATAATCTATATGAGGGGCACGTGCATTGTGGAGCATCTTTTACACTTAGTATAACAAAGTCTTGCAAAGATGTGCTGTTTCTACGTTCACCTGCCCATGCATCTTTAAGACCAGTGGGGCCACTTAGATAATGCCCTTAGGCTGCTGTCACATGTCACTGTGCTAAGTTTTAGATGCAGGAAAAAAAAAAGCATCAAAAACCCATATGCAGTTTTTGCAACAATTAAGGCTACTTTCACACTTGCGTTCGGGGCTCCGCCTGTGAGTTCCGTTTTAAGGCTCTCACAAGCGGCCCCGAAACGCTTCTGTCCAGCCCTAATGCATTCTGAGTGGATGCGGATCCGCTCAGAACGCATCAGTCTGGCTCCGTCTGTCCTCCGCTCCGCTCAGCAGGCGGACACCTGAACGCTGCTTGCAAACGGATCCGTTCTGAACGGATCTAAGCATTTGCATTATAGGTGCGGATCCATCTGTGCAGACACCAGACGGATCCGCTCCGAACGCAAGTGTGAAAGTAGCCTTACCTGCAGTTAGAGTGCGTTTTCTTCTAGCAAAGAAGAAAACTAAATTACATTAGTTATTAAACTGAGTTAAATTAATGTCATTTACAGTGTCTGCTGTGTTTCCTCTTGCTGGAAGAAAACTCACTTATAACCACAGCCATGTTTTCAAAAACCGCATGAGGTTTTTATTGCATTTTTTTCCCACATCCAAAACGCAGCACAGCCAAGATGTGTGACAGCACCCTTAGGAGTTGTCCCAAGCCAAATCTGTTCAAATGACACAGCTGATCCACATCTCCTTCATAACAGGAACATTTGCTTCCAAGATCTTCTGCAAGATAAGGCTGATTTCTGCAGCAAAGTGGGACCCTATTAACAAAAGGGGATTGTCCAACATAGACAGCCCTTTAATGGATGTGATTTACATTTGGATTTTTAGAAAATAATGTTTACTAAAGATCTATGATAATTGACATTTCATATGCCAGAGAACGGAATTACTTGGGAGCCTCTTTTGCATTCCTTGCTTTATTGGCATCCCTGCTCAACACGATGACTATGACTATGTGCATCGTTCTCACGTATGCTTCAGTTTCCGTAATTTATGGAGTTTAACAATGTATGCAACAAAAACACCAAACAAAAATTTCAAGATAGGGAAAATTACTTCCAACAGTCTAAATATATCAAGGAACCCTCGCCAGGGGCCGAATAGGAAGTTTAGGCTAAGATATAACTTTTATTATGATTGTTTAAAAATCTGGGAGTACCAGCTATCAAAGGACAAACATACAAAAACAACTCAAATACTCAAGTCCCAGGGTGCAAAATCCCCAACAGGGTTAGACATCCAGATAGGGTCTCCCTGATTGGGGCAATTCTTTGTGCAGTAAGGCAGGGCCTTTGCAGTTTTCCTCCCCTAGTCCTTGGTCAGGGTCTATTCTAGGGATAGATACTCGCCACAGCTGCCCTGCACAAAGTAACTTACTATCAATTGCCAGTCATCCCTCGGGCTGTACAGTTACCGGATGGTCCCTAAGCTCATCAAATGGTAAGACTGCTCCTTTTCTCTAGAATTGTTTATAGTCTTATCTGTTCTTGATTGGAACCTCTGGTACGATTTTGTCCCCTCTGGGACTTGAGTATTTGAGTTGTTTTTGTATGTTTGTCCTTTGATAGCTGGTAATCCCAGATTTTTTTACGATCATAATAAAAGTTATATCTTAGCCTAAACTTCCTATTCGGCCATGGCGAGGGTTCTTTGATATAATTAGTTTAACAATGTATGCCAATATCCATACGTCCTCATTTATCTGAATGCTAAGAAGGTCTCAAAGAAACATTTTACGTGTTAAAGATACCCATAAATGAAAACTTACTTGGCTATCCTTAAAATACATTCCTGTCGGTTCAATCTAGGTGCAAGAAAGTGTTATTCTGAATCATTTAATGAGCTAAAAATAACGCCCTCCACAAATAAGAACTGGCAGCATTAAATCATAATTAGGCAATTTCCTGCAAATTAAGATGCCAAATTGATTCTCAAATTATCACCAGAGCAGTTTGCCCCAGATGCTATTTTCTAGCTTTCTTTTATTAAAAATGCATAAAGTAATCAAACATTCTGAAACATAAGAGTAGCACAATGTTAAGCATACATTTCTCCTGTTTCTTCTACTACATCAACACCATGTTGAAAATGCATGTGTTTCAGCTTGGAAAAACTTTGAAGTTTTTGAATACTTTTTTTTTTATTACACCAATGCCCCGACACGAACACTCTGGAAACACTTACCGTACAGTAGAAAAAACTTCCTAAAATAACATATAAAGTAGCATCACTCCCTTTAGTGCAAGGTACTTGGAAATCAGAAGTTCCTCACAATGTCACCTCAACTACAACTGAAAAATACTGGTATGTCCCTTGGAACAAACTGTAATACAAAAGTGCTTAAGAGAGATGTCCAGCTTTGGAGACATTTTTGACAGACCCCTGCTGCATGTTGTACTTGTTTAAAACTCATACTCACCTGCTCCCTGCCACTGAGTTTCGTCTCCATCACTCCATGGATGGCTTTTCATATCCCTGCTGCGATAACACAAGGGGAGGACATGACCACTGCAGCCAATTTCTGATCCTTGCATCACAGGTGACATAAGTGGAGCAGGTCACCGCAGCAGCCAATCGTGTGCTCCCCCCTCCCCCTGTCAACAGGATGTTGATTTCAGCACCGCAGGAAAAAGAAGAGCTGACCATGAAGCGATGGAGACCAAACCCAGTACCGACGAACAGGTAATTATGATCTCCACCGCAGGTCGGCCATTCTGCAAAAGTCTATCATTGTCTTGGATAACCCTTTTAACTACCAATGATGTGGTTTTGACCCTTATTACCACAATTTAGTAATATTTTGACCCCAAAGGTACTGTTAATGCATAATTTTATCTGGAGCTACCAAAAGCTGAGGAGCCACAAGAAGTGGCACCATGAGCCACACCTGGAGCTTAAGGCACAGGCTGGGAGACACTCTTGTACTAATCAAAAGCGACTTTAAAACATAACCTTTATTGACAACTAACATTCGGATATAAGGCACAAAAACACAAAATGGACCATTAAACCAACAGGTACATGGATGACCACCAGATACCCATAAAGGAGAGTAACAAAATGGGCAGGGCGCCTAATATGTATGTATGTGTGTGTGTGTGTGTGTGTGTGTGTTATGCAACTCTACCATGAACCTGGTTGTTATTATTTCTACTACATTATCCGAAGTGATGGACTTTCTGAATTACTGTATTGTCATCAGTATGATAATTGTATAGGCTTATTATCTCTTCTCTGTTCATGCCTTATTAGTCCCCCGATGAAACACTCATTTATTCAGGGAAACACATAAGTACAGGGAATAACAGAGTATAATTGGGGTAGGTTCTTTTACAGGGTCAACCTTTTTTTTTTTTATCATGTATCACACTCTTGTTTTACTAACATTTTAAGGCTGGTTACAGGTCAGTGAGGATATACAGTATTGATACTTACATACCCAGATATACTTTGTCATTTCCATTTTAAGGGAATTGTCCACCGTTTTGTGCTGCCTTTTTTCAGACCCCCGAACATTGCTGAACCTGCAGTGGTGGGCATAATTACCTGATCTGTGCAATTGGGGTTCAGTTCCATCAATCCCCCTCGTGCGCCACTGGTCCTGGGTGTACCAACAGCAACATGTGCAATGACACAGGTCATGTGACCACCACAGCTAATGATTGGCTGCTGCACCTTGTCAACCATATGTCACGTGACCCAGCGATATGACACATGGGTGACACGTAACCACCGCGTCCAGTCATTGGTTGTGATGGACACATGACCCATATGAAACAGGATGTTACCTCAGGTACACTTGGGACCAGAGGGAGTGATGGAGCTGGAACACAGCGGCGGTGATCAGGTAAGTATGGTCACCGCCACGGGTCCGGCCATGCTTTGGGGGTCTGAAAGAAAACACTACAAAGGTGGACAACCCGTTTAAGGTTCTTTCACAAGGGCCTGTAGATGAGCAACATAGAACGTCAACTGATGCTTGTTGAGAACATTTAAATACAACAGATCATCATATTGCATAGGGATAAGCGATTGTTAGTACGACTTTGTCCCCTATGAAGTCTGCAGTTTGTGAGCAGCACGTTCCCTGTTTAACAGAGAAGACATGCTGCCAACAAATGATGATTTTAGTGCCCAGGAAAAAAAAAATGACAAATTTGAGTCTGCTCACTTTTCTGCTGATCGGTGGGCATATGGGCAGTGGTTGGAAAAAGAAGTTTCTCCAAACGTTCATTTAACCAATCACTGTGTAAAAGAGTCTTTAGTGATAAATACCTCAGCGATAGAATACATTATAAAATATGAAAAGATATTTCTTCCTTGCACTGTTCATATTACTGGAACTTTGAGAGGATTTTTGTAGTATGCACTATTAATGGGGTTTTCCAGAATTAGAATATGGATGTCCTATCGTCAACACAGGTCATCAATATCTGATCAGTGGAGGAGGTCTGATTCCAAGAACCCCTGCTGTTCAGCTGTTTGAAGAGGCAGCGGCACTCCGGTGAGCTCTGCCGCCTAGTCCTAGGCCAGTGACATCATGTTCGTATGTCACATGGCCTATTTGCAGTTCAGTCCCATTCAAGAGAGTGGGCCAGGGCTGCGGCCTCTTCAAATAGATGATCAACGAGGGTGATGGGAGTTGGACCCTCACAAATCAGATATTGATGACCTCTCCTGAGGATAGGTCATCAATATTTTACTCCCCGAAAACCCCTTTAAAACCCTTTTACTATTGGTGACTTATCCTCAGGATAGGTCCTCAAGATCAGACCGGCAGGGGTCCGACTCCCGACACCCGCGCCGTTTAGCTGTATGCGCGTGTGCCGTCTTCAGTCTCTATTCCTGTCCGCTGCTGCGGTCTACGGTCTTTGCCATAGTAAAAGCTCAGACAACCCCTTTAATATTTTAAATTTTGCAAGTAACAAATTATTCCTTGAACTAGAAACATAGAGAGAAAACTGTACATGGCGAAATGAAACAAAACAAAATAACAGATTTTGCTGGGGTTTTTTTTGTTGTTTTTTTTTAACCGAGTTTGCAATGACCCAAACAGCCCTTTGACTGTTTAACTGTAACACTGTCACTACAGAAATGCAGAAACGGATAACATTTTATTTGTATTTTCTGTTACCATTGTGCGTCCTTTGCTGTCAAATTAGAAGCCAAAAAAAACCTGTCAAGTAGATGAAATCAAAATTAGTGGCTCAATCCCTGTTGGCCAGAATGCTTCACTTGCCATTATGTCATTATCAGCAGAAGAATATCAGAGTCCTCAGCATTACACAGCAAAAAAATCTTTAATTTTAACCTCGGGGCATTTATGCGCAGAAGAAAGTGATATGAATTCGAAGACTTTCTACTTTAGCAGTGACTCGGGTCATAAAGATTTCTGAGACGGTATTTAGAATTCATCATTTTCCACTTTCTTGCTGAATTATTTAGGACTGCATATTTTAACTGCTCTTTCTTATTATGCTTGAGAAAATAAACTTTTAAGTCAGATTTATTTTTCTTTGGCAGACTTGTGAAAAAGTTGTAAAACCAAAGTTTGTGAATATTTTCTCAAAATCGCTTTATTGCAATTGCTTAGTTGCTTAATGCTGCAGGTTTATGAATTGCTAAATGGAGGTGTTGCTAACAGTGCCGTTTCTCATCACTTCCTACTCTACTCCCGTGTCCTCTTGATGGCGGCGCCGTGTTGCTAGAAAAACCTGCATTTTCCACTGTTGGTGGCAGGGTGGCATTTGATTCTGGTGGTTTATTTAGGTGTGCATTTGCTCCCAATTTACTTCTGTGTTGTTCTCTAATCATTGATCAGCCATTCTGCTGAACCAGCAAAGCAGTGGTTAACCGGTCCTGAGCACTTCTACCATGCAACATAATTGGTTGTTTTTTATTACATCATCAAGGTCTACTATTCAAGCCAGTTCCTTCACTTATTGACTGGGTGTCAGCTACAGCACAGCACGGTTACACATCCTTTTTTGCCCGGTCACTGTTCCTGTAGAATATGCCTCATACCACCATGATTCTGCTTCCTTGATCCTAGAGTGTGGGTCTAGTGCTGTTTGTAATACTACTGTTAGGGTACTTTCACTTCTGCGGCATGGACTTTGCCAGGCTGTTCCAGCAGAGAACGCCCTGCCAGAATTCTCCAGATCCAGCACTGCTGGATGCAACTGGAATGCTCGCCGACCCTCTTAACTATAATGGGTCCGGCAGAGATCCTGCTGCAATCCCGCAAATATGCAGAGAATCTGCCGGATACAAACCGCTGAACGCTGCAGTTTGTGTTGGGCCAATTCCTGGCATTCTCTGCCAGAACTGGCGGCAGATGGGAAAGTAGCCTTAGTCCTGTCTCCTGGCTAATCCTGATCATGTTCCTGCCTAGACCCTTGGATTCTACTTCTGGTCTTAACCTTTGTCTTGTTCCTAACTACACTAAAACCTGACTGCTCTCCAAGAGACTACCATTGGCTCTGTTAGCTACCAGGCTACACTCTTGTTCCAGGTTCTGACCAGGCTGGCTTCTGGTCATTGCTCTTCCTGGTTACAGTCTCTGGCTATGCTCCTGGCTTTCATGTTCCTGTCTCTGTCTAGTGACTAAATTCCTGCCCCTTGATCCTGGCCCTTTTCTAAGCTTCAAATTCATGTCATGTCTTGCTGTATGGTATATGGCAGCCAACTGATGACTGTTCCAGGAACCAAAACCCTGAAATTATGCTGCATCAGAATCCACACCCTCTTTCTAGCATTAAAAGACCACAGATCCTAAGAATAAGCCATCAAAGGATGTTTTCGGAAACCCCTTTATTCAACGTTCCACTGAACAGTTAAAGGGGTTTTCTGGGTCATCAATATCTGATTGATGGGGTCCAACACACAGCACTCCTACTAATCAGCTGCTTCAAGCAGCTGCTAGGACCAGAAACTTTACTTCAGACAGAGCCAGATATAGGAGGCTCCATTCATTGGTAGTGGTTGTGCTCGGGTATGGCAGCTCAGCTCATGATGGGAGCTGAGCTGCAGCACACCAGCACTGTAAATTAGGACTTATGCACACAATCGTTGTCATAGTCCACATTTTTTACAGGTCAGATGCAGACCCATTCATTCAATGGGGCCGTAATAGATGCGGACACCACACCGTGTGCTATCTACATCCGTATGTCCGTTCCACTGCACCCCCAAAAAAATAGAACATGTCCTAATCTTATCCGTATTACAGACAAGGATAGGACAGTTCTATATGGGCCAGACATTTTGCGACAGTGTGTATGAGCCCTTACACTGTGGCTAAACCTTCCATCCACCGCATAGCTTCTGGCGCTGCAGCAGACTGAAAAGTTCATTGTGGGGGAACCGAGGTATGGGAAAGATGGGTTGAGTGAATGGAGGTCATATATCTTCACTTCTCCAAAGCAGTGCATAATGTTAGTACATACCATAAATTGGGAATGCTTGGACTAGGGGAAAGTGTACGGATGTGGGTCAGTAACTGATAGAAAACAGAGGGTGGTTATTAATGGTACACACTCAGATTGGGTCACCGTCACTAGTGGAGTACCACATGGGTCAGTAGTGGGCCCTATTCTCTTCAATATTTTTATTCATAATCTTGTAGAGGGGTTGTACAGGAAAATATTAATTTTTGGAGACGATACTAATCTGTGTAAAGTAATTAACACGGAAGAAGACAGTATACTGCTATGAATGGATATGGATAGATTGGAGGCTTGGGCAGAGAAGTAGCAGGTTTTGTACTGATAAATGTAAGGTTATGAACATGAGAAGATAAAATACATGTTACCAGTACATACTAAGGCCTAGTTCACAATTCAGTGATTTCCATCAGTGATTGTGATGCAAAACCAGGTGCGGGTCAAAAACACAGAACACGTGCAAATAATTCTATCATACCTTATCTCTGTGTAGCCTCCAGTTCTGGTTTTGGCCCAAAATTACTGATTGAAATGTCTGTGAAGGTTCTCATTTATCCAGGTCATGGTATATCTGTAAAGAATAAATCAAGGCAACTGGACTTACTGTAGATTTCTTGAAAACATTTTACTTGTTCTTCCAACGAGCTTTCTCAATTCTGAGTGACTGTACAAGAATTCTCTGGGAACTGCAGCCATCCAGAGTATAAATGGACAAATTAGCAAAATTGTATATCACGAGCAATCTGAAAGGTTTGAAACCCCTTTATAACTCCATTCTCCACTCAGGGTCCTTTAAACGCTCACACCTGATGGTGGCATGGGAGAAGGATAGAAATTTGTCTATTTCTGAAACGGAATGGATGCAGGCCCTTAGAATGATACACAAATATCTGAAGTGTGTTTCCCATGTAGAATCAGCGATTAAAACTATATTAAGATGGTACTACACGCCGGATAAACTGGCTCTTATGTATGACTCAGTATCTGATCTATGCTGGAGAGGTTGCGGATGTAGGGGAACCCTGTTCCATATATTATGGCAATGTCCTCAGATTCAAATGTATTGGTCCGACTGTAGGGAATTACTGGCCAGAATTGTGCCTTATGGGACGACATGGTCACCGCAAATGGTCCTGTTATTGATAAGAGTAGATGCTCTACCTGTTCGCCTAAGGGCCATACTCTGTATCTTCTGTGTGACAGCAAAACTATTACTGTTGCGAAAGTGGAAAACCCCAGATTTACCGGACATCTCTGAATTGATAGCTGCCCTTAACATCACATACTCATATGAGAGAATTATTGCTAGGGGGGGAGAGGGGTATGATAGATTCCTCCAAAATTGGAAGCCATGGTCGTGCTCCCCATATAGTACCCAAATTTAGAGACTCTATAGCCCTGCCAATTATAGGGTCTTAAACCATCCACCCATAAGAGCAGACAGGTCTGAACTGCAGACATTTTGCCATTGGTCTGGATATTAGACATTGGTGGCCACTTATCTCAACTCAATAATATATTTGCTGACAGCAGGTATTTCTAGTACTTGTAATGCATACTGGTTTCATCGTATGGAAGAATGTTTTATTTTATTTTGTGTTACTCACTATTGTTTGCCCGTCGGGTATGCACAATGTTTTTTTATATTGTTAAACTCAATAAAAAAACAATTGAAACGAAGAATTCTCTGGGAATAAATATGTAACTGAATCAACATCTGGTAATTATACCCAGAATGAGGTCATTGTACAGTCACTCAGAATTGAGAAAGCTCATTGGAAGAACGAGTGAAACGTTTTCAAGAAATCTACAGTAAGTCCAGTTGCATTGATTTATTCTTTACAGATATACTGATGGAAATCACTGACCCAACACTATCCAAATTACTTAAGTGTAAACTAGGCCTAAATGATAAAACACTGGGTAACACTGACATGGAAAATGACTTAGGAATATTAGATGACAGCAAATTGTACTGTAGCAAACAGTGTCGGGCAGCTGCTGCCACAGCCAATAAGATTATGAAAAGTAGCATAGATGCACGTGATGAGAACTTAGATCTGTGGCTTTACTAATCGTTAGTCAGACTGCACATGGAGTATTACGCATAATTTTGGCTTCTGTGCACAAGAAAGACATAACCGAACTAGAGAGGGAAACTAAAGTAATAACTGGAATGGGTGGACTATAGCACCCAGAAAGATTATCAGAATTAGGGTGATTCACTTTAGAAAAAAGACGACTAAGGGGAGATCTAATAACTATGTATAAATATATCAGGGATCAGTACAGAGATCTCTCCCATCATCTATTTATCCCCAGGACTGTGACTGGGGACATCCTGTGCGTCTGGAGGAAAGAAGGTTTGTACACAACATAGAAGAGGATTCTTTACGGTAAGAGCAGTGAGACTATGGACCTCTCTGCCTGAGGAGGTGGGGATGGTGAGTTCACTGAAAGAGATCAAGAGGGGCCTGGATGTATTTCTGGAGTGTAATAATATTACAGGGGGTCATGGTTACTACAGATGGGTCGTTGATCCAGGGAGTTATTCTGATTGCCCGATTTGAGGAAATGAGGAAAACTGGCTTCGACCTCATGTTTTTTTTTGCATTCCTATGTATCAACTTTGCAGAATGGAAAGCTATAAGTGGATAGACGTGTGTCTTTTTTCAGGGTTACAAGTTATGTTACTATATAACACCTGTCTAGAAGCTATTAGTGTTGATCGAGCACCAAAGTGCTCGGGTGCTCGAGTAGAACACCTCTGGATGCTTGGGTGCTCTACAGAGCACCAGATCACAATGAAAGTCAAAGGGAGAACCAGAGCATTAGACAAGGCACCCCCTGCTCTGAAGAGGGGAGGGTGTCTGGTTCACAGGAAAAGGTCAGAAATTGATGGAAACACCACTGAAATAGTTCGGGAACAGCATGGGGAGGATGTCTGGATGCAGCTTGGACTCCCAGGTAGCTGCTGGGAACGATGTTGTCCGAGTAGTACGCCACTTTTACAGACTGACAATAATACGCACAAGACCGAAGATAAAATCAATTTTAGAGAAAAAATTGTTAGGAAACATTCTTTCCTGTAAATTACAAGGAAGAGGCACTCCGATACAACCTGAATATCACATAAAGGAGGGCCTCATTCACATTGTGGTACAATTGTTTAGGTAGTGGGACTCCTACACTCAAAGCCTATGCACTAAGTGAAAGGGCTGCCAAAAATTATAAGGAACTGACCCTCCAATATACCCTTTGTTGCACATAAAGGTGGGCATCATACACAGCCTTAAAAAATTATGATTGATGGCCTGCTGGTGACCCTCAAAAACATTTAGAGCAAGAGCCTGCTGGTGACCCTCTAAAATATTAGGGGCGAGGGCCTGCTGTTGAGCTGACCCTCTAAAACATTATGGGTGAGGGCCTGCTAGTGATCCTCTAAATTTAAACCATTAGGGGCGAGTGCTTGCTGCTGATTTGACCAAAACATTATGAGCGAGGGCCTGCTGCTGATCTGACAATCTAAAACATTATGGGTGAGGGCCTGCTGGTGACCCTCTAAATTTAAAACATTAGGGGTGAGGGTCTGCTGCTGAGCTGACCCTCTAAATCATTAGGAGCGAGGGCAGCCTAATAGGCATGTTGATATGATGGAGGAGGAGGAGGAGGAGGAGAAAAGGAAGATAACCATATACCCTTTTTTGTGGTGGAAGGGTTGCATGGGAATACAGTGTATTCAATACACCATAAAAGCCAC
This sequence comes from Bufo gargarizans, assembly GCF_014858855.1. Taxonomy (NCBI): domain Eukaryota; kingdom Metazoa; phylum Chordata; class Amphibia; order Anura; family Bufonidae; genus Bufo; species Bufo gargarizans. The sequence goes on along the minus strand of NC_058087.1, from coordinate 145,587,126 downwards.
ATTTAAAGTGCCTTTATGTTCAGCTGCTTTCCTCTGGTGGAGTAGAGAAGTCAGAGGAAATCCAGGCCTTTTTCTTTTTTATAAGAGTCAACCTGTCAGCATTTTCAGGTGACAGGCGGATGCGCTTATCAGTTATTATTCCCCACAGCAGCACTAAATACCCGCTCTGACAAAAAGCTGGCAGCGGGCGTCAGTTTGTGCCACGTGTCCAGCTTGGACATCCAATAGTTGTAAGGCACAGAGGGATCACTGAGGACGCTGACACGGTCTGCTACGCACTCCTTCACCATCTTCCAAAACTTTTCCTTTCTTGTGACACTAGGCTGCGCATCAGGTTGAGGGTGCTGGCAGGGTGTCATGAAACTGTCCCAGGCCTTGGAGAGTGTTGCTCTGCCTCTGTTGGAACTGCTGTGTGTTCCCCTCGTCTCACCTCCTCGGTTGCCCAAGGAACTATGTACTCTACCGCCAGCGTTGTCAGCTGGAAATATTTGGAGCAGTTTTTCCACAAGGACCTTCTAGTATAGCACCATTTGTCTAGTCCTCTCCACCAAAGGAATGAGGAGTTCTCTTTGTAGCGGGGGTCGAGAGGAGTGAACAACCAGTAATCGGTGTTGGCCAAAATGTGTATAACGTGAAGGTCACGTGAAAGGCAGCATAACAAAGTCAGCCATGTATGCCAGAGTCCCAACAGACAAGACTTCGCTATCCTCATCAGGAGGATGACTCTCAATCTCCTCATCCTCTTCGGCCCATCAACGCTGAACAGAAATAAATAAACCTGCTATGGGTACTACGCTCTGTAGCGGAAGCAACAGTCTCCTGTCCTCCTCCTCCTCATCATCATCCAATTCGCGCTGAGAAGATGAACTGAGGGTGGTCTGGCTATCACCCTGTGTACTGTCTTCCCCCATTTCCACATGCAGAGCATCCGCCTTGATTGTGAGCAGCAAGCATTTCAGTAGACACAGAAGTGGGAAGGTTACGCTGATAATAGCGGCATCGCCGCTCACCATCTGTGTTGATTCCTCAAAGTTGCGTAAAACCTCACAGAGGTCAGACATTAATGCCCACTTGTGAAGAGCGGAAGCGGTCTGGAAAAAGGCAATGACCATGTTGTAGCTGGTATTCCCCTACTGCCTTTTGCTGCTCACAAAGCCTGGCCAACATGTGGAACGTGGAGTTCCAGTGCGTGCTCACGTCGCACAACACCCTGCAAACTGGAACATGAAGCTAGGTATCGTGGATGAGTGTGTTTCTTATGGTCTGGCAGCAGGCACAGTTTCACCACGCTCAGGGCCACGGCCTCTTCGTGCACCAACAGCAGCACGTATGTATGGTATGTATGCTTGCATATATGTCACACGCACAGTAGCGCAGGTTTTGTAAGTGTATGCGCAAATAAATTACACTGGATATCACAGATATTTAGAATGAGCAAACGTTATACAGGAGATGTAGCGCAGGTAATGTTGCTGTCAGCAGCGGCCAAACAATTGCGCTGAATGTCACAGATATTTAGGATGCGCAAATGTAAAACAACAGATGGTAGCAGAGGTTGTGTCACTGTCAGCAGCGGCAATACAATTGCACGCAATTTAGCGCATGTTGCGCTAATAATATATATTGCAGCCAGATAAAACAATAGTCCTTAAAAGGACTTTTGGGTCTCTAACACCTTTCAACACTAAACCATGCCTAAAAAAACTAACAATTCCTGTCCCTACACTACCTGTCCCTTCTGCTGCAGCTCGCCCTGACTAAGACTGACCCAAACCACGTGTCATCAGGTGCTATATAGCACCCGATGACGCGTTCCGGCCAGCCAATCACTGTAATGCCAGTAGCCAACATGGCTATGGCTTTACAGTGAGTGCCAGTACGTACCCGCACGTTTATTGGCTGCGTAGCAGGAGAGGGGAGGAGACTAGAGCATCGTGCTCGAGCACACGCGGTGTTCGAGTCAAAATGGTGTTCGGCCGAGCATGCTTGCCCAACACTAGAAGCTATTATTGCCAGTGGAAGGTTTGCTCAGCCATACATTTCCCCTACAGATGTTAGAAATGAGGAAGAACAGTATTACATTATGGCTGTTCTAATTTGTGACCAACTATGTAATGCACTCATGGGACTGGTCCACCAGAGCTGAAGAAACTCTAACTTTGAGGTCCATAGTCCCTCAAAAAAACAACCCTTCAACTACTGATACTGCTAATAACTGTTAGGCAGCTACAGTCTTACTGACAGTGACACAGAGTCCACATTTGATTTTACCATGCAAAACTTTTAAGAATGGTTATACATAATGTTTGACTGGAACTCTTCTGGTGAGCCATCTGGGCATCCTTACAATATGACCATCCATTTATATACAGTTGCAAGAAAAAGTATGTGAACCCTTTGGAATGATATGGATTCCTGCACAAATTGGTCATAAAATGTGATCTGATCTTCATCTAAGTCACAACAATAGACAATCACAGTCTGCTTAAACTAATAACACAAAGAATTAAATGTTACCATGCTTTTATTGAACACACTACACTACGTGCAGAATTATTAGGCAAATGAGTATTTTGACCACATCATCCTCTTTATGTATGTTGTCTTACTCCAAGCTGTATAGGCTGGAAAGCCTACTACCAATTAAGCATATTAGGTGATGTGCATCTCTGTAATGAGAAGGGGTGTGGTCTAATGACATCAACACCCTATATCAGGTGTGCATAATTACTAGGCAACTTCCTTTCCTTTGGCAAAATGGGTCAAAAGAAGGACTTGACAGGCTCAGAAAAGTCAAAAATAGTGAGATATCTTGCAGAGGGATGCAGCACTCTTAAAATTGCAAAGCTTCTGAAGCGTGATCATCGAACAATCAAGCGTTTCATTCAAAATAGTCAACAGGGTCGCAAGAAGCGTGTGGAAAAACCAAGGCGCAAAATAACTGCCCATGAACTGAGAAAAGTCAAGCGTGCAGCTGCCAAGATGCCACTTGCCACCAGTTTGGCCATATTTCAGAGCTGCAACATCACTGGAGTGCCCAAAAGCACAAGGTGTGCAATACTCAGAGACATGGCCAAGGTAAGAAAGGCTGAAAGACGACCACCACTGAACAAGACACACAAGCTGAAACGTCAAGACTGGGCCAAGAAATATCTCAAGACTGATTTTTCTAAGGTTTTATGGACTGATAAAATGAGAGTGAGTCTTGATGGGCCAGATGGCTGGATTGGTAAAGGGCAGAGAGCTCCAGTCCGACTCAGACGCCAGCAAGGTGGAGGTGGAGTACTGGTTTGGGCTGGTATCAAAGATGAGCTTGTGGGGCCTTTTTGGGTTGAGGATGGAGTCAAGCTCAACTCCCAGTCCTACTGCCAGTTTCTGGAAGACACCTTCTTCAAGCAGTGGTACAGGAAGAAGTCTGCAAGGTAAGAAAAACATGATTTTCATGCAGGACAATGCTCCGTCACACGCGTCCAAGTACTCCACAACGTGGCAAGAAAGGGTATAAAAGAAGAAAATCTAATGACATGGCCTCCTTGTTCACCTGATCTGAACCCCATTGAGAACCTGTGGTCCATCATCAAATGTGAGATTTACAAGGAGGGAAAACAGTACACCTCTCTGAACAGTGTCTGGGAGGCTGTGGTTGCTGTTGCAGGCAATGTTGATGGTGAACAGATCAAAACACTGACAGAATCCATGGATGGCAGGCTTTTGAGTGTCCTTGCAAAGAAAGGTGGCTATATTGGTCACTGATTTGTTTTTGTTTTGTTTTTGAATGTCAGAAATGTATATTTGTGAATGTTGAGATGTTATATTGGTTTCACTGGTAAAAATAAATAATTGAAATGGGTATATATTTGTTTTTTGTTAAGTTGCCTAATAATTATGTACAGTAATAATCACCTGCACACACAGATATCCCCCTAAAATAGCTAAAACTAAAAACAAACTAAAAACTACTTCCAAAAATATTCAGCTTTGATATTAATGAGTTTTTTGGGTTCATTGAGAACATGGTTGTTGTTCAATAATAAAATTAATCCTCAAAAATACAACTTGCCTAATAATTCTGCACTCCCTGTATATAAACATTCACAGTGCAGGTGGAAAAAGTATGTGAACTCTTGGATTTAACAACTGGTTGAACTTCCTTTGGCAGCAATAACTTCAACCAAACGTTTCCTGTAGTTGCAGATCAGACGTGCACAATGGTCAGGAGTAATTCTTGACCATTCCTCTTTACAGAACTGTTTCAGTTCAGCAATATTCTTGGGCTGTCTGGTGTGAATCGCTTTCTTGAGGTCATGACACAGCATCTCAATCGGTTTGAGGTCAGGACTCTGACTGGGCCACTCCAGAAGGCGTATTTTCTTCTGTTTAAGCCATTCTGTTGTTGATTTACTTCTATGCTTTGGGTCATTGTCCTGTTTCAACACCCATCTTCTGTTGAGCTTCAGCTGGTGGACAGATGGCCTTAAGTTCTCCTGCAAAATGTCTTGCTAAACTTGGGAATTCATTTTTCCTTCGATGATGGCAATCCATCCAGGTCCTGACACAGTAAAGCAGACCCAAACCATGATGCCCCCACCACCATACTTCACAGTTGGGATGAGGTTTTGATGTTGGTGTGCTGTGCCTCTTTTTCTCCACACATATTGTTAAGTGTTTCTTCCAAACAACTCAACTTTGGTTTCATCTGTCCACAGAATATTTTGACAATACTGCTGTGGAACATACAGGTGCTCTTGTGCAAACTGTAAACGTGCAGCAATGGTTTTTTTGGACAGCAGTGGCTTCCTCTGTGGTATCCTCCCATGAAATCCATTCTGGTTTAGTGTTTTACGTGTCGTAGATTCGCAAGCAGGGATGTTAGCATATGCCAGAGACTTTTGTAAGTCTTTAGCTGACACTCTAGGATTCTTCTTCACCTCATTGAGCAGTCTGCGCTGTGCTCTTGCAGTCATCTTTACAGGACGGACACTCCTAGGGAGAGTAGCAGCAGTGCTGAACTTTCTCCTTTTATAGAAAATTTGTCTTACCGTGGACTGATGAACAGCAAGGCTTTTGGAGATATTTTTATAACCCTTTCCATCTTTATGCAAGTCAACAATTCTTAATCGTAGGTCTTCTGAGAGCTCTTTTGTGTGAGGCATCAATCACATCAGGCAAAGCTTCTTGTGAAAAGCAAACCCAGAACTAGTGTGTGTTTTTTTATAGGGCAGCTGTAACCAACACCTCCAATCTCATCTCATTGATTGGACTCCAGTTGGCTGACGTCTAGGGGTTCACATACATTTTCCACCTGCACTTTGAATGTTTACATGGTGTGTTCAATAAAAACATGGTAACATTTAATTCTTTGTGTGTTATTAGTTTAAGCAGACTCTGATTGTCTATTGTTGTGACTTAGATGAAGATCAGATCACATTTTATGACCAATTTGTGCAGAAATCCATATCATTCCAAAGGGTTCACATACTTTTTCTTGCAACTGTAAGTCTGGTACTTGTGCCTGAAAATGTAGTTATGAACAAAAGTACAGTATTACTGTTTTTTTTAGGCAAATAAAAACATAAAAGCATAAACTTCTTTTCATGATAGTTCTTCAATCTCAACAAAGGTGGTAGAAGCTTGTAGAAAAAAAAGGGCTAATTATGATGTGTATAACCTCTGTACTATACTTCTGTTTAATTCTTAATACTATACTTTTGTTATAATAGGCACGTCCTTCACATGTCAACATCCACGTTAACTACAGAAAATGCTGGGCAAAAGGTGACTGCTTCTGTAAAGCCCTACCTAAAATAAACCAATGCAAGCAGCGAAGTGGTTCAGCACTGCAATATTTCTACGAGAACAACAATTAGTAGCCGATATAATCAGACCAACAAAAAACATTAGCGACATAACGACTGAAATTCAATTAGTAAATCTACTTTATTCATTTGCAAGTTCAATTATGTTTAATTTTCTACAACCAATTAAAACGTTATTTCGATAAATCTTTTACTTTTAATTGCTAACATGAGAAACATGGCTTTGTACCTGAAATTCAAGGGAGACTGGAGATTTAATCTAAGCATAATACAGTATTTCATCAAGGATTAGTATTCTGGAGCCGAAGAGCAGACACTTATAAGAGCATGTTAGAATACGTTGAAAATGTTGACCAAATATCTCAATAACTGTCGCTTTTCTTGAAATTAGGACATTAATATGTGCATTTGTGTAGTACTGATGTATCAGATGATCTGAGTCCACACAAGGTCACCATGATTGCACTACTCCTGGCAAGTCCAAATAGAAAAGGTTGCCATGGCAGTCTCTTAGTCAGGGATCAGCAACCTGCAACCTGCAACACTCTAGCTGCTGTTAAACTACAACTCCCAGTATGCAAACATGCTCGGCTGTTCTTCTAACTCCCATAGAAGCAAATGGGGGACTCTGGGAGCGCTCTTGTAATTTCAGAGGTTGCTGATCCCTGCTCTAAGTAGTCTTTGCGGAAAAACATCTTCACACTGGAGGTATTAAAACGTTGTTCTCATTGCTAAAAAAAACACCATAATGATTTTATACTGTATATTCTGGTGCATCTAAAATGTTTAGTGAGGGCATACAAGGACAGGACTTAAAGGGTTAGGGCTCAATGGAAAAAATACATTCTGCTTTTGACATTTGAAACCTGGTGCCATTCGCCAACCGATTTGACTTTGGCCTAAACCTATGGGCATTATCCTGGAGACTTCCTAGTTTTCACCTTTTAACTTCTATACTGGGATCAGGACTTTGCTGCAGGGAGTCACCAGACCGCTACCTCCCGGAGTAGTTCCGGTGTGGTTGACAGCTGACCCACAGGGCCAGAGACACCGGTGCAAAGCACCAAAGGAGCAGGAAAACACATAGTCAGTAACAAGCCAGAGTTAGGGCAGGCTGACTTTAGGCAAATTCATGTTACATGTCTAAGGTCAGGGCTGGCAGCCGAGAGTCACAATGGTAAACAGGCACAGATCAGGGCAGACAGCTGGGAATCAGAATCCGGTAAACAGGCACAGATCGATACATGGCAGACAACAGAAAACAAATGCCTTAGCAGGAACTTAGCAAACTATAAACCTAACTGCTCTGGCAAGAAAATGAGGTCAGCACCACAATCTTAGTGTACGGCCAATCAGTCAGGTTTCCTGATGCAATTTTGGAAGCTAAAACCAGGAGTGAATTTAAAAAAAATTTGGCTTCCAAAACTGCATGCAGAAACCTGATTGTGTAGCCATACCCTTACAGCAGAAAACTGATTAGCAATTAGAAACAGCAGTGCAACTGCACACAGCAAGAGAAGGAGGGGAGTGGTAGTAGCAGAAATGAGAGTAGTAGTGTTCACTGAGTAAGGCCGAATCCACACAGCCGTGTTCCGCGGCCGAGAGCGGTCCGTTATATGCCAGGCTGGATTCCTGTTCAAAGCAGGAACGCACGCGTCATTGGTTGACTATATGAGTGTATTACTGTAGTGCAGCGGCGGCATGAAGCGCACGGCGTCATAGAAACCAATGACGCCGTGCGCTCCTGCTCTGAACAGGAATTCAGCCCGGCATACCACGGACCACTCTCGACCGCGGAACACGGCCGTGTGCATTCGGCCTAAGGGTACTTTCACACTTGCGTCAGAGTAATCCGGCAAGCAGTTCCGGCAATCTGCATGCAAATGGACAGCAATTGTAGAAAAAATGTATTGCAAGAATGGATCCTTCTGTCCGTTTGTCATACAGACAAACGGATCCGTTTCAATTTTTTTCCCCCACATATTTAAAGGTCTGCGCATGCGCAGACCGGAAGGACTGATCCGGAATTGCGGTATTTTTAATGCCGCGGCACTAATACATTTCAATGTAAATTAACGCTGGATCCAGAATTCCGGCAAGTGTTCCTGAATTTTGGACGGAGAAAAAACCGCAACATGCTGCGGTATTATCGCCGTTCTGAAAAGTCTAAAAGACTGAACTGAAGACATCCTGATGCCTCCTGAACGGATTGCTCTCCATTCAGAATGCATGGGGATAAAACTGATCAGTTCTTTTCCAGTATAGAGCCCCTAGGACGAACCTCAGTGCCGGAAAAGATAAACACTAGTGTGAAAGTACCCTAACTAATAGAAGAAGCAGAGCAGTGACAGACCAAGTCAGTCTATGTAACACCATGCGGTTTAAATAATATACCGGTACTACCTTTATTCTGTGGATCACAGTGACACCAAATTTTTACAGTTTTATATATTATTACTTTTTAACAACAAAACAAAAACAAAAATGTTATGCTTATTTTGCCATCAATGGAGCTGTGTGAGGCCTTGTTATTTTTATTTATTTTTTTGCAGGACGGTGCTGCAGTTTTCATTGGTACTATTTTGGGGGTACATAAAAATTCTGAACTTTTTATAACATTTTTTTAAAGCAGGATGGATCAAAAACTGTTTTTGATTTTTTTTTTTACTCTAAATGACAATACCTTGCGTTTTGCATGGTGAGTATATATATATATATATATATATATATATATATAAATAAAAAAAAGTAAAGCTGAGATAAACAAAAACATAGGTTAATGGCTCCAGTCCCTGCCACTTCAGCAGGAGCCCAGCCATACGAACAACATAAATTTATGTACCTACACTGTATTTCTGTTAAAAAATTATTGTGGTATGTTCAAAGCACTAAATGGCACACAATTAACTTAGACTTACCAGATCATACAAATTACGGACGTCAGTGCGATTATTATTTCAATTACAAAGAATATCAGGATCAATATGGTTAAAGGATGTTCACCTTTCATCCCAGCACATTTGACCATAATCCACGGACTTCATCTACTTATAGGGAATAAATCCCATTAACCAGCACTGCACCATCATGGATTTACTGCAGAAAAGTTGATTTACTTTCTTGCCTGTTATTACTTTTTACCACAACTAACAACAAATTAGCTTCAAATGTCTGGGCAAAATGAAATGCTACAAAACCCGTAACCACAACTCTGGAGAAACTTCTTTACGAGTACTTCTCCACTGCAAAGCATCTGTACAAACACTTGCCTGAAGGAATTAAAGTAATGGTTTGTGAAAGAAATAAAAAAAATCATAATAAGAAAAAAATGTGAGAAACCGTATACCACTGGTAGAAAAATCACTTATTGATATAGAACTTATTCCAAAGCAATAGAAACACTCAACTACAAACACAACCTAATAAACGATTTATTGTGATGATGAAATAAAAAAAATAAAAAGTGTAACCATCCAATATAAACTGCAGTATATTTTGACATTGTGTCTGGAGATAGTATGGATCGATGGAGTGCTGAGAGTTCCATGCTTTTCTAGAAAGGAGTTGCGAGAAATACAAAATCAAAATAGATGTACCGTGACACACAATTTTTTCTCCCCAAAAGTGAGGGAAAAGTGGCAGTGCATCTTTTAGTCGGAATCCTAATGACCGCTTCCATTATAGAAGCAGTCATCAGCATGCAAGAGGTGTGGGGAGCGGTGAGGGAAGAGCTGTGCGGTTGTACCCACCCTCCCTGGTCATCTTCTGCCTGATGGCATACAGCGTCAGGACGTAGTGCATGTAGGCACTCACTATGACCTGACGCTGTGCGTGAGTGAGTGGCAATGCCATCAGGAGTAAGCAAGGTTGAGCGAGCAAGCTGATCTGAGTAAGCAAGCTGATCTGAGATTTGATGGAGGTCTGATCTGAGTCTGATGGGGGTATGATCTGAGTCTGATGGGGGTATGATCTGAGTCTGATGGGGGTATGATCTGAGTCTGATGGGGGTATGATCTGAGTCTGATGGGGTCAGATCTAAAGCTGATGGAGGTTGGGGGTCTGATCTGACACTGATGGAGCTTGGGGTTCTGAGGGTTTGATCTGAGGCTGATGGAGCTTGGGGGTCTGATCTGAGGTCTGATGGAGCTTGGGGTCAGATTTTGTTGTCTGATCTGAGGTCTGATTAAAAATATTTTAGTCCGCTGCATCTTATAGACCAAAAAATACAGTATTTCTCATCTTCTTGCCTCGTGTCAATTGTGAGAATGAATGGTGTTGGTTGCCAGCCTTTCAAAATTATCATAAAAAAATAACCTATTAAAAAAAGAAAGAAGGAGCTGTGCTGCTTCGGGCTGGCAGATTAAGCAGATGCCAACAGTGACGCTGTGGGGAGGAAACATGTCTCTTGTTCTTGTTTAGTGGGGTGAATATCATTTCTATTATTTGTACAAATTTAAAAAATGTTTCTAGAATTGTTTCCCACAAAATTTTGCATGTTTTTCACACTCAACTGCATGGGAGTCAATGTGCAATAAAAATTATAAAAACATTAAGACTGGAGCCTGCAGCAGTGGAAAAAACTGTAGTTACATACAGTAGGCATTCAAAACTGCAGAAGTTATTTATACAGTACATAATTAAAGAGGTTGTCGGCTTTTTATACTGATGACCTCTCTTCAGTTGGCCCCCCGCTGATCTGATATTGATAGAGGACCTATCCTCAGGATAGGTCATCAATATAAAAAAAAATAGGATAACCCCTTTCATATATTCTTATCCTGACCCCAAGACCTACTTACCCAACAACTGATCACTAACAAAACTGTGTGATATAACTACATGGGAACAGAATACTTGTGAAAATTTTCATGTTCTTATGGTGGCAGTGTATATATTCTAATTAGTACTTTCTGGAAGAACGTACCGGTATACTCAAAAGATTCCCTTATTTATAGACACTTTGAAAAAGCTACATATGTCCTGTGCACATGTCCTCAGCAGAACTGATAATGCTTTTAAAGGGAACCTGTCCTTGGGATTTTGTGTATAGAGCTGAGGCCATGGGTTGCTAGATGGCCGCTAGCACATCCGCAATACCCAGTCCCCATAGCTCTATGTGCTTTTATTGTGTGAAAAAAACAAATTTGTTCCATATGCAAATTAAACTGATATGAGTCCTGTCCTTGAGATGAGTCAGGGACAGGACTCATCTCAGGTTAATTAGCATATGTATCAAATCAGTGTTTTTACACAATAAAAGCACACAGAGCTATGGGGACTGGGTATTGCGGATGTGCTAGCGGCCATCTAGCAACCCATGTCCTCAGCTCTGAACCCAAAATCCAGGTGACCGGTTCCCTTTAAATTATATTTAGTTTACAATAACATTACAAGAAATCTGTCAGCAGTTTTGACCATGCTAAACTGCTGACAACACTAGGTGGGGGCTGGTACAAAGCAGAACAAACGCACAACTTTTTTGGGATCTTTTATTATCCGAGTAGTAAGAATATGATTTCTTTTTTCTGCTCCTGCAAGTTCCCAGGAGGAGCTTCACTGTAAAGTCTTTTGTTCTTTGCACTGAGCTGATTCACGTCCCTGCCCCTCTGCACTGAGTGACAGGGATAGTGGTCTCCTGGTTGGATGCTATAGCTGCCACTCAGAGCAGTTCAATGGAGAGAGCACTTCACAGTGAAGCACTGCCTCCTTGGCATTTAAGAAAAAGAATCTGGCAGAATAAAACTTCACATCCACACTACTCCTTATAATAGAAGCTTCACAAAAGGTATGCCCATACTGTTCTCCACAGCCCCTACCTAGTTCTGTCAGCAGTTCAGCATGGTCAAAACATCTGACAGATACCGTTTAGGGTTTTTAAAAATATTTTTTTTTACAGATGTATATTGATGTATATTATACAAATGAGATTCGTAAAATTTACCTCTATGAGCTTGCGTTCATATGAACTGGCTAACTCATCATGATCCACCACAGGCTTTACTTCAGGAATTATCTCTCCATCAATATTTCGAAGGTTTGGGAATGCTACAAACAAGTGAGATATTACTATTAGCATCACATGTAGCCACATTTCTGACACCATAAACACAACAGTACATCTTATGTGTGGCACACCAAGACATATTAATCTGTTATATATGCAGTTTTACTGCCATTATTGAAAAAACTATCTGGTCTCCTTTTGGTGTATCTGTACAGGTTGCAATTATTAAACATTTTCTCCACAGCCGGCAGTACACAAGAAATCCATCCTCACCTGCACCCTGTTGCCCCCTTCTAGCTCTGAGGCTCCAGACTCTTTCCACTGGACTTCTAGTACCTGTCTGTCAACTTCCACCCAGACGGGGTCACATGCTATGCTTTAGCCAATGACTGGACTCTATGGTGACTTGTCTGCAAGCTGCAATTGACCCAGCAGTGATGTACCGCATCAGGACAAATGATCACGGAAGTCAGTCAACGGTAGCAGCGGTGCAACTGACCCCATCCATGCGGAAGTTGACAAATGGGAACCAGGAGACCAGTGAAGAGAGTCTAGGAGCCACAGAGCCAGAATGGAGTGGTGGAAAGCAGGCGATTCTAGATTTCTCCTAAAGGTACCACTGGCTGGGGACAAATTAAAAAAGAAAACCTGAACATCCCCTTTTTAAACCAGTTTAAGACACCCACAATACTGCAGAAAAGTCCATATTATAGTTGCAAGATGATGGTTTAAGCAGTCCAAGACTAGTCTATTTAGTAAATGTTTCTTAGAAAGCCCAAAATGTATTTAATTTTTTGCATTCAATTTCTTAAATATTGTTTGCATCTTTTTTTCCACTAATACATGGGTCTTTATTTTTATTTTTCCTACCCAGGAAAAACAAAAAAAAATATTCATATTCTTCTTTAATAGAATAAAGTGCAATTAAAATACTTTTAGTTTTAAATTACACCCCCTTTAAAGGGCACTTTAATATACAACCCCTTTCCTGTTACGGTCAATTTAACACACAAGTATAAACAGCTTACAGCGCCAGGCTGCAGTAGGTTGGTGGTAGAGTTCTTTTTATTTTATAATCATTATTTTTTTAATTTTTTTTTATTTATTTTTTTATTTTATTTTATACTCTGTGCTTCCCCCTTGCATAAGGTTATACAAGACCTTTTGGGGCATTATAACATTACCTTTTTTTCTTATTGCTGATTCATTTATAAATTCGCCCCACTTACAAGGGGGAATTCTGCCCCAGAGGTTTTGACAAGGCGGCAGAGCTGATCTGGGTCTGCTAAAACCCAGCGGATCCTGCAATTACTTGGCATCAGGAAATCACACGATTGCTGGGACTGGAGCAGGAAGCATCATTGCTGCTGCCTGATCTGTATATACAATTCTCTTTCAGTGTAGTGCATACAAGTATAGGAAAGGCAGAGACAAGAAAAAAAACATCTCTATCTTCTTAATGGGAAGCCCAGCTGTCACCGACAACACATTCCCATCTCCCGTAGCTGCACAATCTCTGTTGAGCTGCTAACTCTGCAAGTATGTTCAGAAATATCCTTTCAGAGTTAAATTAATAACGCCTGGACGTACCAGTCTATGAGCAGTCCGCAACGGATCAAAGCTGGTTCAGAGAGATTGATTGGATCTTCCAGTCAAAATACAGGCATTATAATGCTGTCATATTATAGTAATGGGAAAGCGGCCTAAATACCTTTTGTAGTGATTTCCCAACATTGCTTTAAAAGATACTCAGTCAGTGAGAGCTGCAGCCCAAACCAAGCCACACTAGACTGATTTATCTCCCCAATGTACATTAGTAGAATCTTTTTATTTTTATAATTTCATGCTATTAGACTATGTTTTAAATAGCAGAGAAGAATCTCTTTAAATTATCTGCCCTTCACACTGCAGATAGCAAAATGGTGGTCAGGGACAAGCCAAAGTTAGGGCAGGCAGTGTACATGCAGCATGTTAAATGGTCTGAGGTCAGGTCAGGCAAAGGGTCAATACGCAGGACAGGCACAGATCAGGCAGCAGAGAGTCACAATACAGGAATCGGGCAGAAATTCGGGACATGGTCAAACAATGACATCATCACGCCGCCTGAGCCATACAGCGCGGGACACAGGCCGGAAGAGGCCTGCATCGCATTGCTGACACTGAGGTAAGTATAAGTGTTTTTTTTTTTTGTTGTTTTTTTTTTACAATAGTGTTACTGGCACATTGGGGGGCTTATTACAATACTGGCACATGATGGGGGGGGCTTAATGGCACATGATGGGGGACTTAATACTGGCACATGATGGGGGGACTTAATACTGCCACATGATGGGGGGACTTAATACTGCCACATGATGGGGGGCTTAATACTGGCACATGATGGGGGACTTAATACTGGCACATGATGGGGGACTTAATACTGGCACATGATGGGGGGACTTAATACTGCCACATGATGGGGGGCTTAATACTGGCACATGATGGGGGACTTAATACTGGCACGTAATGGGGGGATTATTACTGGCACGTAATGGGGGGATTATTATTGGCACTTAATGCGGGGGATTATTATTGGCACTTAATGCGGGGGATTATTATTGGCACTTAATGCGGGGGATTATTACTGGCACGTAATGGGGGGATTATTACTGGCACTTAATGCGGGGGCTTATTACTGGCACGTAATGGGGGGCTTATTACTGGCACATAATGTGGGGGCTTATTACTGGCACATAATGTGGGGGCTTATTACTGGCACGTAATGGGGGGCTTATTACTTGCACGTAATGGGGGGCTTATTACTGGCACGTAATGGGGGGGCTTATTACTGGCACGTAATGGGGGGCTTATTACTAGCATGTAATGGGGGGCTTATTACTAGCACGTAATGGGGGGCTTATTACTGGCACGTAATGGGGGGCTTATTACTGGCATGTGATGGGGGGCTTATTACTGGCACGTAATAAGGGGATTATTACTGGCACGTAATGGGGGGCTTATTACTGGCACGTAATGGGGGGCTTATTACTGGCACGTGATGGGGGGCTTATTACTGGCACGTAATGGGGGGCTTATTACTGGCACGTAATAGGGGGGCTTATTACTGGCACGTAATGGGGGGCTTATTACTGGCATGTGATGGGGGTTTATTACTGGCACATTGGGGGGCTCTTGTTACTGGCACGTGATGGGGGTACATATTACTGGCAGTGGCACGTTATTGAGGGCACTTATTAGTGGCACATTATTGGTGGGCACTATAGGGGCATCTACTGAGGCCACAAAGAAGGGGTATTTTATATGGGGGGCTCTGTACAGTAGCATTTTATACTGGGACACATGGTGGGTACAATAGGGAAGGGGGGAGAGGAGTACTATGGGGTCATCTATGGGGGGCACTAAGAAGGGGTATTTTATACTTGCAAATTATGGGGGACACTGAGGGCATCTACTGGGGCACGATATATGGGTCATTTTATACTGGCACATTATGGGGGACATTAGCTCAACTGGGGGCATAAGGGGGTATTTTTTGCATTGTCACATTATAAGGAGAATTATTTCTACTGGGGGGCATTATGGTGGGCTTAGTACTCCCCCATGGTATGACCCCCTAGTAGCAGCACCAGCCTCTCCCTGCTCTGCTATCCCTCTGCCCCTTCTCCAAATCCTTATTATGAAATCTCTCTCATTAGGATAAAACACATCAGCTCCGCCGAGCCCCCGGCCAAGTGCTGAAGTGGTGTCCGAGATCCCCAAGGGCCAAGCCAAGTAACTAAGTTTTCATATGAAATATGTTTATGTTATACACATATAGCCTACACTGTGCCCCACAATATACAGTATACTGCTTTACTGTGCCACACAATATAAAGTATACCTCTATACTGTTCCCCACAATGTACAGTATACCGCTATACTGTGCCACACAATATACAGTATACCTCTACACTGTGTAGTCTGTTCTATAAGCACCCTTGTTCTGTGGCGGCGGACAGAAAATAATCTGGAAGTGCCCCTCCCAAGACCAGGCTATGGATCCGCCACTGGTCTGGACCACTCCCAGGAGTGTACATTTCTTCTAAACTGTAATCCGTATGCTCTGACCTGCAGAAATCAGCACTCGCTCGGCAACAACTAACAGGCAGTACCTGTAGGCTGTAGCCTGGCCCTGTTACCGAAGCTAGCCGAATGGTGTAAGGTTAAGGTACTAGTAGAGATGAGTGGCCGCTTAATCCTGATTTTAAGTTAAAGTTACTGCAGGATATGGATTACAGTTTAGAAATGTCAAATGTACACTCCTGTGAGAGGCGGGGAGGGAGATCTGTGGATGACACTGTTATAGGGAGGGGGATCTGTGGATGACACGATTATGGAGGGAGAAATGGGGATGACACTGTCATGGGGTGGATCTGTGGATGACACATATAGCATAAGATGCTATATACGGTATGTGGCAT
Organism: Bufo gargarizans; assembly: GCF_014858855.1. Classification (NCBI taxonomy): domain Eukaryota; kingdom Metazoa; phylum Chordata; class Amphibia; order Anura; family Bufonidae; genus Bufo; species Bufo gargarizans. The sequence continues at coordinate 145,570,846 of NC_058087.1, read as the reverse complement.
CCACAGATCCCCCCCATATCAGTGTCATCCACAGATCCCCCTCTCTATAAAAGTGTCATCCAGACAGCAGGACTTTTCTTCCCTGTTGGGGTTTTAGGTATTCGGTAAAGTATCTCAGCATTTCTAAGCATACTTGTGTAAATGTATCGTTGTTATAGCTGCCCCCCCTACTTTTGTCCTGGCCCCCAGTGTGCCCCCCCAAAATTTGAAAGCTAGAGACGCCACTGCATGCTAGCCTTTCAAGAGCTTGAGGGAGCACGTGTGTGTACACCCTACGGGCAGAGGTGGAGGACATTGCCAGAAAGTAGGTCATGGCCTGTGTAGAGGGACAGAGCAACCCTGATGCCTGAGCCCGTGGGGTAGGGCGAGCAGGAGGTGGGTCTATGCCACCGGGATGAAGAAACTCAGGACCGGTAAGCAGAGGTGTGGTGGCCTCATCACATCTGGGTGAATTACACTCCAGTATGTATTTCTGATTGAAAGCATCATTGTTAAAAGAGGAGGATGTGTCAGGAAGGTTTATCACCAGTGTGTCTAGGTCAATGTGTCCCAACCTCTGTATTATTATAATAACACCAAGGAGTCTTTCTATATGGCAATCCAGTATACAGAAAGTTGCCAAAACAGTATTGCTACATGAGCAGGGGTGGACTGGCAACTTAAAGTGGCCCTGGAAAAAATAATAAAATTGACCCTGTTTTGTAGTTGGGTCCAAATTGATGGAAGGCAGGGCCAACACAAGTAGGCGAGGCCAGCAATACCATATTGTGGCACATTATACCACTTCAACAGAGCCAAATACCACAGTCCATCACAAAAAACTGCCACCAACAGCACAAAATACATCCCCAAAAACTTCCACTGGCCGGCCATGAAGAGGGCTCAGGCAGTCCCCTGGGCATCGGCCCACCAGGAAATTTCCCTATAAGGGCTATGGCCAATCCGCCCCTGTACATGAGTTACACAAACACAAAGAAGAGAGTTATAGCTTAATTAGTTCAGCAAAACCTAGGGTTTATCAAATCGATAAAAAAAAATCTCTCATTGCAATAAAATTCTCACTGTTCATAAAGCAAGAGGGGTTTTCTTAACTGATTTTTTCCTTAAAAACATGGTGGGAATGATTTTAAAAAACAAATAACTAGTCACAGCACATATCCTCTGCTATTCCAACGCTGTTCCAGTCCCTGCTCCTCTCCACTTCCTAGTATTGGGTTTAACATATAGGAAATGCCTTGGGCAGTCCGTTCAGCCAGTCATTGGCTGAGACGAAACACCATTGCGCCATTTTCTGTATGTCAAGCCAAATGGCAAGAAGTGGAGTAGAGCAGTGACTGGAGCATCATTGTAAAGGCAGTGTTGGGATATCTTTAAAGTGCTTTTTCATCATTTCTATCCTGTGTTTAAGAAAAATCTTATGGAAATTTCAGCCCGCACAACCCCTAGCAGGTGCAGATTGCTATGGCGAAATACAAATACAAACGTAAAAACACAAAATGCAATCGCACACTGCAACCAGCACTCTGCCCTGCCTTTATGCTGGATGTTAAATAAGGCATTGGTGTACATTTTGGCCAAAGCGTAATAAGCCACTCACCACGTCAAGGTCGCCTTCATGAGTGGTCCCTAACACTAGTTCCTACCTTTTATGGGCCATGACAGCCACATAAAGTCCAGGGAGCGCAGGTACAGCATGCACGCCAAGCACACTCTGCTTTTAACCCCGTCCGGTGCCATTACAGCTTTCATCGGATCCAGGGATGCAAGTACCAACATGCATGCTGAGCCCACTATATACTTCTCCTGGAGCCTAATGGCTACTGGTAGGTGCTATATAAGCAGACTCAGTTTTATACTGACTTTAAAACCAGCCTCCAGGGGGGCAGATTAACTGGACAGGTGTGCTTGACTGCTTGGAGATCGCCACACCTCCAATACGTACTACAAAGAAAAAATATGGAAATTTCAGCCTGCACAACCCCTAGCAGGTGCAGATTGCTATGGCGAAATACAAATACAAACGTAAAAACACAAAATGCAATCGCACACTGCCTTATTCAACATCCAGCATAAAGGCAGGGCAGAGTTCTGGTTGCAGTGTGCGATTGCATTTTGTGTTTTTAAGAAAAATCTTCCCTGGAAAACCCTTTAATATCTTAACAAGATTTTCTGGGAGTAAAACAGTTGCCTATCCTTAGGATGAATCATAAGTGTTGGGGTCCTAAATCCCGGACTCTTGCTGATCACCTTTCACCAGGGGGTTGAGCTGCAGTACCAGACACAGCAACAATATGGATGAACCACTGAGCCTGGATAAACCATGAAGGACCCAGAAAGTGGTCCCAGAAGACAGACCCCCACAATGGTCCATCCTTGGGATAGGCCATCAAAACATCATTTTTAATCAAAAATCTCAATTTAAAAAAATGCCTCATCTGTATTAATAATAAAAAAATAAAAATAAAGCTCTTGACACATTTACTAGGTCCTATAAAGAAGAAGTAGATATCAGAGCAGATCCATCACAGAAAACATTCCCTATATATCCTTTCCACAGCAATTTATTCTATGCAATCCTGCTCAAATAATACTAGGTCCCAATAAGCCCCATACTTCCTGCTCATCCCTATTATTCCTACACAATCCAGGGAACTCAAAGGGTCGCTGATCTACCATCTTGTATATGGCTTGCAGCTAAATTATATTTTTGCTCTACAGTTGTTTCAATTAATGTGCAGCTTAAGGGTAAGAAACTCATGGAATTTTGCCTGTCATCAATTAAAATACCCACTGTAAGACACATTCAAGAAGTGTGGATAAAAATATGATAATACTATAATGTCTCTTTGGGATTTGACATCTTGTTGGAGACACTGGAGCCGGAAAAGAAAAAGTGAATATTTATATGTTCATCTGTCTTACAAACTGGCAGTTTCCATGACATAATGGCACACATCATTTAAGATCCTTCCGAATGATCCTCTACGCTGGAATGATACGATTATGAAAGGAGAAACTGCAGCTTTATGTAGGTTTCCGTAACGCAAAGCCAACTGGCAAACGGTGTTCACGGTTGTCACATTTTATACTGAGGTCTTCATTCATTCTGTGTTTGTATGCCCAGCCGAGGGAGCAAACAACACACCTCGGTTACGCAGAAGTGCGTGTGGCGGTGTGAGGCTAACTAGTGTTAATCCATTATCTTGTGTTTTCCATACCTGCCAGCAAACCATCTCTGGAATAGCAGTAATATTATTAAAACAACAGAACAGTCATGTTCTACAGTCGCCAATAAACAATAGAAAAACAATAAAAACAAGTACTAAAATTGAACTATTCAAGAGCATAGGAAAAACATAGGAAAAAGAAACGCAATACTAATCAAGTAGGGTAAGCAGACCCATGAGAGAAAAGTACATATGGTGAATATGGAAGGCATTGGAGACCAACATTTGAGAGTGAACCACATAAGAACATCTAACCCCAAGATTGTAACTCCCCAAGGCTTGCAATCAGAGACCCCTGTATGTAATATAATCTCACAGACATCTCCAGATACTAAGATCTTGCGGCAAGAGAGAAGGAGAGGGAATCCAATGAGAGCCGAAAGCCACGTTGGGTATATACTGTTAATTGAGAATTACACCAAATATCCCATATTTTGTGGAAGGTCTCTAGCTGTTTTTAGTGTTCACAAATATGTTCCGCTGAGGAACTGAAGATGGCATCTCGCCATTCATCTCAGTGTAATCACTTTCTGGGCTGTAAACAAAGTTATGTAATAGCATACTGTGGTAGTCCCAGTGGTCATTTTTCATAAGACCTAGAAGGCAAGTCTTAAGATTGTAAGGCATGGATGTCAAACTCATGGCCCTCCAGATGTTGCAAAACTACAACTCCCATCATTCCCTGATAGCTGTAGTATGTCCAGGCATGATGGGAGTTGTAGTTTTGCAACAGCTGGAGGGCCACGAGTTTGACATCCCTGTTGTAAGGTATCCTGCGTCTTGGTACAACAGATGACCTAGTTGTCGCTCCCCTCCAGAACTACTGCAATTCAGAGCAGAACCAAGAGAGAAGAATAAAATCAGCATCTCGGGCTGAACACCTATGGCAATTAGCTGATGGAAATCTGCCCCTTAAACAGGCGTATCGCAGTGAGATGACATGGATGTTAGAACAGGGTGAGATCAGGGATTACCAACTTCCAACGAGCCTCAAATAGTACCTAAGACTGAATAAGATAGGTATAGATGGCTGGAATTAGTTCCCTAGGTCCCTGTTTCTGAAGTATACCTATCATGGGGTATAGCTAAACCAGATGGTGGAAATTGTGTGGTCAGAGCATGGCGTAGCTGGAGATACCTTTAGAAGCCTGATCTCAGAAGGTGATACATGGTTTGAAGTTGCAAAAATGATGAGAGTGTTGTGTTGATAGAGGTGTGACAAGGAGGTAACACCATACCGTGACCAAAAACCTGTATCAGTGAGGGAACAGAAGGTCCCTATTACCCCACAGTGGGGTCTAGGCAGGGATGCCATTGAAGCCAGAAATTTTCTTAACTACAGCCCAAGCTTGAATAGCTAACCAGTGCAGTGGTAGCAAGGGCCTGGAGTATGATCTCCCATAAGGAATCATTCGATAACTAATGCAGAAGACGGTATTCACTATGTGGTAATGGATCATCCGAGATCGTATATATCGCAACTGCAATGCCAGGTAATATAAACTAAAGTCAGGTAGTGCCGCTCCCCCTTTGTCTTTAGGGTGTTTTAGGGTAGCTAGGCGCAGTTTGGGTCTATTAGCACTCCAGATGAAGGACGTCATGAGGGAGTCTACAGAGTCAAGAAATCTACATGGGACTGCCACGTTGGCATGTTCTAGTGAATAAAGAAGCTTAGGTATTACTATCATTTTAAGTAGGTTAATCCTACATGCCACTGACAAGGGTAGAAAGTCCCAGGTCTGAGATTTATCTACTATGTATATGCCTAAGTATTTTAAATGAGAGAATGGTGAGCTGGCCTTGAACCTCTCCAACCCTCCAGATCTAGAAAACAGCATAAGAAAGGACTTTTGACAGTTTATGAGTAGACCTGACTATCTGCCAAAAGTATCAATAACAGATATTGCATATGGTAAAATATCTCTTGGATGGAACAAAAAAAAGAATCATGACATCTCCGTACATGCCTATCTTTTCCACCCTGCGACCTTATTAATACTGGGGGCCACTAATGGGGGCCTTACCAATACTGGGGGCCACTAGTGGGGCATAATCAATACTGGGGGCCACTAATGGGGGCCTTATTAATACTGGGGGTGACTACTGGGGCATTATTAATACTGGGGGCCACTAATGGGACATTTATAGTACTAGGGCACATTCCTTTTACTGGGGCCTGTGTTAAGCCAAGCCCCCACAGCTTTACTTGGCCGGTATTTTTCAGTATTCAGGTTAAATTGCTGTGTTGGCACTTTGCGATAAATAAGTGGGTTTTGGGCTGCAGTTTGGGGACTCAGTCTCTAAAAGGTTTGCCACCACTGCTCTAGCACTTTCCAAAATAAATGCTCTACATTACAGGGCACAAGCGCAGACCACACACCCCTATTTTTCCTATTTTGATTCTCATTTGCCATCGTTATTCACATGGTAACAAAGTACATAAATGTTTTTATGTTTTAAAGAGGTTTTTTTTTTTGGGGGGGGGTGGGGGATGGGGTGAAATTTTACTTAAAGGGGCATTCTGCTGGACCAGGGTTACTGCTTCTATGTGGATAACGTCTACACCAGGTTACCACTGTTTAAATCCCTTAAGAGGGACTGTAGCTAGCAGCACAGTACGCAAAAATCAGAGAGGCCTAGGTCCATGCAACCACTCAGAAAGTGAAACAACGGGCCTAATATAATTAATTGGTAGATGAATGTTTATGTCCCTCGTCCTCGAAACTAAATATCTTGCCTGAATAGAACGTTTCAAATAAAATAATAAATCTTTATTGTGTTATATTATTTAAAAATAGGAGTCAAAATCTCACTAGTGTCTCAGGTTAATCAGGCTAGGGTGTATGCCCATGGAGAGGGGGAGAAGTGGAGACACTCTGGATGTCTGTTTACACTTTCTATCTCAAAATTAATTAATCCAGCCTAGAATAACTGCCTCTCTCCATAAGGCCCTCTAAAACCTTTGTGACACTGTATCAAGACGTACTGTCAACAGTGTCACTTTAACCACAAACCTCAGTGCCTGCTAATATATAACGCAGGCAATTTATTATACTTTGATCAATACCTTAGGAAACCTTCCCTAAGGACCAATGGGCTTTGTATCTCAACCTCGTTTAGTATGCTCGTTTAGATAAACAGTGCTTATGTCTTAACACCTGTCCTCATTGCCCAAATCCTCAAAGCTAGCCCCGCACATTACTATCCCGCTCAATGCGTTTCCATGCCGTGGTAAGACCAAACTTCATCAGGAGCAGGTAAGTAAAGAGAGAATGTGGCATTAAATCCCCGCACATAGTAGCATGCAGTGCAGCATGTCGGCGCTATGATGGCCGTAACCGACCACTCACACGCCGGCATTAACGGCATTAAGTAGTTCAGACTCCGCCCCTCAGCAGTCGCGGTCTCAGTTGACGGCCAATCGCGGCAGGGGTGTTTCAGCCGTCTCCTCCTTGTCATCAGCTGCTAGTGTAGTTGTGTGATGCTGGGGGGTGCTTAAAATTGCACATGCGTATCACTTTGCATTTTGTTAATTGATAAAGATAAACTATTAACACTTCTATGTTTGAGAGCATTCTTGCTTTGCAGTATTTTTCCCACCCCTGCCTAAAACCCTTTCTATACTGTATTTTCGGTATACCTAAATCACTAGAAAAGTAACCTATTAAACTTAACTTGTAATTAATTCTAATAAACGATAAAAAAATATATGCCCCATAGTTACGCAATAGTAGGGGGCAATAGTATCAGAGCACTGGTTAGAAGTCGCGTACATTAAACATAGATTGCCCAGGTGGGCACTTACCCATTCCCTAATACATCTATCAAGGTGCAGATTCCTAAACTGTTAGGCTGGTGCTTAGGAATCTGCACCTTGATAGATGTATTAAGGAATGGGTAAGTGCCCACCTGGGCAATCTATGTTTATTGTATGCGATTTCTTAGAATGTACTGCCTCCGTGGAGGCAAAATTTATTTCACTCAAAGTTGCGCGAGACTTCGGTGAATGAATTCGGCATTCATTTCTGCATCTTTAAAACCATTCAAAATTTGAAATCAGAAGACGGGATTGGTACCAGCAGGTACTTCGGTACCAAACCTGACTTCGTATTGCTATTTAAAAATATTTTTAAAGAAGCAGAAGTGAATACCAAATTCATTCACCAAGGTCTAGCGCAACTTCGGCTGAAACGAATTTTGCCTCCACGGAGGCAATACATTTTAATGATGTACAGAGACAGATCTCTGGACAGCATTAAGGCCTCTTTCACACGGGCGAGTATTCCGTGCGGATGCAATGCGTGAGTTGAACGCATTGCACCCGCACTGAATACCGACCCATTCATTTCTATGGGGCTGTGCACATGAGCGGTGATTTTCACACATCACTTGTGCGTTGCGTGAAAATCGCAGCATGCTCTATATTGTGTGATTTTCATGTAACGCAGGCCCCATAGAAATGAATGGGGTTGCGTGAAAATCGCAAGCATCCGCAAGCAAGTGCGGATGCGGTGCCATTTTCACGCATGGTTTCTAGGTGACAGTCTATTCACTGTATTATTTTCCCTTAGACCATGATTATAAGGGAAAATAATAGCATTCTGAATACAGAATGCATAGTATAATAGTGCTGGAGGGGTTAAAAAAAAAATTAAAAAAATTAACACCTTCTCCTCTTGATCGCGTAGTTCTCGGGCTCTTCTTATGAGCTGTGGGCTAAAGGACCTGTGGTGACGTCAGATCACATGCTCCATCACCACGGTGATGGACCATGTGATTGGAGCATGTGATCTGACGTCACCACAGGTCATTTAGTCCACAGCTCATCATTAAGTAAAGAAGAGACCGGGAACTACGCGATCAAGAGGAGAAGGTGAGTTAATTTTTTTATTTATTTTTTAACCCCTCCAGCACTATTATAATATGCATTCTGTATTCAGAATGCTATTATTTTCCCTTATAACCATGTTATAAGGGAAAATAATGCAATCTTCAGAACATCAATCCCAAACCCGAACTTCTGTGAAGAAGTTCGGGTTTGGGTACCAAACATGCGCGATTTTTCTCACGCAAGTGCAAAACGCATGACAATGTTTTGCACTCGCGCTGAAAAATCGCGGGTGTTCCCACAACGCACCCGCCTCTTATCCGGGCCAAAAATATGACGCCCGTGTGAAAGAGGCCTAAAATGGAGTGTTTGAACGAATCGACTTCGGATCTATGAGCCAAAGCTCAATTCGATCAACACTACGACCTATCCTGAGGATAGGTCATCAGTATCAAAATCTCTGAAAACCCCTTTAAAAGGGCTGGCCTTAGAAATGAGGTCAGGTCCCAAGGTGGCTGTTATGAAACCAGTTATGGCAATGTTATTTAACAAAGCTCTTGAAAACATTTTGCGGAATTCTGGAAGAATTTAAAAACAAATCTTAACGTTTTCTTGAAACCACACAGCTCTGACACCAGGGCCTATCCAGTGAACACAACAAACATGTAGTAAAATGTGCAATTCTGTAGGTCTCTGGACTGAAATTTAAGTTGTGGTCTTAAGGCGTCCATACATCTTCAATAGCTGCCAGCAGAACGCTCATTTGGCCGACAGCTATCTCTCCTGACTACCCCAGGAACATGCATGCTCGGTTTGGCTGAGTATGTATGTATTTTGAATGGGAAGACAGGAAAAAGACACGGCCCGACACCTTTGATGGTGGCGTATTTCCCTGGAGAAAGCATGGGATGGAGAAATTCAATAAGCAGGAGCTTCCCATACACATTTGATTGCTGACTGATCCCAACAAAAATTAAGGGTTCAACTGAAAATGGTCTAAAGTGTATGGGGGGGGGGGGCTTGACTTCCACAAAAAAAAGAGATACACTACATATAATAGAATATAGAGCAGATGCTGGTTATCTTATGCACTAAATCAATATGAAATATATAATACTATCATTGACCACCATTTAAAGGAAATGTCTAATCCCATGCCTAAGTCCTCTCTATTTTTAGCCAGAGCAGAGAAATGCTGCAAGGAACGGCTTCTGCCTCAGGATAGGCCATCGATATCTGAGGACTGGAAAACCCCTTTGAGATGGGAATACACCTTTAAAGGGGTTGTCCCATGAAAAATATGCTACAGTTTTCAAACCTGCACCTGGATCTGAAGACTTTTTATAATTGCATGTAATTAAAAAGGGTGTAGCCACTGAGTTATTCAATAAAATTTATCTGTATAGCGCTACCCGCACTTTGTTATTTTTCTTATTGTTTGACCTGCTCACTGAGAAGGCCGCACATGCTCAGTTTCATCCTTCAACTGCCTCCTGAGCTGTGATAGGCAGAGCATGGACACGCCTCCTGAGCTGTGATCGGGAGAGCATGGACACGCCTCCTGAGCTGTGATCGGGAGAGCATGGACACGCCTCCTGAGCTGTGATAGGCAGAGCATGGACACACACCCTTAGCTGCAGCAGAAAGCACACTCCCCTTGAGCTGTTAGCTTGATATAAATCTAGCAGAGCAATGAATGGGGAGATCTCTGGATCCATGTGCAGTACATGACTGGTTCTAGTTTTGTTAGAAAAAAGATTTCCGTGTACTATATGATGTTAGATTTTCATTTTTTACATTAATCACGGGATAACCCCATTAACTGCCAATGTGAAAAGAGAGCAGACTGCATGCAGAAAATTGATGCACTTTATGGCCTCTTTCACACAAGCGTGACAGATTGGCTCCAGATGCGTTCAGTGAAACTCGCACCATTTTGCAAGCAAGTTCAGTCAGTTTTGTCTGTGATTGCATTCAGTTGTTCAGTTTTTTTCCACACGGGTGCAATGCGTTTTGATGCGTTTTTCAAACTGAAGGTTTACAAACATTTCTTAGCAACCATCAGTAAAAAACGCACTGCATCCGCACTGCAATGCATGCAATGCGTTTTTCTGTGAAACCCCATTCACTTCTATGGGGCCAGGGCTGCGTGAAAAACACAGAATATAGAACATGCTGCGTTTTTCACGCAACGCAGAACTGATGCATGAAAAAAAAAACGCTCATGTACACAGACCCATTGAAGTGAATGGGTCAGGATTCAGCGCGGGTGCTATATGTTCACGTCACGCATTGCACCCGCGCGGAGAACTCGCTCGTGTGAAAGGGGCCTAAGTCTCACAGAAACAATGGGAATCCGCTAATATAAGATAAATGCACATATGAACCTCGCCTTTCACACGCTTCTCCTCTATTATGTGAACAATACTTGTGCGAGTCCAACAGACAAATTCCAACTGCATTCTACAGAAATTAGAAATATACCTAGAGTGTAATCTGCAATGATCTTACTTAGGCAATTGACTGGCAAGAGATATCCCAAGAGTGCAATAGAGAAATACCAGCAGCTGTTCAATACTTGTCGCAGACTGTCTAATAACGAAGTCCTGAAGTGGTGAGAAAATTTGTAGAAAAGGAATTCAGGAAAACGGCAGTGAACCTGTCAGACTAAATTTAAGATGGAATCCCCATTCTCTTATTAAACTAATTACCAGCTCTTCACCATGCTCAACAGAAGGGTGTTGTGTAGTGTTCTCCACAGAAAGGGTTTATAATTTGTATCACGGTAACCAGAAACTGCCACCCTGTATATTTTTTTTTGAAATACATCACTGTAACCCAATATTGATGGGGTCCTGATTTGGAACCACATGGTTCACACAAGGATATGTGCCCAGTAGCAAGTACAAATGGAGCATGAACTATGGATGGAAGGTCTTAACCTTAGGCTACATTTACACGACACACTGTTTGTTTTTCATAGCCGTTTTGCATCATTGTGTGCATTCGTTTTCTGGCCATGTATATGTTTTTAATGGCCATTTTGCGTCACTTTTTATCGGCCACACAAAGAATTAAATGTTACCATGTTTTTATTGACCACACCATGTAAACATTCACAGTGCAGGTGGAAAAAGTATGTGAACCCCTAGACTAATGACATCTCCAAGAGCTAATTGGAGTGAGGTGTCAGCCAACTGGAGTCCAATAAATGAGATGAGATTGGAGGTGTTGGTTACAGCTGCCCTGCCCTATAAAAAACACACACCAGTTCTGGGTTTGCTTTTCACAAGAAGCATTGCCTGATGTGAATGATGCCTCGCACAAAAGAGCTCTCAGAAGACGTACGATTAAGAATTGTTGACTTGCATAAAGATGGAAAGGGTTATAAAAGTATCTCCAAAAGCCTTGCTGTTCATCAGTCCATGGTAAGACAAATTGTCTATAAATGGAGAAAGTTCAGCACTGCTGCTACTCTCCTTAGGAGTGGCAGTCCTGTAAAGATGACTGCAAGAGCACAGCACAGACTGGTCAATGAGGTGAAGAAGAATCCTAGAGTGTCAGCTAAAGACTTACAAAAGTCTCTGGCATATGCTAACATCCCTGTTAGCGAATCTACAATACGTAAAACACTAAACCAGAATGGATTTCAAGGGAGGATACCACAGAGGAAGCCACTGCTGTCCAAAAAAAAAAAACATTGCTGCACGTTTACAGTTTGCACAAGAGCATCTGGATGTTCCACAGCAGTACTGGCAAAATATTCTGTGGACAGATGAAACAAAAGTTGAGTTGTTCGGAAGAAACACACAACACTATGTGTGGAGAAAAAGAGGCACAGCACACCAACATCAAAACCTCACCCCAACTGTGAAGTATGGTGGTGGGGGCATCATGGTGTGGGGCTGCTTTGCTGCGTCAGGACCTGGACGGATTGCTATCATCGAAGGAAAAATGAATTCCCAAGTTTATCAAGACATTTTGCAGGAGAACTTAAGGCCATCTGTCCACCAGCTGAAGCTCAACAGAAGATGGGTGTTGCAACAGGACAACGACCCAAAGCATAGAAGTAAATCAACAACAAACTGGCTTAAACAGAAGAAAATACGCCTTCTGGAGTGGCCCAGTCCGAGTCCTGACCTCAACCCAATTGAGATGCTGTGGCATGACCTCAAGAAAGCGATTCACACCAGACATCCCAAGGATATTGCTGAACTGAAACAGTTCTGTAAAGAGGAATGGTGAAGAATTACTCCTGACCATTGTGCACGTCTGATCTTCAACTACAGGAAACGTTTGGCTGAAGTTATTGCTGCCAAAGGCGGTTCAACCAGTTATTAAATTCAAGAGTTCACATACTTTTTCCACCTGCACTGTGAAAGGTTTTCATGGGGTGTTCAATAAAAACATGGTAACATTTAATTCTGTGTAGGTTATTAGTTTAAGCAGACTGTGATTGTCTATTGTTGTGACTTAGATGAAGATCAGATCACATTTTATGACCAATTTGTGCAGAAATCCATATCATTCCAAAGGGTTCACATACTTTTTCTTGCAACTGTATAATGATCCTCTTTTTTGGCCCCTCATATAGTTAATGCTTCTCTTAATGGTCCCCCAGTATAGTTGCACTCCTGTGGTGCACTCCTGTCTAAGGCCTCATGCACACAACAGTTTTTTTTCACGGTCCGCAAAAACGGGGTCCGTGATCCGTGACCGTTTTTTCGTCCGTGGGTCTTCCTTGATTTTTTGAGGATCCACGGACATGAAAAAAAAGTCGTTTTGGTGTCCGCCTGGCCGTGCGGAGCCAAACGGATCCGTCCTGAATTACAATGCAAGTCAATGGGGACGGATCCGTTTGATGTTGACACAATATAATGCCATTTCAAACGGATCCGTCCCCAATGACTTTCAATGTAAAGTCTGGAGTTCTTTTATACCATCGGATTGGAGTTTTCTCCAATCCGATGGTATATTTTAACTTGAAGCGTCCCCATCACCATGGGAACGCCTCTATGTTAGAATATACTGTCGGATATGAGCTACTTAGTGAACCTCAGATCCGACAGTATATTCTAACACAGAGGCGTTCCCATGGTGATGGGGACGCTTCAGGTTAGAATACACTACAAACTTTGTACAAGACTGCCCCCTGCTGCCTGGCAGCACCCGATCTCTTACAGGGGGATATGATAGCACAATTAACCCCTTCAGGTGCGGCACCTAAAGGGGTTAATTGTACTATCATATTCCCCTGTAAGAGATCAGGGCTGCCAGGCAGCAGGGGGCAGACCCCCCCCCCCCCTCCCCAGTTTGAATATCGTTGGTGACACAGTGTGCGCCCCCCATCGGGCCCCCCCTTCCTCCCTCTAATGTTAGAAATCGTTGGTGGCACAGTGTGCGCCCACCATCGCCCCCCCCCCTCCCTCCCTCTATTGTAATAAATCGTTGGTAGCACAGTGTGCGCCCACCATCGCCCCCCCCCTCCCTCTATTGTATTAAATCGTTGGTGGCACAGTGTGCCACCCACCATCGGCCCCCCCTCCCTCTATAGCAGTAACAACATTGGTGGCAGTGTGCGGCCTCCCATTCCCCCCCCCCATCATTGGTGGCAGCGGAGTTCCGATCGGAGTCCCAGTTTAATCGCTGGGGCTCCGATCGGTAACCATGGCAACCAGGACGCTACTGCAGTCCTGGTTGCCATGGTTACTTAGCAATAGTACAACAGTAGAAGATTCATACTTACCTGCTTGCTGCTGCGATGTCTGTGAACGGCCGGGAGCTCCTCCTACTGGTAAGTGAAAGGTCTATGCGGCGCATTGCTAAAGAACTGTCACTTACCAGTAGGAGGAGCTCCCGGCCGGTCACAGACATCGCAGCAGCAAGCAGGTAAGTATGAATCTTATACTGTTGTACTATTGCTAAATAACCATGGCAACCAGGGCTGCAGTAGCTTCCTGGTTGCCATGGTTACCGATCGGAGCCCCAGCGATTAAACTGGGACTCCGATCGGAACTCCGCTGCCACCAATGATGGGGGGGGGGGAATGGGAGGCCGCACACTGCCACCAATGTTGTTACTGCTATAGAGGGAGGGGGGCCGATGGTGGTTGGCACACTGTGCCACCAACGATTTATTACAATAGAGGGAGGGAGGGGGGGCGATGGTGGGGGCACACTGTGCCACCAACGATTTATTACAATAGAGGGAGGGAGGGGGGGGCGCGATGGTGGGCGCACACTGTGCCACCAACGATTTCTAATATTAGAGGGAGGAAGGGGGGGCCCGATGGGGGGTGCACACTGTGCCACCAACGATATTCAAACTGGGGAGAGGGGGCAGTCTTGTACAAAGTTTGCAGTGTATTCTAACTAGAAGCGTCCCCATCACCATGGGAACGCTTCTGTGTTAGAATATACTGTCGGAAATGAGTTTTCACGAAGTGAAAACTTAGATCAGAAAAAGCTTTTATGCAGACGGCTCTTCGGATCCGTCTGTATGAAAGCAACCTACGGCCACGGATCACGGACACGGATGCCAATCTTGTGTGCATCCGTGTTCTTTCACGGACCCATTGACTTGAATGGGTCCGTGAACCGTTGTCCGTCAAAAAAATAGGACAGGTCATATTTTTTTGACAGACAGGATACACGGATCACGGCCTCGGCTGCAAAACGGTGCATTTTCCGATTTTTCCACGGACCCATTGAAAGTCAATGGGTCCGCGAAAAAAAACGGAAAACGGCACAACGGCCACGGATGCACACAACGGTCGTGTGCATGAGGCCTTTGACGGACATGATACACGGATCACGGCCTCGGCTGCAAAACGGTGCATTTTCCGATTTTTCCACGGACCCATTGAAAGTCAATGGGTCCGCGAAAAAAAACGGAAAACGGCACAACGGCCACGGATGCACACAACGGTCGTGTGCATGAGGCCTAAACGGAAGTTAAAATGGTATTATTGATTTCAATAGGGTCCATCTTGCTGTGAAAACAGTAAGAAATAGGACATGTCCTATTTTTTCAAGGCTGCTAATGACTGGCCGTTTAAAAAAAAAAAAAAGCAATGTTAATAGCCCCTTAGAACTCACTTGGTTCTAAAAATGGCAGTGCGATCAAAAGACTGAATCCAGTTATAGAGAAAAAACATACTGCACATGATGAGATTACACAGAGTAAAAGGAGATTTTTGTGAAACTCACCTGTAAAATCTTTTTCTCGTCTTTTCCATTGGGGGACACAGACCATGGGTATAGCTTAGAGGTATTACTAGGAGGGACACTATGCAAAAACGAAGCTCCTCCTCCTCGGGCTATACCCCCAGACACCTCCAGGAGGACTTCAGTCGTCGCAAAAGCAGTAGGAGAAGGAGAACTGAAAAAACCACAATGGAAACCAACACACCAACTAAACAAAAAAAGCGGGCGGGAGCTGTGTCCCCCAATGGAAAAGACGAGAAAAAGATTTTACAGGTGAGTTTCACAAAAATCTCCTTTTCTCGTACATTCCATTGGGGGACACAGACCATGGGACGTCCAAAAGCAGTCCATGGGGTGGGAAAAACCAACACCGCCAGGAGAAAAAACGTCCAACCGTTAAACGGGCACCACGGCCTGCAATACCCTGCGCCCGAGGACAGCATCAGCCGAAGCCAGCGAGTGCAACTGATAAAACTTTGTGAACGTATGCAAGGACGACCAAGTGGCAGCCTTACACAACTGGGAGGCGGAGGCGCGATTGCGTCTGGCCCAGGAAGCTCCCACTGCCCTTCTGGAGTGAACGGTAATCCGCGACGGGGGAACCTGACCACGAGCGCGATAGGCCGCAGCAATAGCGGAACGGATCCACCGCGCCACAGTAACCTTGGAAGCCGCCAGACCCTTACGAGACCCCTCGGGAACCACAAAGAGGGAGTCCGACTTAAGACACAAAGAGGGAGTCCGACTTAAGTGCCCCAGGCTTTGGCATGATGGAACCCCACAGTAAAAGATCTCCTACCAGTTGCTGCAAAGATCAGGAGCAGAGCAAGCTGTTATCCTACCACCCAGGCAACGCTAGCAGAAGTCTCCGGTGTAGAGAGATGAGGAGCTGCACGGCCGTGAGCAAACAGAGTCTCCGGTGTAAGGAGAGTCAGAGCGGCATGCCGAGGCTCCGCCCCCCCGAACGCGTCACTATGGCGCGAAAAAAGCGCGCCTGCGAAAATATGCGCGAAAATAAGCGCGCGCGCAAAAATATGCGCGCGCGCGATTTAAACATACACGTGGTGCAGCAGGGGTTAACGAGGCCATGGAGGAGCGGCCTGCCGGCGGGCGCTGAGGGAGCGCAGCAGCCAAGGCCCGACGAGAGAAGCGCTGAAGCCCACAGTTTAAGGGGGAAGAGATGCCAGTACTCCAGTGCCAAAATGAAGAAAGTGCCCCATCAGGATCCTTCTTCAAGCTCACCCAGGTAGCCACAGACAAACAGACACAGAGGGAGGGGGAGGGACTGGGCAATACTTATCTGCTCAGCATGCTCCCTCGATGTCCAGACCAGCAGGGATGCGCCTCTTCAGACTTCTGACTCCAATCCAGGAGAACAGTGCTCTGGAGGAGGGTAGGCAGCAGGCGTCCCAGCAGCTGGTGGGATGCCAGAGCTGACATGTTGAGCCTGGATCCACTTTTCTTCTGTGGGGGGATGGGAGGTAGCCAGGACACGTCGAAAGACGGTGGCAGACACTCCACGGGGGCCAGGAAAGCGCAATGCTGACCTGCGTCCCCATCTGAAAACAGAAAAAAAATAACAAACAGGAGAAGAGTAAGCGTCACCTCCTTGGACAGACACTAAGCAAAGACTGAAGTCCTCCTGGAGGTGTCTGGGGGTATAGCCCGAGGAGGAGGAGCTTCGTTTTTGCATAGTGTCCCTCCTAGTAATACCTCTAAGCTATACCCATGGTCTGTGTCCCCCAATGGACTGTACGAGAAAATAAAGTCATGTCACAGTATGCACCTGAGGACTTCACTGAAATTCACATAATTGCTAATAACTGCAGGAATGCCAAGGGTTAATCCCTCCCTGTCTTCCTAAAAAGCCATATTTTTGGACATATTTATTTAATGTAATCAAATGATTGCACTTATTTAAATGTTTGACAAAAAGTGACAATAAATGAATGCAGGAATCTTCAGATGTGAGCGGAATGACAGTCCATCCTACGTGATTTCCATCCAGAACGCCGCACAGCCGCAGTTTCAGACTTCAGTCTTAAGTTTGTGCTGCTGCTGGAAATGCAAACCCAGGACCTGTGAGTGTGGACGGAACCAGCAGGTTATACGTAGCGCTGCGCAGGGTGATGGCGCTCTCTGGAGGAAACATTTGCTGCAATGCTTACGTAAAGCTTTCGGTCCAATTCTTCTTTCTGGTAACCGTCTGTAAGCAACTATCTACCACGTGCACAGAGAATGCATGCGCCAGATGTCTGTGACGGTCCTCATTCATCCAGGTCATGGTATATCAGTAGGAATAAGTCACAGCCACTGCACTTCTTGTATGTTCTCTTGAAGACGTTTCACTTGTCATCTAACTGGCTTTCTTATGTGCCAGATCTTCATACAGAACAAATATTATAAGAAGGGTGCAGTCCCTTAAAGGGATTGTCCAGCTTCGGGGGCTGTCCTGCCAGACCCTCCCCTACCTCGCTGGACTTGCAGATGGTAGCATACTTACCCGTTACCCACCGCTGGGTTCCTGATCCTTTGTTTTCCTGCCACCACTGACACACTCCAGTCCCGGATCACTTATGCCCCAGCAACCAACGACTGGCCCCCGTGGGGACGTACCACCTTTGCATCATGTGACCCAGTTTAAATAAAAACGTAGGCAGCCCATAAATAATAAAACAATCGATACCCGTTTTTTCCCCCTGTTGCTTCCTGCACTGTACTCTGGCCCCCCTCGTTGCGGACTGTTTTCCTAGCTGCAGTGGTGATGTTCCCTGGATACAGCTCACCACTGCAGTCAATCGCTGGCTTTAGCTGTGACGTCCCGTGTAGTGCTGAGGCTAGTGATTGGCTGTGCTGGGACCTGTGTGTATGGAACATCAGCGCTGCAGCCAGTAAGGTGACAACAGCGCGTGGAAGACTGGAGCACAGCGCTGTTAGAATCAGGGGAAAAAACTAGTGAGTAGAGATTCTTTGCTTATTGTAGACCATATACAGGGGCTGCCGAAGTTTTTATTTCACTCAGACAGCGCCTTTAATTCTCAGTAGGCTCCTAGGCTCCCTCTAGTGGTAAATACAGGCAGGTAGAATTTTGTGGCTGAGTGAAGGAAAGTGGGTGATTTGGACATCCGATTCAGAAAAAAAGGACCTCATACAACAAGATATATTGTAAAACTAACACAGTATTTGTGACCAGTGTTTAGTGAACTTGTAGTTTTAAGTTTGGCGTACAAGGTTCAGGTTATCTAAGAATTCCGTTATGGGATTCTGCTACCACGGACCATAAGTTATAGTCCATGGTAGTCCACGGAATGCTTAGATAACCCAAACCTTGTATGCCGAACTTGAAAACACAAGTTTGCTCAACACTATTTGTGACCTTTTAAGATTAAAAAGAACAAAAATTACAGTTTAGGGCAGAAGCAGACTGAGATCTCATAGGGCCCCACAGCAAAACATAGTATAGGCTCCCTGCCCCACTCAAGTTTCCCAGTATGTGTGCGACAATCACTCCCAGGCAATGCTAAGCACAATGCCTGAGATTTATGATGAATTTACTTTTTTGGTTTCTTTTTAAGTGGAAGAAATTTTAATTTAAAAATGTGTAATTAAACAAAAGACGCCCTCTGCCTCACCTACTTTATTCTATCAGAAACAGTGCCTCATAAATATGGCACTTATTCTAAGCCCTATATTTATCAATGTATTTACACCAGACAACTGGCTAAAATACATTGATAAATCTGCTTCCATTAAACTACAAAGATGACTGCCTGCTGCCACCACTAGGTGGAGCTCTGTGCATAGGAATTTATACAGTTACCATTTACGTGAACGGAAGCTGAAATCATCTCTTTTGATTGAGCTCCCCCTAGTGGCAGCTGCATACAAATACAATGCTTTCTTGTTGTGGCATAGAAAAAATTGTTTAGTGTAGGGTCCACCTCCCCTGGGGGCCATAGTAGTTGTATGGTTTGCCTCCACTGAAGGGAAGCCACTGGTTTAAGGCCTATGTTTTGTAAATGACTATCATTATCTTATTTCAAAAACATAATACATATAACATATGTGCAAGAAGTCTGAACTAGATGGGTTATCCAGAGCATAGGTCATCAGACAGAAATAGCCCGATAACCCCTTTAGGATTTTTTGCAATCAGTCCACCAATGGTTTATTAGCCAACGTTTTATCGGCCCAAGGTGAGCAGCAACAGCACTCTTCTGCCACTCTAATCAAGTCACAGCTTAGATCAGTGAGATGGACCTGGCAGAAGCTTAAGTACATCTGTGGCATGCTTGCTTCCTGTCAAATTTGATGTGCCTGTAGATGACATGATGCCCACACTCGTATCATTATGTGAGAATCTCACTATAAAAATGGATCTTGGGGGTGAAGGTGTTAAGTGGAAGCAGACCATACAGTCCTTGCAAACTGCACAGAGCCGGGAGCTCTTCCAAAGTTGCCAACGCAACTGCCTGTGCTGCCAAGGTGCCAGATGCTCTTCTAAGAAAAATCTTGCTCACGATTCTTGAGCTGAAAACCTGGGGCTAGTTTTTACCTACTCTGAAGGAACTGCATTGCAACAGTAAGACTGTGGTACATCTAAATAAGTTAATACATATTTAGGAAGTCTTTCCTAAAGGAAATCTGCCACATGGATTTGCTACACCACATTGTTCCCGTCTTTTACAGCATTATAGACATGCCTCTACATAAACTTTCTGAGAAGGCACAGCGTAAAAGAAACAAAAAACACTTAACCGCTTGCCATATGCCCAGGCGAGCAGCAAATTATCAGACGTTTTAAAAGGTCCTTCGAGAGACTGTAGCTGTGCACTAATCGTTTCTTGCTCCGGTCTCAGCAGTCATGTGATTACTCAGGGTCTGTGAGAGTTGCTGGGTCTTATCAGACCCAGATCAGCTCTGCAGTGAGGTTGTACAGCCCAACTCTCTGGGGGCTGTAATCTCCCTGACAACCCCAGTTACAGGAGAAATCAGCAATATATGTTATATATTTATATATAATATTTATATATTCTGTATGACCTTATGGGGGTAGACAAAGTGTAAAATAAAATAAAAAATATGGCCGCTAGGGGTGCTATCCCCACCCCTGGCGGCCATAACCCATACTTCCCATATATCAAGATGATCTTAATGGAAAATGGAAACATTTTTTTCAATAATTATATTTAAGTTGCATTTCCCACTTTTTTTTCCTGGTAAAAGATAAAATTAAAATTATATAAAAATAAAGTCCCATGTATCATCAAAAAAAAAATGCATGCAATTTGTTAACAGACAGGACTAATCACCTGGTGAATTATGAGCCAAAATCAGTATTGGAGCCTCCAGAGGCATAAGGTATAAGGGAAAGATCTGCACCTGTCCTGTGTTTAAAGCCACACCTGTTTTTGGCTCAAAATCAGTCATGGAAATCACTGACCGAATACTGACTGTGTGAATAATGGTCCCTTTACAAGGGACGACAAACTAGCAGATTCTAATCACTAGCGGAGGAGACCGGTGCATTTACATGGATAGGTCATCAGTATCTGATCATTGGGGGTCCGACAACCGGAACCTGCAACAATCAGCTGTTTCAGAAGGAGTACTGTGACCCTCTCGCAGATTACCCTAGGCAAGTGATGTCACGTTCATTGAACAGCCCAGACCCATTCAAGTGAATGGGGCTGAGCTGTGATGTTAAGCATTGTGCCACACAATGTACGGCACTGCGCTTGGTTAACAGGGAGAAGGCAGTGGCGTTCAAAGGGGCACAGCAGCTCAAACAGCTGATACTGATGACCTATCCTTATTCTGGCTTTTTCTGAGAAGTGCTAGCATAAGCACATGTAGTTTTATTAGTGCACCTGTCTTTTTTTGGGGGGCGACATTTTTGTGAAATTTTTTCAAGCGTTTCTTGCACACAGTGGGGGAGCTCCACAGCACATTGCCC
Organism: Bufo gargarizans; assembly: GCF_014858855.1. NCBI lineage: Eukaryota > Metazoa > Chordata > Amphibia > Anura > Bufonidae > Bufo > Bufo gargarizans. The sequence continues at coordinate 145,549,630 of NC_058087.1, read as the reverse complement.
CTTTGTCTGTGCCAGCTCTGCTAATGACTGACATAGCCCATGTATGCCAGAATTTAAGGACCAGTGCTGGGACAAGCAGGAGCAGCGATGCTCTGACCTATACAGCGCTCAGTGCGGCCACATTGGAGTTCATTCTCCCATACACAGCAGTATATGAGAGTGCGGATTCTAAACCGCAATTTCAGGCGCCTATTTCACTAGAAAAAGTTTTAAAAATTGAGGACATTAGAAAAATAAATTTAATCACATTTACAATAGGTTTTAATAAGGTTTAATCATAAGTTTAGATACACTTTAAGGACTGGGCCAATTTTTAAATTTTCCAGTTTTTTTCTCCTGGCCTTCGAAGAGCCATCATTTTTATACTTTTCCATTCACACAATTGAATGAGGGCTTGTTTTTCTGTGGGACAAGCTTTATTTTGAATTGCACTATTTCATTTACAATTATGTTGCACTGATAAAAGGGGAAAAACATTCTCTGTGAAGTATAAAAAAACAAACTGAAAAATAATTGCTTAGTGTCATATTCTAACACCCAGAACTTTTTTATTTACTTTTTTGGGCATTTATTGGTACCATTCTGGGGTACATATAACTTTAATCAATTTTTAATCTACGGTATATCTTTAGGCAGAAAGTTGACCAAACTACCAGTGATTTGGGCATCAATTTTTGAGTTCAGACATTTAGGACACAGATACACCAATTATGCTTAATTTTTTGTAAAATTGGGAAAGGATGATGTGAATTTTTTATACTTTTTTTTAAATATTTTTAAAAACTATTTTTTACTTTCATTTTTAGTCTACCTAAAGGTGTTAAAAATAATAACTTATCCCATAGACTGTAATACTGTAGTACAGCTGTCTATGGGGTGCTTCTGATATCTTCCTATTTAAAGGGCATCTGTCATCAGAAACATCGCTATTACGCGGGTTGACATTAGACATGCTAGTGTCAGCTAACGTTGTCAGTCTTGGTCCCATCTTTTTATTTGCCTCCTTTTCTGAGAAAAATTAACTTTTATTTTATGCAAATGAACTTCTAGGAGTAATGGCGGTGCTGCCACTACTCCTAGAGGCACCATACTCCCTCCTATGGCCATGCTCTTAACAGTGTGATTGACAGGGCCAGGTAGTGTTCACGTTATCCCTCCTGGCTCTGACTACGCCTCAAGTCTTACTCCGTGCCGTCAGTATGCGTCACAGGTGTAGTAAAGGATAGATGCTCACCGGCAGAGCAATCTCCCCCTCTTCTGAGAGTCTTCTGGGTGGACTGTGACGGACTGCAGGCACAGTAAGGAAGATCACTGCCAGTAAGCATCTATCCTTTTCTATGCCTGTGCCGCATACTGAACGGCACGCCACAGGCGAGAGACTTCAGGTGTAGTCAGAGCCAGGCAGGATGATGTGAACACTACCTGGCCCTGTCAATCACAATGTTGAAAGCGTGGCTATAAGAGGGAGCCGAGTGGTAGAGTCTGCTCAATACTGTGCACACACTTGGGAGTCCTCATAGTCATGAGTTCCTGGCTCACCCTGCCCCTGATTGCATTAGGCGGGCAGGGACAGGCAGAAGCTAATAAATGTGAGGACTCTCTGACGCACAAACTGTATTGAAAGGACTCCAGCGCTCAGCTTGTGCTGATGCTGCTCAATACAGAGTTTAGAAAGAAAGTGACCTTGGTAATGGGACTGAGTTACTGGATATATGTTACCACCGCCACTGGACTGAACTCTGAGAGAGAATCAAAAGAACACCAGGGGGCGTTATAAGGCTGCTTTCATGATAGCAACAATGCTTCCGTTAGGATAATACAACCGGCTGCATCCATTCTGAACAGAACCGGTTGTATTATGTCTAAAATGACCAAAACGGATCCAGCACTAAAACACTTGTAAGTCAATGGGCGCCGGATCAGTTTATTTGTGCCGGAGAAAATAGATCCGGCACCATTGACATACATTGTGTTTCATGTCGGATCCGTCTTGCTCCGCCTGAAGCGGAACGGAATGTATTCTGGTGCACTCCGCTCCATCAGTTCAGTTTTGTCCCCATTGAACGGGGACAAAACTGAAGCACTTTCCTCCGCTTTTGAGATCCCAAGACGGATCTCAATACCGCGAAGGGAAACGCTGATGTGAAAGTAGCCTAACAAGTACGTAGACACAGGAGCATATTCCAACTGAAATATTGGTACGTCTTGGATAATCTTAAAAGAGTAAGTTAAACGTTTAGGACTTTGCTAAATGCAACTTAATACACAAATTGTAAAGCGCAGCTGTACATTTTGTGGATGCATTGTCTTCTATTAATTAATTTTGCTTTTATGTTTGTTATTTTTTGTATTCAAGGCAACAAGTCGGCACTCGGGAGAACAAACTGCTTAAAGATTCAAATTTAATTTTAAGACTTAATTGTGGCTCCACAGAATTACTCCCCAGTCGTGCAAGTTCACGCCAAACCTAATGGAAGCAGCTAAGTATTCAAACCTTGATCTTCTACCCACACAACATACAATTCTTTCAAACAACGGTGGCAATTGTCTGAGCCAGTTGGAAACCATGAGTTATTGTGTGCAGTGTGGATTGAGGTTTGCTCAAGAAGCACAGGTGCAATGGGCATTGTCTAAGTCAAAGAAACCCAGTCCATCTGTCAAAAACTATATAGACTGTGCTGCTATCTTCTTTGTGCAGTATTTAATCTACCTGAAGGAGCAGCTAATGGGAAGTAAATATTTATTTAAGAGTCATGACAAGGAATGGCAGATCGTTCATAATTAAATTCTAATAAGCAGATGTTATGTTAGATGTAAGTAAGTTAGAACACTTTACCATAAAATTAGGCAGTTTAATTCAGTGTGTAATATTTAGGACTCATGCACACGGCTGTACTTTGGTGTTGTACAACCTTCTGGACATATGGAAGTGGTTCTCCTCACCATAGAACTACTCTTTCCTAGAAGTACCACATGGGCCGGCACAAGAGATGTCTATAGAGCTCTATGTACGTACTCTGTCTACTGCTGTAGAGGCTGTCACTCCTGGCGTCAGAGACCAGCAGGGTATCCTGTAAACATTGGCCCAGAAGCAGCAGGGAAATTGTTAGGTGAGTATTACTCTTTTTTGTTATTATATAGCACTGGAAGGTTGACTGCACATATACAGTGCATTCAGACCCTTCTTCAGACCCTTTCACTTTTTTCATATTTTATGTTGCGACCTTGTGTGAAATAAAAAATAAAAAAATAATAAAAATATCAAGTCCCCCCTTCCCCACCATGAATCTGTACTCACTTTCCCTTAATAATAAAATAATGAAAACAGGATTTTAGAAATTTTTGCTAATTTATTAAAAAGTAAAAACAAAATTTTGCATGAACACTAGCATTCATACACTTTGCTATGATACTTAATATTTAGCTCCGGGGATCTTCCATTTCTCTAGCTCATGTGTGAGATGTTTCTATACCTTCAACTGCAGTCCACCTGTGGTAAATTCAGTTGACTGGACAGGATATAGAGAGACACAGTCCTGTCTATATAGGGTCTCACTGCTGACAATGCATATCAGAGCAAAAACCAAGTCATGAGGAGGAAAGAACTGCCTGTAGAGCACAGAGGCAGGATTGTGTGGAGGCACAGATAGGGAGAAGGGTGCAAAACAGTACACTGCTGAAAGATGGAGAGACTAATATATATATATATATATATATATATAAATATATACAGTACAGACCAAAAGTTTGGACACACCTTCTTATTCAAAGAGTTTTCTTTATTTTCATGACTATGAAAATTGTAGATTCACACTGAAGGCATCAAAACTATGAATTAACACATGTGGAATTATATACATAACAAAAAAGTGTGAAACTACTGAAAATATGTCATATTCTAGGTTCTTCAAAGTAGCCACCTTTTGCTTTGATGACTGCTTTGCACACTCTTGGCATTCTCTTGATGAGCTTCAAGAGGTAGTCACCTGAAATGGTCTTCCAACAGTCTTGACAGAGTTCCCAGAGATGCTTAGCACTTACTGGCCCTTTTGCCTTCACTCTGCGGTCCAGCTCACCCCAAACCATCTCGATTGGGTTCAGGTCCGGTGACTGTGGAGGCCAGAACATCTGGCGCAGCACCCCATCACTCTCCTTCATGGTCAAATAGCCCTTACACAGCCTGGAGGTGTGTTTGGGGTCATTGTCCTGTTGAAAAATAAATGATGGTCCAACTAAACGCAAACCGGATAGAATAGCATGCCGCTGCAAGATGCTGTGGTAGCCATGCTGGTTCAGTAGGCCTTCAATTTTGAATAAATCCCCAACAGTGTCACCAGCAAAGCACCCCCACACATCACACCTCCTCCTCCATGCTTCACGGTGGGAACCAGGCATGTAGAGTCCATCCGTTCACCTTTTCTGCCTCGCACAAAGACACGGTGGTTGGAACCAAAGATCTCAAATTTGGACTCATCAGACCAAAGCACAGATTTCCACTGGTCTAATGTCCATTCCTTGTGTTCTTTAGCCCAAACAAGTCTCTTCTGCTTGTTGCCTGTCCTTAGCAATGGTTTCCTAGCAGATATTCTACCATGAAGGCCTGATTCACACAGTCTCCTCTTAACAGTTGTTCTAGAGATGTGTCTGCTGCTAGAACTGTGTGGCGCATTGACCTGGTCTCTAATCTGAGCTGCTGTTAACCTGCAATTTCTGAGGCTGGTGACTCGGATGAACTTATCCTCCGCAGCAGAGGTGACTCTTGGTCTTCCTTTCCTGGGGCGGTCCGCATGTGAGCCAGTTTCTTTGTAGAGCTTGATGGTTTTTGTGACTGCACTTGGGGACACTTTCAAAGTTTTCCCAATTTTTCAGACTGACTGACCGTCATTTCTTAAAGTAATGACGACCACTCATTTTTCTTTACTTAGCTGCTTTTTTCTTGCCATAATACAAATTCTAACAGTCTATTGAGTAGGACTATCAGCTGTGTATCCACCTGACTTCTCCACAACGCAACTGATGGTCCCAACCCCATTTATAAGGCAAGAAATCCCACTTATTAAACCTGACAGGGCACACCTGTGAAGTGAAAACCATTTCAGGTGACTACCTCTTGAAGCTCATCAAGAGAATGCCAAGAGTGTGCAAAGCAGTAATCAAAGCAAAAGGTGGCTACTTTGAAGAACCTAGAATATGACATATTTTCAGTTGTTTCACACTTTTTTGTTATGTATATAATTCCACATGTGTTAATTCATAGTTTTGATGCCTTCAATGTGAATCTACAATTTTCATAGTCATGAAAATAAAGAAAACTCTTTGAATGAGAAGGTCTGTCCAAACGTTTGGTCTGTACTGTATATATCTTAAAACATAAGAGACAGCAAAGTACATAAAATAGTACATAAAATACTGCTGCTTATGTCCCTCTCCAATGGACAACTTATAACAGATAATTGGTTACACATATGAGATTTTCACAATATTTGTAACATGGAACAATGAGATCAGGCATGACGAGAATAGACCCATGCAATATCCAAGGAAAGAGCAAAGCCCAAAATCCAGAGAAAATGTCATGGAGCAATAAAACCATATTATAAAATTACAGAAAATATCATTTAAGGATCTGAACCCTAACTAAGCTTCATGCAATATTCAATAACTGGAGTGATATTTCACCCTTGAGCGCTGACTATTAACATCCTATTGCTTTGGTAGATAAAATTCACAACCGGTGCTATGGATAAGGCTAAAGGGAGTAGAATTTTTATGTAGTGTTCTTATGGAAGCGCTGATTACCAAGAAGTAATACAATATGGAATCTACTGTACGAGACAATGAGGATATAACTAGGGCTGAAACGATTACTCGATTGAATCGAGTAATTAGACACCAAAAAATACTTGATGCAAATGTTTTGCATCGAGGATTCGTTTGTGCCATGTGATCACGGAGCGTGAGTAAAGCGCCTGCTATTACTCACGCTCCATGGTCACCCGCTGGCCCGTACCGTGTTGCACTGTATCCTGACATATAGTCAGGTCATAGTGCACGTAAGAGCGCACTATGACCCGATGCTGTCTGGCGTCAGGACAACAGTGCAGCGCGCTGAGAAGAAGATGGAAGAGCTGTGGAGCGGTGCACCTACAGGAGGGGTAAGTATTTTATTTCACTGGCGCTGGGGACATGGCTAAGAGGGGGAGATAGTGTCACTGGGGGCAAGCTGATGGCACTAGGGGGAAAGCTGGTGGCAATGGGGGCATAAATAGACATGCATATTTGGTCATCCAGACATAAGGATTTTTACCAACACATATTTTTCATTAACCCTTTCATGTCACAGCCAGTTTGGGAAATTATGTCTTCCAAGGGCCATAACCTTTTTTTATTTCAGCCTTGACACAGCCATATGAGGGCTTGTTTTTGAGGGACTAGTTGTAATTTTTAATGACACTATTAGTGTTGTATATAATGTATTGCAAAACTGTAAAGAAATTATTTATGGGGTGCAAAAGTTAATTGCAATTCCATTTTTGCAGGTTTTTTTTTGTTTTACTAACAGTAAAGCATTGACTATACAGTAAAATTGACATGACAACCTTATTCTGTGGGTCGGTATGATTATTGCAATACAAAATTTAAAGGGAACCTGTCACCGGGATTTTGTGTATAGAGCTGAGGACATGGGTTGCTAGATGGCCGCTAGCACATCCGCAATCACCCAGTCCCCATAGCTCTGTGTGCTTTTATTGTGCAAAACAAAAATTATTTTATACATATGCAAATTAACCTGAGATGACTCATCTCAGGGACAGGACTCATCTCAGGTTAATTTGCATATGTATCCATTTTTTTCCCCCGCAATAAAAGCACACAGAGCTATGGGGACTGGGTATTGCGGATGTGCTAGTAGCCATCTAGCAACCCATGTCCTCAGTTCTATACCCAAAATCCAGGTGACAGGTTCCCTTTAAACCGTTTTTACTACTGCTGTTCTACATTTTAAAAAGGCAGCTGTTGCTATTGATCCCAGCATCTGAGGGACTCAACAGCTGGGATTGGAGTAATCTCTGATCCCAGCTGCTGCAAGAGAGAGTCAGTTGTGTAATACAGCTTAGGTTACTTTCACATTAGCATTTTCAATTCCGCTATTGAGATCCATCATAGGATCTCAATAGTGGAAGAAAATGCTTCAGTTTTGTCCCCATTCATTGCCAATGGGGACAAAACTGAACTGAACCAAACGGAATGCACCAAAATGCATTGCGTTCCGTTTGGTTGCGCTCCCATCGTGGACAGAATAACACTGCCAGCAGTGTTTTTCTGTCCGCGATGTGGTGTGGATCAAGACAGATCCGTCATGGCACACAATGTAAGTCAATGGGGACGGATCCGTTTTCTCTGACACAATAGAAAACTGATCCGTCCCCCATTGACTTTCAATGGTGTTCATGACGGATACGTCTTGGCTATATAAGACATATTACAAACAGATCCGCTCATGACGGATGCATGCGGTTGTATTATTGTAACGGAAGCGTTTTTGCAGATCCATTATGGATCCGCAAAAAACGCTAATGTAAAAGTAGCCTGACACATGTTGTGTATGAAGCAGGCTCAGCCCATGAGATTGCTTCATACCTCCTTTGTGCACCTTGGGCATGTCCACCTTCATATCAAACTTTTTTGTGTCTAGATGCATCTAAAATGTAACATGAAACAACTTTACAAGTAGTCTTGATTAAACCGTAAATTTTTTGTGTCTCCGCAGTAACAGACTACAAACAAGCTCAGTGTAGTCTGATCCTGCAGCCATATTTTCACCTGTGCCCTACTTCTTACTAACATATATAGTGGTGGTGTCCCAATGTCAGCCAGTTTGAAACACAAGATGGTCTTGATGCTATTAAAAGGACCAATTGATGATTACCATGATTACCTTATGTTATTTTCCAGTGATATGGTCCCACAGTTGCTCAACAGCTGGGTGCCACAAGCAGATGGTCCAGGAGCCACATTTGGCTACCAGGTCACTGGATGTAGAACAATGCTCCTGATTATAACCTCAGATTCAATGCAGACTCCTACTGCCACTACACCTCTGTGAGATCAATGGTGACAATATCAATCAATTCTGGTCAAGATTCAGCCGTGTACTTACATCTAAAAGATACAGGTCACACCTTTGAAGAAAGTTAAGTACGTGTTTTGGATAAGGAGGCCGATTGGTACAAACGAGGTGTGAAGGAGGCCATCTACCTAAAAATGGAGAAGCCAAGCTTGAATAGAGGCGGGGGGGGGGGGGGGGGGGGGGTTAGACATCTATTGTCTGCCACATACAATGCTGTCTTGACACCTTTTTCTGGGAGGTCATTATCACCTACTGACTCCAATTAGGATAATGGAATCAACACCTCTGACCCCATGCTGGGTATAATTACCAGATGTTGATTCAGTTACATATTTATTCCCAGAGAATTCTTGTACAGTCACTCAGAATTGAGAAAGCTCGTTGGAAGAACGAGTGAAACGTTTTCAAGAAATCTACAGTACGTCCAGTTGCCTTGATTTATTCTTTACAGATAATGGTGACAATAGTCGTTTGCATGAAAACAAGTTCTTATCACAGACTTATCAAATCTGAAGAAAGTTTCTCACTTATGGCTGCAAGTTCCGACATGACCACAAGTCTAATGACCCAGACTGACAACATCATAGATCCCTTTGCCCATGTAAAATTGGCCCTGAACAAAAGGTGAGCAAATCAAAAAGAGCAGACAGATCAAACTACCTGAAATTCCCATACAAAGGTTAGCTATGCCGAACCCATTGATCCTAATAGCACATTCACTTTAGGTCTCCTTTGAGATTGTATGAGCTTTTTAAACATGTTCATCCTTTGTCATAATTAGGAATCCTTAAAGCACAGCCAAGAACACAGTCTGCTTATCTGTATATATTTCTTTTAATGAGAAAAATACAAAAATGCACTGGAGGAACTGTTGCTGAACTAGTATCTCAGGTTCTACCTTCAGCCAATAATAGTAAAAGTCCAGCTCACCTGCATCAACAGTTTTAAGAGTGCACGGATGGGATGAGACCCAAGCATATAAACTTGAACGGAAAGGATCTTTCTACCTTCAGCCACTCATATCTACGAATGTGGCTTATTCACAGATTTACCATTAATCATCTTGAGGAATGTAGTCAAGTAGCAAAAGAAGGCACACTAGATGGAACCATCCTCATTACAAGCACAAGGCCCATATTGAGATGGTGGGCACATAAGGCTACAGACATTTTTTATTAACTTGGATTGACATTTTTGGTGTGCTTGACTTTTTCCCCTCTGAGCTTGACATATTTCAGCCTACAACATCTCCCCAAGTTATATGTTATCATTGCCTCAGAGAAAGACTGAGATGGGTTAGGAGATATGAATGATATTCCAGAACACTCGGGTATTGTAACATCTCTGATTTAGTCGCTAGAAGAAAATACATTCAGTGAGACTCGACACCTGGCAAATGTGCTGCATTACTTTATTTTAGTCTGTTAGTCTAATAATCAGAGACACAATTTCAACACAGCGTAAATAATTTCACACTTTTACGTCAAGGAACATTTGAAGTTTTAATATTTGCTATGATCTATCTGCAGAAATACTTACAGCCTTCTTTAAGGTGGAACACCATGATAGTTTATGGGAAGCTTAGGGGTTCTGGTGAATTTTGAACATTTTTGAGATATGAAAAACCCCATTCTCATCCCTCCCTAACCTATCAGGCCATTCTGAAAGCTTTAGATCAAGCATTTAAGTACCTTCCCTTGGCCTACACTCTGAAGAGAAGACCGAAGGTCTTTCATATATCCTATCCCATGCCAAATAAAGATTATGAAATAACTCTCAATTTCACATTCATATTGCCAATCTGTCTCTGATCATGCCTGACCATTAAACTTTTTGTTGCTCCTGTATCTAACTATTTAGTTACACACATCTAATTCATTTTGCACCTAATGAAACCCTTGGGCTGTTTTTGGTTATTTGGACCCTAAGAAACATAACTGCTCAGCAGCATCTCGGATAAAGGCCATTTAACAAACATGGTTACACGAACGGGATCCCCCTTTGAAATAATTTGTTCTACTGTATTTGCTAAGAATGGATTGGATGGAACACATCTACACATGCACATATTTTTCTTTTCTAAAACTAAAGCCAAGTTGTCAGCCATCTAATGGGAATAATACTAAAATGTGACATAATCCTCTGGAGGAACTGCTGCTGAATTAGTATCTCAGGATCTACCTTCAGTCACTCATATCTACGGCTTATTCACAGATTTATCATTAATCATCTTCAGGACATAGTCAAGTAGCAGAACAAGGCACACCAGATGGAACAATCCTCATTACAAGCACCAGGACCATCTTGAGATGGTGGGCAGATAGACTGTAAGGCTTCAGACATTTTTTATTAACCTGGGTTGACATTTTTGGTGTGCTTGACATTTTTTTTCTCTCCGAGCTTGACATGTTTCAGCCTACAACATCTCCCCAAGTTACATGTTATAGATCACTGCCTCAGAGAAAGCCGGAGATGGATTAGGAGATATGCATGAGATTAGGAAAATATAATGATATTCCAGAACACTTGAGCATTGTAACATCTCTTTCTCAGTCGCTAGAAGTAAATGCATTCAGTGAGATCCAACACCCGGTAAATGTGCTACATTACTTTATTTTAGAATAAAGTCAAACAATTCTTTAAAGAAGAATGTGTAGGTTTTATTACCTTGCTTATGCAGTGCACTTTGGTGTTGGCGAAACCCATACACCCAACCAAGCTTCCCCTCTATGTGATGAATTGTACTGTCAATCAAGGGTATGGGGGTGGCTCTAGATGCAAAGTGGAGGAGCTCCGGGGCTCTCGAGCCACCCCTTGTTGAACTAAAGATCTAATTTTCATATTAAATAAATAGTTATTTTAGTCAGGAGCAGTGCAATGAAGGAAAATACGTAACTGAAAGGTATTATTTTACTCAGCAGGATTAAACCTACCAAACATTCAGCGTGGTTTAACAGAGTTGATCCTGCAGATAGATCCTTTTGAAGGGCTTAACTGGTTTAATGACACTGATGACCTATCTTCAAAATATGCAGAGCAGCAGATTCGACCGGAAGGAAAACTAGTGGGGGTGGAATTGATGACGTGAGCAGTATTGTGGCTGAAACATGCGCGGTTAGAGGTTGAAGACGCCAAGCAATGCGTGGACATGTGGGGTGAGATGTTCACTGGTGGAGGAGGTACCTGGATAATTGTACATAGGTGTATGAGTTTTGGTGATTACCTGCAGGCATGACCCCATTTGTATTTTTCAAGTGGAGGGAGGTGGTCTAAGGGAGGCATATTGTGATTGGTGATATGTGAGCTAAAGGGGATGACATGCAGGGTATAAATGTTTGGAGTAAGCACTGTATACAAAGCTTGACAGAGACTACGCTGTAGTCGAAACGTTGCTGTTTTTACTGGTCATTTTTTGTACTTATTTCATGGATTAACAACGAATAAAGAATTAATGGAGAATAATGCTGCCACCACTCACTGACTGAATGTCTATTGGTGGTCTGCTGTGGATCTGTGGCCCGAGGAAGGCTGATGCTAACTCCTGAATTGAGTCGGGACGGTACGGAAGTGCTGCTCTACACACGTACGTATTTGTGCTATTCTCAGAATAGGTCATCAATATCAGATCGGTGGTGATCCAACAACCCCGCTGATCAGCTGTTTAAAGGGGCTATGGCACTCGTGCAAGCGCTGCTTCATCTTCAATGTTTACCTGATGGTGTGTAGATGGTAGCTGCTCATCCTGTTCACTTAATTGGGGGATAAAACTGTAATTACACTGCACCACTGCTACAGTCTAGAAGGTGCGCAAGTAAACACTGAAGGGGATGCAGCACTCGCACAAGCATCATGGTCCCTTCAAAACAGGTGATCATCGGGGGAGCTGGGTGTTGGATTCCCGCTGATCTGATACAGATACCTATCCTGAGGACAGGCCATCAATATAATGAAACTGGACAACCCCTTTAAAAAGATCTATGGATAAAACTTATCCCTAATTAGGGGCAATTTATACGAGCAAATATTCTGCCCAGCAATAAGCGGTAGTGACATCCGTGATAATGTCATGTTGATCAGCGCTCAGTACCTGTATTTACACGCGGAAATTATCTTTAGTTTGGGGAGTGTGACTCCCGCCAATCTAATATTGATAACTTATCCCAAGGATAGGTCATCATCATCAATTTGTGTAGCCCGGACAACCCCTTAAAATCTGAATAGATGATGATCCGGTGATATCTTCTGCAAGCAATGCTCCCTTTGGAGAATATACAGCCTCCAGGGTCACCAACCATCCATAACTTCCCAGATAGTTTGTTAAAGTAGGGGCCTTTTTTCCAAGTGTTCATAAAAAAATGATGTGTTGGGGATTTTCTTAAAGTTCTAGGAGCACCTACAGAATATTGTGACTGCAATTATAATCATTTTCAGGTCACAGTAACTGAATATATGTATTATACAATAATCAAAATGTTGGCTGTCCAGATTTTTGTATATTAAGAATAAAATCAGTCCTGATGGCATCTGATGGAATAAACCCTGTAAATGAAGTCACAGGCATACTAAAGTAGGGCCCCATAAACTTCTATGGCTCCATACAACACATACCATTGCTTGGCGCAGCCGTATTACAGTCATGTGCATTAACCATTAGCTAATCTACTGGGTGTGAACCGGCTCTGGTTTTGGCCTCATGCACACTACCATATGCATATTTCGTCCCCAACAATAAAAATTGGCTATTCTCATCCAAAATATGGACAAGAAAAGGACCTGCCCTACAATCTGCGGAAAGGTCACACGGATGCGCCAAAACTATGGATGTGTGAATGGCCTCATATAAAAGAATGGTTCACTGAGCAAAAAATGTCTATAGCTCACAGATGAAAAATATGGTTGTGTGTATGAGGCCTTCCACTGCGAACTTAATTTACCTGTACTTTATACTTCAAGTTGTGGCCTTTAAAAAACAATTGGTTACATTCAAGATCAGCCGGATCAATTGAAAAAAATTCTGAATAATAAATATTTTAGGTACATTTTCAACTATTTGGTACAAGTCTGTTGACAAAATATTTTTATACAATTGTGATTAAAAGGGGTGTCAAAACCGCTTTCCAAAAAGTCTAAAAGGACATAGGGAAAGACCTTCTCTATGAGCCAGAGCAAGGAGATGCTAACAAGCAAAGGTGTTTACTGTGGCAAACCCAGTAAATGCAATAAATACAGGCATTACCAGGATGTCCATTGTAATACTGCATTTATCCTGTAGTGGCCGCTGCTGAAAAAATTAGAAGCCAACTGCAACTTTTTCTAGCATAATGAGCTGCATGTCAGTGGTTGTAGGAGTCAGGACCACGGAAATTAATCAATCATTCTCTGCTGTGGCTCTTGTGTTGAAGGATTTGTCTCTGATGAGATGTCTAAAGCGTTTCAGAAGACATAGTGGGAAATGTATTGACACTGGCTATGCTAAAATGATGGAATAAAAAGGGCTGAGGAGACAATCAGACTGGCTGACCTGTTACATGTGCGCTTGGCAGCTGAAGGCATCTGTGTTGGTCCCATGTTCATATGTGCCTGCATTGCTGAGAAAAATGATGTTTTGATATATGCAAATGAGCCTCTAGGAGCAACATTCTCAATGGGGTTAAGGTCTGGACTTTGTGGTGGCCAATCCATGTGTGAAAATCATGTCTCGTGCTCCCTGAACCCCTCTTTCACAATTTGAGCCTAATAAATCCTGGCATTGTCATCTTGGAATATGCCCGTGCCATCAGGGAAGAAAAAATCAATTTATGGAATAACCTGGTCATTCAGTATGTTCAGGTAGTCAGCTGACCTCATTCTTGGAGCACATACTGTTGCTGAACCTAGACCTGACCAACTGCAGAAACCCCAGATCATAGCACTGCCCCCACAGGCTTGTACAGTAGGCACTAGGCATGATGGGTGCATCACTTCATCTGCCTCTCTTCTTACCCTGATGCGCCGATCACTCTGGAACAGGGTAAATCTGGACTCATCAGACCACATAACCTTCTTCCATTGCTCCCAAGTCCAATCTTTATGCTCCCTAGCAAATTGAAGCCTTTTTTTCTGGTTTGCCTCACTGATTAGTGGTTTTCTAACGGCTACACAGCTGTTCAGTCCATATCCCTTGAGTTCCCTTCGCATTGTGCATGTGTAAATGCTCTTACTTTCACTATTAAACATAGCCCTGAGTTCTACTGTTGTTTTTCTTCGATTTGAGCTCACCAAACGTTTAAGTGATCGCCGATCACGATCAGTCAGGATTTTTTTCCCGCCACATTTCTTCCTCGAATACGATGGATCATCACTATCCTTCCACTTTTTAATAATGTGTTGGACAGTTCTTAACCCAATTTTAGTAGTTTCTGCAATCTCCTTAGATGTTTTTTCTGCTTGATGCATGCCAATGATTTGACCCTTCTCAAACAGACTAACATCTTTTTCACGACCACGAGATGTGTCTTTCGATATGGTTGTTTAAGAGAAAAGAAGCAACTCATTGTTGGGGTTAAATAACTTATTGCCAGCTGAAAGATAATCGCCCATGCAGTAATTATCCAATAGGAGGCTCATAACTATTTGCTTAGTTAAATCCAGGTGGCGACTTTTTTTGGGGACAGGCAGTGTATAACAGGTCAGCCAGTTTCATAGCTACAAATCTGCTGACAGATGCCCTTTAACGCTGGGTTCACACCTAAGCGTTTCGCAAACGTGCGTTTTTATGCACGATTTTGTCGCGCGTTTTTATGCGCGTTTTTTGTAATAGTAAACGCATGTTTGACGCGCGTTTGGGTGATTGACAGCAGTGTTGTCCAAAGAGTCTATGGCCCAAACGCGCGTCAAACGCGCCAAAAAAAGCTCCTGTACTTGTTTGAGCGTCGGGCGTTTTACAGCACGATCGTACGCGCTGTAAAACGCCCAGGTGTGAACCATTCCCATAGGGAATCATTGGTTCTTGCCTGTTGTGCGTTTTACAGCGCGTAGGAACGCGCTGTAAAACGCTCAGGTGTGAACCCAGCGTAAAAGCAGTCAGAATTGTGAAAAACTGAAAAAGGGTTGCAAATTGTTGTGCAAAAAGTTGCTTGCACAAAAATGTTCCCAATTTTGTACACCAGAAAACTGATATACAGTCTTTGATAAATTCCCACCAAAGTCATCTGTAATATATGTTTTTTATTACTCATTACAATTGGCTCATTTCTACAAGAGATGTTTCACTATATTTTAAACCATTAACTAGATCAATCGATTAAACCATTTAGGCTACTTTCACACTAGCGGCACGGACCTTCGGCAGGCTGTTCCGTCAGGTAAACAGCCCGTCGGATCCGTCCTGCTGCTAGTGAACGTGTGCCCCTGGACTGCCGCTAAAATGGGGGCGGGGCGGAGGCACGGCAGCGCGCGGCGAGAGGCTGCCGGAATAAAACTACGACATGTCTGACATTTATTCCAGCAACCTCTCGCCGTGCGCTGCCGTGCCTCCGCCCCGCCCCCATTTTAGCGGCAGTCCAGGGGCACACGTTCACTAGCAGCAGGACGGATCCGACAGGCTGTTCACCCGATGGAACAGCCTGCCGGAGGACTGTGCCACTAGTGTGAAAGTAGCCTTACTTGAACTAAAAAGAATAAACTACAGGAAACGGTTAAAAATAAATATGTTCCGCTATTATCGTTTTCCACGATTTCCAACAAATATTGCCAGTTTCCTTGTGGCTTTTTTTTGCATCCTTACTCCCACCACTTGCATAAATCTGACCCTCCTACTCATTTCTATTCTTAACTGGGCTTAATTTGTGTAGTATAAGTACTGCTGAATATAGCTAACCCAGGAATACTTTCTTTATATATAATTACACTCATCACACACAACTGTCAGCAGATAATGAAAAATAATTTCTGCTATTATAAGAAGTGTAAAGGATCATTTTCATGAATAATTCTGATATGGAAAGGATCATTTTCATGAATAATTCTTATATGGAAATGTTAAAAAAAAAAAAAACACTTCAAAATCAAAAAAAAAATAACAATGACACAAGTGTACAAACATTTTTCTTGTCTGAAATTCTATAGATAGAAAAAATTATAATAACTCCACAAATAGATGAATAAATTATTGGAAAATATCAGTATTTAATGGGTGGACTAAACAAGCAATAGCGATCACTTGTGTACAAATTATTATTTTTATGTATATTGTGAGACTGTGATAGCAAAGTGATCAGAGATTGTTATATTTCCACAGGATTCCTCTCATATGTGTACTAGGCTCAAGGAAGTATATATCTCTTACAGGAAAAGCTGGGTGAGCTATAAGGAATCCAGAAAAGCTGAGGGCTTTTGGTAAATCCAGTTTTCGGGCTCAGATTTTTATGGAATGATGGGACAGGTTGGAAGTGGGCCTGTCATTCTTTGTAAGGGCTTATTCACACAAGCGTACTTGCTCAGGGCTATATTGCTGAACATTGACCCCTTGACTTGAAAGGGTCCACATCTGCCAGATCCGACTGAAGATAAGTCTTTACCTATCTTTTTTTTCACAGCGGACGCACGGATCAGAAGCCCATGGAAGCACTACGAAGCTCTTCCGTGGGCTTTCTATCCGTGTCCCCGCAACGGAAAAAGATAGAACATGTTCTATCTTTGGTTGTATGCTGCGGATCGAGGACCCATTCAAGTCAATTTGTGGTCCACAGCACTGGCACTGAGCAAGTACACTCGTGGGTATGAGCCCTGACACAGTCCAGCTATCTACAGGGCTATATAGGTACTCGAGAGAGAAAGTCATCTGAGGAGACAAACTGTCTGTGGAGATTGCTGCTGGGATTGCTAGTCTCAAAGTGGACATTTACTCTTGTTGTGAGGTATAAGCATTATGGTGGTGGGTAGAAAACCACTTGTATAGTCAGAGACACGTATATATTTAGTTAGCACTTAGGCCATACTTCAGGTATTTCCATCAGTTATTGTGAGCCAAAACCAGGAGTGGGTCAGAAATACAGATTAGGTACAGATCTTTCCTTTATACCTTATCTCTCAGTAGGCTTCACTATTGGTTTTGGCTCACAATAACTGAAGGAAATAACTGACCAAATAACTGAAGAGTGAACTTGGCCTTAAAGGGGTTATCCAAACCCTATAATGCACCCTCTAATGCCTGGGACCCTCACAAAAGGTTGTACTTACCTTGCTCCCTGGCACCCGCATCGCTCCTGATTACCACACAGCTGCCGCTGCATCTCGGGTGATGCTAGTGAGGCTCATTCCCATTGCGGCCTGCTATTGGCGGTCAACATCCACCATGTTTTATTTTCCTGCTGCTCCCCGTTCCCCTGCTGGTCCAAAATTGGGGTAACAATTTCCCTTTAAACACACACCTCAAGGATGAAAAAGGCCACTACGACAAAATGTTTGTCCTGCATTAAAAATTTCCCAAAGATTTCCATGCAATATCTGGAGCTGGTGTTTATGCAAAAAAAAAAAAAAGAAACGGACAAAAAAACACCAGCAGGAAAAAAAATAATAAATATAAAAATTTTTTATAAATTGCAAAACCTCTCACAAAAAAAGAAAAAAAAAACTATGTGTGACACCCGCCTTAAAAGGGATGTGCCAGGTTTAAAGCTTAATCCCTATCCCAAGGACAGGGGATAAGTATCTGATCAGAGGGGGTCCAATCTCCAAGACCCTCATGAATGGGGTCAATAATCTCCCTATATGAATGAAGTGGCGGTCGAGCATGCCTCTTTATTCATCTCTATCGGACTGGAGGAGACTGGCATGCCCTATACTCTGATTGTCTTTGGCAGTCTCAGAGACAAATGGAGATGGCAGAGCATGTGCTCGACTGATGCTCATATATATAGCGGCACAGTACCCCCGTTCTCGTCATTAGTGGGGGTCTCAGTGGTTGAACCCTATCAATAAGCTACTTGTTCCCTATCCGATGGATTGGGGATAAGTCTGAAGCTTAGCACAATCCTTTTAACAAGGAAACTGTGTTTGGCCGCGGTCAGTTTGAGAATCATTCCAGTTTCAGCCGCACGCTGCAGGTGCACTGCGGGCGAGGTGTGTCCGCGATGTTTAAACCGAGCCTACTGCTTAGCTACTAATCATTAAAACATTTTATTTCTAGAATAATATCTAGGAAGACAAATGTCTGTGGAAAAGAAAGTGGAGAAATGTTCCATTAGCCGTGTTGAAAAGACTTTCCGCTGTTGTCCGTCCTGCGCTTATGTAGATTTAATCTAATCGTACCTGGCACAGTAGCAAACATTCGATGTACAGTAGGTTGTATTGTGATTAACATAAGCTGGCAAAAATACCTTTTTCCTTATATTTTTTCCTTTATAAGGCCTCATGCACACGAACGTTGTTTTGGTCCGCATCCGAGACACAGTTTTTGCGGCTTGGATGCGGACCCATTCTCTTCAATGGGGCTGCAAAAGATGCGGACAGCACTCCGCGTGCTGTCCGCATCCATTGCTCCATTCCGTGGTCCGCCCAAAAAATATAACCTGTCCTATTCTTGTCCGTTTTGCGGACAATAGGCAGTTATATTAATGGCTGTCCGTGCCGTTCCGCAAATTGCGGAATGCACACAGACGCCATCCGTGTTTTGCATGTGGCCTAATACTGACTTTTACCACAGCTATGTAGTATAGTGTTTGGGTTAACTATAAATTAACTACCACCATCATTCTTCGCATTCTTTAACATTTAAGCAAATCGTGAAATTATTACTCAATTTTTTAAATATTTCAAAATCGGTACTGAAACAAGGGTGTACATATCATAGCGGCGGACCATGTGGCTGAAATGTGGCCCTTGGAAAGGTAGGGTGAAACTGTGGCTGACGGCAACCACTTTATTAGTCGGGCAGAATCTATTCTGAAATACCCTCCCCAGAGGAACTCAGTTATCCTCATATAAGGCCTCCTGCACACTACCTTCCAAAAATGTGGATCTGCAAAATGCTTGTGTATCCCACACTTTGTGCTGGCCCCATTGTAGAAACGCTTCTTCTTGTCCGGAAAATGAACGAAAATAGGACATGTTCTATAATTGCGGACTGATAATTTCCAATGGATTTTCTCACAATCAAAGTGAATCATTTTATTATTAGAAAAGGTTTTTACAAACTTAACAAGGAGGCCATATAACCACCGCTTTCCTCCATA
Source organism: Bufo gargarizans (assembly GCF_014858855.1). Classification (NCBI taxonomy): domain Eukaryota; kingdom Metazoa; phylum Chordata; class Amphibia; order Anura; family Bufonidae; genus Bufo; species Bufo gargarizans. The sequence continues at coordinate 145,530,286 of NC_058087.1, read as the reverse complement.
GGATCATTAGCTTTAAATCTATCACCTTACACTGCATCTAACCCATCATCTCACACAAGTAGGAATTCAATATATTCCTGCACTTAAAACAACATTTGATGGGAATTAGCAGCGGACGCTTATACAGACTTCAAGCGGTGGCAGGACCGTAAGCAAGATAATGAACCAAGACTCCAATCCACTTGTCCAGCTGAAAAGTGCAGAGACCTTATCAAGAAGAGATGAGCTAGTGATTAATCTGGATGCTCACAGGCGGTCTAGATTAAAAAGGTTATAATTAAGTGATGAATACAACGGTATTTATGATATTACAACATAAAGAGGCAAATTCATGTAATATCTAAAAGGTCAGCAGAATGACATTCTTTTAAATATATACTGTTTTATATCAAAGTATTAAAGGGGTTCTGGGACTTAGGAAGAACCTGTTAACACAAGATGCAGTGCAATGTCGGGGAGCATGCTTTAGAGCAGGAGGAGCTGAGCGGACTGATGCATAGTTTTTGGGTAAAGATTCAGTAAAACTTGTAATTTATACATTTAAAACGCTGCAATTTCTGGTTTCAACTGTACACGGGGAAGGTGTTATCAGTAATTGATCGCATTCTCTGTGTAAAGGCGGGTCTACATGTCCCGATGTAACAGCCGATTTTTGGGAAGGAAGCGTTCCTTTCCGACAGTCAGCTGCTGGTTCAGTGAAGCAGATCGCTGCATCCTTTACAGTATAAGGACGAGGGATCGCTATTGTGATCACTCGCCCCCATACAGAATCATTGTTTCTGGGCAGCAGATCGCTGTTTAGATGGCACAATCTGCTACCCATGTGATAATTGGCATGTCTGCACGAACAACATGATCAAAACGTGCAAAAAAACGCTTGCTAATCGGTTGGTCAGCAGCACATTTAGATGAGCAGATGGTAGGGAACGAGCGTTCACAGCCGATAATCTGCATGAATATCGGGCAGTGTAAATTCACCTTAAGTGTGTATTTAGAGACAGCTGTCAGACACTGATAACTGTACACAGAGACCGTCTTAACCCCTTAAGGACCCGCGCTGTACATGTACGGAGCAGCTGGATGTACATGTATGGCGCAAGGTCCGCCAGGTGCTGGGGCAGGATCACAGGGGAATCGGGGCACCATGGCTGCTCTTACTGGCAGGCATCCATGCTGGGTAAGGGCAGCATGGTGTCTTTCCGCTCCCTGCAACTCCAAGGACTGCAATTGGCCGATCAATAAAAACCAGCACATCGCAGCGCCAGAAGCAGAAGGAAGCTGCAGGGCGGGGGACACCGGTGCTGAACTAGTCTGCACCGGTCTCCTCCAGTGTTTGGCATCCCCTGCCAGCGCTGAGATTGACTGCATGCAGAGAGGTTCTGTGCTTCTCTGTGCTGCTTGTTGGCTTGCTGGGACTTGTGGTGCACCACCACTGCGATTTGAGCTTTTCCTGCTGAAAGAAGAAAGAAGAAAAGAAGAACATCTGGAATTGCTGCACTTTTTTGGTAATTATTTTATTTTATTTTTTACAATTAACTAGCTCTGCACCACATTCTGTGTGCGAGCTGTGGCCGCCAAGCGCTGATCAGTCCGTAAACCACTGTTCAGCACCTGGACTTGTTTTTTTAAGTAATAGTTAGAATAATATTTTTAGATAGAGTTTTTTTTTTATCTGTAGTAAATTTTTATGCTGCACTGTCTGCACGGACACACCAAACGTCAGCTTGCGTGCGTTCTGCAGCCCTGAGCACCAGTAAAGTACCATTTTTTTTACTGGTCGCTTTTGTGCTCAGTTTTCTTTTTTTGTGTGTAAAAAATACATTTAGTATTAAATAGAAATCAATTTTAGGTAGCGTTCATGTAGATTTTTGCACACACACATCATCTATGTGCGTGTGTGCATCCTGCACCTGCTGAGTGCTGATCAGAAACATCCATTTTCTGAAGAACTTCTGAAGAATTTGTAAATTTTGTGGTAGCCCAAACCAATTTATACGCCCAACAATTCACTGATCAGAACCCTACATCGGCATATGCTAGACCCCTAGGTTGGACCCCAGTAATTGCTGCATATGGGTTGTAAAGAAGCCAAACGTTAGACAATATTGGAGTTCTGACATTTTCTACCAGACTCCAATTTTCAGTAACACCATGACCCGGAAGTGATTTGAGTCAATTCGGAAATTCCTGCACTACAATGACAATACACAGTGCCCACCCCAAACGACCAAACATTTGACCGTCTGTTCAAGGTCATTGCTCACTTTAACACCAAGTTTGCTGAGGTGTACAACCCAGATAGAAATGTCTGTGTATATATCAGTCCCTATTACTTTTCAAAGGGAGGATTAGATTCCGCCAGTACCTGCCTAGCAAACGGGCAAGGTATGGCATAAAGATGAGCAAACTTTGTGAGAGTAGCTCCGGGTACACCCACAAGTTCTGCATTTACGAATGAAAAGATTCCTGGATAGAACCCCCAGAATGCCCCCCCATCCTAGGAGTTAGTGGGAAGATCGTGTGGGACTTACTGCACCCACTGCTGGATAAGGGTTACCACCTCTATGTGGAAAACTATTATACCAGCATACCCCTATTCATATCCCTAACTGCCAGGGGTACTGTGGCTTGCGCACAATAGGAAAAATTCAGAGAGGCCTCCCTAGATCCTGGGTAGGGCAACCACTGAGAATGGGTGAAAGTAGGGCTCTCCTCGTTTGAGAACATACTAGTGGTTAAGTACAAGGACAAGAAGGACGTTCTTGTACTGACCACCATCCACACTAACACCAGCTCCCCTGCTCCTGTACGAGGTACCACAACCACTACCCCCAAACCAGTTTGTATCCTGGACTACAACAGGCACATGAGAGGGGTGGACATGTCAGATTAATTTCTGAAGCCCTACAGTGCCACATGAAAAACAAAAGTGTAGTGCAAAAAGATGGCAATGTGCAATGTACGTGCTATTTCAATCTGCAGGCCACACAGGAACTTTCCTTCACTTCCAAGAGGTGGTTATCAAAGCCCTAATTTTTCAAAGCCAGGCCTGGAAGGGTCCCAGTACTTCAGGAAGTCATGGTGCCCGTGTCGTACCAGGGCAACATTTTGCAAGTCAAGTCCCCCAGACAGCAAGAAAGGGAAGGACCCAAAAAAGATGTAGGGTGTGTTCCAAAAGGGGGATAAGGAAAGACACCATTTACCACTGCGAAACCTGCCCTGAAAAACCTGGCCTGTGCACGCAGGAGTGTTTTAAAATCTACCACTCATCCATGGAGCATTAAATTAAAGGGGTTCTGCATTTTGTTTAAACTGATGATCAGCATCTAATCGGCGGGGGTCCGACACCCGGGACCCCCGCCGATCAGCTGTTTGAGAAGGCGCTCTAGCAGTGCCCCGGCCTTCTCACTGTTTATCCAGAGGATAGACCATCAGTTTAAACAAAGTACAGAACCCCTTTAATTTCATCCATGATGTACCCTGTAGTTTTACCACCTTATATCTCTGATTTAGTCCGCATAGCTTACAGATCCACTTTTTACCAACCACTACATATTCATTTCTGTGAAACACCTGTGAGGTAAAAAGTGCCCTGTCTACCTCTTAAAATGCACTTTGCAAAATGGCATCACTTCTTGGGTTTTTTAATTTCTGGGGACCATAGGAATCTTTTAAATGCGACATGGCACCTAAAATCAACATCTGCCAATTCAGGTCAGCAAAATCCATATTTTGCTGTTCGACTCTAGAGCCTTGCTGTGCGCCCATACATCAGTTTCTGAGCACATATGGGATATTGCCGTATTCGGGGGGGGGGGGGGGGGTAATGGGAAACAAAATGTGGGGTGCATTTTGTCCTGTTACCCTTTGGGAAAGTGAAAAATGGGGGTGTAAAACAACTTTTTTGTTAAACAAAATCCAATTTTTCATTTTCACTGCCAAGTGTTTCCTATTTCTAGGAAAGATCTTTGATGTCAAAGTGCTCACTACACACCTTAAAAGATTCCTTGAGGGGTGTAGTTTCCAAAACGGGGTCACTTTTTGGATGTTTCCCCTGTAGGGCCACCTCAGGGTGTCTTCATATGCGACATAGCTCTCCTAAAGCCATATGGTGCCCCTTCCACTCTGAAGCCTGCTGTGCCCATACATCAAGTTTTGAGCACATATGGGGTGTTTCTGTAAACTCCAGATTCAAGGTAATAGATTTTGAGTTTTGTTTGGCTGTTTACCCTTGATGTGTTGCAGAAAAAAAAGAGATAAAATTTCAAATCTGCTAAAAAAAAAATGAAATTTTGAAATTTCATTCCCATTTTCCTTTAATTCTCGTGGGGCACCTAAAGGATTAACAAAGTTTGTAAAATCAGTTTTGAATAGCTTGAGGGGTGTAATTTCTAAAATGGGGTGATTTATGGGTGGTTTCTAATATGTAAGCCCCAGAAAGAGATTTCATAACTGAACTGGGTTTTGGAAATTTTCTTAAAAATCTTAAGATTTGCTTCTAAACTTCTAAGCCTTCTAACGTCCCAAAAAAAATAAATAAAATAAGTCATTTTCAAAATGATCCATAGATGAAGTGGACATACAGTATGGGGAATGTAAAGTAATAACTATTTTTTGAAGTATTCCTATCTATTTTAAAAGTAGAGAAATTTAAATTTTTTGTAAATTTGGTATTTTTTTTATAAATAAAAATGAAATATTTTGACTCAAATTTACCAGGGTCATGAAGTACCAGTGTCAGAATGGCCTGGATAAGTAAAAGCGTTTTAACGTTATCACCACATAAAGTGACACTGGTCAGATTTGCTAAAAATGGCCGGGTCCTTAAGGTAAAAAATGGCAGGGTCCTGAAGGGTTTAAATTCAGAAAAAGCAGAGATATAAATGTATAAGTTACAAGTTTTCACAAAGCTATATATCAATCTGCTCGGCTTCCCTTGCTCTATAACAGAGTGTCTGCAGATTGTGATGCATTTTGTGGTGACTGGTTCATATTAGATACTGGTGACCTATGTGCGACTTCCAACCAAAAATCCTACAGGGCTGGATTTTTAAGACAGTCAGTCCACAGTCACATGTGGCACTATGATGCTATAGACAAACATTACATGCGGCTACAATGCGACATCACGATCTTCATGTCACTGTGTCGCCCCTGCCAAAAGAAGTACGCAGACGAGGGACACTTATGTTTCAATACTTCAGCTCTCAAATCCCCCAGAACAATGATCATTTGATTAACCTTTATAATTATTGATGATTTACGGTCATTACATTTTGCAGCAGGGTGATACAATTCCAACCTCTACTGGGAATGCACAAAAGCTCAAAGGTTTTGGTGCATAAAACAGCGTACCAGTAAACAAGGAATAATATAAAAGGACTACTCTCATGCAGGTACTGTGATCACAGCCTTTTATTCTTGAAGGTTAAAAATGAGTCAGAGATGTATACCATCCATCTCACTGGCACACCACTCTGTGGGGTTAGTCATCCTCCAAAAACTATGCCAGGTTCTGTGAGAAAGTGAACACTGTGCTGTAAGAGGTTCTTTAATGAGACCAGGAACACGACATGATGGGACCTCCGACAAGAATATGGCATTCACTAGCAGTTATTAGTAGATTGGCCAAAATTAATTAAATGGGTTGTTTACACGAGTCTTACCATAGTAGTAGTTCCTTTGAATTCGACTTTGGCCTTAAAAGGGTTTTCCAAATCTGGATGGGTCATCATCAGTATCTGATCAGTGGGGGTCCGACAACCAGGACCCCCTCCAACCAGCTGTATGAGAAGGCACCGGCACTCCTCCTCGCAGCTTACCAAGCACATTGAATGGTGGCCGTGCTTGGTATCACAGCTCAGCCCCATTCACTTCTATGGGGCCGAGCTGCACCTAGGCCGCGTGACAGATGAATGTGTTGTCATTGTCCTAGGAAAAGGTGGATAAGGCTTCGGTGCTCACAGAAGCGCCAGTGCCTTCTCACACAGCTGATCAGTGGGGGTCCCAGGTGTCGGACCCCCACTGATCAGATACTAATGACCTACCCTGAGAATAGTAAAAAAACAAAGGATGACGGCAGCATATCCATACAAGGGTCCTTTATTCACCAGAATAATGTACAAAAAAAAAAAAAAAAAAAAGAGTACAAAAATGCAACGTTTCAGCTACACATTAGCCTTTCTCAAGCATGCTAAAGGACGACATTATTTTAATTGCATGTATATTGCTATAGGACTGCAACGATTAATTGAAGTTATCGATAATATTCGATAATGGGATTCGTTGTCAACGAATTCCGTTATCGAATAATCGTTCGATTCGTTGCTATGCGGGGCGGGAGCGGGCGGTCAGGGTCCTTAACCAGCAGTAAGTTTTACTTTAAATCAGCGCATCTTTACTAACTTACAATGAAGCACCGGTAACAGGCAAAGCGGGCGGCGGCGTTACGTCACTTACTCACGTGACACGCCTGCTCCGCCTGTTACTGGAGTTTCATTGTATTTGTAAGGTAATAAAGATCATAGAGCTGATTCAAAGTTAAAGTAAAAGTTACTGCCAGTTAAGGAATAGTCTGAATACTGATGTGGCCGGTGTCTTGGGAGATCTGTGGATGGCACTGTTATGGAGGGGATCTGTGGATGGTACTGTTATGGGGAGGGGGATCTGTGGATGGCAGTGGAACTGTTATGGGAGGGGGATCTGTGGATGGTACTGTAATGAGGAGGGGATCTTTGGATGGCACTGTAATGAGGAGGGGATCTTTGGATGGCACTGTTATGGGGGAGATCTGTGGATGACACATATAGCATACGATGCTATATAGTGTCATCCATAGATCCCCCCATAACAGCGCCATCCACAGATCCCCTCCATAACAGCGCCATCCACAGATCCCCTCCATAACAGCGCCATCCACAGATCCCCTCCATAACAGCGCCATCCACAGATCCCCTCCATAACAGCGCCATCCACAGATACCCTCCATAACAGTGCAATCCACAGTCCAAAATGTCTGGACACATATGAACATGGAGCCAACACAGATGCCTTCAGCTTCACATGTAACAGGTCAGCCAGTGTCACAGGTACAAATCTGCTGACAGATGCCCTTTATGAAGCTGTTTTCTGATGACACAGCAAAGACACAGCAAAATTTATCACACCTGCACTTCAGAATTTCTGCTTCAAAAAGTTGCAAAACAAGGCTTTGCTATTTTCTGAGCTTATCTTTTCAAAAACGGTTACATTTGGCATCTATTCACCATTCACTCCAGTTCTGAAAAGTGAGTGGGAATGATATATCAACTGAGAATTTTTAAAAAGTCCCAAACGTTGTTGCAATCCTACAAAAGTGGACTAACATCTCAAGATAGAAGTGTTAGACTTAAAGGGGTTATGAACTGCAAAAATATTAATGACCTACAGTATCCTCAGACACCCCCGCCGATCAGCAGTTTGCAGGGGTAGCGGCGCTTGTTCGAGTGCCTCTTCCACTTAAAAAATACCTGCACGTCATCTCCTTTGCAGTGGCGGTACAGTGTGTTTACAACTGCTCGTCCTATTCACTTGAACGGTACAAGCAGTTATAATGAAACTGTGCTGCCTCTACAAGCAAAGATAATTAAGGCCCCTTTCACACGGGCGAGATTTCCGCGCGGGTGCAATGCGTGAATTGAACGCATTGCACCCGCACTGAATCCGGACCCATTCAATTCTATGGGGCTGTGCACTTGTGTGTTGCATGAAAATCGCAGCATGTTCTATATTCTGCGTTTTTTCACGCAACGCAGGCCCCATAGAAGTGAATGGGGCTGCGTGAAAATCGCAAGCATCCGCAAGCAAGTGCGGAAGCGGTGCGATTTTCACGCACGGTTGCTAGGAGACGATCATTGTTATTTTCCCTTATAACATGGTTATAAGGGAAAATAATAGCATTCTTAATACAGAATGCTTAGTACAATAGTGCTGGAGGGGTTAAATAAATAAATAATTTAACTCACCTTAATCCACTTGCTCGCGCAGCCCGGCTTCAGGAAGAGGACCTTTGATGACGTCACTGTATCAAAGGTCCTATTCCTCAAAGAAGAAGACAGAAGAGATGCCGGCTGCGCGAGCAAGTGGATTAAGGTGAGTTAAATTTAAAAAAAAAACGTTTTTAACCCCTCCAGCTGTATTCAGAATGCTATTGTTTTCCCTTATAACCATGTTATAAGGGAAAATAATACAGTCTACACAACACCGAACCCAAATCCGAACTTCTGTGAAAAAGTTCGGGTACCAAACATGCAGATTTTTCTCGCGCGTGTGTAAAACGCATTACAATGTTTTGCACTCGTGCGGAAAAATCGCGCATTTTCCCGCAACGCACCCGCATCTTATCTGGGCCAAAAACATGACGCCTGTGTGAAAGAGGCCTTAAAGCGGAAGCAGCGCTTGGACACTACGCCTTCAAACAGCTGATTGGAGGGGGATGCCAGGAGTCGGACCCCCGCGATCTGATATTGATGACCTATCCTGTGGAAGGGTCCTTAATATCTTTGCACTTCACAACCCCTTTAAAGAAGCACAAAATTAATCCGATGTCGTGTGCACAAATTGACAGACTCCTGCAAAACAGACTTGAAAAATTCCCCTCGCTATAAACCTCCCCCAATGTCATACTAAACTGCTGCTCTTGGAAACCTAGACTATATATTTACAAGCTGGGCTACTCAAAGCATCTAAACCAGAAAAGTGAAATGATGGAAAAGCTGTTGAAAAGGACAAGTTTCCCAAAAACTGCCGAGTCTGCATTTCCACCTTTTTGCCTTTCGTCTTAAATCAATGCATAAAGATAGCTGAAAGATCTTCCCAAGGCACTGCTGTGGTGGAAAATAAATCTCGCAGTGTCCTGCTGATTCTAAAGCCTTGTGTGAATGGTTTCATCTAAGCAAATGGAGTTACTAGAGCCAAGGTCAAAAAGGTGTTATATTGCAAAACTACACTTATCGCATTAAATTCAGCATTCACAAAAAAATTTGAAACGGACTATTTGTTGCTTTATACGGCACTGGCATCGCTGGGAAAATGTATAAGTTCTTTTTCTAACCTTAAAGGGGTTCTTCCAAGACTATTGTAAAAAATGAAAATCTGACATCATATAGAACATGATAATCTCTTTCTAACAAAGCTAGAACCAGCCCTGTACCTCACATGGACCCAGAGATCTCCCCATTCATTGCTCTGCTAGATTTATATCAAGCTGGCCGCTCAAGGGGAGTGTATTTTCTGCTGCAGCTAAGGGGGCGTGTCCATACTCTGCCTATCACAGCTCAGGAGGCGTGTCCATACTCTGCCTATCACAACACAGGAAGCAGCTGAAAAATGAAACTGAGCATGTGCGGCCATGTCAGTGAGCAGGACAAAGAAATAAGTTAAAGAACAAACAACAGGTGGCGCTATACAGATACATTGTATTGAATAACTCCGTGGCTAGGCAAAATTTTTAATTACATCTAAATACAAAAAAATTCTGATCCAGGTGCTGGTTTGAAAACAGTAGAATATTCTTATATATTAAGCCCGTTGTAGTCATCTCAGACTCACGTTCCTGAAATTTCGATTTACTGCCAGGAATCCTTATACAATATTTATTTTACTGCTGTAAGATAGTCCTGAATATAATCTTAATATTTTACACACTTTTTCTATACCTTTTTCATGACAAGTAAAACAAAACCTGAAGAACCTAAGGCATTCTTAGATTTCTATCACTACGAGCAATAATACATATCATAGATTCAGCCTGTACCAAGGCACAGAGTACTTATCAAATGAAACAAAAAAAAATATGTATTCACCAAGAAAATGGATCACTCAGTCCAAGCATATGATTATGAATCATACACATTAAATATTAAAATGGTTATCAAAATGTTTGATATTTGGAGCAGATGTTCAAATAAAAAACAGACTGTGCTGAAGAATATATGACATTTTTGTGAGTAATCAAACATTAAAATAAAGGCATTTATGTAATTCATTTACACAAATTGCGTTGTCCACATCTAAAGGGCAAAAAGCAAATCAAAATATAAATGACACAAAATGGATTTGTGCAACAAAGTAACAAAAGAGCAGCTCCGTTTATCATCCAATATGCTTGGCTATAATCCAATGTTACAGGACAACAACTTGCCTGCCAAACTTAGGATAGGGGATAAGCGCCTGATCAGTGGGGGTCCAACCACTGGGGCTCCACTGATCATGAGAACAGGGGGCCCACGCTCTCCCATTTGACGGCAGTGGAAGACATGAATAAACAGCGCCAGAGAATTCTTGTACAGTCACTCAGAATTGAGAAAGCTCGTTGGAAGAACGAGTGAAACATTTTCAAGAGATCTAGAGTAAGTCAAGTTGCCTTGATTTATTCTTTACAGATATACCATGACCTGGATAAATGAGAACCTTCACAGACATAATAAATATTGTTTTGTTTGGCTGTAAACCCTTGCTTTGTTAGCAGAAAAAAAAGATTAAAATGAAAAATCTGCCAAAAAAGTGAAATTCAGAAATTTTATCTACATATTTCTTTAATTCATGTGGAACACCTAAAGGGTTAACAAGGTTTGTAAAATCAGTTTTGAATACCTTGAGGGGTGTAGTTTCCAAAATGGCGTAACTTTTTTGGAGTTTCTACTCTAGGGGTGCATCAGGGGGTCTTCAAATGAGACATGGCAACTAAAAATTATGCCAGTGAAATCTGCCCTCCAAAAACCACATAGTGCTCCTTTCCTTCTGCGCCCTGCCGTGTGCCTGTACAGCAGTTTACAATAACAAATGGGGTGTTTCTGTAAGCTACAGAATCAGGGTAATAAATATTGAGTTTTGTTTGGCTGTTAACCCTTGCTTTGTTAGCAGAAAAGAAATTGATTAAAATGAAAAATATGCCAAAAAAGTGAAATTCTGAAATTTCATCTACATTTTTCTTTAATTCTTGTGGAACACCTAAAGGGTTAAAAAAGTTTGTAAAATCAGTTTTGAATACCTTGAGGGGGTGTAGTTTCTAAAATGGGGCAATTTTTGGGTGGTTTCTATTATGTAAGCCCCACAAAGTGTAACGCACCTAGTTGATCAGTTAGGATCTCAACTGCGGAAGCAATGGACATCCACTATTATCCCACCACCCTTGTGTTTGGCTGTGGGATTCGCGGTTACTCAGTATGTACCCCAGGCGTCACTCTCAGTCTTAGGCGGAGAGTTTGGGGTAACAAAATCATTTACCGCTATCCATCTAATTAGTTTTACTGATGGTAAGGAGGGACTCTCAGAATTACAGGAGTCACGAGTTAGTATAAGCTTGTGCAACGTTCAGAGTTAGCATCTAGTATGCAGTAGCTTCAGAGTTAGTATATAGCATGTCCTCAGTTTAGTATACAGTATGCCATAGGTTCAAGGTTAGTATATAGCATGTCCTCAGTTTAGTATATAGTATGCCATAGGTTCAGAGTTAATATAGCATGTCCATAGTTTAGTATACACTATGCAGTAGGTTCAGAGTTAGTATAGCATGTCCACAGTTTGATATATACTATGCAGTAGGTTCAGAGTTTGTATAGCATGTCCACAGTTTGGTATATACTATGCAGTAGGTTCAGAGTTAGTATAGCATGTCCACAGTTTGATATATACTATGCAGTAGGTTCAGAGTTAGTATAGCATGTCCACAGTTTGATATATACTATGCAGTAGGTCCAGAGTTTGTATAGCATGTCCACAGTTTGGTATACACTATGCAGTAGGTTCAGAGTTAGTATAGCATGTCCACAGTTTGGTATACACTATGCAGTAGGTTCAGAGTTAGTATAGCATGTCCACAGTTTGGTATACACTATGCAGTAGGTTCAGAGTTAGTATAGCATGTCCACAGTTTAGTATACACTATGCAGTAGGTTCACTCTGAGTTCCAGGACATTAATCAGAGCAGGTAACAGGCATATACTTGCGGTTAGTTGGTCCTGGCTAGAAAGCCAGTGGCAAGAAGGTAGACAGTCCTTCACGATGTAGTTAGGCATCCAGGTTTGGATATGTGGACAGAGTCTTCAGATACCATGGAGCTAGCAGGGTGCACACTCCATTAGTGGAACACCCTGCTTAGCACCTGTCTTCAATTTAAGGGCTGAATGGTAAGTGGGCGGAGTCACAGAAGGCCCGGCGGCCACTGCGTTCCACGCTGGAGCGCAAGCCAGCGTAACAACACAGGCGGTCGCTGCGTTCCACGCTGGAACGCAAGCCAGCGTATCATCGCAGACGGCCGGTGCGTTCCACGCTGGAGCGCAAGCCAGCGTATCGTCACAGGGAGCCGCTGCGGTCCAGGCTGTATTGTTACACAAAGTGACTTCATATCTGGACTGGTCCTTAAAAATTGGGTTTTTGAAATTTTATTAACGAAAAATAGATTTGTTTCTAAACTTCTAAGTCTTCTAACGTCCCAAAAAAAAAAAAAGAAAATGTAAATTTACAAAATGATCCAAACATGAAGTAGACATATGGGAAATGTAAAGTAATAACTATTTTAGGAGGTATCACTATCTATTTTAAAAGCAGAGAAATTAAAATTTTTAAAAATTTAAATTTTTCCAAAATCATGGTAAATTTTGTATTTTTTTTAATGAAATATTTTGACTCAAATTTATCACTGTCATAAAGTACAATATGTGACGAATAAACAATCTCAGAATGGCTCGCATAACTAAAAGTGTTTTAATGGGGTTCTGCACTTTGTTTAAACTGATGATCTATCCTCAGGATAGATCATCAGCATCTGATCGGCGGGGGTCCGACACCCGGAACCCCTGCCGATCAGCTGTTTGAGAAGGCAGCGGCGCTCCAGGAGTCCCGGGTGTCGGACCCCCGCCGATCAGATGCTGATGATCTATCCTGAGGATAGATCATCAGTTTAAACAAAGTGCAGAACCCCATTAAAAAGCTTTTAGTTATGCAAGCCATTCTTGATTGACGTCTTCTCCCGGCCGGGCCGCGTGCTGGACTGAATGAGCACGCCGCTGCGCATGCTCCATGGTGACTTATCCCTGGCCAGTATAGTACAGAGCTAGCTTGCGCGTTCGCGGCTCTGTAATATTCTGGCCAGGAAGAAGTCACCATGGTGCATGCTCGGCAGTGTGCGCGTTCAGGACAGCGAGCGGCCCGGCCGGGAGTCTTCTGCGTAAGTGCGGCCACACAGATTCTGGAGAAGAGCAGTGGCCGTAACCAGGGGAGACCGAATGACAACAATGAGGTAAGTGGTGATGAATTTTCTCCTAAAGGGTGGGAATTGGTTAATCAAATATATTTACAAAAATGATCACTGTCAAATGATTAACAGATTTAACAGTGATCATTATGATGGGAATACCCCTTTAAGGTGAAAAATGCCAGGGTTCTGAAGGGGTTAAAATTCAAATTTCATGAGGTAATAAAACCATATACAAATTTCACAGAACAAAGAACAATAGAAGCAACACAACTGTGGTGATAGAGAGATCCAGATATCAAAATTATTGCTAGGAGTAGGCAACCCTGACCTTTACATTCCAGGATTGAATCATAACCTCGCCCATGTTTCTGTTCCAAAGCCAGGCCATGAGATTGTAGCCGTAAAATCAGTAAGATGGAACAACTTCACAGAGACCAGGGACCCCTATTATAAAATGTGAAGATCTCATTTACCAGCTGTATACAAGACCAGAATCGTTAGAGGTCACACAAGAAACCCCAGCCGAGGTCACACATGAAATCTTGCAATATACATCATAGAACTACGTGGCCTAATCCATATTTGGTCCTCGTGCTTCCTCCTGAGAACTCAGGCCATGTATTATACGCTACCACGGTATCAAAATCAAATAGATCCCAGCTCAGTAACAGGGAGCAGTTAGATAACTCCAGGTATCTTGGCATTACCTCCGCCAATTTTTGGTACATTTGGACGGAGTGGATGGAGGTAATATGAAATTGCTGAATACCCGAAAAGATATTTCAATACAAAGATTTTGAGGCAGACTTGGTTTCCAGCAAGTGGTCGTAAAAACTGTCATAAAAGGTCATTACCCCAATACTCACTGGCCTACTCTTATATCACTGGCCGGGGGTGGTTATGTCACTAGCTTGATGGACTATGGACTGACCAATATTTCTGCTTCCCCAGGCAACCAGACTTAACCGTCGCGTAACATATTAAGTTCTGCTTTTATCTCTTTTATTTTACAAACTGTTGTTTTGCACTGTATGTATATGTCTGTATGTTTTATGTTGTATTTTCTATGATAACCCTATTGTTTGTACACACTGTCCTTTTTTAATATTAAAACTTCACTTTAATAAAAGCCTTCTAGTGTTCTAACGATTCCATGACCTTAGAAGAAGTGTAAGGTCTCATGCACACGACAGTGAAAAAAAACGTCCGTTAAAAACGGACACACTGTCAGTTTTTCATGGCCATTTTGCATCAGTGTGTGCATCCATTTTCTGTCCGTGTGTCCGTTTTTAATCCATTTTGCATCAGTTTTTAACGGACGTGAAAAATGGATGAATTTGATTGGCAGTTATTTCTAGACCCACCCTTCTGAGAACATCCACAGGATGCTAGGCCCCCAGCTAAAATAATGTCCCCCACAGTGTATATAATTTTTTAATAATGCCCCCATGTAGACCCCCAGCTAAATAAATGTCCCCCACGGTGTATATCATTTTTTTATAGTGCTCCCAGTTTTAATAATGCCCCCAGCTAAATAAATGTCCCCCACGGTGTATATTAGCTTTTTAACCGCCCCTAGCTTTAATAATGCCCCCAATGTAGGGACCCATCTTAAATAATGTCCCCCGTAGTGTGTGTTTTTAATTTTTTCTTAGGGCCCCCAGCTTTATAATGTCCCCCATGGTTTATATAATGCCTTCATAGAGTCCCACAGCCAAAAAAATAAAAACTCACCTTATCCACTTGCTCGGGCTGCAGCAATCTCCTCTCTCTTCAAAGAACGGGACCTGCCGAAGGTGCGCAATGACGTCACTGCGCGCTCCCACGTGGTTACGTCACTACGCAGATCGCAGGTCCTGCTCAATGAAGAGCAAGTGGATGAGGTGAGGTTTTTTTTAACCCCTAAATGGCCTGTGTACCCGTTTTTAACGGCCGTTAGACGGGTGCACTCCTGTCAATCGGCCATTAAAAATGGTCCTATTGATTTCAATAGGGTCCGTCCGGCTGTGAAAACAGCCAAAAATACTGGCCATGTGAATAGCCCTATAGACTATCACCGGTGCTAAAAATGGCCGTGTGAAGGCCGGTACTCAGACAGCCGTCACATGGCCATTTTTCCCTGTCATGTTCATGAAGCCTTACTATATTGCTTTTAGTAACCTGTTAATGCTAGCAGGTGTTATTTTATGCAAGGTCTCTCGTCAGCCTGAGGTGTCTCCTCGACTAAGATTGATTTGTTTCAGATGACGGAGTGCTGACAGAGGGAGGTCCAGCGTGACCCTGCAGGCTCCTATTCTGATACTAAGTCCCTGATTCTGACACCAACCATGCGAGAGGGTCTAAAGTCAGATGGCCCCAAAAAACAATGAAAGCATTGATGGGTGGGAAATGGTAATCTCGGCAGCAGGGTGACTCAGATAGCAGACAATCGGACATGTGTGGTTTAAGTTCTGTAGACTGTGTGGCAAAGGCATCACAAAGTAGAGTCTCTCCCAGATGAGAAATGTTTGTAAGTAAGCTTTACCACGAGACTGCACCTTTAATTAACCCCTTCACCCTAGGAACACCTTCCTCACATCAAACATAGAGGTAAGAAGATTTTAACTTTAACAGACTTCATAACGCCATCATTAATGCATAGCCCGTCAGTTACATGGCGACCCAAGAAGATATCTTCTGCCTCTTAATTTCCTGCTCTTGAGCCTGCTACTCCAAGACGATAAGAATTTAAATTTTAATAAGGGTTAAACTTCAATTATGGTTTATTAGCTCAGTCAATTTCCTTTTTCAAGGAAACTTTAAGTCCGTGGCGGTTTAATGGACCCTTTCAGGCTGCCAAATATAGAAACCTCTAGCTATACATAGGTAACACTTTCCATAAATGATGAGCATAAAACGATCACCAGCTTTTTTAGAGGCTCTAATAAGCCTTTCGCTCACCAAGCATCTGCATTAACCATATCATGTACTCAAAAGCTGAACGGTTTGAAGCTGCCATATTATCCATTATGTAAGGTAATAACTATATTTTTTAGTTTTCTATATTTTCATAGACAAATCTTAGTTTGCAAGATCACATAATTTTTTTTTTTATCATCTCTTCTAATGATTAACTGCACACAAGAAATATCAGGGACCGTTCTATATTTCTAAATGAGGTTTGTAAAAATCCATCTACTGTACATGCTACAGATACAATCCCATTCAGATAAGATTTGAAGATTTCTGCAACAAATCTGCTGTGTGCGAACTCCCCATTAAAGTAGGGCTGCACCGGGTATCGAATTATTGATACCCAATAGATACCTTTGTACCAGTATCGATTCGATACCGGGATTTGACATTTACTGATACTAGGCTGCGCAGTAGCGCTACTGCACAGCTTAGTATCAGAGAACATGGCGCGCACTGCTCTCAGCGCGCTCCATGTTCTCCTCAGCAGCACAGGGAAGGAGTCTCACCCCCCCCTCCCTGTGCCGCTGCTGCCAATAAGAAGAGAGACGGGGGAGGAGGGAAGGGGCTGTGGTCACTGCAACACCAATGATGATAACTCATTAATACAAATACAGGAGGTGGAAGCCAGCACCTGGCATCTATGAAAGGGCGCTGCGATCCGCGGCAGTTAACCTTCCAGGTGCCACACCTGAGGGGTTAACTGCCGTGGATCACAGCACCCTGTCCTAGAGGTCGGGTGCCGGCTATGTGTTTCTGCTGCCGGCACCCGCCTCCTGTATTTGTATTAAAAGGTTAGTCATCTTCACTGGTGGTCACAGGGTCCCCTCCCCTCCTCCTCATTGGTGGTGCAGTGGCAGTTGTGATCAGAGCCCCAGCAGTGTAATCCTGGGGCTCCGATCGGTTACCATGGCAGCCAGGAGGGTACTAAAGCCCTGGCTGCCATGGTAAGCTCCCTGCTGCTGTGTGTACTATACTAGGAGAGTGTGAAGTCCTATTCACCCAAATAGATCTCTATTAGGGTGAATAGGACAAAGGTTCTAGCCCCTAAGGGGGCTAATAGTTATTAACTAAAAATAAAAAAATAAAAAAAAAGTTAAAAAAAACAAACACCAAAATATTAAGTTTAAATCACCCCCTTTCCCAATTTTACATATAAAATATATAAACAATAAATAAACATATTACATATCACCACGCCTGAAAAATTGTGAATTATTAAAATATAAAAAATCTCCTATGCGGTGAACGCCGTAACAGAAAAAAATACATAACCACACGATTTGCCATTTTTTTAGTCACCAAGTCCCCGAAAGAAAATGGGATAGGACTGTTTGCTTATGGGCCGAACATTCCATAAAATGTGGAATGCACGCGGCTTTCTTGGCGTTTTATTTTTTTCACGTGGTATCGAATGGTATCGAGTATCACAATAGTTTTTTATGGTATTGAAATCTAATCAAAATTTTAGTATCGTGACAACCCTACATTAAAGTGCACAGTATCTATTATGTTATTAACCCCATGACCTTAACGACCGGCTACCTGATTTTTGCTTTTCCTGTGCATTTCAGCAGCCATAACTTATTGACATGTTTTGACTTGTTTTGTGCAGTAGAAATTGTATTTTTCTGGATCTGTTTTTTGGGGTACATACAAATTACTGCTTAACATATACACACACACTCGTGTTCCATTCAGTCTCATTGCCACAGGTGTAAAGAATCCAGAACCCGGCCATGCAGTCTGCCTTTACAGACATTTGTAAAAGAATGTGTCCTTCTAAAGAGCTCACTGAATTTCCTGTAATAGGATGCCACCGTTGTAACAAGTCAGTTTGTGAAATCACTTAGCTTCTAGATATTCCACCATCAACTGTAAGAAGTATCATTGAAAAGTGGAAATTTTAAGGAACCACAGCAACTAAGCCACAAAGTGGTCACCATGGAAAGTTACAGAGGTGGGTCACCCTGTGATGAGGTGCATTGTGTATAAAGGTCACCAGCACTTTGCAGAGCTTCAAACTATGGCATTAAAATGAGCACACTGTGAGGCAGGAGCTTCAGGGCATGGGTATGCATGGTCAAGCAGCTGCATGCAGACCTCACATCATCCAGCACAAAGCTCAGCATCAGATGGAGTGGTGGAAAGCACATCGTGACTGGGCTCTGGAGCAGTGGAAACAACAAGCTTTTCTATCTGGTAGTCTGATGGATGAGTCTGGGTTTGGAGAATGCCAGCAGAACATTACCTGCCTGACTGCATTGGGCCAACTGTAAAGTTTGGTGGAGGGGAATAATGCTGTGGGGTTACTTTTCGGGGGTTGGCCTAGGCGCCTTAGTTCCAGTGAAGGGAGGTCTTAAAGGGGTTCTGCAGTTTTAAACTGATGAGCTATCCTCTGGATAGATCATCAGCATCTGATCGGCGGGGGTCCGACACCCAGGAGCGCCGCGGCTTTCTAACTGTTTACCGCAGGCCCAGTAACGTCACGACTAGTATCAATGGCCTGGGATGGGCTAAGTTCTGTTCACTTGAATGGAGCTTAGCTCCACCCAGGCCATTGAATACTAGTCATGACGTCAGTGGGCCTGCGGTAAACAGCGAGAAGGCCGCGGCGCTACTGCCAGCGCCGCTACCTTCTCAAACAGCTAATCGGCATGCTGATGATCTATCCAAAGGATAAACCTCAACCGCACTGAACAACTCTATGAACTAGAACAGAGACTGCAAGCCAGGCCCTCTTGTCCAACTTTAGTCTCTGACCTCACAAATGCTCTTCTGGATGAATGGGCAAAAGTTCCCACAGACACACTCCAAAATCTTGTAGAAAGCCTTCCCAGAAGAGTGCAAGCTTCTAGCTGCAAATAAGAGATCAATCCATACTAATTCCTATGGATTTAGAATGGGACGTCATAACAGGTCCTGGAGGTGTAATGTATAAAAGTGTCCTGTTTTTTTGGGACCTGACAAAATAGTCCAAATAACACCTTAAAAAAAGAAAAACTAAAGTAAAAAGTGAAGTTATGGGTGCATATGTATTCAACACATTTGTTATCAAATCCTCAAATAAAGTCTGGTCCAACCAATGAACTTCCAAAACATTTACATGTCTTGGTGAATGGCCTAGTCAAAGCCCAGACCACAATCCAATTGAGAATCTGCAGCATGACTTGAAGACTGCAGGACAACGACACAACCTGTCACCGGGATTTTGTGTATAGAGCTGAGGGCATGGGGTGCTAGATGGCCGCTAGCACATCCGCAATACCCAGTCCCCAGACTCATCTCAGGGACAGGACTCATCTCAGGTTAATTTGCATATGTATCAAATCTGTTTTTTTTACACAATAAAAGCACACAGAGCTATGGGGACTGGGTATTGCGGATGTGCTAGCGGCCATCTAGTAACCCGTGTCCTCAGCTCTATACACAAAATCCAGGTGACAGCTTCCCTTTAAGGGAGTTGGAGCATTTTTGCCTCCAAGAACAGCAAAACTCCCGGTGTCTAGATTTGCTAAGCTAAGAGAAACATACAGTACCCCAAGAGATTTGCATAAGTAATTGCAGCAAAAGGTGGATCCACAAAAAACACTGATGTTCATTGTGTGAATACTTAGGTAAGTTAAACATAGTAGGCATGCTGTGTAAATTAGATGGTACAAACCTAGCAAAAAATCCATTGTAATTCTAGGTTGTAATGCAACAAAATGGGAAAAACACCAAGGGGAAGGGTGGGTGAATACTTTAGCAAGGCACTGTATATATTACATATACGGTACATACGGGCAGGATCAGAGTTTCCTCCAATACTGGCTTTTTGTAAGCTTTTTACACATCACCTGACAAGGGGACGTGACTTCATATGAAATGGTTGTGGCTTCAGAAGAAATTGGAGTGGCCTAAATGAGCCTCCCGTGCATCAAAAAATGCTCCAAAATTCTGCCTCATTTTTGGAATAAAAATCTGCCAACTTAAAGGTGGCATGAATGAGACTAGGCAATTTTTCTGCCACACGGACAGAATTTTTGGTGCATGGACAGAATTCTGGGGCGCAGACAATTTTCTGGTATATGGACAGAATTCTAGTGGAAATCTGGCACAGGATTTACGATACTCCAGCTTCATAAATGTCCATGTGCCAGAATAGTAAATTTGTCTAAAATAAAAAATGTGACACTATTAGTAAATCTGCCCCAGTGAGCAGTTGTTAAAGGGGTTCTCCAGGATTTAAATATTGATGACCTATCTACAGGATAAGTCATCAATATGAGATCGGCAGGGGTCTAACTCACAGCATCCCTGCTGATCAGCTGTTTGAGGAGGCTGTGGCACTCAACATGCAGCATCCTTGCAGCTTACCAAGCACAGTGCCATACGTTGCATAGTGACCGTGCTTGGTATTGCAGCACGGCCAGATTCACTTGAATAGGACTGACCTGTGCCTAGACCATGTAACAAAGTGATGTCATATAGCTTAGGAAGAGACCTAAGCAATCATAGAGTGCTGCAGCCTCTTCACACAGCTTATCAGCAGGGGTCCTGAAAGTCGGACCCTCGCCAATCACATACTGATGACCGGGGCGGATTGGGAACTTAAAAGTGGCCCTGGAAAAATACCTAAAAGTGGCCCCATATTGTAGGAGGGTCTAAATTGACAGGAGGCAGGTCAACAAAAGTAGGGGGGTCTTCAATACCATAGCACAAAATACCACATACCACAGTGCCGCACAATATATTGCCCATCAAGTTGGTCATCAATCGCTGCCATTTTCTCTACTCCTCTTCGAGTTCTCTCTTATTAAGATATGTAGCAGGGTGGTTAGGACAGGGGTGGGGAACCTCCGGCCCGCAGGCCATATACGGTCCTCGGGACCATTTCATGTGGCCCCTGGCCCCTTGCCAGAAAATGCTAATGACCGCTTCCATTATGGAAGTGGTCATTAGCATGTGCGAGGCACAGGAAGGTGAGAACTGCACTGACTGTCCTCACCTTCCCCGGTCTTCTTCCAGACCATACAGCGTCAGGACATAGTGCAGGTAGATGCACACTATGACCTAACGCTGTGCGCTGTCAGGTCACAGTACAGCCCGGCAGGAAGAAGACCAAAGAGGGTAAGTGATAGGTAGCTGGTAGTCCGGAGCTGGAGAGGTAAGTTTATATTTTTATATATTTTAAATGTCTGATCTGAGGTCTGATTGGGGCTGATCTGAGGGTGGCGAAGGTCTGATCTGAGGCTGGGGGGTTCTGATCTGAGGCTGGGGGTCTGGTAGGGGTCTGATCTGAGGCTGGGAGGCCTAAGGGGGGGTCTGATCTGAGGCTGTGGGGTCTGATCTGAGGCTGGGGGGGTCTGATCTGAGGCTGAGGGGTCTAATGAGGGTGTGATCTGAGGCTGGGGGGGTCTGATGGGAGCCAGATCTGAGG
Source organism: Bufo gargarizans (assembly GCF_014858855.1). NCBI lineage: Eukaryota > Metazoa > Chordata > Amphibia > Anura > Bufonidae > Bufo > Bufo gargarizans. The sequence continues at coordinate 145,508,675 of NC_058087.1, read as the reverse complement.
ATGGGAGGTCTGATGGGGGTCTGATTTGAGGTTGGAAGGTCTGATGGCGGTCTGATCTGAGGTTGGCAGGTTTGATGGGGGTGTGATCTGAGGCTAGGGAGGGTCTGATGGGGGCTGATCTGAGGCTAGGGAGGGTCTGATCTGAGGTTGGGAGGTCTGATGGGTGTGTGATCTGAGGCTGGGGGTTTGTTGAGGGTCTAATCTGAGGATGATGTAGGCTGGGGGGTCTGATAGGAGGTTGATTTGAGGCTGATGGAGGTGGGGGGCAGATCTAAGGCTGAGAAAGGGACAAAAGTAGGGACAGTTGAGAAGAAAGAGGCAGGGATAGTGGGAGGGAAGGTGAAAGCTGGGTGAACCCCTCTCTGGAGCCCTCTGGGATGAGCTTGGCTGCCATTAAAGCCAAATAAAGAACTAAATATATAACATTCTCAACTTTAATATTAGACAGCTATGTGTGGTCAAAATGGCGCCTGTACTATTTGTAATATATAGTGCAGGCGCCATTTTGTGATGCAAAAATACAGTGCTCTAGATTTTTTTTAATTAAAGCGCAATTTCTGTAACTTATCCCTAGGTCACTTATATGTTTGATCAAGTAAAATTTTTAAGTTGAGAATTTTGTATGGCCCCTGACTGATGTTACAAATATCCAAATGGCCCTCGGCAGCAAAAAAGTTCCCCACCCCTGGCTTAGGAGGTGAGATGTGGGACATAGTTGAATTCAGGAGAGTATGTCGCTGGCCAGGTACAGAGTTAATTACCCCTGATTATGTACCCAGCCAGCGACAGAGTTGGGGGCTTGGGCAGCCCCCTAGGCATCGGCCCACCAGGAAATTTCCCTGTGAGGTCTATGGCCAATCCGCCCCTGCTGATGACCTATCCTGAAGATAGCTAATCAATACGTCCTAGAGAATCAGTTTAAAAGTCTTAATAGGTACAAAATACTGTTGAATTAAGGTTCCAGATTTTGGGATGTTTGGGATTATCAGACTCATTTGGAGAAAAAAAAAACTTCTAAAAAACCATTGCTCAATGGAATTTTCTGATTGGTTCTTTGTACTCAGTTTTATGTTTCTATCCTTGAGAAATTCAGCTTTATATGGCAGAACATTACTGGAAACAAGTGCTACAGTTTAAAATATTTCTTGATCATCAGATAAATAACTTTACAGGGATTTGAGCCTGTTTCTTTGTTAAAAAACGTAAAATCTCAGTTTACCTTCTCTCAGCGACCAAGCTAAATGCTATAATTCTTGCTGCCTGCAATCACCACTAGGGGGAGCTTACCAAAATCCATAGTTTTGTACAGTATAGTTTTAATATAATTAGAAACAAGTACACTAATGTGACAGAGGATGGAATTTATTTTTTAGATGCGCTATAGGTTCATTCGGACAGCTGAGATTTCTATTTTCTGTGACATGCGTGCAATAAAAAAACGTGCCAAGACATAGCATTGAATAGCGCTCTGATTGTGCAATGCAGGCTCACCACCTGCTATCCTAGTTTAACTGAACATCTGACTGCAATGTACACAAAATCTCCAAACTAAAAATAAGTCTCCATCTACGATTTATTAATGAGCTTGGTTAAAGTAGGAGAAAAGATACAGAAAAATGTTAAAATCAGCAGCGCCCCAGAGAGTTCTCGCTAGGCTGTACAGAGTATCACCACGTGTCAACATAGGCACATAACCGAAAAGATGACGGGTTCAGCCAGGGGCGGACTGGGACCTTAAAGTGGCCCTGGCTTATAGATCTCGTGTAAGAGCCAGTCACCGCTGGGCCCGCCCATGCGCACTACTCTGCCCACTATGGGCAGAGGGAACGATCTTAACAGTGCGCATGCGCAGGCCCGGCGGTGACTAGCGTTCGCAGGACATCTCTAATCCAGACGAAGAGGATAAATTACGCGAGTAGTGCGGGCCAGAGGACTCCAAGGGGAGCGGTTATGCCAGCACTTGCGGTTATGCCGCACTTGCGGCCATGACTACGCCCCTGGGCACTTGCGGCCATGACTACGCCCCTGGGCACTTGTGGGACCTAATCTGCATAACTTTACAAAGTGTTTTTTTCTGCTTCTGGTAGAGGGACAGACACAAAAAAGGTACTATTTCTATGTTGGGCAACTGTTCTATAATGTGAAGTAGGTGACAGACTCCATTTAAAAAGCTAGTGAACACCTTCAATGTTTTAAATAACCGCCGTCATCTCCCTGAAAAGTGCACAGTGTGAATGAAGCTTAAAGGGTCAAACAAACCAGGTTATATCCATATCAACCGCCCCCTAACATTCAGGCCAATAAAGAAATCCTGCCATTAATATTAAAGGAGTTTTCAAATTTTTATTAAAAAAAACATAAGCTTTTTTATTGTACAATTGAGAGTTATGCAATTTTTGATTATATTTTGTGCGCTTTAATCCCACAATTTGCAAGATCTCCACTTGCAATCAGTGAATTAAAACACTGGTTAAATATCTGTCCTTCCCCAGGGTCCCTCACACAAGTGCACTGTTTGTTACAGCAGAGGGCACACCCACTGCAGGGCTGGCGGATCTAAGCTGTAGAGACGCAAAAGGGGGGCAAGTTACAAGAGAGCCTCTACGTCTGGTAAGCTCAGAAGACTACAAAGCTACATAAAATAAAAGAGTACAAAATATGGAAAGAAAATTAAGTCTTTAGGGCATATGGACCAGTTGCTTTGACGATGCAGCTCCTACTCTAGTTGACTAGGCCTGTCCATGCATGATGTGGCTGGTCATTCATTTGGCCTGCAGCTCTTATTACTGAGGTTTGAAAAGCTGTACCCATGGTCATAAGCTAATTGCTGCCCCAGCTTTATGTATGCATTAGGCGGCCCTGCTAATTGCATATTATTTAATCCTAACAATAAAAGTGACTTGGTTTGCAGCTTGGTCTCTCCAATAGGTCAACAGGCGTCTCAATCAAAGAAATGACCACATCGGAAGGTCAAAGCCATGCAGCGAATAAACTATAGCTGCAAAAATGTCAGCTTCTTTAAAGGGATTGTCCCACAAAAAATATCCTACATTTTTCTAACTAACACCTGGCTATATGTTTGTAACTGCATGTAATCAGAAATTTACAGTATTATGGCTACTGAGTTTTTTTTTTAAATGAAATCTAGCTGTATAGCGCCCCCTGCTGTTCGTTCTCTATTCTAATTTCTCTGTGTCCCGGTAAGACTGTGCCAATTCCTTTCAGAAACAAGCGATCGCATATTGTTGGAAATACAGCGGGACGCCGCTGTTTGCATTTAGTGAGTGGGACGCCGCTCCATACGCTATTGACTTTCATTCGTGTTTCAAACCTTGGCCATTCATTTTTATGTGTGCTAAAAATCGGACAGTTCCCAGGCACATAGTCTGAATATTCGAAAGAACTTGATGTTTTATTTAATTTTCTTGTGATTTTCTTATCTTCGAACCTTACCAGTTAATCTTACTATCGAACATTTATTATCGAATATTGCATCTGCCCGATTATTTTACTATTTGACTTATTGCGATTATTTTAAATTAATCGGAGGTTCCACAGATTGTTGGCTTTTTAGAGTATAATGACAATTGGGATTCATATATTTATATATAAGATTTTATTGTTTTTATCCTAGAGTTTAATGATCATTCCTAGTTGATTATTATTGTCACTTATTGTCGTTATTTAATCTGAACCACGATATATCCCTGACCTACGGAATATTATTTATTGTTCAACATTTTATCTGATTATCAATAAAGATCCCATTACTATAGAGAGTGCCCCACTACTATTTATTTATGTACTAGATTATGTCTGATGTTCATTCTTTACATTATTCATGGGATAACCCCTTAAAATGAGGTAGCCTCAACAAAGACAGCCTCGTCCAGAAGGCAAACCCAAAGATTCATCAGCTCATCACCCCAAGTCCCATTCATGCACCCCCCCCCCCCCCCAGAATTCAGGGGAATGCATATCCTGCAGCAGAAATGTATTATTACAAGGCAGTCACTTAGATGATTGGCCCCCTTGTAACAGGAGCAGCTTATACACAGTGGATCCCCATTCTGGTATTCACATGGGAGTCCTGAGTGGGGGGGGAAGCCTCTATGATGCAATAATAGGGCATTTGGACTATCCTTCCCAAAGCTTCCATTCCAATAAATAAGATTCAAAAAGAAAGAGTAATTCTTGAGATTTCGTCTGCGTAATAAGGGTAAGACATTCATCACACGGCTATAAAATGACTTGTGTTTTACATATCACATTTAGACTGGGAATATGATCGTCTGGGAAAGGTCATTTTCCACTGCAAAATAAAATAAGATTACTTACTGTAATGTTCTTGTTCTCTCTTTTTTTCAATGCAGAAATGAGACAAAATGAAAAGTCCGGACAGCCAACGGTAATCTGTTTAAATTACCCTTAAAAGGTGGATGAAGCACTCTGTCTTTTTGTTTGGTTAACAAATAATGTCTTCAATCTTTCCATTTAATGGGCAGATTACGGTACAGCGAGTAACAAGGTGAAAATGAAAAATTAAAGCCAAATTGCTGACTTCAGTTGTACAAGGTCTTATTTATAACAGTTTCCAATTACTAAGAGGAAAAAAAGCAGCTCCTGGACTTGTAGCCATTAATAATTGAGACCACTATCTCGATATTACCATTTTTCAAGATAAGAGGACGCAGGGCCACAATGTAATTAATTGAACAGCAGCTAGGAACACAATTTATTTACAGCCTAAAATCCTTTAACCATGTGTTAGCATTTCTGACAGAGCCAACCTTGGCCTTCACACACAGCGCTCACCGCTCATTAACTGCTAGAAATGGGAGCTTCCAGGACCTGTCAGACGTTTCTACACTGAGAACCCTCTGCGCACACACAAAACCATGCAGGGAACTTTGCCCGGCTCTTTATATTAAAATTAAAAAATAAAAGAAGGTTTGCCACTGTGTAAAATAATAAAAATAAAAAAAACATACTCAATGTGCCAGTCCCTTCTGATGCTTCCCAGTCCTCCACCAGTCCTTTCTAATGCTTCCCAGTCCTCCATCAGTCCCAGTTCTTCTTGGCATGAAGGTGATGAGATGACCACCCACAGTCAGTTAGGCAGGGGCTACACAGCGATGTGCGGTTAAAAAAAGTCACACGATCAAAAATATTTGTGTGACTTGTCTGCAACTTTCTAGAGCTGCGATCTGGCTGCTGAAAAACAGCTAAGCCACGTGCGACTTGTGATTAGTGTTGAGCGAAGCGAGCTTCGGATGCTTTATCTGAAGTCGCTTCATTAAAAACTTCGGAATAATACTGTATATTATTATTTATATATTACTATTAGAATATATGGGCTCCGATGAGCCGAAGTAAGTTAAGACTATAAGGTCCCTTTCACACGAGCGTGATTTCCGCGCGGGTGCCATGCGTGACGTGAACGCATAGCACCCGCACTGAATCCGGCACCATTCATTTCAATGGGGCTGTGTACATGAGCGTTGTTTTTCATGCATCACTTCTGCAATGCTTTGAAATCGCAGCATGTTCTATATTCTGCGTTTTTCACGCAGCCCTGGCCCCATAGAAGTGAATGGGGCTGCGTGAAAAACGCATTACATCCGCAAGCAAGTGCGGGTGTGATGCGTTTTTCACTGATGGTTGCTAAGAGACGTTGTTTGTAAACCTTCAGTTTTTTATCACGCGCGTGAAAAACGCATCAAAACGCATTGCACCCGCGCGGAAAAAACTGAACAACTAAACGCAATCGCAGACAAAACTGACTGAACTTGCTTGCAAAATAGTGCGAGTTTCACTGAACGCACCCTGAACACATCCGGACCAAATCAGTCACGCTCATGTGAAAGAGGCCTAAAGGGTAGAAGTGATGACCACTGAGCAACAGCTGAGAAAAGGGAAGTGGTCATTAACCCTATCAACACTGAATCAAGAGAAATCAAGGAGGCTGTTAGATTCCTCCACGCTCAGCCAATCTCCTTGATTTCCTGACACCAGTCACCTGAGGCACCGTGACAGTCCTTCGTGAAGTCGTGCGTGACTTAGTTGAATAACTTCGGTAGTTGATTTTTAAAGTGGAAAACCACTTTAAAACTTAGAATCAAACTCGGCTTTGGCTCTGACTAGTACCTCAGGACCGAAACCAAGTTCGGTGTCAAGTTTATTCAACAAAGTCACACACGCCTTCACGAACAACTGTCACGGTCCCTCAGGTGACTGGTGTCAAGACATCAGAGAGACTGGCTGAGCGTGGAGGAATCTAACAGCCTCTCTGGGCCTGAGACAGAGACTTCCATTCGTCCATCTGGAGAGAAATGGGTTGTCTCTGGTCCAAAACTTATTCCAGGGCCTTATAGGGAAATCAGGGCCTAGGTATCCTGCATATGAATATTCCTACCTTCAAGGTCTTTTCATATTGATAGGTAAGCAGGGCCCGGATTAGGGTTGTCTAGGAGGTGACCTGTTTCTTCCCTAGTTTCCAGGCCCAGTTACTGTTCCCCTTTCCTCCTGTGTTCAGTGTGTAGTTTCCCCCCACACTGATCAGGACAATAACTTACTTTGGCTCATCGGAGCTCTTACAGCATTAATCCGAAGTTTTGAACTAAGCGACTTCGGATGAAAAATCCAAAGCTCGCTTTGCTCATCACTACTTGTGACCACAAATCCAACAATGTTGGATTCTTTACGACTGTTACGTCGCAGCCCCATTGACAATCATTACACGTGATGTCCCAGTAATCTACGTGTTATGCAACACATGTCGCCATGGAGCCCCAGCCTTACTGTTTATATTACACAACTGAAAGCCTTTTTTTTTTTTTGCAAAACTTTTTAAACAGCTGGAGCTTTTATGCTCAGTGGAGATAGAAAGAATACAGTCAATTCTGTCATTCATATCCATCTGTATTTCCCAAGAGATTCCACAAATTTCATTTTATTAAACAGTCTTTCACTTCTGCAATTTTTTTGATCTGATGACCTATCCTCCAGAGATGTCATCAGTATCTGATCGGTGGGAGTCCGACACCCAGGACCCCCGCCAATCAGATGTTTGAGAAAGCACAACAGTAGTGCCCCGGCCTTCTCCAGCTTTTATTAGGACAGTGGCGTCATGTTCATCGATCACATGGCCTAGAAGCAGCTCAGCCCCATATAGGTGAATGCGGCTGAATGCAATACCAATCATAGCCAGCTGCAGCGCTACTCTGAGCACTGGTGCCTTCTCAAACAGCTGATTGGCTGGGTCATGGATGTCGGACTCCAACCAGATACTGATGACCTATGCAGAGTCATAGGTCATTAGTTAAAAAATCCTGAAAAACCTCTTTAATTGCAAAAGCAGTAATAGCTAACTTCCGGCATTCCAGCTGTGGTGAAACTACGACTCCCAGCATGCTCCATTCATTTCTATGGAGTTCTGAAAAACAGCCAAGCAAGTGTGAATCTTGGGAGTTGTAGTTTAACCACAGCTAGAGTGCCAGAGGTTGGCCACCACAGGTCTAATGTTTCCACTTTTAGACCCTCATTTATCAAACTGTCTTTATTTTAGGGTAATTATTGTATATTCGGTCATTTTACTTATAATATATATTTATCAATAGTCTGTGACAAGGTACTCTTACAAAAATAGATGAATCTGGAGACAACTTCAGTGTGTCCCCTGTTGATAAATCAGGGCCTTAGTTTTTATGTATCTGCAGTATGTTGAGAAACTAGACAGCGGCATACAGACTCCCTGCAGTGTCATAGTACGGTGTGCCTCCATACAACATATCATTCAGTGTGTTTATAGGCGTATGACATAATATCATATCCAATAGGGGATTATGTATGAATCCAACAAAAGTAGACTATTGCTTTGCTTAATTCAATATACGTATTGAATGTAGAAATGAATAAATATCCTGCTTCCCTAGGGGAGCTCGGTGCATAGGAATTTATACAGCTACCACTGAAACCAATGGAAGCTCTACAATCTCTATGCACTGAGCTCCACCTAGTGGTGGCTGTAGGAAAATGTTGCAAATTCATGTCGGGAACAGAAGGCCCCACAACAGTCGCATGCTCTGCCTCCATGGTGAGAACTCTACTGCCCTAGTGACCAGTGTTATAATTTGCATAATAAGTTTATCTTGTGGACTAATAAAAATATAAAAATAGGTATAAAATATGACTTAAAGAGTCACTGCACCTTCAGACAATTTAATTTAATACAGAATGGTGTAATTAGCAAATTTCTAAATCACTTCATTTACTAAATCCGCCTACATCCACCTAAAAAAAAAAAAAAAAAAAAAAAAAAAAAGGCGTGTGACAGCTAGCCTAGATCATGAGTCTGATAGAAGAACTGCTTCTACGCCGCTTCTGAAGAGCAAAGAAGCTTCTGTGTGTCTGTAAGTCTGATCTCTTGTTTCTGAGCGCCATACAAGAAACAATAGTGGGAAGTGAGGTCACTGCATATAGTACTTGCAGATTCAACAGAAGGGAGATGCCCACTGCTTGTGAAAGAAATGCATCTAGCTGTGCAGCTGAAACAGGGAATATATGGTCGAGGAAGACTTTAGGAAAGACCAAAAGCCCTGCTCTTTTACAGTTACGATTCTACAATGAAACACAGCCATTTTCACTTTTTCGAAAACTCAGGTACTCTTTAAATATGTCATTTTCTGATGATACCTTTCTGTTAAGTATTAACCGACCACTCCTTAAAGGCAAGATGGATGACATAGGGGAAAAGAACATTATTTTACATGTCATCACAGTTACATGTTAAACCAGCGTCTAACTTACTGTCATTGGGTCCCTCTTTCTTCAGCATCTGTACTGCGCCAACATACTTCTTCAGCTGCACTTTCAGCACCTCGTTTTCCCTGTCCAAACGTAATAAGAACACAATGCATCATCCAGTCATAGGAGAGGATTTATTGCAAGACACTGTTAATGCAAACATTTCTGAAATAAGTGACAGACGAGTCTATTGTTTAAAGCGCACCAATTATCTCCACGCAAGGAGGTAGCCACTTCACCGCCAACCCTCATAACAACGAAGCCTATAAATCATCAAGTGTCTCGGAATACATTCTTGCTTTCAGGGAATTGATAAGCTGCATTATCATTAGTAAGCTTTAGAAAAGTAAGGTTTCTTTTACAAAGATGAGATGACAGGTGCTACATTTTAAAGTGAAATCGGTGCTCTGCATATACATGTTCAGGACACATCGACAATGGGCAATCTAGTTTTAAAGCTCTGATATTACCAACGTGTGAAAGAAAGAAGCAGGAACAAGAGTTATTAATTCTATCTCTGTTCCTGCTCTAATATGAATAGAAAATACTGTAGTTTTGCGAGTGAAAGGTGCACAATGTATAACTTCTATTACGAAGGAGTTAAACTGGTTGTGCCATAACAAAAAATATCCCCTATGCATGGGATAGGACAGGATAAGAGTCTGACCTGGGCCTCCCGATGATCAGAAAAAGAGGGATCCAAGTTCCCCTGATTGAATGGCGTGGGCAGTCATGCATGTCTGCTGCCACTTCTTTCAACTCTATGGGATTGTTGGAGATAGCCAAGCATAGCCCTCAGCTATCTCTGGCAGCCCCATATAGTTGAATTGAGCAGCAGTGGACATGCACGACTACCCATTCCATTCAAATCTTATCCCTATCCTGGGTTTGTCGTGGGACAACCCATTTAAAAAGCCTGAGTTTAAATTAAAAAGCCTACAGGATTCAGTGATATGCATTGAAAATGTGCAATAGAAGATATACAGTTCAGAAAGTCTTCAGACCCCTTCACTTTTTTCACATTTGGTTATGTTCTGGCCTTGTGCTGAAATAAAAAAAAAAGTTTTCCCCATCATTCTGCACTCAATAACTCATAATGACAATGTGAAAACAGAATGTTAGAAATCTTTGCTAATTTATTGAAAATAAAAATCTAAAATCTTGCACTGACATAAGTATCCAGATCCTTTACTCATTATTTAGTTTAAAGCCCTTTTGGCAGTGATTAAAGCCTCTAGTCTTCTTGGGTATGATGCCACATGGTTCACACACCTTGATTTGGGGATTTTCGGCCATTTTTCACTGCAGATTCTCTCGAGCTCTGTCAGGTTGGATGAGGACTGTCGGTGGACAGTCATATTCAGGTCTCTCCAAAGATGTTCGATTGGGTTCAAGTCAGGGCGACTCAAAGACATCCACAGAGTTGTCCCTAAGCCATTTTTGAACCTTTTGCCAAGTCGTAGGTCCAGAGCACTCTGGATCAGGTTTAAATTAAAGGGGTTGTCTCATCATGGACAATGGGGGCATATCGCTAGGGACCCGCACCTATATCGAGAAAGGAGCCCCGCAAGTGAAGGAGGGAGCACTGCACACTGTTCAGGATGCATCAGGGTGTCTTCAGTTCAGTCACTGAACAGCGTTTTGGACGGAGGAAATACCGCAGCATACTGTGGTATTATCTCTGTCCAAAATTCCGTATCAGTTGACAGCGACGGAACTGCTTACCGGATCACTCTGCCGCAGGTGTGAAAGTAGCCTTACCAGGAAGCGCTAACTTCTGGGTTTTAGCCCTCTCAGTCGCCTTGGTCACATTTGATTACAGCAACTGAGGGGTTAAATGTTCGCAGTAGGCATTACTGCCAATTGTGGACATTAGTCACTGGTGTCTGCTGTATGAAACACCAGGCATCAAATGGTTATGGTTCTCGCTCTGCATCGTAGCTGGTGACATCTTTAAAGACCAGACATCCGCTGTACATGTATGGTAGATGTTGGGAAGGGGATTACTTGACTCCTGGTCCTTATACCACCCAATACAACATCCTCGCCCCTATCAACATATTCTATTCTTCTTCCTCTAGGAGCTCACTCCTTTTTTCTATGGGCAGCATGTAATCTGATCCTTCAGTGGGCTAACAAACCATCAGTCCTCTCAAGGGGGAGAAACATGTATTTTTCTCTGAAAAGATACTGTACATTACAAACTTTGTTATAGTCACTATAGTCAATTTTGCGGAATGGGTGCGGACCCATTCATTCTCTATGGGGACAGAAAAGATGCGGACAGCACACAGTGTGCTGTCCGCATCCGCATTTCCATGCCGCGGCCCTGAAGTTCCGGGCAATTGCAGACAATAGGCAGTTCTATGGGGGTGCCGGCCGGGTGTATTGCGGATCTGCAATAAACTACGGACGTGTGAATGGACCCTTATGCAAAGTTTGTTGAAGGTTAGTGACGATCGAAGCAATGTTACTCCTGAAATATGCAGAGTATTAGTTCCTAGATAGGTGACAACTACCGTAAAATGTGAGTTATTTTTAGATGTCCTTTTGGTTTCCCTTTTCCAGCTGTCTTTCTTCTGTATTTACTTTCTTTTGGTTCAATGCAGTTTGTCCATATACAGTGGTCCCTCAAGATACAATGGCCTCAGGATACAATATTTCCAGCATACAATAATCTTTTCTGACCCATCGTAAGTTGAAACTAGACTCAACATACAATGTCTCAGACTCAGATGCAACCACTCAAAGCCACTTCTCTGGTAAAATAGGCGTATATATTGCAAGTTAGCAGCTATTCCTGACTGTTATACAGTGGGATGCGAAAGTTTGGGCAACCTTGTTAATCGTCATGATTTTCCTGTATAAATCGTTGGTTGTTACGATAAAAAATGTCAGTTAAATATATAATATAGGAGACACACACAGTGATATTTGAGAAGTGAAATGAAGTTTATTGGATTTACAGAAAGTGTACTATAATTGTTTAAACAAAATGTGGCAGGTGCATAAATTTGGGCACTGTTGTCATTTTATTGATTCCTAAACCTTAAGAACTAATTATTGGAACTCAAATTGGCTTGGTAAGCTCAGTGACCCCTGACCTACATACACAGGTGAATCCAAATATGAGAAAGAGTATTTAAGGGGGTCAGTTGTAAGCTTCCCTCCTCTTTTAATTTTCTCTGAAGAGTAGCAACATGGGGGTCTCAAAACAACTCTCAAATGACCTGAAGACAAAGATTGTTCACCATCATGGTTTAGGGGAAGGACACAGAAAGCTGTCTCAGAGATTTCAGCTGTCTGTTTCCACAGTTAGGAACATATTGAGGAAATGGAAGACCACAGGCTCAGTTCAATTTAAGGCTCGAAGTGGCAGACCAAGAAAAATCTCGGGATAGACAGAAGCGGCGAATGGTGAGAACAGTCAGAGTCAACCCACAGACCAGCACCAAAGACCTACAACATCATCTTGCTGCAGATGGACTCACTGTGCATCGTTCAACCATTCAGCGCACTTTACACAAGGAGATGCTGTATGCGAGAGTGATGGAGAGGAAGCCTTTTCTCCGCCCACAGCACAAAAAGTGCCGCTTGAGGTGGGCAAAAGCACATTTGGACAAGCCAGCTTCATTTTGGAATAAGGTGCTGTGGACCGATGAAACTAAAATTGAGTTATTTGGCCATAACAAGGAGTGTTATGCATGGAGGAAAAAGAACACAGCATTCCAAGAAAAACACTTGCTACCTACAGTACAATATGGTGGTGGTTCCATCATGCTGTGGGGCTGTGTAGCCAGTGCAGGGACTAGGAATCTTGTCAAAGTTGAGGGACGCATGGATTCCACTCAGTATCAGCAGATTCTGGAGACCAATGTCCAGGAATCAGTGACAAAGCCGAAGCTGCGCCGGGGCTGGATCTTTCAACAAGACAACGACCCTAAACACTGCTCAAAATCCACTAAGGCATTTATGCAGAGGAACAAGTACAACGATCTGGAATGGCCATCTCAGTCCCCAGACCTGAATAGAATTGAAAATCTGTGGTGTGACTTAAAGAGAGCTGTCCATGCTCGGAAGCCATCAAACATGAATGAACTAAAGATGTTTTGTAAAGAGGAATGGTCCAAAATACCTTCAACCAGAATCCAGACTCTCATTGGAACCTACAGGAAGCCTTCAGAGGCTGTAATTTCTGCAAAAGGAGGATCTACTAAATATTGATTTCATTTCTTTTTTTGTGGTGCCCAAATTTATGCACCTGCCTAATTTTGTTTAAACAATTATAGCACACTTTCTGTAAATCCAATAAACTTCATTTCACTTCTCAAATATCACTGTGTGTGTCTCCTATATGATATATTTAACTGACATTTTTTATTGTAACAACCAACAATTTATACAGGAAAATCATGACGACTAACAAGGTTGCCCAAACTTTCGCATCCCACTGTATGTAAGGACTTGTATTATCTGTCTTAGTTATCTGCTTTTATTTCTTAAATCTTCATTTTCTCTTATCTCGGATAACATTTTGGGGCTTTGGAACCGATTACTCAAGTTATACTGGTTTGAACACACAATGGTCATTCTGGAACTAATTAATATTGTAACACTGTATATAAGATACAGTATGAAAGAGAGTAGCATTTGCCTAGCTGTGTAATTTTTATAAAGTTCATTTGGATGAGACAGTTTTGCTTTTAAAGCAAACCCAGTATTGAGCTTTCCTCTCGCCCTAATTAATGTTCTCCTAAGGGCATACGGCTCTGTTGTCTATATGTTGATATAGATTTTTCTCAGCAGTTACCTGTGTGGGATGGAGATCCTCCACTACTTACCATATTTCTTCAGGCATAGTACTTTTATATGTTCCGCTTTTATTTCATTTTTTTTTAAATGTGGTTTATTTTGATATTTTTTGTTCTTCTCTGTATTTCCCTTGAGCTCTTGTCTTTGTCTTTATACGAGCAGATCAGAAGCACTGGGATATCCACAGTGTAATAAGACAGGAACCAACCTACTGTATACTGATGGCACAAACTAATTAGCTTCAGCCTGTACGGAATCATCAATCTACTGTGTAATTTTATTCTGCGCAACCACCAGGCTGATGAAAATCACAAAACAGCAAAGGTCACTTTCCATTATTATTTCACAAATACTATCTGGATCTGCTGTTCTTTCCAACTCGGCACTTAACAATCAATGTTCCACTGGTAAAGCTTGCAAGGAAGTTGTTTTACTGCAAAGTTTATTAAAATAATGTTTTTTTTTCTCCCCATGCACCTGGACATCTTAAAGTCAGTCTGACACTGGCGAACGGATTTCCATTATAAAGCTTTCAGCTACTAAAAGCATTTTACCAGCTGATCCCTTAGCAGTCTCCATCTGGAGGATCCTTTCAGTGTCCTAATAAATTATCAAAGCCAAGACCTGCTCCATACCTGTCTAATAACAGAAAATGAAAATCTAAAGAACTAGGTAAATGTTCCTGAAGCTTTTTTTTTTTTTCTTTGAATTAAATTTAATAAAGAAATATACAAACACCGTATGTGCAAATAGACAGACAGACAGATATTGCAGTAACTTAAAAGAAGTACATGGTTCACGCAACACTTAAAGGGGTTACAGACAGACAGATATTCTAGTGAGAAGAACAATATGGTTCATGCAACATTTAAAGAGGACTTTTCACCACTCCTGTTTTAACCACTTCAGCCCCCCTAGCTTAAACACCCTTAATGACCAGACCACTTTTTACACTTCTGCACTACACTACTTTCACCGTTTATTGCTCGGTCATGCAACTTACCACCCAAATGAATTTGACCTCCTTTTCTTCTCACTAATAGAGCTTTCATTTGGTGGTATTTCATTGCTGCTGACCTTTTTCCTTTTTTTGTTATTAATCGAAATTTACCGAATTTTTTTTAAAAAATGTCATTTTTCACTTTCAGTTGTATTTTTTTTTTTTAAAAAAACAACATCTATATATTAATTTTTCTCAAAATTTATTGTTCTACATGTCTTTGATAAAAAAAAAATGTTTGGGTAAAAAAAAAAAATGGTTTTGGTAAAAGTTATAGCGTTTACAAACTAAGGTACAAAAATTTGAATTTCCGCTTTTTGAAGCAGCTCTGACTTTCTGAGCACCTGTCATGTTCCCTGAGGTTCTACAATGCCCAGACAGTAGAAAAAACCCACAAATGACCCCATTTCGGAAAGTAGACACCCTAAGGTATTCGCTGATGGGCATAGTGAGTTCATCGAACTTTTTATTTTTTGTCACAAGTTAGCGGAAAATGATTATTTTTTTTTTTTCTTACGGTCTCATATTCCACTAACTTGTGACAAAAAATAAAAACTCTCTCGGTCAAATGCCAACTTTGTATAAAAAAATGGGAAAAGTTGTCTTTTGCCGAGATATTTCTCTCACTCAGCATGGGTATATGTAAAATGACACCCCAAAACACATTGCCCAACTTCTCCTGAGTACGGCGATACCACATATGTGACACTTTTTTGCAGCCTAGGTGGGCAAAGGGGCCCACATTCCAAAGAGCACCTTTAGGATTTCACAGGGCATTTTTTACACATTTTGATTTCAAACTACTTCTCACGCATTAGGGCCCCTAAAATGCCAGGGCAGTATAACTACCCCACAAGTGACCCCATTTTGGAAAGAAGACACCCCAAGGTATTTCGTGATGGGCATAGAGAGTTCATGGAAGTTTTTATTTTTTTGTCACAAGTTAGTGGAATATGAAACTTTGTAAGAAAAAAAAAATTAAAATCATTCATTTCCGCTAACTTGTGACAAAAAATTAAAAATTCTAGGAACTCGCCATGCCCCTCACGGAATACCTTGGGGTGTCTTCTTTCCAAAATGGGGTCACTTGTGGGGTAGTTATACTGCCCTGGCATTTTAGGGGACTAATGTGTTAGAAGTAGTTTGAAATCAAAATCTGTAAAAAATGCCCTGTGAAATCCGAAAGGTGCTCTTTGGAATTTGGGCCCCTTTGCCCACCTAGGCTGCAAAAAAGTGTCACACATCTGGTATCGCCGTACTCAGAAGTAGGGCAATGTGTTTTGGGGTGTATTTTTACATATACCCATGCTGGGTGAGAGAAATATCTCTCTAAAAGTCAACTTTTCCCATTTTTTTTTATACAAAGTTGTCATAGAGAGATATTTCTCTCACCCAGCATGGGTATATGTAAAAAGACACCCCAAAACACATTTCCCTACTTCTCCTGAGTAAGGCAATACCACACGTGTGACACTTTTTTGCAGCCTAGATGCGCAAAGGGGCCCAAATTCCTTTTAGGTGGGCATTTTTAGACATTTGGATCCCAGACTTCTTCTCACGCTTTAGGGCCCCTAAAATGCCAGGGCAGTATAAATACCCCACATGTGACCCCATTTTGGAAAGAAGACACCCCAAGGTATTCAATGAGGGGCATGGCGAGTTCATAGAAGATTTTTTTTTTTTGGGCACAAGTTAGCGGAAGTTGATTTTTTTATGTTTTTTCTCACAAAGTCTCCCTTTCCGCTAACTTGGAACAAAAAGTTCAATCTTTCATGGACTCAATATGCCCCTCAGCGAATACCTTGGGGTGTCTTCTTTCCGAAATGGGGTCACATGTGGGGTATTTATACTGCGCTGGCATTTTAGGGGCCCTAAAGCGTGAGAAGAAGTCTGGAATATAAATGTCTAAAAAATTTTACGCATTTGGATTCCGTGAGGGGTATGGCGAGTTCATGTGAGATTTTATTTTTTGACACAAGTTAGTGGAATATGAGACTTTGTAAGAAAAAAATAAATAAAAATTCCGATAACTTGTGCCCAAAAAATGTCTGAATGGAGCCTTACAGGGGGGTGATCAATGACAGGGGGGGTGATCAGGGAGTGTATATGGGGTGATCACCCCCTGTCATTGATCACCCTCCTGTAAGGCTCCATTCAGACGTCCGTATGTGTTTTGCGGATCCGATCAATGGATCCGTAAAACACATACGGACGTCTGAATGGAGCCTTACAGGGGGGTGATCATCCCATATAGACTCCCTGATCACCCCCCTGTAAGGCTCCATTCAGACGTCCGTATGTGTTTTGCGGATCCGATCCATGGATCCGTGGATCCGTAAAACACATACGGACTTCTGAATGGAGCCTTACAGGGGGGTGATCAATGACAGGGGGGTGATCAGGGAGTCTATATGGGGTGATCAGGGGTTAATAAGGGGTTAATAAGTGACGGGGGGGTGTAGTGTAGTGGTGTTTGGTGCTACTTAAGCTACCTGTGTCCTCTGGTGGTCGATCCAAGCAAAAGGGACCACCAGAGGACCAGGTAGCAGGTATATTAGACGCTGTTATTAAAACAGCATCTAATATACCTGTTAGGGGTTAAAAAACAAATCGCATCTACAGCCTGCCAGCGAACGATCGCCGCTGGCAGGCTGTAGATCCACTCGCTTACCGGCCGATCCTGTGAACGCGCGCGCCTGTGTGCGCGCGTTCACAGGAAATCTCGCGTATCGCGAGATGACACGCCAATGCGTGACTCTGCCTGAGACAGCCGCCTCCGGAATGCGATCCTGCGTTAGGCGGTCCGGAGGCGGTTAATAGGTTCATGCATTCCCCATGTAATGACAATTCTGGATCATCTATTCTTATGAATCTCTGTTGTACCATTCCTTTATTATTTCTACTAGAGGTTATCATTATTATTATTATTATTTATTATTAAAGCGCCATTCATTCCATAGCGCTGAACATACATAATACAGACAATTGCACTAAGCATGAACAAGACGAGTTACAAACTGGTACAGGAGAGATTGTCCTGCCAGTGAGGGCTTACAATCTACATGCTTGATGGATATGCTTGATAGATATGCACTTGTGATTATATATATGAATGTGCTAGTCAAAAGTTTCTTGTAGTAATCTACAAGGTATGGGAGAAGGACACAGTAGGTGAGGGTAAAGTTGGTCATGGCGGTATAGAGGCAGCAGTGTCACTGATTGTAGGCTTGTCTGAAGTGGTGGGTTTTTAGGTTTCTTTTGAAGGATTCCACTGTTGGCGAGAGTCTGATATGTTGAGGTAGCGAGATCCAAAGTGGGGGGGATGCACGGGAGAAATCTTGGAGGCGATTGTGGGAAGAGGTGATAGGAGCAGAGGAGAGAAAGAGGTTGTGTGAGGATCGGAGATTGCGTGTGGGGGTGTATCGGGAAAGTAGCTCAGAGATGTAGGGAGGAGACAGGTTATGGACGGCCTTGTATGTATTGGCTAGTATTTTGAACTGAATTCGCTGGGCAATGGGGAGCCGGTGAAGGGATTGGCAGAGGGGAGATGCAGAGGAGTAACAGGGTGAGAGGTGGATTAGTCGGGCAGCAGAGTTGAGGCTAGATTGCAGGGGTGCGAGAGTGCTAGATGGAAGGCGGGAGATGATGAGGGCATTAGAAGTTTTAGAC
This sequence comes from Bufo gargarizans, assembly GCF_014858855.1. Lineage (NCBI taxonomy): Eukaryota > Metazoa > Chordata > Amphibia > Anura > Bufonidae > Bufo > Bufo gargarizans. The sequence continues at coordinate 145,490,389 of NC_058087.1, read as the reverse complement.
AGCGAGAGGAGAAGGAGAAGAAGGAGGATATGCATGATAGGCATTGTGGGATTCTGGATAATAAGGTGGTGATGTCTGGACCAGAGAGGTAGATTTGTGTGTCGTCAGCATAAAAGTGATACTGAAAGCCATGGGCTGTCCCAAGCCAAAAGTGTAGATAGCGAAGAGCAGGGGTCCTAGGACAGAGGTTTGCAGGACACCAACAAAAAGGGAATGAGAGCACGAGGTGGTGCGAGAGTGGGAAATGCTAAATGTCCACTCTGTGAGGTATGATGTGATCCAGGAGAGAGCCAGGTCAGTGATGCCAAAAGATGAGAGAGTTTGTAACAGAAGGGAGTGGTCGACAGTGTCCAAGGCAAAAGACAGATCAAGGAGAAGGAGGACAGAGTAATGTTTTTTTTTTGTTTTGGCTGTTAGTAGGTCATTGGTGACTTTGGTGAGGGCAGTCTTAGTTGAGTGGTGGGGTAGGAAGCCAGATTTTAGAGAGCAGGAGGAGAGATGAGAGGACAGTTCAGAATGGACATGTTGATCAAGTAGCTTTGAGGCATATGGAAGAAGAAGTGATATGGGGTGATAACTGGACAAAAGAAGATGGGTCAAGTGAAGGCTTTTTAAGGATGGGTGTAATGGTAGCATGTTTAAAACAAGAGGGGAAGACCCCAGAGGTTAGTGATAGGTTAAAGAGATGAGTTAGGGCTGGGATAAACACTGTGGCGAGGTTAGGGATGAGGTGGGATGGGATTGGGTCAAGTGCACAGATGGTGAGATGTGATCTGGAGAATAGAGTGGAGAGTTATGATTGAATTGCTAGCAGTCTGCAGTAATCGTACAGAGGGGTGGCCCAGACTCACTCTATCCAATCATTGCTGCCATTTCCAAACTGTGCTGGTACACACACCTAACTTTTTACCTCCCCTCTGTACCCTTACTGCAGACTGGTAGCAATTCATTTATAACTTCTAGTAGAAATAATAAAGGAACGGCACAACATAGAGCCATAAAAATAGATGCTCCAGAATTGTTATTACATGGAGAATGCATGTAGCTATTAAAACAGGCATGTCAAGAGTGGTGAAAGGTCCTCTTTAAAAGGGTTTTTCACTCATTACTAAGCGACAGGATAGGCCATGACTAGCTGATTGCTGGAGGTCTGACACCACACACTCCTGCCGATCAGCTGTTTGGGTGTAGTTCTGTCACCAGAAGTTAGCTCCATCAACCTTGTAGTAGAGGGAACTCACTGAAGACAATGAGCTGTCCAGTTCCAGCACCAATGGAGCGACATTAGAACAGCAGAGGGTGCAGGGTGTCAGACCCCGCCCAATCTGTTAGTGATGGCCTATTCTGAGGATAGACTATCATTTAGAAAAGGCTGGACAGCCCCTTTAAGTATTGATGGATAGGATAAGCCACCAACATCAGAACAGTGGGAGTCTGATTCTCGCCATCCCCAGCCATCAGCTGATCTTCCAACACAGCACCACACATTTTATAAGAGATGTGATTGGCAATGTAGCTCAATATTATTCACTTGAATAGGACTGAGCTGCACAAAGGCCATGTGATCGATGCACTTGATATTACAGGCCGAGGAAGAGACAGGAGCGCTGCATCCACCTCCAACAGCCGATCAGCAGGGCTGCCAGGAGTTGGACCCCAACAATCATACTGATGACCTACCCTGAGGATAAGGCATAAATATTTAGCTCCTAGATAGATAGAGAGATGAGATACCATACACATATTCTAGCTATATCAGGTGTAGCAGTTCTTGGACTAAATCACTATTTCCCATGCATGTGCTTTTAAAGCCCTGGGAGATGTCTTTTGCTATAAATTGTACCCAGTGACATCAATACTGTCAATCTTGCAGACACGAACACCTGTTATATTGCCTCTGAAAAACAAAAGCTTGGAAAATTGGTGTCTTGCAATAAATGTCATCTCAGATGGTATCATTTAGCTGTTCTAACCAGATAGATCTCTTGCAAAAAAAAGCCCACAGTCTTGTCATGTCTTTAGACTTTTGTCAGAGAAAGAGGACAGGATTGACGACAGGAAAAAGGCATGTTTTAGGACTGAATTCCCCAAGGAACCTGCTTCTCAACTGTTAAATACAGCATCGCCGACTGACGTGTAAACTATAAAATCCATAGCATCTCAATGAAAAGCCTCTGATCATGGCAATCCGGTGATTAGGCGGGAAAACAAAGTATTAAATACGCCAACTTTCTGGAACAAAGTATTAAAATAACTCCAGTCTCTTCATGGTGTAGGAGAAGATATGAAAAATATATCAATGCAGATCTTTAAGGGGTTAGTCAAGTCACATTGTTCTCTATACCCTGAGAAAGGTTAATCTATAAATGACCTGCAGACTCGAAATACAAAGGGGAACTGGGACGATCAATGGTGTAACTAAAGGCACATGGGCTCTGCTGGAGAATTTGACTACGGCAGCCTTCTTTATAGAAATGTGAAAACTTTTCTACCTGTGAATTCTCACAAGAATGTCTCAGAGAGAGGTCATTGCACTCGATCTAGAAATTGCAAAATAATGTTTTTTTTAAGGAAACTTGCATGAAAAGTAACTCATTGCATAGTCAGCATAACAAAACACATCAGTGGTTATAACCTTCTTACAACTCAATACAACAAACTCATTATATGGATGTCCAAGCTTTCAAATTTGTGATTTCTGCCTATGTTAAAGTACAGACCACAAGCAAAAGGTTATGTTACGGTTCTGTGCATCCTTCAAGTTATATGAATCCGTAATACCAAACAAAAAGACGTCTATGGTGCCCTAGAGTATAACCACAATTTCATACATCGAGTGTCCACCTGCAATACACACATGAATGGCTAGCGGTTCATAGACTCCTACATCCAATCAGGGACATTTATTAAACTGTCTAGAAAACCTGTCTTTGTTGTCCATAGCAAACTATCAGAGCACAGTTTTCATTTTTCAAAAGCAGAATCCGAAATAAAAGTAGTGTTGCGATTGGTTGGCATGTTTCTTGTAGACAGTGTCATAAATTGGCCCCTACGTCTCTCTACATTTTGTTGCCTTTCCCAATTACTGGGCATTAGACCTTCACACAGAATCTATTCTGGGTCCAAAAGTAAACATCAAAAGAAAATATAAGAACCTCTTCCAAGAACTTTTCTTAAAAAACTTTTCTTAAAAAAAATTAACCAATAAAATGTGGAGGCACCAGATAGGCTAGAAGTTTTAAGAAACAAGAGATATCAAAAAATTCTAACAAACCAAAGTGTTAAGTTAAGAGCTCCAAAGATAATGTCCTCTGCTGGACCGTTGGGAACCATTACTGTGTCAGAACCAGGATCCTTTGGTAGTCTAAATGATCAGTCTGACCATGGTTGGTACAAAGACTAGGCATGCCATATGGTAGACTTGTAGCCCTGGTGGAGCACATCTCAGTTGACCATTGATCATTTTCAATATGTAACTGCAGCTCAGTTTGAGATGAAGCCTTAAAAAGGCTAATTTTGACAGGAAAATCACAGAATGCAGCATTAAACAGTCAAACATTCAAGGTTGACTAAAGTCTGTGTCATGCCCTGCTCTGACTATGTGCGGAGGTCTGCCAGATTAGCAGCACGTGTTTAGTTTTTTGTTTTGTGTTGGAGTCGTGCTAGATCCGCCTCCCTTCAGGTGCACTGGGTGGGGTCGTTGGTTTAAATTACTCTCACTCCATGTGTTCCGTGCGGGTTATAGCTTCTGTCTGGCTTTGGAATCAAGGAAGGAAGGATTAGCTGTTCCTGATCAGATAAGATAAGTTGGTTTCTGATTTCTTGTTGTTTGCTGTCTAGGCTGTTTGAGTTACGTCTGTCCCCTGCAGGTTCTGAGAGAACAGGCTGCCCCTATTCCCCTTTCACCATCTCAGGGATTCTAGGGTATTTTCAGCCCAGGCACGAGGACACATTATTCCCACCTTAAGGGTCTGAATGTGGGCATAGCAGTATAGGGAGAGCTGTTAGGGATTTGCTAGGAGGTGACCTTATCCCCAGCTTCTCGCCTAGATACTTGTTGGTTTATTTATCTGTGTATCTGATATCCTGTCCACCGTGACAGTCCGCTGGAACGGGAACCATTAGCATGAAACGATTCTCTGTTCAGACTCATTGAGGAAGATGAACAGGGGTGGTCTTCATAAGACAATTTCTTTAAAGACTGATTTTACCGACTGCAGGAGGAATAATGAACTCACTATCTGTATATAATGTCTGGTCCACCTGTAGTCATCATAATTCAAATTAGCCTTTTTCATTTGGGTCTAATGTCATGTATGTATCATGTTAAACAGGATTTTTTTTTGTTTCCACCATAAAAATGACTGGTCAGCCAACTTCAACCAGTTTTGATGTTATAAGAGAACTGCACATATGGAATAAAAATTACACTGTAGTATGCAGTTATAATAACTGGATCAGAAGAACATTGCTGCATGGCAGTGTCCATATTTAGGGCCACTGAAACTAAATATTGTAATTACAGAAAAGGTTTTTCTTAATGGTAGAGGAGCAGAAAGCTATGAACAGGCTGGAAGAACACGCTTCAATGACTGAATAAGCAGAGTGAGTTTCAGAAGCAATTCACATTGAGCGCTGCTGCACCAACGAGAGGTAGATCGTTACTCCACAATAAGGTGCGCTCTGCTCTGCTCCCTCAAATAGTGCATCAATATAGGGTTAAAAAAAAAATCTCTTACAGAGAATCAAGTGGATTAAAAACCGCATATCGAGAGGTCAACTCCTTACAGGTGAAAAATTTGAATATCGTGCAAAAGTTCATTTATTTCAGTAATGCAACTTAAAATTAGAATATTGTGAAAAAGTTCAATATTCTAGGCTCAGTATCACACTCTAGTCAGCTAATTAATCCATATCCCCTGAGCAAAGGGTACCTGAGATTGTGACTTTGGGGTTTTCATAAGCTGTAAGGATACTTTCACACTAGCGTGTTTGCTGGTTCAGGCAGGGTTAAGAAAAACCGCTTCCGTTACTGATAATACAACCGTCTGCATCCGTTATGAACAGATCCGGTTGTATTATCTTTAACATAGCCAAGACGGATCCGTCATTAACTCCACTGAAAGTCAATGGGGGACGGATCAGTTTTCGATTGTGGCAGAGAAAATTTATCTGTCCCCATTGACTTGCATTGGGTTAATGCCGGATCCATCTTGCAGCCGCATCCCAGGACGGAAAGCAAAATACAACATGTTGCGGTTTGCTCTCCGGTATGAGGACGCAACTAAACGGAACAGAATGCATTTTGGAGAATTCCGTTCTGTTCAGTTCAGTTTGCCCCCATTGACAATAAATAGGGACAAAACTTAAGCGTTTTTTTTCCGGGATTGAGCCACTATGACCGAACTCAATACCGGAAAACTTAAACACTAGTGTGAAAGTAGCCTAAGCCATAATCATCCAAATTATAACAAACTAGACATTAAGCCTGTTACAATAACGGGCGCTAGAACAGTAGTGCATAAACATTAGTAGGAACAGTCTATATTGTGTTTCATTGTGTTTCTTGCCTCCATCACAGATTTTGTTAAAAAGACTGGACAAAAAAATCCTTACATACAGGACTTTTTTGTGTGGTAAAAAGAGAGGATCCCAAACAGAAACTGAATGGATCTCATCATAGTCATTGGAGTCTGTTCAGCTCTGTTCCTGTCAGTTAGGCCTGGTTCACATCATGTTTCGGTCATACGATTAACGTACATGAAAAAACTTAGGCCCCTTTCACACGGGCGAGTATTCCGCGCGGATGCGATGCGTGAGTTGAACGCATTGCGCCCGCACTGAATACCGACCCATTCATTTCTATGGGGCTGTTCACATGAGCGGTGATTTTCACGCATCACTTATGCGTTGCGTGAAAATCGCAGCATGCTCCTCTTTGTGCGTTGCGGTGCGATAATCCACGCAACGCAGGCCCCATAGAAGTGAATGGGGTTGCGTGAAAATCACAAGCATCCGCAAGCAAGTGCAGATGCGGTGCGATTTTCGCGCACGGTTGCTAGGAGACAATCGGGATGGAGACCCGATCATTATTATTTTCCCTTATAACATGGTTATAAGGGAAAATAATAGCATTCTGAATACAGAATGCATAGTAAAATTGCGCTGGAAGGGTTAAAAAAAAAATAAAAATTTTTTTAACTCACCTTAGTCCACTTGCTCGCGTAGCCGGCATCTCCTTCTGTCTTCATCTGAGCTTTGTGCAGTAACAAGGACCTTTGGTGACGTCACAGTCATCACATGATCTTTTAACATGGTGATGGATCATGTGATGACTGTGACGTCACCAAAGGTCCTTGTTGCTACAAAAAGCTAAGATGAAGACAGAAGGAGATGCCGGCTACGCGAGCAAGTGGACTAAGGTGAGTTAAAAAAAATTTTATTTATTTTTTTTAACCCTTCCAGCGCAATTTTACTATGCATTCTGTATTCAGAATGCTATTATTTTCCCTTATAACCATGTTATAAGGGAAAATAATACAATCTACAGAACACCGATCCCAAGCCCGAACTTTTGTATAGAAGTTCGGGTTTGGGTACCAAACACGCGCGATTTTTCTCACGCGAGTGCAAAACGCATTACAATGTTTTGCACTCGCGCGGAAAAATCGCGGGTGTTCCCGCAACGCACCCGCACATTTTCCCGCAACGCCCGTGTGAAAGGGGCCTTATAGTATAACGGACACCTTAGACAGATGCCATACTGTGGCATCTGTCACCATAGAGGTTCCATTGTACAAAACATGTATATTCTTCCCTGTACTTTATCACTTGGCTATAATAGCCTGCTGTGCATTTACTACACACTGCAGCACATACATCAGTGTGATATGTGTGTGGCGCAGCGCGAGATGTGTGTGGCGCAGCGCGAGATGTGTGTGGTGCAGCGCAAGAAGTGTGTGGAGCAGCGTGAGATGTGTGTGGAGCAGCGTGAGATGTGTGTGTGATGTGTGTGGCGCAGCGTGAGATGTGTGTGTGATGTGTGTGGCGCAGCGTGAGATTTGTGTGTGATGTGTGTGGCGCAGCGTGAGATGTGTTCGGCACAGCGCGAGATGTGTGCGGCGCAGCGTGAGATTTGTGTGTGGCGCAGCGTGAGATGTGTGTGTGGCGCAGTGTGTGATGCAGCGTGTAGCTCACACACTGCACTACATACATTACACATATTGATACATTGCTGCACTGTCACCTTGTGGTGCAGGTCAGACTGGATGTCCGGGCTCCCCTGCAGTGGTCCAGCACTCCATTCCTCTTCAGCTCCACGCCATTTTTGCAGGCACAGCGCTGCCCCTACTCTCCTCATACATTGGGACTCGGGAGCCGGCCCCTCCTCCTTTGAGCTCCCGCCAGCTTCCCCTGCTGCAGTGCGCTGTATCTCTCCTGCGCCCGCCCAAACTAACCAATAGCAAAGCTCCTTACTGTATGGAGCTTTGCTATTGGTTATTTCAGGCACAGGCAGCATCGCTGCGCTGCCTGTGCTGCTCACTGCGCTGCTGAATGTAGGGGAAAAGTCTACTGGTCGGCCTGCTGGTGTGGGCGGCATGTGGAGCGCCGTGTCGTGCATGCCCAGTTTAATTATCGGTACATACGAACGGACACGCAGCACAGGGCTTTTAATATTATGGATGTGCAGGGAGGATGAGTGTTGTTGTACATGATATACAGAGCCAGGGAGGATGAGTGTTGTTGTACAGGGGCAGTAATGATGAGGGTCGTTGTACATCATATACAGGGGCAGTGATGATGAGGTTTGTTGTACATTATATACACGGGCCGCTGACAGACGCTTTATACTCTTCAGTCGGTGGAGGGGGTTGTTGATAGGTAACCGTGTCCGGCCCCCACAGATGACGCTCTCAGAGGTGGAGATTGGTCGGTCGCAGTTGGAAACTGCCGGTGCCCGGTCTCAAGCCCCAGTCCGGTGCCCGCTGGACGAAGCTGTGGGAGTGTCCCGGTGACTGTGGCCGTGCCCTGGGGGAGGTTTCGGGCTACGGACCCTCCATCCTCCGAGCCTCGGGCTCTCTCATCTTGTAACCAGGAGGACGGCGGAGATGAGTCGGTAAGGAGCTGCAGCATCCCGGACTCCGTGCCCCGCATGCTGGAAGCCGGTCTCAGGTGAGAGCTCAGCCCTGGGCACCCGTACAGGGCCTGCCGGGTAATGACGCGTCCCCGCGGACAGCGTGCTCCTCCCCTTCTCAGGTGACAGCCCGCAATGTAGTGTAATCATTGTGGAGTCTGTCCGTTGTGGAGCCGCACACCCCAGGCAGTAGATCCTCAGCACAGAGCGCGATCCCAGCCAGTGCCGGGTGTAAGAGGTGCCATAGAGAAGAGATTGTGCCAGGTGTACTGCCAATGAGGATGGGTCCCCAGTGCCGGTCCCGCCTACGCCAGCGGTGGTGATTGGGTGGAGCGCTGGTGTGGGCGGCGTGTGTGCCGATAGGTCGCGCATGCGCATTTAACATCGGCACACACGCACGGACACATCGCAGGCACAGAAGGACTTTATTATAGAGGATAAAGGCTTGAAATATCTCGATTTGCATGTAATGAGTCTATCTCATATATTGGTTTCACCTTTTAAGTTGCATTACTGAAATAAATGAACTTTACACCTGTATATCAGGCCATGACGCGCTGGTCTCTCTGTTCAATGACTAAATATAAACTCTGCATTAAAACAGCACACTGAACTCCGAGCGTTCACAGAAACAGATGGTGGCCAACAGCAGGTGCACCCCAGAAACTGTGACAACTAACTTTCCTTGAAATTAGACTGAAAATTGAGCTGGTACACTCTTGCCATATGGGCGACAGAAACTACAGCGAAGAAGGAAACTCCGGTTGCCAGGTTCAGGAAACAATGACAAGCACAGTTCAATTTAAAGAGGACTTGTCACCACAAAATGCAATGCAATCTGAAAGCAGCATGTAATAGAGCAGGAAGAGCTGAGCAGATTGATATATAGTTTTATGGGGAAAGATTCAGTAAAATGTGTAATTTATACATTTATATCTCTGCTACTTCCACTTCCTGTGAACAGCTATCGGTACAGTTCCTATGGAGGAAAGGTGTAAGGCCAATATAGGATAAAGGTAAATTGAGCTTATACTGTAGTTCTATGGAACTAAAGTATAAGCTAAAATAAATCTAACTACTTTATATTGTAGCCTCCTAGAGGGGCTAAAAAAGAAGTAAAAAAATTAAAAACTATTTAAAAATATATAATTTAATACCCCGCAAGTACAGGTATTTAGCTCCTATAAGTAAAACCAATGAAAGGTCCTCTATAAAATATAAAAATATTTATCCCATATAGCGAATGGCATAAAAGAAAAAAAAAAAATCAAAATGGCCAATTCATCTTTTTTTCATTGCTCACTTACCCAAATTTAATAAAATGTGATCAAAAAGTCACACACTTCAAAATGGTACCAATAAAAACTACAGATCGTCCCACAAAACATGAGCCCCCACACAGTTCGGTAGACAGAACTATAATATGAAAAGAAAGTTATAGGGGTCAGAATATGGCAATTTTTTTTCAGTATTCAAACACAAAAAAAGATACATATGTGGTATTGTTGTAATCGTACTGACCCAGAGAATAAAGGGCATGCTACATAGGGAACGCTGTAGGGACAAAACCTGTAAAACTGTGGCGGAATTGCAGGCTTTTTTTTTTTTCAATTCCACCCCATTTGGAATTTTTCCCCGCTTCCCACTACATTGTGTGTCATATTAAACGGTGGCATTAGAAAGTACAACTTTCCCCGCAAAAAACAAGCCCTCATATGGCTATAAGAACGGAAAAATAAAAAAGCTATGGCTCTGTGAAGAAAAATAAAAACGCAAAAATGAAAAAATCTCCAGTATCCAAGGGGTTAAAGCTACCGTTGATTTCAATAAACAAGGCCTTTTATTGTACACTCCTATGCTCACCACTAGTGGTGCTTGTAGTCATCCTACCTGCATAATGTGCTGCATCTTCCTATATTTTAAAGGGACCATGATTTTAAAATTCATACATAACATATCGCTATGCCGATGCAATAAGCATCCTCATTGTGGCTCTAAGCAATAAAGTTCTATTGGTTTTTGTAGATACAAAATCCTTCCACTGACAATCTGGCCTGTTATCCATGACCTTTGCCTCTCCATTATCTTCAATGAACTGAACCAGTCTGTCCTAACGTATCTTTTGATAATTTAGCAGAAAAGTCATGACTGGAAATCCTGCAATACAATTATTGAAAACATGAATAAATGAAATGTATTTTCCTAGTCACTGGCTTCAGACAGTACAGCGAGACAGTAACTTTCTATTTGCAGAAGCATGGTGCACCGAGAGGAAATAGGATCCGGATTCATTAAGTGAAGATCCGTTGCGTAACTGCAGGTTTTGTGTCAGCTAGGCAAGCAATGTTTTTCAATGAGCAGACTATCTCCATGGCGTGGTCAGGATGAAGAAAAACAATTACAGTGCCGAGAAGATTAGCAATGAGCGCGTTTACCTTCGTCGGTGTGAAATATTCAGTTCAGATTACTTTATTGAATTTCTGGCAAGTCTTTTACATATAAAAAGCCCTATAAAATGGGCAATAATTAGGAGGAATCATTGCAGAACGGGACATCTGTGCTGAGTCGGACATAATGAAACTGAAGAATGGCAATATTTCATACAGTCAGGTACATGAACCGGTGTGTGATCTCTTAACGCATTCATATTTTCCATATACATACCGAAGAACTTGACGTTCATGGCATATCTTGAGAATAGTATGCAAATTAGCTCTCTTTCAAAAAAGAAAAGATGTGGCATTGGTGCCACCAGATGTAAGGTATCCTATAAATCAATGTTTGACCTTTAAAACAGGCCTTGTGACACAACTTATGATTATAGCCAACCCAGTATCTCATCTGCAGACAGTTGTTTCAAGGTGATTTACTCTCATCAGTGCAGAACAGAGAGAACTGGCTAAACTGGGTGAGAAACCTTTGTCAGGTATAAAGATATGGTATAAAGATATGGCTACATTCACACAACAGTGAAAGAAAATGGCCATTAAAAACGGACTCACTCATTTTTCACGGCCATTCTTCACTCCTATCTATACGGCCATTAAAAACGTACTCCCTGATTTTCAATGGGGTCCGTCTGGCTGTGAAAACAGCCAGAAATAGGACAGTCGTGTGAATAGCCCCATAGGCTTGGTTCTAAAAACAGGTGTGGGAATGTAGCCTTAGTGACTTAAGCTCAGCATCCTGTTTACTACGCACCCTTTAGAGTAGTTTATGGGGGGTGGTCCAAGGTGACAGCCCCTTTATCAATTCTCTGTATATTGCTATTAAAGGGGTATTCTCATTTCTGTCAGAATATGCCATACATGTCCTATAGGTGAGGGTTCCACCTCTGGGACCAACACCTATCTCTTTAGATGTGCTGACAACGTGTCCAGATGCTAGAAATGATGATTGAGGTGTCCACACCAAAGATCACTTCTACAGATGCATTTTACTGGTTTATCATGTGAACTGTGTCACAGTTATAGGAGCAGATTATGATGATTCGAACATTCGTAGGAAGGTTTGTTCTTGATAATCTGCCCTACTGTTAGGCAATTTAAATGCGCCTTAAAGAGGTACCCCTATCCCAAACAATGGGGGCATATTTCTAGGAGGTGGGACCCGCACCTATCAGACAATGGGGGCATATCGCTAGGATATGAGATGGGAATACCCCTTTAAGTGACTAAAATCAGCGGGTCTGTCACTACAATACACTGCCCACTGTCAGGCAAACATAAACTTGATAAGTTTCCGTTAATGGAGCAACAGTATTTTTGACCAGGGTCGGACTGGCCCACCAGAGTACCAGAGGATTCTCTGGTGGTCCCAAGCTCTGACAATAATAGACCCCTAATAAAACAGGGCCCTTAAGGTCCTATAGACACGGAGTCCCTTCGGTGGTCCCAAGGGGCTTCAGTCCGACACGGTTTTTAACCACTTGTTGTTTGTGCTATTACAGCCATAAAAATGCCAGAAAGCTTGAAGGATCCATCATGTATACGTTTTTAGAACAGTTTAGATTATTTGCAGTCCAAAAACTTACTGTGTAAAAGTGTAACCAAATCTAAAATCATCGTTCCCTACGCGACTGGTTCATGCAGAAATGCAACCCTCTCTAATTTCTATCCTTCAAACGTTGTATCAGTAAAACGTACGTTTTCTAAGATCACAATGATGGCCCACGATCACTGCACGCTCTGTCATTTACATGACTCCACACCATTACAATAGATAATACGTTTGCCGTACAGCACATTTTAGGTTAGAAATAAAAGCGATCATCCTTCAAAAATATAGCAGGACCAGCCATCATCAAAGCATGGATCCCCTCTAACATGAGGCAGGCCGGTTTAGGAGAACAACTAGTTGAAGATGATGTGAGAACACTAACCTTTCCTTTATAGCTGCTAAATGGCTGGTTTCATGTTTACTCCGAAAACATCCCTTTGTGGCCCTTTGCTCAGTTTTGTAACATTTACACTTAAAGATCATGACTTTTCTACTCTGAGCTCTTCCATGCCAACAAACTTTAAAGGAACAGCAGAACTTAACCTTCAAATTAAATGTTTTGAGTAGATTCAAGCAACACCAAATGACACTTGTTTAGGGTACTGCCATCTCATAAAGTAATGGTGTCTCGCTCGGATATGCCATAACTTTATGACAGATGGGGGTCCAACCTCGGGGACTGCTATCTTTCCTGAGAATGAATGGGCTCCAGCATTGGTATAGCTCTGCTCCCTCTTCCAAAGGTGACCATATAGCTTCACCTGCTGTCGGCCAACACTCATTCGGCTGACCTCCCCTGTACACAAGACGGACTCCAGTGAGTGCATGTGTCCTCAAGTAAGCTACTGCCAGACGCCTCTGGTGGCATATTCTGTCCCTACAGGACAAAGGATGGGGCACACTGAAATTCAGTATGTCAAATCCTCCTTCCACTACATCTGCCAAACGATGCCACAGATATTGATGACCAATCCTTAGGATAGGTCATCAATATCAGATTGTAGGAGTCCGACACCACCACGATCAGCAGTTTCAGGTAGCCACAGCTCCAGTGATCCGTACCGAGCTACACCCTGTATAGTGGCTATGCCAGGAACTGCAAGTCATCTCCCTTTAAAGCAGGGTTTCTCAACTCCGGTCCTCGGGACCCACATACCGGTCAGGATTTGAGAATATCCCACAGAATGAATACCTGTGGTTAGTCCTGATGCATGGAAACGTATTATATCACCTGCTCAATACTAAGGAAATCCTGAAAACATGACTGGTAGGTGGGTCTCGAGGACCGGAGTTGAGAAACCCTGCTTTAAAGGGATTGTCCGCTTTTTACTATTGTTGACCTATCCTCAGAATAGGTCACAAATATCAGATCGGTGGGGGTCAGACTCCCAGCACCCCTGCTGATCAGCTGTTTGAAGACAAGACGGTGCTCATATGAGCACTGCCTTCTCTTCACTGTTTACCTGCTCGTCGCAGCAATTACAGCGGTGAGCAGGTGCAATTATGTATGGCGTCCCCATTCACTTCTATGGGACAGGTCTGTCTGTTCAGTTCAATACTACACAACGTCACCTAGACGAGAACGGGGACGTCATACTTGCGGCGAGCAGGTAAACAGAGTAGAGAAGGCAGAACTTGTATGAGCACTGCCAATCTGATATTGATGACCTATCCTGAGTACTAGAAAAACTGGACTAGAAAAACATAGCTGCTTTCTTCCAAAAACAGCTCTGCTCAGCCCTATTCAATTCAATGGAGCTGAGTTGCAATACTTGACATAAGCCCCGGACAGGTGCGGTCCTGTTTCTGGAACAAGACGGCCATCTTTTTCTAATCCTGGATAAGCCCAATATAAAAGGAGCTGCAGTAAGACGACCACTGAAATAACATACCTAAAGCCCATGCTGTACTGAGCCTCAGGCGTTTGATTAGATTATGAATGAAGTTTACAATGGTTTAGACTCCACGGTACAACAAGTCTAAGACATTGCATCAAAGAATACAAATGTGAAAGGTAACGTATTTTTATGAGGCATGATAACCTTTGTTCCCATCACGGCCGACAGTTAATGGCCACCATTGTGGAAATAAAATAATTGGTAAGATAATAATGAATGCACGTTCTTGCCCACAAGTCAGTGAATGCCATAAGGTGCAATCTAGGAATACAAATAGCACTATTTGGCAATCTACAATAAATTCTCAGCTTTTTAGCTCGAGTACGGGTAAATTCAATTGCATACCTCTCCAAATAACAACAAAAACAAAACTGCCACCTAGAGGACCTCAATGGTACTGCATCGTAAAAATTAAAATGCTTCCAGACAGTAAAAGACTTGCAGCCTAAACTAATGCTTTAAGCCAAGTATTACAAATGTGGAGCAGTATGCCCAGTAAAGCCATGTGTTAATCTTTCTGCAATTAAGTGCTAGAAACTGTCCTGAGCAGATCAGTCATTAACTCCACGGCCTGAAACCCTTTTGAAGTGTGCTGGAACCGTTCCCTGGATGAAGCCTCCTACCTTGCCAAAGCTTGGATTTTCGCTGCGTGCCGCTCCTCCTGTTCTGCCACACTCCTCCTCAGGTTGTCAATTTCCAGCCTGAGTGCTGAAGAATGTTCCATCTCTGAATCAAGCAGGTTTCTCAGTGATCTGGAAAAAGAGCAAACCATCTGTCACATTCTGCAAAGTCTGCCTTTCCTCCAAAAGGTTTGAACAAGAGAAGAAAAAGTAATGGTAACCAAGTTCCACAAACTCTGTGTTCTCAATCTTGGACTGTGTTCACATGTGCGTTGGAGGCACGATGCACACGCTGCTCGGTAAAATGCCGGAATCTATGATGAAAACCCAGCGGCTTCCATTACAGTCAATGGGGTCTGGTAGGCACCATTCGCGCCCATTGTGTGACAGAGCAGTCTCTGGCATGTATTCCGTTTGTATGCTTCTATGACGGATGTGAACAAAACCTTATTACTTTTTTTTTATTTTTTTTGGTAGTCATAGCATCGAAGTAGCATAGCCTATGCAAATTTTAGAAAGTTTTCTTATTTCACCAAGCAAAATAAATGAAAAAACATTGCAAATAAACTATCCCACTATTCTGTGTATACAACTCCAATGCAGATTTGTTTGCCCCCTACGGTTGCAGACTGCTAACAAACCCTGTGTGTAATCTGAGCCTGAAATCACTCCTTTTACAGTATTTTTCTTGATAACTTACAGATAGTAGTGGAATAGGCAGATGGAAGGAAGACCAGACTACAAGGAGTTTGTTTGTAGTCTGTAGCCATGGAGATACACAGTACATAAACATTATAGTGATACTATTTGCAACATTGTTTCACTAGTTTTTTTAGATCCACTGTAGAAGTGAACATGTTGGTTGAATAAGGGGTATAAAAACTTAGAAATATGAAGACAAATCATGTACTATTGGGAGTTTAAGTCTCACTGGTTAGCACTGCTGGCTTTGAGTCACACCAAGGGAAACATCTGGATGGATGTTGTAGGCTTTCTCTGTGTTGTGTGGATTTCCTCAGACTTTTCTTGTTTCCTCCAAAAGAGGGATATGTTTATTGGATTCCTACAAAACTAGTCTCAGTGTGTACGCCTGAGACAGGGAAATTAGATTGTAAACCTCATTTGGGACTGATGTGAATGAGGACAATCTCTGCACAGCACTGCAGAACATAATGTGACTACGGTATATAAGCAATGGGAATTAAAAAACCTGAGCTCTGACCTTTGTCGACTCCCTGCGGCACTCTACAGAGTACTTGAATGCTCTTGGGCAAAGATGCACAAGTCGATAGCAAAAAAAAAGGACAAAAAGCCTCTAGAAATAGATAATTCAGTAACGTGGAAAGAAAACGCACAATGCACTACTGCACTCATACATTTTCATTCCCTCCCATGTAACATCTGGCTAGTGTGTTATAGTTAAAATATGAGACCGAGCAAACACCGCGCCAATGCTCTGCCGGAACCCACCGCTGACTGATCTAGGGGCCAGAAGATACAACAGGCAAGAGCACTGACATTTCTCCATGACCACACACACAACACTAGTGGAAAGAAGCTTAACAATGTTAATTAAAACCTACGCATTTTCATCCTCAAGTTCTTTTTTTCTGTTCATCATGAGAACGACAGCTTGACGGAGTTCACCTAAAGAAATACAACAAACAGCCTTTACCATCACAGCACAGAGATGGTTACTCCAATATACGATGGGCATTTCATTCGTTAGAAAGACGTGCACAACTTAAAAAAATATATACAACTTTAGAGACGGCAACGCGTTTCAGGCCCGTGCGCTTCTAATGAATTCATTCTGTGTTCATATGTAAATCAGGCATCCGCGTCACTGAATAATCCCAGTTCCAATTATAGGCTTCTTTTCTAATATCCTATGTCATATCATGAAAATCCTATTCTTGGCTTCGATTTCAGTGAGAAGTTAAAAATAATCAGTTCACATGGCAGTCGTTTCTTGAGTCCCTGCCAGCCTGTGCTATGTGCAGTTATGCTAAAACAAACCTGTTTCTTCATACTTGCCCGTCATCGAACTCTCAAAATGGAACACGCTGCTCATCTGTACAAAAAAGAACAGGAAGCCGCCCTCCAAAATAGTGCCATTTACAGACACCTCACTTTATTTATTGCAGCAGCTCTGATTTAGACTTGAGATATCAGAACAGGCGAATTTAATCATTTTGTACAGATCCGGTGATGGGTACGAGGCCGATGCTGCTCCTCTAATATGTGCAGCAGTTGAACACCTGTGGCTTGGTGCCATATGAATTCTCATGATAACGTAGAGTATAATGGCTCATACATACAGCATGTTTGAGACAGTAACGTGGCATCTATAGAAACCTCTGGGCCGATACTGTAACTCCAATTTCATACAGATACAAATAAAGCAAGTATGAGCTTCACTGGCTACCATAGTGCACCTATGCTATGCTATAGCGTTTGGTGCTTGCTTCATCTGTACATAGGAAGGTTGAATCCGCAGGAAATTAATTGTGTAATCTCATACGGTATTTGTCTGGCCGCTCCTCAGGATATTTGCCAGGTTGCCGCTGGCCCCCATTATAGCGAAAGGGGCTGGACGGAATTCCGGCAGTGCACGGTTGCACCCGGCAGAGGCGGATCAGACAGGCTGTTCCCGGACGGATCTGTTTCACGCATATGTGAAATAAGCCTAAGTGTCACGACCATGGTCATGGCCGTGACTCCTGGAACCGCATGAAGTTGCCTGCGGTCTGGTCTTGTTGTCAATCACAGGTGAGGGCTGAAGTATGTTGCCTCACCTGTGGTTGCCGCTGGCAACATGTTATTGTCAGTATAGCAGCTTGAGCTGTTGCTAGGCAGCTTGCTGTCAAGGGCATGCAGTTGCACCTGGCAACCTGTCTTTGTAGGTGTGCCTTTTGTCTGTTTGGTGTGCACGGGATTTATGTATGTGTGCACTTTTTCCTGTTTGTTGTGCACGAGGTTTATGTATGGGTGCACTTCCCCTTTAAGTGGCTACTTTACCCTCTCTGGTGTTGCAAGGGTTAACTCCCTTCCCAGAGTGTGTCTGTTGGGTGTGGCTACTGGCTATTTAGCTTCTGCTGAGTTCAGAAGTCTGAGGGGTACTCCAGCCTTGTTGTTAAGCGGGAGTCATCCTCCTGGTTCATTTACCATCTGCCAGTGTGGGCCACCCCTGTGGTCATAAGTTTATATGTGATGTTAAGTTGATGTTGTTTTCCTTTCAATGTTTATTGCAGCTATGGATGTCCTGGTTACCTGTGTGTTTAGATGTGTGTGCTGTCTCTTTAGTGTTTGTGTGGACAGCATATCTGAGCACGCGTTCCAGTCATCAAGGCTGTGGCAGGTTAGTGTGGAACTGTTTGGTTCACCTGTCATATCCATATGTCTGTTTATGTTCAGCTTGGCCAGTGAGACTCCTGTTCCTCCGTGCCTAGGAGGAACAGGTCGTCTTACCCTGCTCCTAGTCCAGGGCAATCCTGAGGGCTAGTAGGGACCCTAGGTTACAGTGTATGAGCCCTCCTACCATCAGGGTTGGCTCACACGGTTAGGAGTCAGGGTCAGTATTAGGGACGCGATAGGAGGTGACCTGCTCCCTAATTCTGTCGTCCTGGCCGAGCAGCGACCAAACATCTTCTGGCATTGCACGGCTTAGGGTTTCCCCCATCATCAGCCGTGACACTAAGGCTTTGTTCACATCACCGTTCAGCCTTTCTGTTGTCCTGCTCCGTTTAGGAGCAGGAGAACGGAAACGACGGAGAAGGCACATAACTGAGCCAAACTGAGCCCTTAGGACCCCATAGACTATAATGGGGTCCGTTATGTTTCCGCTCAGAAGATGATTTTGAGTCCTGCATGCACAACTTTTATAGTCTATGGGGTCCTTAGGCTCCATTTAGCTCAGTTATGTGCCTTCTCCTGCTCCTAAACGGAAAAGGACAACGGAAAGGCTAAACGGTGATGTGAACAAAGCCTTAGACTGATAAGCATTACTCACAGAGGGCATCGAAAATACCATTATCATACTGAAAGTTTTTTTTGACACATAGCGTTTAAACAAATATAAATAAATTACAAATTTACAGTGGCCATGACCTCCCCTCCTCTTATCCCAGCGATTCCCACCCTTATTCCTGCGACAAAGAAGGATAGGAGAGGGCAGTCTATTTTCTAGCAGAGACACATTGGTTGCTTTGTCTGCCTCCGTTACAATAATCAAAAATAGAGTCTTCCGCCATAACCCTGCTGGCTTGGGTCCTGGCTCTCCTGCTCTGGTTTCTTGGATTGCTAAAGGCCAGAGATTACTTTTAATTTAGAGGTGATGTCTTGCCTGCTGATTGTGGTTCATACCCAGTCCTGGCTTTCGTTCCTTGTGCTACTGTTCCTGGTTCTGACTTTGGCCTTATTTCTAGATATTGCTGCTGCCTTGTCCTTGAGGTTGTTCATCTGGTTCCTGTTATTCTCCTTCCGGCTCTAACCCTTGGCTCCATTCCGGTTTACACTCCTACCTGGTCTTCGGGCCTGTCACATCCTGACTGCTTCCCTTAGTGGCAACCCTTGTTTACTTTCCAACGACACTGCTATTGCTTTAGCGCTAATGCTGCCAAATCCATGACTAAAATGCACCATTGAGCACATATCCGCATTTTTTCATGCGTTTCTTTTATTTTAATGCTCCAAAAAACACCTCCAAAAACTCTTGTGGGAAAAGTACTATAGAATTTAATAAAGTAAAAAATGTGCCTGAAAAATGCTTTACAAAACACGCGTAAATAAAAAAATAAAAATAATAAATTTGCGTAATTTTGAGGCGCAAAAATCTGCTTGGATTCAGTGCTGATTTTTTTTTTTTACATGTGTATTTTTAAAATCAGCCGTGTGAACTGACCCTTAGACTTCACACCCCAGTCTAGCCAGTGTTAAAAAGATTACAGCTTATATCATACACCTCTCCGCGGTAAGTGAATGTAACACCGTAGAAGTGACCCTCTCTCTTACCAGGTACTCCAATATTACCCTACACATATATGCATATGGAGCAAGTAGAGCCTTATATTAGTTAACCTTATATTGTAATTGTTATGGTTACATTATAACAATAACGATCCATCCTCCCTTACCGACATTCACTAAATATGGGCTAAAGATGGAAAATAACATTCTGGAAGCTCGAGTGCCGTGTGATGTCAGCCTCTGATCCAGTACAACGCGCAGCATAGAAATGGTTGTGCAAACTCATCAGTTCTACCTCTGACTTCTCCGATATCTAACTTTTCGTCTGTGGATGCCAGGCTCTTGGCACGGGACTGCGGGCAGACAATAGGAGCACTGCTTAGGGCAGGAATCATTCCCCTGCTGTACTCACCAGTAATGTGGTTTTTCTTAATCCTATTAATAATGCATACAGGAATGAATGTTATGCTGAGCTGAACCTTCTATCTTGGAAAGCTGTCTCCTGCCTGTATTCACATTTATATCTATTATTTACTTTTTATTGCAGAGCTGCGGTCCGACGCCCGTGGGCCCAGTGCAGCCATACCAATCATTATGGACTGTACAGACTCACTGTCCACAGAGGGGCATTCTTTTCTTCCGGAAAAAACACGAGCGTCAAACAAGAAGGTAGCAGAATAAAACAGTAAGACCATGAATATAAACAGTCGTGGAGGAAAATCATCAAATATAATGACAACCTGGCTAATGGTGACCTGCTCTGCTGAATAATGGAGGGTATAACGGGAAACGTGTGGAATAATGTGATATTCCCCGATCCAGCACCGGCCCACTGCACTCACCATAGGAGACGCCATGTTACCATGGCAATCAGTGTGTGCCAACAATGCCATTGGTTTGAGCTTTCTTATCTCAAAATGTGCTCCACTTTGTCCTCTGGCCTGGACTCCTTCCTTTGCTACTGTTACACCATTTGGATTTGTTGTTTCTGGTCGATCCTCCAGTTCTGACCCACGGTTCCGACTACTCTCTACATCCTGCGACCAATCCCTATTTAGCAGGACCATGACCTGAGGATCTGGTTGATTGAGCCCAAACTACTGTATTTTGCAGGGGTCCCTGGTGAAGAGTACCGTGCACCTCACCTTGGTCAGAGCAAGACTGCTTGTAATGTCAAGATTCCCCTTTCCAAGGCAGACCTAAGACAACGGCCATATCATTTTTGTATTGATTTTGGCCCCCAATGTCCCCATAGTAGTTCTCAGCTTTAATGTTTGGTTTTTAGCTGTAAAAAATAAATATATATATTCACCTCATCCTCTTGCAAGCTATCATAATATAGAATACCGAGAAGAAATTAAGATAAAAGGCCTATTTTACAATATGGGAATGCCGGAGGGTGTAACATGTAGTGATCAAAGTTTCAAATCCTTACTTTACATACAGATGTCCAACAGACTTTTTTTTTGACCGGCTTCTCTGCTGTTCTTTTTTGACCGGCTTCTCTGTTGTTCTTTTTTGACCGGCTTCTCTGCTGTTCTTTTTTGACCGGCTTCTCTGCTGTTCTTTTTTGACCGGCTTCTCTGCTGTTCTTTTTTGACCGGCTTCTCTGCTGTTCTTTTTTGACCGGCTTCTCTGCTGTTCTTTTTTGACCGGCTTCTCTGCTGTTCTTTTTTGACCGGCTTCTCTGCTGTTTATTTTTGTTTGACAGCACCGTTTTTCATTTTCTTTCTTACAGTACTTTTGATTGGGTGTTGTTGAAGTGTTCACTATGTCAAGGACCAAATAGTGGGACTTCAAGAAACTAGATGGTCAATCCGTCAAATCTCAGAAAGAGTCGGATGAGAAGTTTCTGCAGTGCATTGGTGGTGTCAAAAGTGGTCAGAGGAGGGCACATACATGTGTAGAGAGTTCTAGACGGTCAAGACAGACAGACAGATGCATGCCAAGACCGCCGTATAAGAAGGGCTGCTGTATCTCAAAGGACAGTAACGACATCACAAATTGGATCTGCAGTAGCCTCTGCACTGACCACAAGAAACTGTCTACTTCAAACAGGACTGCATTCATGCACTTTGCTAACTCGTTTGCCACTGTCATCATTGCTAAAAGCGATGACTGGTATGGTTGATGCTGCCGATTAAAACTACATTTTTCTTATGCTCAGTTGAAGAGCCGTTACTAAGTAATACTTGTTTTCATTTTCATGAAAATGAGCGTATTGGAGCACGAAGGATGGGCCGAGCCCCACGGAGCACCAGATCTTCAACAGTCTGCTCCTCCAGCTATTCTCCATTTTCCATTCATTGACAGAGCCAGACATCTCACCAGACCCTCTACTTTAGCTCATGTGCCACTGCTCACACGATTGGAGAATAGATTGGAGTCCAGAGCTGCAGTGAGGTAAGTATATCCCAAGTCATGATCCTCCACACATCACTGGCGCGTGCACGGATTCGTTGATCCTGTGAGCAATGGCGCAGGCTTTAGATTAAAAGTCCAGGCTAGATGTCTAGCCCTGTCAATCTATGGAGAAGGGAAAGTGGCAGAAGTTAGCAGGGCGAAGATCTGGTGGCCCGAGGGGCTCGGCTCGCCCACTGATGCCCCAATTAGCTAATTTGTATAAAAATGAGTATTGCTCAGCAATGGCATTTTAATGAAACATAAGAAAGGTGTCATATTAGCAGGACCAACCCTAGCTGCTTCACCGCAATTTGTGCCTGATATACACCTAAGGCTACTTTCACACTCGCGTTAATACTTTCCAGTATTGAGATCCAATACTGGAGAAAAACGCTTCCGTTTTGTCCCCATGCATTGTCAACGGGGACAAAACGTAACTGAACAGAACAGAATGCTCTGTTCTCATACCGGAGAGCAAACCGCAGCATGCTGACACATCTGACACAATCGAAAATGGATCCGTCCCCCATGGACTTTAAATGGAGTTCATGACGGATCCGTCTTGAGAATTTTAAAGATAATACAACCGGATCTGTTCATAACGGATGCAGACGGTTGTATTATCAGTAACGGAAGCGTTTTTGCTGAACCCTGCCGGATCCAGCAAAAACGCTAGTGTGAAAGTAGCCTAATTTAGGCGGATTTCAGCATGATAAATGACCCCCTTAGTGACCCCACTTCATCAGAAATGTCATGAACCAGCTTTTCCCAGCGGTAGTATCTTTTACAGGACCATGCTGGAATTCGGTGAGCTCTTTAGAAGGACCCATCTTTTCACAAGACTTATGCCCATATGGTGTATATGGACTTACCTGCGTCTACTTATTCTTTTCTTATAAATAGCAAACGTTCATTTCCCAACATGTCGGAAAGCCTCGGTGTGTTTGCCATAGTAAACGGAAGGATTGTCAGTGTTAATAAGACATATGCTAGGGCTGCCCGGAGACATATCAGCGGATGCGATTAATAGCAGTCCGTGTCATCTGCCATCTGTTTTGTGTTTAGTGACATCCTGAGAAGGTTCCTAACCTGTGGCTGCTGCAGAACAATATTTCACAACTTGCCGGATTGCACGATCTACAGACATGTCGTAAACGTTGGGACTACGAGGCCCATCGTCCCCTGCTTATCTTACGGAATAGGATGGGCCGCGACGGAAAGGCTGCGTCCGAGCCCGTCGCAAATTAGCATCCAGGCACTGTCTCGCGAAGCTCGCTGCGGTGACTTGCTCATCGACAAACATGCTGTAAGCAATAGGAGCGGCGCAGAGGCGAGCTGTCATCTCTATGGTACGCTGGGGAGTACGAAGCCAACGCCGGCCGCATCTACTTACAGAACGTTTCATTTAATACGGCCCATAATCATCACTTACAGCGAAGCGTCACGTGGCTTTATGGCACTGCGGGGATTTAATTACATACTACTAATACAAAGACTAAACTGCAAAATGACCTATTTATGAGACATACACTGAATACGTGACCGCACTTTCCTACATGGCCTCCCCTTGATGTCAGACAATAACCATAAAAAATGTAAAAAATAAAATAAAAATAATAAAAGAAGAACGGCCGGTGTACACCTCGGTTCTCCTGCGCTTTTGTTACTGTGCAGTCCTATTCCATATTTCATACCTTCTCTCCATTTAGAATGCGGTTGCTATGCAACTAGCGAGAAGCCTCTCCGTTATCTAATGGCCGAGGGATAGCCATTTTACACACAAGATTTCTCCGCTATGCAGAAAGATGAGACAATATAATCCAGACATACACTTGCCTGGTAGGGTCATCGATGCTACTTTGCATTCTCCTAATTAGTCACACTTTACAAGGGAGCGTTACCAATCAAATGGAGAATTTCCAGGGGATTTCTCCATTTTAGGTCATTATTCTTTTAGTTCACATGCTCAACAGTTACCATGGACAGCGCTCCACGCACAGATATTGTTTCCCTTTTTTTTTAACCTCTCGAGAACCTAGACGTGAAGCACTAAATGGATGTGCGGTTTTAGCTAGATACATGTTAAATGAGAATCACAGAGAGCATGATACAGAAGGCCAATTTCTCCCCCTGGTGGTCACACTATATAATAGCAAGTTACAGATGGAGAACTGAATGCTTTTTTGTTTGTTTTTTTTGCACCTTAATCATTTTATAAGGCTGCAATAAGTTATAGAAATCAAAATACCCAGACAAAAACAGAGATAATCTGTGCCACATGACTTGGCGGAAAGTAATCTTTCAGTTTTAGGCCTCATGCACACAAACAATGTTTGCGTCCGCATCCCGAACCTATTCACTTATATGGCAAAAAAAAATATAGACCATGTCCTATTCATGTCCTTATCACGGACAAGGATAGGACTGGTCTATTGAGGGCCAGACCTTCCATTCCGCAAAATGCGGAACCCACACTGCTAGTGTTCGTGTTTTGCGGATCCGCAATTTGCCAACCGCAAAACACAGTACGGCCTTAGCGGGGATAACTCAAGTTCCAAAATATTTCAAGGGTTTCCGTACTTAATGGGGTTAGAAAAACATGACGGATTTGTTACAGAAACAGTGCCACACCTGTCCAAGGCTTGCGGCTAGTATAGAAAGGAAAAAAAAAAAAGAGAGGAAAAAAGAAACCTGTATATGGTCAGATACCTCTAAAGTGATAATATCCCACTAAATAATAGAGCAATAGGAGCTCCTGATGAAGGGGATCCTATAGACCCGAAATGCGTTCAGCCTGCACTTTTCCCTTACCCTGTGCAAATTAAAGGATATTAACCAGATGTACCACGTGTGACTGCGGTTACTCTTCAGGCGACCCAGGCGCAGGAGGAAGCAGAGTGGGTGTCTGGAGCTGTATCCCACCCTGCCCCTCCTGGGTGAAGGGAGTGTCTTTCATTGTTTTTATTCCTACGTTTTTCCTACATTCTAATACTGTACGGAGCTCCTGCTCCGCTCAGTATTGGAACAAAGTTTTATGCGAATCGACTTCGGATGTTTCATCCGAAGTCGATTCGCTCATCCCTAGTTATGATCTGTTTAGATGCTGCAGATGTAGACAAACATTTAAGGGGATTTCCATGAGTAAAATATTGCTGGCCAATTTTCAGGATAGGTCATAAACATCAGATGAGTTGGCTCCGGTGTGCCCCGTGGCCTCTTCCTAGGCTAGTGACGTCACATTCATCGGTGACATGGCCAAGGTTTATCCCAGTCCCATTGAAGTGAATGGGGCTGAGCTGCAATACCAAGCACAGCCACTATACAATGTACGGCGCCGCCCTTGGTGAGCTGTGAGGACACCGCAGCACTCACCGAACTGCCGCAGTCTCTTCAAACAGCTGATTGGCGTCGGCGCTGGTGTACTGCAGCTCAGCTCCTGTTCACTTGAATAGGAGGTGGGCTGCAGCACCTCGGCACAAACACTGCCCGAAACAGCTGATCTGTGGGGTTGCACGATCTGATTACCTATCCCGACCTAATGAATGTCATATATGATATAGGGGTGTACACTAGGATATACCAAAATGCAAAACTCCTGCCAAACATAAGTAGTACGTACCACAGATATGAATTTTAATCACCATAGTGTTGAAAAGATGAACCCCGAATCCTGGAGGCCGGCCCGCAGACTGCAGTGCTTCATGTATGAGCCGCAGCACAGCCCCTCCGCTCTGCTGTGTGACAGCTGGAGCAGTCTCTTGTTTGGACGCCACAGCTGTCAGTCACAGCAGAGGGGAGGGGCTGAACCTGAAGCACTTACGGAGAACGGTCAAGGGGTTAAATGTTTTTTTTTTTTTTTTTTTTTTTATTAAAAGCAGCCCCCTGACCTTACCGAGTCTGTCAGCAGTTCTACATAACAAAACTGCTCACAGACCACTTTTAAAGGGGTTGTGCGCCTTTGGCTTACCACCCCTCCTCCTGAGCAGACTTGGGCAGATAACCACACTTACCTGTATCCCGGCACTGGCTCCCTGGCCTCAGCTGCTCCACTGGGTTCTCAGAATGTAAAATTCATGTTAGATGCCACTGCAGCCAATCGCTGGAGACAGTGGTGACCTGCTCTGCAAGGGGATTGGCTGCAGCGGTGCCAAACAGGAAGTTTTCATCCAGATAGCCCACAGGAACAGCCAAGGCTGTAAAGCAAAGGAGCTGGGAGCCAGCGCCGGGAAGCAGGTGAGTGTGCTTCTCTACGCAGGTCTGCGCTACATCCCCCCAAAAGATTAACAATCCCTTTAAAGACCGGCTACGCAGCGACAGAACTCGCGTAACAAAAAGGGTACAGCTACATGGCAACATGTGCTGCGCAAATTTTTTTGTAATGATCGTTAATAGTGTCGCAATGCGACATGCTACGACAGTCACAAAAAAATCTGAACTGGATGGATGTTTTGCGACTATCACATCGAAGACCAGCATGTCGCACTGCAACACTATTGACTACCATTACACAAAATATCGCCATGTAGGCACTCCATGTTTCTATGTACAGTACCTATGTGAAGCGCAGTTATACCCTATGGCGTACAGTGGAGCATGCCATGATTTTTTCAGAGGTACAGTATGGGCCTATAGCCCAGCCAAGAATGCGGTACTATAGATCTAGGGCAGAAACGATTCATCAATTTAATCGAGGCAAAAAAAAAAATCGCTCCGTGGACTCCGCCGTCACCGCGCTGCAGGATCTTGCGTTCACACATCGTCAGCGCGCTGGCTGACGCTGTGTGTGACGTCAGGTCCCCAGTGCATGCTGGGATGAAGACGCGTCTCCTGTGGACTCCATGTGTCGGCGCACTCTGCACTGAAAGATAAGTATAAAGTTAGCAGTGGGGCGGGGGGGGAGTGATGGCACCTGTGATTTGGCATGGGGAAACGGGGGCACTTGTGATTTGGCATGTATAAAGTTATTGGGGGGAGGGGTTAATAGGGGCACCTGTGATTTGGCACATAAAGGGGCTGATCTGGGGGAGTTGGTGACATGGTGGATGGCATGGAGGCACTGGGGAAGGGGGACATCATGGCAATCTGGATGGAGGGGCTGATGGCAGTGCCATTATGGGGGCACTGGGGGACATGGCATGGAGGGGCTGCTGATCTGATGGCACTGGGGGGCATGGTGGATAGCATAGGAAGCACTGGGGAAGGGGGAGATCATTGCAATCTGGATGGAGGGGCTGATGGCAGTGCCATTATGGGGGCACTGGGGGACATGGCATGGAGGGGCTGCTGATCTGATGGCACTAGGGGTGTGGGGGACATGGTGGATGGCATAGGTGGCACTGGGAAAGGGGGACATTTTTATAAAGC
The DNA here is from genome assembly GCF_014858855.1 of Bufo gargarizans. Lineage (NCBI taxonomy): Eukaryota > Metazoa > Chordata > Amphibia > Anura > Bufonidae > Bufo > Bufo gargarizans. The sequence goes on along the minus strand of NC_058087.1, from coordinate 145,463,003 downwards.
AAAACGTTATTTTAAGAAGGTTTTTCTTATTAGATTACTTGATTAATCGTAAAAAAATTATCAATAGAATACTCGATTACGTAAATAATTGTTTACTGCAGCCCTATATAGATCCGTAAAAAACATGTGCATTACATGGCAGCATGCACAAGGTCAAATACAGATGCCAGATAAATGATACTGGGTATACAGTGGCTCAACCACCTGAACGATATGGTCAAGGTGCTCTCTCCACGGCTCACCCACTGCCGATTATAAGTATAGAAGAACGTTATAGTTTGGAGGGCACTCAATAAACGGGTGTCACATGGAAAAAATGCGGCTTAGGTGATTCTAATATTTTATTTATTGAATAGAAATAGATTAATAAAAACTATAAAAACTGAAATTTAGATCCAAACATATATACAGTATATCTAATTGCTTATGACAACATGATTATTTGTAATTGATATTTTGTAAATAATAAAAATAATAAAAAAGTAATTAAAATCAAAATACTAAGATTGTTAAATTAATATCCACCATAATTCACATTTCATATCAGAGAATCGTAGTAAAATAATTTGTGATACTTTTTTACATGATTGATCATTATGATTTTTATTCTGATAAGTATAATCAAGTGGCTTAATAAGTGATCTATAATATTTATTGATAACCATAATTCACTATTTAATCATTAATTGATCAAATAAAATTAGAATAAAAATCAGAATTATCAATCATGTAATAAAGTATTACAAATTATTTTACTATGATTCTCTGATATGAAATGGGAATTATGGTAGATATTATTTTAATAATCTTGGTATATTGATTTTTATTATATATTTTTTTATTTTTTTTATTGTATACATTTTTGTTCTTTTTACATATACAAAATATCAATTACAAATAATCATGTTGTCATAAGCAATTAGGTATACTGTATATATGTTAGGATCAAATTTTCAATTGGTTTTAATAGTTTTTATTAATCTATTTTTATTCAATAAATGAAATATTAGATCGCCTAAGCCGCATTTTTTCCATGCGACGCCCTCCAAACTAGAACGTTCTTCTGTACACATAAATGATACTGTAGACGCTTTCTCGCAGCTCTTCTTACATAGAGATAACTCGGCTTAGAATTGCTCTCACGTTAAAGCCCTTATTCGTGGCTGTGCATAGAACATTGTGCAAATTTCAACCAGAACGAAATGTTTAATATATCGATTTCCGCTGTGTGCACTCTTCCTGACTTCTAAATATCTCCTTATCATATAAATATTCCGTCTGATTAAGAAAAACCACAATTATTCACAAGTCCTCTCTAGGTTAATTAGGGTCAGGACTTCTTTTTTCATTTTAGATTTACATGCAGGCCTCTCGGAATAATTACACTGAGAAAACCAGGACTGCATCCAAAATATGCACAAAGTTACTCGTTATACTGGAACAGTTCTGGCACAGCAATTAAAATATTAATTGGCTTAGCCTTCCATACCTTGTAGAACTTTTTTGGGGGCCATGATAGGTGATCTGCTCACTTATACACTGCGGCTGGAAATCGGTAAGGCGTGCCTGACAGGCCACTTATAGGAATCCGAGTCCCACACATGCAATTAGAGCAATGGCTCGGGTAGAGGTATGTTTAACTATACATATGTTATTTTAATTAAAGGTCCTCTGGGACTGGGACTACTTTAGGCTACTTTCACACTAGCGTTTTTACTAGATCGGGCAAGGTTCAGCAAAAACGCTTCCGTTACTGATAATACAACCGTCTGCATCTGTTATAAACAGATCCGGTTGTATTATCTTTAACATAGCCAAGACGGATCAGTCATTAACTCCATTGAAAGTCAATTGGAAACTGATCCGTTTTCTATTGTGTCATAGAAAACGGATCTGTCCCCATTGACTTGCATTGTGGTAATGCCGGATCCATCTTGCATTCGCATCCCAGGACGGAAAGCAAAATACAACATGTTGCGGTTTGCTCTCCGGTATGGGAACGCAACTAAACGGAACGGAATGCATTCTATAGCACTCCGTTCTGTTCAATTCAGTTTTGTCCCCATTGACAACGAATGGGGACAAAACGGAAGCGTTTTTCTTTGGTATTGAGCCCCTATGATAGATCTCAATACCGGAAAAAAAAAAATCTTAAAGCTCATCTGTCAGCAGATTTGTACCTATGACACTGGCTGACCTGTTACATGTGCACTTGGCAGCTGAAGACATCCGTGTTGGTCCCATGTTCATATGTGCCCGCATGGCTGAGAAAAAATAAGTTTTAATATATGCAAATGAGGATCTCGGAGCAACGGGGGCGTTACCATTACACCTAGAGGCTTAGGTTTCTCTGCAACTGCTGCTCCCTCTGTAATTTCATTGACAGGACCAGGCAGTGTAAACAATCTCAACTGATCTTCAACGCCCCCGTCAATTAAGTTATACATCTCTATGAAGAATAACAGAAAAGATGGTATTTTAATGGCAAATACAAGAATGTATTAGACATGTCAGGGAGCTGACATTCCTCATTAAATCATATCCTCAGTTTAAGGATAATTTTAAACTCACAGTACCTGGAATCTGATTGGTTGCTATGGGCAACTAAACCAGTTCTACTTTACATCAGTTTGATAAATGACCCCCATACAATAGCATTTCCTGTGAGTTACAGCTTGCATCATCCTCCAGAGCTGCATTCACTACTCTGCAGGGTTCAAAGTTAAAATCTCCCAGCATTCCCTGCTGGCTCAGCGTCTGCACAGAGCCTTCTTTGTAGACTATTATGTAATGTAATAATCTGATGTAGGGAAAGTTGCAACTGCAGCAGAACTGTGAATGCAGCACTGGGCTCTGAGCAGTATCTACAATATACAGTCCATGACTAGTTATACAGGTATTGTTTTACCTAGGTTAATTGGGATTAGGATAGTACACCAATCTGCACTGGTATTAAAGGGGTTGTCTGTGAATTTGACACTGATGACCTATCCTCAGGACAGGTCATCAATATCAAACCGGTGGTGGTCTGACTCTCAGAAGCCCCGCCGTTCAGAAGCTGCTCAAAGAGGTCATAGCGCTCAGTGACAGCTTAGGCCTCATCCTAGGCCAGTGATGTCATCTTGCATCCCTCACGTGGCCTAGGCACAGCTCAGTCCCATTTCAGTGAATAAACTGCAATACCCTGCTTGGCCACTATACAATTTAGAGCACTGTTTTTGAGCTATGAAGAGACCACAGCACTCCGGTCACCATATCCGCCTCTTCCTGGAAGTCGGACCTCCGCCAATCTGATTATGAAGACCTATACTGAAGATAGGCCATGAATGTCAAATTCCTGGAGCACCCCTTTAAGACATCAGCTTTAGCTGCAGATTTAAGTGGCTCCTGATATGCCAACACATGGGCCTACAGAAGAGGAGGGGAACATAGATACTGAGAAGGATAGAAAATGTGAAAGAATATACCACTGGGCCTTAGATGGCCAGAGATCGACAATTAATGTGTGACTGATGGGCGACCAACCCTTGGTACCACTAGCAAATAGCAGATGAATGTAACAGAGCCAAGCTACAGTATCAGACTAGGCAGTCGGCCCTGATCAACACAGAATGGGTCCATGGTGGTCACTGAAACCACAGGGACCCCATGATAAGCCGATTGTGGGGGATCAGGGATTAGACCACCAAGCACAATGATTATGTATACCAAGCACGGGCCATTAATGTGTATTCCTGTACAACCAATTGTTATCTTGGATGCGACCCCTGTCAAACAACCAACGATTAGTGTGTGGCAGCCAGGGGCCAACTCCCTGCCCCCCTGCAGACCACTTGTTGGAAGGGTTCAACTCTTTCAACCAGCTAATCAGTGGAGGTGCCAGGAGTCAGACCCCCAGTGATCAGATATTGATGACCTATCCTGAGAATAGATAATAAATATTCAGCTCCCCCAAAACCCCTTTAATCACGTCTGTATTGAGACACGCTCCCAGTTGGAGTAATTTTCTAGAGCCGAGGGAATTTTTTAGGCTTAATGCAGCTAAAGAACAACGTTAGAGGGGCTCAGGGGGAGACCTGTAGAGGTGAAGTTCTAGACCTGTCTCCATAAAGACTGTACCGATGGACAGCGGGATAGGTTTGCTGGAGGCATCTCACATTTAAAACAGGCAAAAAACACAAACAAAAAAGAAAGGTCTTAGTGAACATTTTGATTAAAAGATCAAAGTTTAACTTTTCAGTGATTGGGGTGGTTTCTGAGCACTTACAAAATGTCTGCAGGCATAAATAGGGGGCTGGAAGGTGAGCGAGAGAATTTAGTAAGACAGGTTACAACATTTTAAATCCTAAGACATAAAATATTTAAAGGGGTTGTTCGGGTTCTAGTAATTGATGACCTATCATTAGAAAAAGGTCATATCAATGTCAGAACGGTGGGGGTCTGACACCCGCAAACCCCACTGACCAGCTGTTTGCAGCAGGTGCTAGAACTAACATAGAAGGAGGAGCCGTAAGCACAGCACCATCCACTGTGTAGTGGCCGTGCTGGGTTACTGCAGCTCCCATTCACTTACATTGGAGCTGATCTGCAGTAACCCTACTACACAGTTGGTGGAGCTGTGCTTCCAACACTCTTCTCCTTGTTATTTACAGTATACATCTGATGGTGCGGGTGCTAAATGTTGGACCTCCACGATCTGATATTGATGACCTGCACTAAGGATAGCTTATCAATATCTATAACGTGGACAAACCTTTAATTCAGTAACAGCGATTAATACTCAGTTAACTCTTAAAACCACTTACTTATTGTCATGGAGTCTGGACCTTCCTCTTCAGGCGGTACACCGCTTATTGCCGTCACCGGTGCTGGTGGACTGGCTTCCATGCTATATTGGAGAAAAAACACTGAGAAATGAATCAATCTGTTCCAATACTCAAAGCTCCACCTGTGCCAGGCGGCTAGCTCTTAAAGGGGTTCTCCAAGACTACAAAAACAGCATAACACCTGTCCACAGGTCGTGTGTGTGGTATTACAGATCAGCCACATTCACTTCGATGGAGATGAGCTGTAATACCAGACACGACCTGTGTACAGGTGTGATGCTGTGTTTAGAAGAAAGCAGATATCTTTTTGTAGTCCTGGAGAACCCCTTTAACTACCGGACATTTTTTCGTTTTTGCATTTTTATTTTTCTTCCCTAATTTTCCTTGAGCCAAAAATGTTTTATATTTTCATTTACATAGCTGTATGAGGGCTTATTTTTTGAGGGACAAGTTGTACCTTATAATGTAACCATTAATTATGGCATAAAATGTAGTGGGAAGTGGTAAAATAATTCCAAATGGGGTGGAATTGGAAAAAAAAAACCACATCTCCTCCACCGTTTTACGGGTTTTGTTCCTACAGCGTTTACTTTACGGCAAAATTGACCCAAGCCCTTCATTCTCTGGGTCATGACAATTACAACGATACCCCTTATGTATAGTTTTTTTATGTCTAAGTAGTGTAAAAATAAATGTAAACTTTGAAAAAAAAAAAAATATTATATATATTTAACATTTAAAAAAAAAATTGTGATGATTTTAAAGCTCATATATGAGCCTATAAATTCTGTTTTTTAATTTTGCGCTATCAGGTATTTTTAAAATGAGTTTTGGACTGCAGATTGTTCATTTCTTATCCTGGCCTGCTATCTGGTGGCCAAAATAAGAATTGCAGCATGAACACTATAAGCCTCGTCAGCGAGGATTACAGTTTTCAGTGCAACTACCGTTGCCCACATTAGCCGCACGGGGCAGCGGTACGAAGCGCCTTCTGGGTTCTTGCGCATTTAGATGTCATGATCTCACTTGATCACAGCATCTAAAGCCTTTAATTACCGCCATCGGCATTATTATATCCTATACTTGGCCGCAATATACGGGCCACGGACCCACTGAAGTCAATGCGTCTGGAAAAAAAAACTAAAAACGATGTAACATGGACGTCATCTGCATTTGGGGACAGAAACATACGTATGATTGTGTGTGAGGCGTTGTCAGGAAAATGGCTAAAGGTAGATGGTTTCAAAGTTGTGTCCATGAACTTGTCACATTGTACATATAGTGTAATCAGCAGGCAGCGTGGTATAGAGCAGGAGGAGCTGAGCAGACAGATACAGCTTTGTGTGTATACATTCAGCATAACATGTGTTTCATTCATTATATTTGCTACTCTTTCTATGCTTAGGTGTGCTATGGGCTGTCCTGCTCAGTTAATGCTGGCCATCTCTGCATACAGTAATCAGTCACTGAGTAGGACCGCCCACATGACTCCTTAGCTCAGAAAGAGCAGAGATTTAGATGAAAAAACTACAAGTTTTACTGAATCTGTTCCCAGAAAACTATATATCAGTCTGCTCAGCTCCTCCTGCTCTATAACATGCTGCCTGCAGCTCAGACACCATGTTCACTGTGACAGGGTCTGGAAGCAGAGCTGCCTAAAATAAGCCCCCTGTAGCCTTGCAGATCAGAGTATATGGGATTTGGATTTCCAAATCAAAGTGTATACTAATAAAGGATTGTGGAGCCCCAGCCTCAGGGAGATGTAATCTGTAGACGCCGGTCTTAATAACCCCTATATCTGACGATGGATCCACCGAAGCTATCAAGAGGTGCCGGCCTCTACATAACTTCGGCGGATCCACCGCTACTTCCAAATGTAAGCCGGCTTCTTAGCTGTCTTACATTTAGACCAGGCGTAAAAAAAATGATGAATAAGACGGCCCTGCCCATGCCACGCCCACTTTTTGTAGACATGGCGTGAGCGGGGAAAAGAATCTGCGCCAGAAATTTGCCTAATATAGATGTATTTTTTAATCGTAAATGATCCCCTAAGTACATATATGTATGTCTGATTTGGTTCACTTTTCATTTCTTAAAGGGGTTGTCTCACTTCAGTAAGTGACATTTATCATGTAGAGAAAGTTAATACAAGCCACTTACTAATGTATTGTTATTATCCATATTGCTTCCTTTGCTGTCTGGATTCATTTTTCCATCACATTATACACTGCTCATTCCCATGGTTACAGACCACCCTGCAATCCATAAGTGGAGGTCGTGCTTGCACAATATAGGAAAAAACACAAGCCTATATGCGCTCCCATTGACCCGGCCACTAGAGAGGCTGACGCTTTTTCCTATAGTCTGCAAGCACGACCACTACTGATGGATTGCAGGGTGGTCTGTAACCATGAAAACGAGCAGTGTATAATGTGATGGAAAAATTAGTCCAGCCAGTGAAGGAAGCAGCAATATGGATAGTAACAATACATTAGTAAGTGGCTCGTATTAACTTTCTCTACATAATAAATGCCACTTACTAAAGTGAGACAACCCCTTTAACTCCGATTGCCATACGATCACATTTGTCATTGAATGCATTTTACCTGAACTGGATGTCAGATCCTCTCTGAGCCAACTCTACAGCAAGGGCAGCACTGATATTTTCATCTCCATATGGCAAATTATTCAAAGTGGAATCTGCATCCAAAATGATAATAATGAATACCACTAAATACCAATAACACTGTCATGTCTAATAAATCCCACTTCACATCTGTAACATTTTAGAACACCTACATGAATATTTTACCAGAGCAATTATTACAGCGCAAGGTACAGAACGCTGCACTGACTTTTAGTCAATTGCATCACTTTTACTCTTTATTTTCTTCTATATTTAAGAGGTTTTCCAACCTTTTTATACAGATCATCTATCCTCTGGACAGGTCATCAGCAGAGATGAGCGAATTTCATATTTTGAAATTTGTTTGCGCTTCGTTTGGTGGTAAAAGCAGAATTGCTTTACCATAATGCAATTCTGCTTTTACCACCAAACGAAGCGCAAACGAATTTCTTAACATGAAATTCGCTCATCCCCAGTCATCAGCATTTGATCGGTGGAGGCCCGACACCCAGTATCCCCACCGATAAGCTGTTTGAGCAGGCCGCGGCCCTCTGGAAAGCGCCATAGCCTCCGCACAACTTACCAAGCACAGCGCTGTACATTGTACAGTGGCTGTGCTTGGTATAGTAGCTCAGCCTGTTGTGCCTTTTCATAGGTAAATAACATTTATATCAAAATATCCTAATTATAGTAGATTTGATATATAATAGGCCATGTTGTGTTATATTCACCATTGTGTATGTATTTTAAAGTAGGCCGAAAGAGGTTAATGGAAAGGACACAGTTCATAAGGTTTCTTTTCTATAAGATGTGCCAGTCTGAGAAGAGTCATTCTTGTCTCCTTATGGATTTATGACTGAGATTAGATATTCTCTAGATGTGTATGGAACTAATTATCCCTATGGTTTAATGTCTATTGATGAAGCAGAAAATCTTTTTTTTTATTGTTGAATGTTATGAAGGAAGTCAATGCATCTATTATCTTATATATTTCTTACTAGGAACGCATACACTCCTAAAGCATGGTGAGAAATATTTTAAGTGTAAAATTTTGTTAGTAAGATGTTATTTTAACTATCAATTAACCGTTGGAGTAACAGATACACATGTCAGTGAGAGTACAAGGTCCATTATATTCTTATCGGTACATAAATTGGAGAGCATAGGAAAAGTCTAAATGGTACCACAAAGTCTATCCCTTAATTGGTTTATGTGACAAAAAAAAATCCCTTATCTCTAATTTAGGATTCCATCTATTATGTGTAAAGGAATGTAAGAGAAATCAGACATAGACATTTAACCCTTAATAGTGATGATGCTAGTAGCTTATGCAATAGTGCTACCTAGGTATGAATAGGTAACATTGTACCAACAGCTGAAATGCATTCTGGGTGATACAGTGACATCATAGTCATTATCATATGTACACGCCTAACTGACAATTATTGGAAAACTCCAAGTTAGGAAGGTGTGTCTAACTGATAAGTTTGTGATCATAAACCACACACCCAGGAAGGGGGGGAGAAGAACAACAGAAGACACAGAAACACAGAGAAACAAAGAAAGAAGGGAGAGACCACAGGACAAAAAATCCCACTGATCAGAACGCACTTCAGAGCTGACTTCCCTTAGACTCTGCATATCAAGTGCATTCTCGAGTAACGTATACCCTTATTATGTGTAGTATTGATTGAATTAATTGGCCTGGTATTTAGCAACTCCCTGCTTTATTGCGGATGTGTAATGTTAAAAAGTACTACATCAATATTATTACTATTCAGTAAACATGCATATTACTGAATAAAATATCTAATATTTTATAATTTGTGTAGCAATACTACCCGATATCCGAGATTGGTCATAGTTTGAGCACAGCAAGGGTTTGTATCAGTCCTTATCATTATTGAGTATATCTCATAATTGTCGTCAAGACAGTTGTATTACATTTTATGTTTGAGAGGTGTTATGGAATGCTGGTAGTCGTGTTAGATGCACTTGTAAAAGAAACTGCAGCACTCTCCAGTCTTGATTCTTTCAAAGGTTTATTCACCAACACTTAGCGACGTTTCGACCTGTGTGGTCTTTATCAAGCAACTAACAATGTGAACAAAGCTGAATACATATATCCTTCCAAGAAGGTCACATGACCCAATCAATTATGCTAATAAACACCTGCATATTCAAAAAAGTGCACCCCCCTTTTCAGTGTTTCCCCTGTTATGGGGATTATATAACTTTTAGTGCCAATCATCTTATTATATAATACATTTAAGAACCTACTCACTGGGGTACATAATGTAGACCTGGGGAGGACATCACTCAGGAGACCACACACTATTAGCATATCTCACTAGGTTCCACGCTCTATTCGGCGTTCCTCTGTATCTAATGCGCTTGCGCGCCACTAACTATGACGACAACTATGGGCGCCCGCGGAGGACACACCCCCCAGCGCCATGGAAACCAGAAGCCTCACATCCATGCCTCTCCTAGCGTTCTCTGCGCCTGCGCGCCCGACGCACGTAGCTGCAGGATCGGACGCCAGGCCCCCCGTCACTGCGTGGTGTGTTCTCCGCCGGCGCCATGGCAACCCTATAAACAATCCTCTTCAGGGTGTGCCGCTGTGGTTTCTCTCTCAATATGTCATGCACAATAAGGGCTGCACATTATATTAAATTCCATATGGAGTCCTCAACCCACCGCATTTTTTTCACGGTCTGTTCATACCCATCACCACACCAACAGGAGAAAACATGTCTGTAACCAATAGGATTCATAAGAGTCGATTAAATAAGCTAGGTAGACCAGGTATCCGCTACTCGTCCATGATTTAAGGATAGAGTGCCTAGGCACTGAAGTTGGGGGAGTCTGAGACTGACTTCTGACACGGCGGGCACCACCACAATAAGGAACGGTATTTACCCCTATTTTTTCGTTGTGCTGCCATGGTAGTCGTGTTAGAGCCATCTAGTGTGTTATTGCATATCATTAAGTTTTTCTATTGATTAACAACAATCTCTTTTTGTCCACCTCTAGGATCAATTCCCTTTGAAATTTTTCCTTTGATCCTTTCTTTTATATAAAGCATTTGCTTTATATCCCCGACAAGCCCCATTCACTTGAAAGGGACTGAGCTGGGCCTAGGAAACGTGACCAATGAATGTGATGTAAAAGGCCTAGGCTAAGTTGTGAGAAGGCTACAGTGCTCACTGAAGTGCCACGGCATCCTCAAACAGCTGATTGACGGGGGTCCCAGGTGTCAGACACCCAGTATAAAACAGAAAATCCCTTTCTAACATAGCTTGTGTTTCAATTCAGCCCTAGTGCCAAGATCTCTGCTTACTTCAGATAAGAAGCAGGTCGGTAGGGATAATGTTTTACACAAGGTTCTATTGGAAAATATGCAAATTAGCCCAGACCACCTTACTCTCCAGATTACACATCACCCCCTGTGCCCTTGACCCATTCCCATCCCACCTCCTCCCTAACCTTACCACTATGCTTATCCCAGCCCTAACCCATCTTTTTAAACCTATTATTAACCACTGGTATATTCCCTTCATCTATTAAACATACCATCATTACACCCATCCTCAAGAAGCCTTCCCTTTTATTATTATTATTTATTATTAAAGCGCCATTCATATGATAAGGGGTGCACATACATAATAAAGACAATTGCACTAATCATAAACAAAATGAGTTACAAACTGGTTCAGAAGGAGAGAGGGCCCTGCCCGTGAGGGCTTACAATCTACATGGTATGGGAGAAGGACACAGTAGGTGCGGGTTAAGTTGGTCAAGGCAGTATAGATTCCCTTGACCAGTAACCTTTGTCCAGCTATGACCCTTGTTTGTATCAAGACTCCTGAAAGAAAAATGTCCATCTTGAACTGTCCACCTTCCTCTCTTTCCAATAACATTTTTAACCAACTACAATTTGACTTCCAAATACATTACTGCATTGAAACCACCCGAACCAAAGTCACTAATGATCTGCTAGCTGCCAAAGCTAAACTACTACTACTCTCTGCTCCTCCTTCTAGACCAGTCCTCTGTGCTCCTCCTTCTAGACCAGTCCTCCGTGCTCCTCCTTCTAGACCAGTCCTCCGTGCTCCCCCTTCTAGACCAGTCCTCCGTGCTCCCCCTTCTAGACCAGTCCTCCGTGCTCCTCCTTCTAGACCAGTCCTCCGTGCTCCTCCTTCTAGACCAGTCCTCCGTGCTCCTCCTTCTAGACCAGTCCTCCGTGCTCCTCCTTCTAGACCAGTCCTCCGTGCTCCTCCTTCTAGACCAGTCCTCCGTGCTCCTCCTTCTAGACCAGTCCTCCGTGCTCCTCCTTCTAGACCAGTCCTCCGTGCTCCTCCTTCTAGACCAGTCCTCCGTGCTCCTCCTTCTAGACCAGTCCTCCGTGCTCCTCCTTCTAGACCAGTCCTCCGTGCTCCTCCTTCTAGACCAGTCCTCCGTGCTCCTCCTTCTAGACCAGTCCTCCGTGCTCCTCCTTCTAGACCAGTCCTCTGTGCTCCTCCTTCTAGACCAGTCCTCTGTGCTCCTCCTTCTAGACCAGTCCTCTGTGCTCCTCCTTCTAGACCTGTCTTCTGTCTTTGATACAATTTATTACTCTATCCTTTAACAGGCTCTCACATCCCTAGGTATTAGAGACCTGGCCTTCATCTTGATATTTTCACACGTCATCAACCAAACATTCAGAGTCCCCCATTCACACACCACTTTCTCATCCCACCCTCTCTCTGTTGGTGTCCTCAAGTATTTTGCCCTGGGACCCTTACTCTTCTCCATCCTTGGACAGGTGATTGTCTATGCTGATGACAATGGCCCAGCTGTCAAGTCTCTGCTATCCAGAATCTCAGCATGTCCATCAGCTATATCTTCATCCTCCTCTTCCTGCTTTCTAAAACTCAAAATGACTTTAAATTGATTTTTTTTTTTTCAGCACTTTGTCCCCTTTGTGTCACCTCCTGTCCCTATCCCTCAACAAAACGGACAGATGCTTCTTTTGAATATTAAATAAATGGGTTACATGAGGTTTCTTAATATACTGTACTTTTATTAGTTGTTGGAAACTTAACATCCTTACAGCTTATTTGTATCTTGCCAAGAGGTTAAAGACTTTTTATGGAATACAAGGAGTTCTCTGGGACTTCAGATATTAAAGACCTATCCTGAGAATAGGCCATAAATATTAAATCAGTGAGGGTATGACTCCTGGCATCCTCGCTGATCAGCTGTCTGAGGAAGCCGTAGTGCTCACCGGAGCTCTGGCCTCCTCAGTTTACCAAGCGCATCGCTGTCCATTGTATAGTGGCTGTGCTTGGCATTGCAGCTCAGCCCCATTCACTTAAATGAGACTGAGATTCGCATAGGCCGTGTGACTGATGAACGTGATGTCACATGGCCTAGGAAGAGACCTAGGCGAGGTTGCTGGAACTCAGAACCCCACCGATCAAATACAGATGACCTATCCTGAAGATAGGCCATTAAATGTCAAACTCCAAGAGAACATGTTTAAGAGCATGCGTCCCATGGATGTTTAAGTGCCTTTAAGGTACATGTGTCCTAGCTATCGTAATCCAATATCTCGACATATTTTAGGACTAATTAAATTCCTTGATATACATGTAGTAGACAAATTACAGCCGTTCCACCTGGATGCAAGTGGTGGCATATTATACTCGTAAAATATTCTTAACAACATCAAGACCCAAGCTCAGTCTTTCTAGAGGCTTTTATATTTAGCATATGGTGATTATGTGCGGGGAAGCAGTATGGATGTAGTATGTCATTATTAGAATGTGTGATTGCCCTTTTAAGCAACAATTAATTATACAGTAAAGGTTACGCCATCAATCTGATATAAAAACCTACATGTAAATAATAACTTATACTAAAAATAAGCCACTTGGTCGACGTACTGCACAGAAATAAAGCAGGATTTATCACAGTATCAGGTGACCATCTATTGCTGCTCAGAAAGTATGGGATAGTCACATATCATTCAGAATTATGGGCTGCTGTGTTGCCCATCCCTGCCATAGGCTCCTACGGGCCCATTTTGCACCTCAATGTGCCTCAGATTTTATGTGGATTCATATTGAGATGGTTTCTTATGTGATGCTTCATCACATGCCGTGGTACAGAGGTGTTCTACCCTAGAAGCACTGACTTAAGCTAATTTTACACTAGCGTTTCTGCTGGATCTGTCATGGTTCAGCAAAAACGCTTCCGTTACTGATAATACAACCGCATGCATCCTTTATGAACGGATCCGGTTGTATTATCTTTAACATTGCCAAGACGTCCGTCATGAACTCCATTGAAAGTCAATGGGGAACGGATCAGTTTTCTATTGTGTCAGAGAAAACTGATCTGTCCCCATTGACTTACATTGTGTGTCAGGATGAATCCGTCTTGCTACGCACCACATCGCGGACAGAAAAACACTGCTTGCAGCGTTATTCTGTCCGCGATGGGGACGCAACTAAACAGAAAGGAATGCATTCTGGTGCATTCAGTCTCGTTCCGTTCAGTTTTGTCCTCATTGACAATAAATGGGGACAAAACGGAAGCGTTTTCACCCCGCTATTGAGATCCTATGATGGAAAGCGCAAGTGTGAAAGTAGCCTTACACTGGTGCCATATGATTGCCAACAGAGTACCTAAAGGTCTGTACAGAACCCATGTGACATCATACATGGTCTATTTTGCTGATCTCAGAAAACCCCCTTAAGAGTACCACATTACTTTAAGGGGAGTAAATGGGTGTACAGTTGTAACTGTACTGGGCCTATTCATCGTTTCACTGGGATCAGCACACGGCCTAATGTAGTGGTCTGCAAACTGCTACTCACTGGGAGTTCAAAGCTGTTTTTGCAGTTTTACAGCAGTTGGAGATCTGCAGATCTAATGTGCATGGAGAAGAATCAATTATGTTGGATCCCAACTTGCGCGATCCTTCATTTTCCAGTATGTAAGCAGTTGCCAGAGGCGTCTGGTTGTGTGTTTTCCTCATCCATACTGCAATTGAGACTGGCTGATCTAACCATGCATGGTCATGGGAGAGTCAGGACAGCTGTTTAATCTCTATGCCTTGTTTCTGTCATCAAGAATAGCAGAGTCTGCAATACTATTCATCTCAGAACCCTAAAAGACTGCATTACAGTCACTGGCAGTCCGGGTCTGGTTGAAATGAGACCCCCAATATGACAGCCTTACTGGTTTCTTCTTTCTCAGCATCTATACAAAAAAAGATACTTAGCTGTGATGGAAACAATATTAGAAATCCCCATAATAATCCATTTTGCGGTCACGCTACAACTGCAGTGACAGGCGAGATGTGCAAATAGTTTTTCCATTAATTGTAACTGGACAGAATGTTCTTTTGTGCATTTACATGTAGTGATTAACAATATATCATATCTGTCGGACTGAAGCGATAATCACTGTGCTGAAAGATGGTTTCTTATACAGAACATTTATCTGATATCCCAGCAGTCAAACCCCCAGCAACTGAGAGAAATGGGGTGACCACGACTCCAATGGGACCAGACAGCTGAGCACTGTATTCTGGAAGTCCCACAGAAGTGAATAGAGCTATGGTTATGCTGTCACAGACGTTCCCGTGGCAGGTACCAGGAGATCGGAGAGACTGGCAACTCGTGGGTTAAATTGACAAGTTCCCTGTGGATCTTATTGTGTCTGTGTTTGGGTGAATGCCACACCCCTTGCTTCAGGTGTTGCTTGTTGGTAATTTACCTTTCCCATAAGTAGCCGCTTCTCACTCTTGGAGGTACGGTTTATACATTTTCTTCCTGCCTTCTAGGTAGCTGGTCGGTTGCACTCTGTGGTGTTTCTGGAGTTGCCAGTTTTCTTTTCTTATTCTATTGTGTTTGTTATATTCCCTGTTGTTTGTATCTGGGCCTGAGACAGAGACTTCAATTCGTTCATCTGGGGAAGAATGGGTTGTCTCTGGTCCTAACCTCATTCCAGGGCCTTATAGGAATATAAGGGCCTAGGTATCCTGCTTAAGAATATTCTTACCTTCAAGATCTTGTCATATTGATAGGTAGTTAGGGCCCGGATTATGGTTGTTTAGGAGGTGACCTGTTCCTTCCCTAGTTTCCAGGCCCAGTTACTGTTACCCCCACACTGATCGTGACATATGCATAACAACCCCCATTCCATTCATACAGGGACTAAGAGACTTCAGCTCCTGTAAACAGCAGGGGTCCCAGCAGTCAGACCCGCATAGATTTCATATTCCATAGGATAAGTGATAAATATTCTTATAGGAAAAAACACTTTAATGGTGTTTTCTGGGACTTAAAGAAGATGTGCCACAATATAAATGCATCCCGCCCAACAGATATCGCTGTTATATCATTTTCCCCAAATACAAGCCACTTATTTATGTATTGTTATTATCCATGTTGCCTCCCTTGCTGGCTGGATTCATTTTTCTATCACATTATACACTGCCCGTGTTCATGGTTATGACCACCCTGCAATCCAACAGTGGTGGTCGTGTTTGCGCACTATAGGAAAAAGCGCCGGCCTCTCTGGTGGTCGGGACCATGGGAGCTCACATAGGCTGGTGCTTTTTCCTATAGTGTGCAAACATGTGATGGAAAAATGAATCCAGCCAGCAAAGCAGGCAATATGGACAATCACAATACATTAGTAAGTGCCTTGTATGAACTTTCTCTACAAGATAAATGCCACCTGCTGAAGTGAGACAACGCCTTTAATGCCCTATTACATGGGCAGATTATTGTTAAGATGATCGCTTACAAGTGTTCGTATGAATGCTCGTTAGCGATAATCTGGCAGTGTAATATCGCTGCCAATTACCGCTTGTTCATCGGTTAATCGGGATCTTTTAACATATTAAAAAATCCTGGTTTGCTGGAGGCAGATCACGCAGTGTAATAGGCACTCTGCTCCCGGCAAACAATGAGACAATAATAGGCACAAGCTATACTTTAGTGATCGCTTGTCCCTATACTGAGGAGGAGATCGCGACATGTAATAGCAGCGGTCTCCTCCTCTAGCGAGCAGGCGGTTGACTGGAGGGAAAACTTCCTTCCCGACAATCGTCTGCTCTATCTGCCCGTGTAATAGGGCCCCTGTTCTAAAGTTATTAGACTACCATTGCACCCCGTGTCAAATCCATCTTCCTATTCAGTTGGTGTTGGTTACGTCCTGCATTGGAGCCTTGTAATGTAGGACACACAAGTGTCATTAGTATAAACAAGTCACATGGTTAGTGTCACATGTCTTGCTGATGTCAGGACACATCTCACTGCCCTAAGGCATGATGGATGGGACAGCGGACAAACCAGAAAGTAGGATTTAAGCATGGGGGATAAGAGAAAACTGCAAATGAGGTGAATCAAAAAAATAAAAAAATAAAAAATAAAAAAACACAATCCAAGGAGGAATGGGAGCTACAGCAATGGATGAAAATACACTTTAGAGTGAAAAGTAGTTTATGGCACAACCCCTTCAAATATTGATGATTAGGATACAGATACCAGATCACTGGAGGTCCAATACCTGGCACCCCAGCCGATCAGCAGTTGGAAGGGGCCACAATGCCAAGCAGGTGCTGCTGTCTCCTCCGCTGGTCACGTGCCCTTCTTTGCAGATACCAAGCACAGACAGCATTCAATGATTGGCGCTGTTCTTGGTATACTGTAAAGAGGTCGCTATGCTCATTCGATCACTGCAGACATTTAATTCCCACAAAACCCCTTTAAAGACACCTTTAAGAAAAAATGCTGAGATTTACCAAACAAGAACAAAGTCCATTGCACTAAAAACATTACAGGATTCACGGAATACGTTGTAAATCAATTACCTGAGGTGGTATAGGAACTTGCAGCATTAACAGGGAATAAGACCTCAGAGTTGTCATCTAAGACTTGTAATGGTGTCCAGCAGCAAACTTGGGGGTTTTCTGAGCTTCCTACGGGTGTCCTGAAATCAACAGCAATGGCAAATTAGAATTTTTCTCCAACAACCCAATCACCCGCCACAGTATATGGAGGCTCCACCAGGGGCGTAGCTAAAGGCTCATGGGCCCTGGTGGAACAGTTCAGCTTGGGCCCCCGTTCCCTCAGTGCTTTGTGACCAAGGGCAGAGAAGCACATAGCCTTCATATTGCCTGAGACAAAAATTGAAACAGCATCCCCCCTCCCTTCCATTTTGACCTAACTCCTTCCCTCCAGACAGAGGTGTAACTTGACCTGCATGCACTTTCTATAATACCGGTGTCTTCTAATGCAGCACAAGGGTCTTTGGGCCCCTCAGACTCCTGGGCTCGGTAGCGACTGCTACCACTGCACCCCCTATAGCTACGCCCCTGGGCTCCACGTATACAGTGTGAATGGTGCAAGATTATGTACAAGTCACAGTAGACAATCTACCTACACATCATGGTGTATTGCCACTTGTACAACCTTGTATACCATCTATGAATGTGGGTTAATGGGGTTATCCCATGATTGATGTAAAAAATTTAAAATCAGACATCATGTAGTACATGACAATAAAAAAACATTTGAACCAGCCCTGTCCCTCACATGGATCCAGAGATTCCCTCATTCATTGCTCCGCTAGATTCTCTTCAAGCTGGCAGCTCAGGGGGAGTGTCCGCTCTCAGGGGGAGTGTCCGCTCTCAGGGGGAGTGTCCGCTCTCAGGGGGAGTGTCCGCTCTCATTGGGTTTGTACTTTCTCAGAGGTGTGTCCTTTCTGTTGCAGCTCTCTCCTTGTAACTGATGGAACTGAGCATGTGTGACCACCTTAGCTATGTTATTGGAGTAGATGGAGTAATAAGAAAAAAGACAAACAGCAGGTGGCGCAATGCAGATAAATTTTATTCAATAATGCAATTACTAAAATTCAGATATATAATTTAGACTTTTTACAATAGTAAATGTCTCTTAGCCAGAACCTCAGCCTGATGACCACACAAATATGCCTAATAATTGGATATAGTGTATATTGATATCCAGTGGTATTCACCCATTTAGTGATATCAGTATGGCCAGTAGCCATTTGGTCATTGTGTCCCTTGTTAGCATATCAAAGGCAGGAAGGGCACATTGTAAAAGCAGTTGGACAATATTCTCGTGGTCAACAGATTGGGAAGAGATTTAGGTAGTCACAGGGTGGAGTCCATGGTGGGGGGCGTGGGCACAGGAACATATAGGCTATGTGAAACTTGGGAGGCTTGCTCTCTTCCTGCCAGCCCTTGGACCAACAACACTTCAGGAGCGAGCTAAGTATATATATGGCCTTGAGAAAATGAGAAAGCAGCACACTGTATAATTGAGGGGTGCACGTCCGGCCAATGTGGACCAGCACCTAGGTCCAATGAACTGGAAGTAGAAAAGCAGCCAGCAGCACTCCGAATAGACTAAAGAAAAATGTGGTTTATTGGACCCAAAGTCAAGCGACGTTTCAACAGCTTGTTGCTGTCTTTATCATGCTTGATAAAGACAGCAACAAGCTGTTGAAACGTCGCTTGACTTTGGGTCCAATAAACCACATTTTTCTTTAGTCTATTCGGAGTGCTGCTGGCTGCTTTTCTACTTTAAGTATATATCTGGTTATATGTGTATGTATATAAGAATAATATCCCAGTAGACTTTATATGTGTACATATAGATTAGGGCTGTTTCGATACCAAAATTTTGATTCGGTTTCGATACCAAGAAAAATTATTGCGATACTCGATACCATGCGAAAAAAATATAACACCAAAAAAGCCGCATACGTTGCGCATTTTATGGAACGTCCGGCCCATAATCGAACAGTCCTATCCTATTTTTAAAAATAGCAGATTTTTAAAATATTTTAATAGTTTGGACTTTTCAGACGTCGCAATATGTAATATTTTTATTTATTTATTGTTTATATATTTTATATGCAAAATTGGGAAAGGGGGTAATTTATACTTAAACTAATATTTTGGTGGGGTTTTTAACTTTTTTTTTTTTTTTTACTTTTTATTTAATAACTATTTCCCCCCTCAGGGGACTAGAACCTGGGATCTTTTAATCCCTTGTCCTATTCACCCTAATAGAGCTCTATCTGGGTGAATAGGACTTCACACTGTCCCTGCTGCCATGTGCATACTACACACAGCAGCAGGGAGCTTACCATGGCAGCAAGGGCTTCAGTAGCGTCCTGGTTGCCATGGTAACAGCAGCCAGGGCTTCAGTAGCGTCCTGGTTGCCATGGTAACAGATCGGAGCCCCAGGATTACACTGCTGGGGCTCCGATTGGAATTGCCACTGCACCACCAATGAAGAGGAGGGGAGAGGACCCTGTGGCTACTGCCACCAATGATTTTAATACTGGGGGGTTGGGGGGGGGGGGAGGAAGGCACTGCGCCACCAATGATTTAATACTAGGGGGGAGGGAGGGCGCATTGCACCACCAATGATAATTAACGTTTAATACAGGAGGCTGGGTGCGGGCAGCAGAATCACATAGTCGTCACCCAGCCTCTATGACAGCAAGCTGTGATCAGCGGCAGTTAACCCCCGGGGTTAACTGCCGCTGATCGCAGCTTCCTTTCATAGAGGCTGGGCGATGGCTATGCGATTCTGCACCCAGCCTCCTGTATTTGTATTAAACGTTAACTTTCATTGGTGGCGCAGTGCACCCTTCCCGCCTCCGCCCCGGCAGTAGCGGCACAGGGGGGAGGGAGAGACTCCTTCTCCCCTGTGCTGCTGAGGGAACATGGCGCGCGCTGATAGCAGCACGCTCCATGCTCTTTGATACTAGGCTGTGCAGTAGCGCATCCTAGTATCGAAAAATGTCAAATCCCGGTATCGAGGTTAATACCGGACAAAAGTATTGAAGGGGTATTGAAAATTCGATACCCGAAACAACCCTAATATAGATATTTGCTGTACGTGTAGATTATATATTTATGCATGAGTCTCTATATGTACATCTACTAATGGTTAGGAGCTGGATGTAAATTGGTTAGAAGTGTAGATCCAGGATCTGGATATACTTGCTATACATACTTGCTATACATACAGTACACATTTTTAGCCACATTTCTTAGCAGCCAGGGAGGGCAGGACCGGAGCCAGCTGTGTGTGGGGGTGTCCTCTATGTTATTTGTAGTGTCTGCATCTTTATGTATAATGTCCATTGCGTTGTCATCTCTGTTATCAGTAATCTATTTTTATATATAAGTATCTGCGAGGGTTGTATGTTACTCTTGGGGTGTATGAAGGACTGGAGGGTGTGTATATGATACACAGAACAAGCGGGTTACATTGGAAACAAAGACACCAGTCTAGGAAAAGAATAGAAGGGACGGAATACGGAGATGGACATAAATCTCCAAGTTCCGATAAGCAAATCTCCCTTCATCAGTAAAGTATGGACATAGCCCAACATTAGTGATTATGGAGGGCATATACACAGACAGTACATAAAAAGTACGAGCTCAGAGTCTAGTTGGCGATCTTGCAGATAAAGTATGATTTATGTGTTCCCAGACAACTCATTTGAAGGCGTCTACTTACTTTTCACGGGTAGACTAAAAATCGCATGCGGAGACTACTGCTGATTGGATTATGTGAGTATTCACAGTATCTGCTATCATGCAGATGTTTTATTGAGTGTATAATTGAAAATTGGATCAGAATGCCACTATTTACCTCATACATTCGCATCACACGGAGATCCAACTATCCATTCAGCACCACAACAGCTTCACAGACCCGGAGGCTGATAACATCACACTGTGCTCATTACATTACGACATTTCTTACACCACTTTGCAAATGCTGCCAAAGGGCTATAAAACTAAAGTTATATGGAAGCAGTTTATTTTACATACCGACTTCTTTCTATTGTTGTTCACGGAACTCTGATCACGTAAAGTCCCAAAAAAGTATGAAATGTAAACTATAGAAAATTCACAAGGGTCAATATCGCCAGGCAATGGTCAGGAGGGAACCCTCATGTGAACTTTCATTCCTGATCATTTCACACTGGTTGACTGCATTTACATGAAGCAGTCATTGGGGCTGTATGGGAATGAACAATCTGTACTACGATCATTCATCCCCATACAGTTTCATTGTTAGCTTACAAAGGACTATCTGCTGCCAACCAACAATGACTTTGTGCCACAGTCATACAGCAAAATACTATTGAGAGCCAAACTGGAATATTTGCTGATACACTAGGAAATTGTGTCTGTCAATTTATGTTAATTATTAAAATTGCTCCCTTTATGAACACGAAAGGACTATTAAAGGGTAACCTCTGGCCGCTGCCTTATTTCCTCAGCAGACCGAAAGTGGTTTGGTCCTGTGACCGCTGTGGCCAGTCACTGACCTCAGTGCTCATATGTGCTAGAATGTCACATCAGTGAAGTCAATTGATTGGCCGTATCGGTCATAGGACCATACTACATCCAGTCCAGTGGGGACCAAAAACATGTGGGAGCAAGGTAAAGGCAGAGTTTTTTTTTGTTACGCAGCCACAGGTTACCACCGTTGTGCAGACAACCCCCTTAATAGAGTGGGGAAACTAAAGTGGTTGCACAGAATAACCCCTCTTTTACTTGTATAACCAGTCATTCAGACAGGTTTCAAAAGTAAGTTAGGTGGGGGTGCAACCTTTTAGACCCCCACAGTTGCAGAGAAAGGGGCAGTCAAAAATAGCAAAATGAGTGTATTTGCCTATTCCTCACACCTCAATTCTCCATCTCACATTTACCTCTATGGAGAGGGACAGTATATTCTTTTCCTGTTCATTGCATTGGGGGGTTCTTGTTTTCTGCACAGTGGGGGTCCCAAGTGTTAGACTCCCACGTAACGTTCGTTGAACCCTGACTGATGGGTTTAAAAGGTAATAAGTGATCTTGGACCAAGATATTTATGGTGTTTCTAACACGCAAATTTAGGGCTCATGAACGTACGTGTGCAACTAGTGCCCATATTGCCGCCCGTAAACACTTGAATGGGTCCGCAAGATACAGAGCGGTGCGGAGGCATGGAGCAGAAGTCCACAGAAGCACTAGGGAGCACTTCTGTGGGAGTTCAGTCCATGCCTGGGCACTGCAAAAAAATAGAACATAGACTCATTGAAGTGAATGGGTCCGCATCCACAAATTGCGACCACACATTTGTGTGCATGAGCAATTATGGTATATTTACAGGATATGCCATAAATGTGTAATAGGTACAGGTCCCAGAGAACTGCCGTGATGTATTATCAGACAGATAAATAAATCTAGATAGGTCATCAGTATCTGATCGGTGGGGTCTAACACCTGGGGCACCTGCCAATCAGCTGTTTGAGAAGGCACTGGTGTTAGCAGTAGCACCGCAGCCTTCTCACAGCTTTGCCCTGGCATTGGATATCCTATTTATTGGTCACATGACCCAGGAGCAGCTCAACCCCATTGAAGTGAATGGGGCTGAGCTGCGATACCAGGCACAGCCGCTATACAGTGTACGGCGCGGTGCTTGCTGAGCTGGGGGAAGGCAGCAGCACTACAGTGAGTGCCGATCCCTTCTCAAATCTCTGATCAGTGGGGGTCCCGGGTGTCGCACCCCCACCGATCAGATAAGGATGATGACCCAGAGAATGGGTCAGCAGTATAAATGTCTTGGAAAACTCTTTTAAGTGGTGCACACCTCCTAATAATTGTGAAGCATCTTTGCAGGCCCGTGCACCAAAAGTGAAATCTGTGACAGCAAGGGAGCTGGCGTAGACTTCAGGTATAATCCATACCAATTTCCTGGAGAAAATTATACTAAGGGTCCATTCACACGTCCGTAAGTGTTTTGCGGATCCGCAAAACACGGACACCTGCAATGTGCGATCCGCAATTTGCGGACTGCACATCACAGATACTATAAATAGAAAATGCCTTTTCTGGTCCGCAATTGCGGACAAGAATAGGACATGTTCTATTTTTTTCAGGAACTAAATTGCGGATCCCGAAAAAACTGATGCGAATTCCGAAAATGCGGATGCGGATCCAGGAAATGTGGATTTGCATCCGTTCCAGCCCCATTGAAAGTGAATGGGTCCGCAAATTGCGGAACGAATGCGGACCCAAATTACGGACGTGTGAATGAACCCTTAAATGTGCAGTGTCAGCTACGCTTGCCCTGTTTCTCCTTTTGGAAAGGTGGCAAGCGGGTGTGCACCCAATTTGTGACTTTCTGAAGCAGAGGAGTTGATATATGCCCCCTTTCCCCATTGAATCTATAATGCATTCCACCGAATCTGGGTATAAAGGTAAGAAACACAATGAGTCAGGAAGCTTCTTCTGCACATTGTGTCTTCAATGTAAAAGTCGAATCTGTAGAAGTTTGTTTCCTTTGCCATGAAAAGCAGACTGCTGGCAAACGCTCCCACTGTCTAAACCATACGGTGCAAGGAAAGACTGAGACGTCTTTTGTGTCTTCTCTGTTAGCACGGTTTCATGTTCCTCTGACAGATCAGACATGCTGTATTCTGTCAGATTTCAGCAGCAATAACAATAACAACCCAAACAAGTCTCATAAGAAGTATCGTGTGAGATGACAGACCCATACAAAGTGGTGCTGTGATTAGGGAAAACTTACTGTTCAGCAGAAACACTCTCATCAGTTCTAACTTCTGACTTGCTGACAGGTTGTGCCTCATACGTGTCATAGTCATCCAAGTCTTCATCATCTATGCTCTTCACGTCCAGCTTTCTATAGCCGAAATCCCCATTAACACACGGAGAATCGTTACTCCAGGAGCAGTCTGTATTTTCTTTGTCATTCAAGTTCATCTCAAACTGCACTTCAAAGTTAGAGAGAGCAGCTGAGGACCTGTCAGAATGCTCCTCTGAACCCTCCATGCCGCTCATCAAGGTCTTTGAACCCGCAGGCGGATGCGGATCTTCCATATCGCCGTCATCATCAAACGAGATGATAGTCGACACTTTCTTCTTCTTTTTACGATCCTTTTTCGCTTTGCCATCTACAGGAAACAAAACAGAATGCTTTAGGAAAGTACAGCGAACGAGGACGATAAGCGGCTTTGTTGGAAACAATAGAAGTCATATTCAGGAGAAATCTGTGCCCAGGATGAATACCTCTACTCTGGAGTCAAATAGTCTCCTTATTTTATAATTATGTGCTACAAAAAGAAAATCACTGCTTAAGAAATAAACAAAGCAAGTTATCTTTGTTACTGAACTTCCTTTAACCCTTTAATAAACAGGCCTGAAATGGCCTTAAAGGCTATGGACACCTTCAAGGGCATTTTGTTTTATAATTGACTTTTACTCATTTTGGGCTACAATTTTTTTTTTCTATTGGTCTTTATTGAAAAAAAAATAAAAAGTTCAGCCTTATCTGAGATACAAGTGTTAAAAATTAGTCTGTTTGTAGGCTGTCATTTAGTGTTTTCTTTGAATCCCCTGATCCCACAGCTCACATCTAGTTCTTATCTCGTATTTCCTGACCTCATAAACACAGTTTTAAAGCTCATCTGTCAGCAGATTTGTCCCTATGACACTGGCTGACCTGTTACATGTGCAGTTGGCAGCTGAAGGAGTCTCTGTTGGTCCCATGTTCATATGTGCCCGCATTACTGAGAAATATTATGTTTTACTATATGCAAAGGAGCCTCTAGGAGCAATGGAGATATTGCCATTGAAGAGAGAGCTGAACCCATTGCTCCTAGAGGCTCATTTGCATACAATAAAACATCATTTTCTCAGCAATGTGGACACATATGAACAGGGACCAACAGAGACTCTTTCAGCTGCCAAGTACACATGCAACAAGTCAGCTAATTGTACAGGTACAAATCTGCTGACACATGCCCTTTAAGCCATATTCTTATCGGTTAAAGGGGTTCTGAACCTTCATTTAACTGATGATCTATCCTCTGGATAGATCATCAGCTTCTGATCGGCGGGGGTCCGACACCTGGGACCCCCGCCGATCAGCTGTTTGAGAAGCCAGCGGTGCTCCAGCAGCGCCGCTGCCTTCTCACTATTTACCGTCGGCCGCCCGCCCACTGACGTCACGACTTGTATCAACTAGAGTGGGCGCGGCTAAGCTCCATTCAAGTGAACAGAGCTTAGCCGCGCCCACTATAGTTGATACAAGTTGTGACGTCAGTGGGCGGGCGGCCGACGGTAAATAGTGAGAAGGCAGCGGCGCTGCTGGAGCACCGCTGGCTTCTCAAACAGCTGATCGGCGGGGGTCCCAGGTGTCGGACCCCCGCCGATCAGAAGCTGATGATCTATCCAGAGGATAGATCATCAGTTAAATGAAGGTGCAGAACCCCTTTAAGCTATAATAAGTGTTTATGAGGTCAGGAAATCAAAGATAAGAGCTAAACATGAGCAGTCAGATGAGGGGATTCAAAGAAAATACAAAGTGACAGCCTGCAAACAGACTTCTTTTTAACCCCTGTATTTCAGAAACAGCTGATTATTTTTAATAAAGAACAATTAAAAAAAATATTTTTAGCCCAAAATGAGTAAAATGCAACAATAAAAATGGCACCAAGGGTGTCCATAGCTTTTAAGGACCAGACCAGACATAATTTAGCTTACTTGGACCCATCCTGATTATAAGTCATCAGCAAAAAAGTTGGAAAACCCCTCTAATGCATGATGTAGTGCCTGGGAGGGGGCCTGGAGTTATGTCATGGGTGGTGTTTTATATGTCTGGAGTGTGTGGATGTTTCTTCTTTATGCAACTGAACAGGAAGAGAAGGGAACACATCTGGTCAGCACCTAAGTGGAAGAGCCCGCAGCCTTTGTGACAGCACTGGAGATGACAGTGCGAGGGAGGGGTAAGTACTAACTAAGCTGTCTTTCTTCCACAGGGCAGAAGAAAGGACTGATTTCCTAAAAAGTCTGGAGAACCCCTTTAATGATCTCCGTTTAAGTCATGAAACTCACCTGATGCAAGACTTCTGGAAAGCACTGGCAAAGGGTCAGAGTCCTGCTCTGGTTTTATTAAAATAGATACGGCAGAAGATGATGTGATCTCTCGAAGGAGACTGCTGACGCCTTGTGTGGACTCCTTAAGTAAAGAAGTGACATTCTGAGTGGACTCCTTCAGAAGGTGCGACACTGTAGGAACTGTCTTTGCTTGTCCATTTAGATCCTTGTTATCAATATTTATTGCAAACAGGATGGAGTTCAAACCTGAGAATGTTAAAAATACAATCTTATCATAAGAAAGGGAAAGTCATCAAAATCAAATCTATCTAGATGTTAACCAGAAGATGACCATTAACATGAGAGTGGATCAAGTCGATGTTGATGTATTAGCTGACAATCTTTTAGCGGGTCTGACCACTGCACCTCCGCTGATCAGCTATTCTACAGTAACTGCAGCTGCATCTATTGTGTAGTGGATTCACTTCAATGGGAGCAGAGCTGCAGTAACCAGCTACATCGACTACACTGGCGTCAGATCTACTCCCGAACGGTTGATTGGTGGATCTGCAAAGGTGTCCTCCGTCTCCTATCTTCTATATACAGAAGACAAAGGACGTAGTAGTGGGCAGTCCCGAACGCTGCGTGCGCACTCCCGTCGGACCGGGATAGTGGCAATATTCGCGATAAGAATTTGTGATTAGAATATTCGCGATAAGAATTTGTGATTAGAATATTCGCGATCAACTACTTAGGACGAAGAGGGCGTGTTTAAGTCTAGAGAAAGCCGATTGGTTGGGGGGAGGCTGTGCATTCCCAAGATGAGCCAAATGAATTCTGGGTAGTTAGGGAGGGAGGTCTTAGCCTCAGGGCAAGGATATCGGCGGCCATCTTGAGAAGATAGTCAGAAAGAAGTCTTGTGAGGAGCGGTTGCTATGGACGGAATCTTATTGTGTTCACATACCACTTGTTTAATAATTAGTGATTATGGATTATCACCACAGCAGCAACAACATATATGAAAATTGAATTTTGACTGAAAATATGACAGTTATCCTAAGTGTAACTGTCGATTCAAGTGATTTTTTTTTTTTTTTTTTTTGGATAAACTGTCGGGTGGGTGTGCATGTGGAATAATAGCCATCATATGACTAATATCTCGCATTTTTTGCAGCTTTTCCATCCACAGTCTGTAATTCTATATTTTTTATTCCTAAGCTCGTGGACGGAGACTAGCTAGAAACATGTCTGCCCATACACTACTAAAGGAGAAACAGGGAATCCTGCTCTCTAAGGCTCTATTCACACGTCCGCAAATGGGTCCGCATCCATTCCGCAATTTTGCGGAACAGGTGCGGACCCATTCATTCTCTATGGGGACGGAATGGATGCGGACAGCACACAGTGTGCTGTCTGCATCCGCAATTGCGGAGCGCGGCCCCGATCTTCGGGTCCGAAGCTCCGCAAAAGATAGAACATGTCCTATTCTTGTCCTCAGCTTGCAGACAAGAATAGGCATTTCTATGGGGGTGACGGGCTGGTGTGTTGCGGACCCACAATTTGCGGGTCCGCAACACATCACGGACATGTGAATGGAGCCTAACTCTCTGCAGCACACCCTCAGAGGCAGCAGCAGTTTTAATGTAAATTCAGCAGGTGGTTAAGACACTAAATCACTTACAAATCAGCAGTAGTCTCTCTGTCTGTGTCTGATTTGAACAGTGAATTGAGAGTTAGTGAAGAGGAGGGGGGCAGAAAAGGAGCCTGATAACAGGAAAATAAAACATTTCTCTAATAAGATATATTACAAAGTTTCTTATAGTCACCTGTACTATTCATTAATGGGGGAAAAACTAAATATTTATGGAACAATGCTAATTTGTCCAATTTTTTTATCAGAGTATCTTAAACCAACTAAAAATTTGTTCCCACTTCAAGCCACATTTATGTGGAATTCTCCTTCTGATCATTCCCCCTACAGATTCCCACCAGAATAGTGC
Organism: Bufo gargarizans; assembly: GCF_014858855.1. Taxonomy (NCBI): domain Eukaryota; kingdom Metazoa; phylum Chordata; class Amphibia; order Anura; family Bufonidae; genus Bufo; species Bufo gargarizans. The sequence goes on along the minus strand of NC_058087.1, from coordinate 145,434,608 downwards.
TCAAACCTGTCCTTACACACAGATTTCTGTCACTGGAAATCACTGACACAAGGTTCAAGGGAGCGTGAAGAAGTGAAGGAAATTTCCAGTTACAGAGATCAATCAGCAATGCCAAAGGATCATGGATGCTCTACATCCTATAAGAAATCAAAAGAAAAAAATGAATGGAACTACTCTTTCATCCATCCTCTTCTGGAGTCAAACATGCTCAGTTATGTTTGAGTTAAGCTTACCAGCTGCCATAGTAGGAAGCATGCTGGAACGTTCCTCATCTAACAGAAATGACCAGTCTTCATAGAAGAAACTAAAAATCAATAAAATAAAGGGGGGAAAAAAGCTTATAGCATTATGAAAGACTGAACACAATTTCAACAGCAATGACACATAATATATTGCCTCTCATTAAGTAAGTCTTGAAGAGCACTTGTCTGTATATGTTCCTGTCTTGTTTTCTTCTCTCAAATATGGCTCAAAGTATTATGAAAAAATGGGTGACAACCAGTTCTATTACAGCTTTCACCAGGATCGTTACCTAGCTTTTCTCAGACTCCTCAAATCTGCATACATGCAGTAACACAGTGAAAGCTAAATAAAAAATAGTATGAGAACTGTATTAGGATATAGGAGGGCACCCAGGTTCCCCAGAAACAGATCTAAGAACCAATGTGTAAGGGTACTTTCACACTTGCGGCAGAGGATTCCGGCAGGCAGTTCCGTCACCGGATCCTGATCCGTATGAAAAATGCATTGAAATGTCAGATCCGTCTCATCAGGAAAAAACGGATCCGGCATTTATTTTTTTCCCATTTTTTGCGGTCTGAGCATGCGCAGACTGCAATTCCGGATCCGTTTTGCCGGAACAATCGGGGCCGGATCCGGCATTAATGCATGTCAATGGGGAAAAATGCTGCATCCGGCATGTGTTCCGGAATTTTGGACGGAGATAAAACCGCAGCATGCTGCGGTATTATCTCAGTCCTGAAAAGTCAAAAAGACTGAACTGAAGACATCCTGATGCATCCTGAACGGATTGCTCTCCATTCAGAATGTATTAGGATAAAACTGATCAGTTTTTTTCCGGTATTGAGCCCCTAGGACAGAACCTCAATGCCGGAAAAGAATAATGCTAGTGTGAAAGTACCCTTATAAGGGCATTTTAATTATAATTGCTATTGGTTCTTTCACTTTAATTTTTACTTGTTAGTTTACTATTAATTATTTACCTTTTACTGCAATGGTATTCTTTTTAATGTAATGAGTTAGTATAACATATACAAGATCCCTATTGTAAAAGGCTACATTCCTGAGTGTTGGATTGCTCAGAAAAGCTTAGGAGGGTCCATTAAGTAAAAAAAGTTCTATGCACGAGACAAAGCTCTCAGTTCCACTCATAGCATCGATCAGGATGTTGTCATCTGACACTCTCTCTGTATGAGCATGGGGTGTCAACCATGTACCATGTTGATAGCGTGTCGACGGGAGCCCATCCCATTGATGTGGAAAGCCAGGTTGATTGATTGTCATTTACTACTACACTATACACTCACCTAAAGAATTATTAGGAACACCATACTAATACGGTGTTGGACCCCCTTTTGCCTTCAGAACTGCCTTAATTCTACATGGCATTGATTCAACAAGGTGCTGATAGCATTCTTTAAAATGTTGGCCCATATTGATAGGATAGCATCTTGCAGTTGATGGAGATTTGAGGGATGCACATCCAGGGCACGAAGCTCCCGTTCCACCACATCCCAAAGAAGCTCTATTGGGTTGAGATCTGGTGACTGTGGGGGCCATTTTAGTACAGTGAACTCATTGTCATGTTCAAAAAACCAATTTGAAATGATTCGAGCTTTGTGACATGGTGCATTATCCTGCTGGAAGTAGCCATCAGAGGATGGGTACATGGTGGTCACGAAGGGATGGACATGGTCAGAAACAATGCTCAGGTAGCCCGTGGCATTTAAACGATGGCCAATTGGCACTAAGGGGCCTAAAGTGTGCCCCGAACATCCCCCACACCATTACACCACCACCACCAGCCTGCACAGTGGTAACAAGGCATGATGGATACATGTTCTTATTCTGTTTACGCCAAATTCGGACTCTACCATTTGAATGTCTCAACAGAAATCGAGACTCATCAGACCAGGCAACATTTTTCCAGTCTTCAACAGTCCAATTTTGGTGAGCTCGTGCAAATTGTAGCCTCTTTTTCCTATTTGTAGTGGAGATGAGTGGTACCCGGTGGGGTCTTCTGCTGTTGTAGCCCACCTTTCTTTCCCATTCTGACATTCAGTTTGGAGTTCAGGAGATTGTCTTGACCAGGACCACAACCCTACATGCATTGAAGCAACTGCCATGTGATTGGTTGACTAGATAATCGCATTAATGAGAAATAGAACAGGTGTTCCTAATAATTCTTTAGGTGAGTGTATATGATTTGTTTGTATTTATCTTAAATATATTTTATTACACTTAACAAATGATTTTATTCAGTTAGCCTTGTTAAGCCTATTTTATTCTCATATCTTTGAATTCATGGCAAAACAAGTAAGAAAATGGATAATATTAGTTCTATAAGAGTTATGCTCAATGTGTTGTACCAGGCCAATCTTTACAAATCTGTAAATTACAGGGGTAATGATTATATATGGAGGCACAAATAATGCCCATCATATGCCATATGGCAAAGGTAGCAATGCTGCTAGGGCAGAACATGGTGTATCACAGGGGTACTACCACACGATAGCAAACTGAGTGCCTATGGATCCATAATCTGGACCTAAATACACACTGCATTACAAAAAACAAGGTCCCTAGGCATGCAGTGTTAACCAGCCCTGATTAAACCAACAGAATTCAGAATCCAATGGGGGTTGTTATACACCATTTAAGCTAGCCATACACAGAGTAATGTTGGCCAAACCTTTGGTTTTTGGTGGGATCATCCAACCACTTAATGTGCATGGGAGCCTCTCAAATCTCTCTATAGCAGATTTCGGGATAAAGATTGGACTGTTTGATTTCAACATGACAAATCCTTTTGTTATCAGTCGAGATAAGCTGCCGCCAGAGGTGTGGTAGTGGCCTTCCACTCTCTCTGCATTGAAAACAGATGAATGCTTATGATGGGGTTGGAAAGGGTGGAAATATAGCTGTTGGCCAAACAAGTTTTGGCAGACCGCTAGCAAAAGTGTATGGCCAGCCCTAGGTAAAACAAACCTCTCTCAACCATACTTTTGCTAATTGTGCATTTGGTACTGCTAAAAATACTAATTTCCTGATGTGTGTGGATACAACATTATCATCTGTAATAACTTGCCTCTATTCCTTTTATCGAAGCACATTGACCTAAATTCTATTGCTAGACATGATTTATTTGATCAAGATTGTCTACAACAGGAAACCATGTTTTTCAAGTTTGCTGGTCTGAGTGTTACCTAAGCCTGTTAGGATCTGCAAGCAGCATATGTACGTAGCGCTCCAGGGAATGTTCATTCAAAGCACATCGCAGCCAGGCGCGGCCCCTCCCTACATCAGTGGTTATGTTCTTCAAAGCGTAGAATCTCTGAAGTTCGTGCTTGTTAAGAATTTCTTTCACGTACACCCAAAATACGGGTTCTGCAAAAAAAAAAAAAAATACATAAATAAGAATTTGTAGTAAACATTACAGTTCCTCTTCAGGACAAGAGGACACAACTAAGAAAAATAAATTTTCAAAGTGTAAGTCCCCATTTTGTTCACTGGACAGGCAGCAGCTTCATTTTCCTGGAGCATGGGGGAAGCATTTGCCCAGAATAAAGCATACCTTTTGGGTAGGGTGTCTACTTTTTCCCAGAAGGGTACATCCACATGGTAAAATATTGAAAAAGTCCCTTTATTTCCTGGATTGTCAGGGAGATTAGCCATATAAAAGGTCATTTCCATCAGAAAGGGATCTTTTTAAACACCTCAAAAAAAAAATCTAAATCAATGCTGAATCCCCCACCATTCCTGCACCGCCCCGATGGTCCTCAAGATTATTTTGGTTTCAGCCACTACAGCGATGATGTGTCAGACTCCCTCATGTGACCACTGAGGCCAGTGACTGGCTGCAGCAAGCAGGTACACTAGATAGTAACATCCTCTCTGGAAGTCAGCACAAGATGATTGAAAGCACCAAAGCGGCGGAATTTGAACAGTGAGAGATTGAGCAGGTGAGTAAGCCTTCCTGGTTCCTGGGAAACTCTTTAAAACTCGATATTCATAGACATTCATTTTTAGAATTTTTGCCCTTTTTTGGCTTTTTTTCACCAGTTCTATGCCATTGAAAATTAAATGGGTTGTCTGCTTCCTGGCTACTGTTAACCAATGTTTATGTAAGATGATTACTCCTATGACACTTTATAATACAGCCCTTGCTGATGTTGTGCACCGTTTGCTTTATTTCATTCGCCGTGTCCCCTTGTTGGACAAATGTTTTGTGCTGAATGCTTGGAGGTCCTGTCCATAAGATAGCCGCCGAAGAGGGTCATGTGACCCGACTCATCACTCAGCCTCCTACATTCAAACACACCATACCTTCAACTAAACTTACACCCTTTATTAAAGGGGTTCTCTCACTTCAGCAAATGGCAGTTGATAGGGGATAGCTATCGGTGGATGTCCTACCGCTGGGACCCCCACTGGTCACGAGAATAAGGGCCCCGTACCCGCTGCAGCCCCCCTGAAATGAATAGAGGGGCCAGTCGCACATGCGTGTGGCCGCTCTATTCATTTCTAAGAGAGTTCCGGAGATAGCCGAGTACAGTGCCCCAGTACCCCTAGTAGTGAGGCGATTGCATTGATTACCTCCTTATCTAAAAGGGGTTGTCTACTGTTTATTAAGCCAAAGATTATGCTCTGGACAGTCAATGACTAGCTGATCAGTGAGGGTCTGAAATCTACAACTCCCATCATGCCCTGCTGTAGGCTGATAGCTGTAGACTGTCGAAGCATACTGGTAGTTGTAGCTTTGCAACAGCTGGAGGGCCGCAGGTTGGGCATCTCTGGTCTAAAGGCTATCTATTTATCTCTCCATCTACTGAATGCATACACGGTCCCCATCAGTTGGAACTTGTGTATATCGTTGTCATACCTCTGTACGATTAGCTGATCGGTGGGGGTCTTCCAGTGACAAGGTAGCCTTCACAGATGGGACCTACACAAAGAGCTTCTCATTTTCATAAAGCAGTGATGAAAATGACATTTATTCATATTTCTACTGTTTGCATGTGTCTTTGCGCATGGCCATGTGCTGCTACTTGTAGTCCTTGTTTGCTTTTACATTGAAGTCGAGGTAGCGTGCACCTGATCCATTTTTTCCCATTGTTTGAAGGTGCCGGTCTAACTATGTTTTTTGTATTGTACACCTGGGGGAGCGGCTGCCCCCTTTTTTGGACCATGCACTCCCTGCCCACTTTCCCGGGGCTTCTAATTAGAGAGTATAATATATTGTAGCTAGATTCTACTTTGCCCTGACTTTTGTAGGCCAACAACTCAAGAGAGGGGGGTCTGATAGTGTAGATCCCATCTATGGAAGCCACCTTGTTGCTGGTAGACAAATTTTGATAAAAAATTTGCACAAAAGGGCTTCATATAGTAGGTATAGGAGTAACGCAATTTACATTTGTTCATGTTTCCAGTGTTTGGTGGTGTCTCTGCGCATGGCCGTGTGCTGCTACTTGTAGTCCTCGTTTGCTATGACATCATACAATGTGGAAGTTCAGTGGGGAAGGACATGGACATATGAAAAATAACTACTATGTAAAATCCTTCTGCTATGTTCTTTTTCTGGAGAGCCAGAAGACCGAAAAACGAGTGTACATTATACGTACATGGCGAACGCTTGCAATCAAATCGTTAATAGAGCTTTGCGATAATGAGCATTAGAAGATGTGGTAGGAATCGTGAAGACTGCTAAACGGTAAAGCATAATGCGCTCTGGCTTGGTACATTAGCCAAATGACTAAATAAAATGCTGCTGCAACAAGCCATGCAAAGTGCACACGGAGGAACTGTCACAACATAATTAGGCGGAGTGGCGATAATAGCGGGTTACCTGTCTCTGTTTTACTGGAGAATCCTGCTGCCTGTTTGATGGCTGCTGCTGTTAATGCTAATCCTCTGCTTCTCTTCAAGCCATGCTGAAGAACAGCTTCAAACTGAGCGCACAGACAAATAACCCTGCAAAAAAAAACAACCGCAAATGCATAATTACAGAAGGAACCTTAAACACGATGAAAAGGTGGAGGGGAAGAAGCGTCGCAGTGTGTCAGAGCGCAACGCCCTACAAGTCGGTATCATTACATCGCATCATTTTCTTATTTCTGCATGAATTGAACGCGACTCATATTATTATCAGACGATTACGCTGACCCTCTACTTTCCGCAAGCTTTTGAAGATGAACAGAATTTACTATTTACGGTAATTGCGCCGTTTTTCTTGGGATGGCGGTGCTCCGTTCAATACAGAGAAAATAATGGGCAGCAGAATAAAGTTAAGGATCCCTGCAGCCGCTTCCTCCACTTCGAAGAGTAATCTGCATTGACTCTGTAATTTATATTCACTTTTTGTATAGCTGTTGGAAGAGTACGAGTGGAAGCCCTTAACGGGCACTGTCCCCAAAATAAATATAAAATTACTGTATTAGATCACAAAACGGAGCCACATTTCAACTGGAATCATCATAGAAATGTTGCTGTATCTAGATATTGCTGTTATATACTTATTATAGCGCCCCCTGGTGTTCTTCCGATTCCCTCTTAAAACGTCCACCTGCTGGTGAGAAGAAGCCACTTCTAGCATGTCAATTCTTATTAAAGGGGTTGCCCCACTACAAACACTTGTCTGTTATAACAGGATATGTGACAAGAGGCTGATTGGCTGCGGCCCCCCAATCACAATAAGGGGGGCCGGGCCCAGTGTTCCCCTCTGTTTGAATAGAGTGACAGACAGTTATGAATGCTACCACTCCATCAACTCCATGGGACCACATGATATATCCGTGACTGCCGCTCCATTCAAGCCCCCATTCTCATGATAGGTAGAGGCCCTACCGGTCAAACCTTGCAGATCAGACACTGTGGATAGGGGATACGGTTTGTAAAGGGACTACGCCATTAACGGACAAGAATCACTACGTTGCTTGTGTACAAAAGGAAACTGGTGGTGGGACTTACCTACTGCCCAAAGCTGAAAACCCACCCTAAGTTCACAGTTTAGATACAGATGGAGCTGTACAACCTATATATAAATCTATATTAAAAGATTTTTGAAACATATTGGGGGTCATTTATTAAGCTGAAATATGCCCCTACTAGGCGTATTTCAGGCGCAGATTGCGGCGAAACACCTAGTTGTGCTGCAATCTGCGACCTCTCCACGCTCACTCCAGGTCTAAATAAGTGGACCTTGGCAGGGAAGGGGACAGGCTGGAAGGCCCGTCTCATTTACCATTTTCTACGCCTGTTTCAGGCGCAGAAAAAGGTCTACATGACTTACATTTAGAACTGGATGCGCCGAAGTTATGAAGAGGCCGGCGCCTCTTCATAGCTCCAGGGGATCCACCGCCAACTTAGGACTTTATTAAAGGGGTTTCCCCTGAAATGCCACCCCATATGCCCGGCCCCTTACACAATGTACTTACCTCTCTCCCCGGGACCCACGTCACTTCTCATACAAGCATGGCCGCCACTGCTTCTCCCTGTGCGCGGATGAAAACATCCAGCATCTGTGGGGGAAGGGGGCAATGTGGGGGGACAGCCAATTGTAGGCGGTGACGGGGACAAGCCTCCCTAGGGTCACCCACGATGCAGCATGCTACTGGTTGCAAAACAAAAAAAGCCCCCCTAACACCGGAGGTTTCCATCCGCGCCCAGGCAGAAGCGACGACAGCCGTGCCAGTATGAGAAGAGACGCGGGTGCGGGGAGCGAGGAAGGTTCTACTCTAATCTATGACGCAAGTGGCATGTAACAGCTGCAAAACAACTTGCTGCAGAATTTGGCCACAGATTTCACCCCTGCATTAGGGTACAGTCTCACGTGGCGAAGCGCGCACACTGACAATGCCGTGCCTACATGCAGTCAGCAAGGTTTTCACAAAATAAATGTTAGCTTTACCTGGAACTTTATCACTTATTGGTCTAAAGCAGGGATGCTCAACCTGCGGCCCTCCAGCTGTTGTAAAACTACAACTCCTATCATGCCCTGCTGTAGGCTGATAGCTGGAGACTGTCGAGGCATGCTGGGAGTTGTAGTATTGTAACACCTGGAGGGCCGCAGGTTGGGCATCTCTGGTCTAAAGGCTATCTGCAGTATCTATCTCTATCTACTTACTGCATACGGTCCCCATCATCAGTTGGAACTTGTGTATATCGCTACCATACCTCTGTATGATTAGCTGATCGGTGGGGGTCTACCAGTGACAAGGTGATCAAAAATATGCTCAAAGAGCTTCTCATTTTCATAAAGCAGCGATGCAAATTATATTTATTCATATTTCTACTGTCTCACGTGGCGAAGCCCGCACACTGACAATGCCGTGCCTACATGCAGTCCGCAAGGTTTTCATAAAATAAATGTTACTGGTCACGCTTTTACCTACTAAACCCTGCGGCCATTCCTAATCAATGTCTTTTTTTTCCCTATTACTTTTATTTCTAAAAGACTGGGCTGTCTCGCTCAGGCTGTGGGACAATTTGTGCATGAAGGCAGATGCTCCGCTTTCGTAACACGGTACAAGATGTTATGAACGTGTAACACTGTGTATCTGTGCTAGCTATCAGGAGCAACGACGCGTGATGTACGCTGCAGGCACAACGCTGTCATCAGCCGCACATTATCAACACCTAGTTTTCTGCTGGAAAATGTACATCAGGCTCAAGTTAGCCTACAGTAAATGTTCTGCTACAGCGAGAAAACAAGGGATGAATCTCGGAGTGTTACTGTCCACTAAAAAGACGGAAAAGAACACCAAACATAAAATTATCAAATGCTAGAATAAGGTTCTGTTCACACGTTAAAGAAGCACTCCGTTTTTTTATTTTTATCTTACATATATTACTACCTCACCACCAGTATTCTAGCAGCGTAATAAGTTATACCCGAACTCAGTTCTCAGTTGCTTCTATGCATTTTGAACCTTTTCACTATGGGACCCTGGTCAGGTGGTCCCAAGTCTGACCACCAGTCGAGAGCTTGCTCTAATGTGTAAACAGGTACTCAGTCTCTCCCTGTGACTGACTTCCTGTGAACTACAGGATGACAACATCACCAACCAAATCCCTCCTAGAAGCTCTCAGGGCCCCCCCCCCCTCCCCCTCCCCTCTGTATTCTGTTCAAAATATGATGTCTCCCCTATTTAAGGACCAGGAGTGCAGATACTGTATATAGTAGGTGAGTATATACAGTGATTAGCTGCAGTTATATAAACCTCCTGCCTGTACTATCTGTGTGTGCTGACTCTCCAGTGCAGTTATGTGAGATATAGCTTTACACTGCCTCCTGCAGCTGACAGGGGAGAGTGACGACAGGTGAGAGGGCAGACAGGCTCAAGATGCATTTCATAGGAAAACATGGAGACCCTGCAGTGTGAGGGGACAGCAGTTCTGTGTCACTGATCTGTCATGACTGGGAAGACTTCACCCCTTCTGTCTCTGCAAAGCCAAACATGATGGGAAATGTAGGATTCATTAGAAAAATCATATCCGAGGGAAGAAAGAATCAAGATGGAGGACAACCCACAAATGTCACATCAAATAAAACAGGTATAAACAAACAATGCACACACAAGAGACTCTATCTAACTCTCCAGTAATTACCATTTCTGCATTATCTAGGCAAAGAACAAAAAATCCCACAACGCTTCTTTATAGGATCGGTCAGACGCCTCAGTAGCAGATTCTGTCATCTTTGACAGAAAACGTAGTGGTGCTGAACGCAGTGCAATTTTTCACATTAAAATTACAGATGGCAAAATGGAACCTATTATACGTCAGTGGGGTTGAAAATTGGCGCAAAAGAAGATATATATGCCGGGCCTGGCGGACAAACACCACATGCAACAAATTTTGTCACAAGTGGCGTTTACAAAGTTGCAAACATGAAGCATGCTACTTTTTTTACGCCAGGAAACGTTAAATTCCCCCCCAACATGTGTAGAGTATATCTGTATACAGAACGCTGTACGAGGGAGCACAGAGATTCACAGGATGATTACAGATGGAGGAGAGGCAACCATTTTTGCTGCGCTCATTCATTGTGAACAGAACCGACAGACTTAGCGGAATGACTGTGCTCAGCCGTTTTCTAAGCTCCCACACTTCGCTTTGGACAAGGACAGTGCATGCTAGTCCAGATCTTTGCTCAAGGATGGGGAATAAGTAAGCCTTGTTCTCAACCCTTGTTCCAGATTTTATAAACTGTCGGACTGATGCGTTAGAAAAGTAAAAAAGGAGTCGTCGTAGATGAGAATACTACATTAGGGCTGAAATGATTACTCAAATGAATCGAGTAACTGGACACAAAAAAAAAATCCTCGAGCATAGAGGATTCATGGAGCGTGAGTGATGCGCTTGCTATTACTCACCCTCCATGGTATCCCGCTGGCCAGCACCGCACTGCACTGGATCCTGCCGTACACGCATCGTCAGGATGTAGTGCACGTAAGCAGGCACTATGACCTCACGCTGTGTGACGTCAGGTCCCAGTGCAAAGCGTAAAGAAGAGGATGGAAAATATCTGTAGTGTCACCAGAGCCCCTACAGGAAAAGTAAGTATTTTAGTTCACTGGCGCTGCGGCTGGGCACTGATGGCTTGGAGGAGGAGTGGAGGAACTGATGGCATGGGGGAGTTCATGTCAGTGGGGGCAGCTGGTGGCACTGGGGGAAGTTGGTGGCACAGGGGAGGGGGAGCTGATGTCCCTGGAGGCGAGTTGATGGCACTTGCGGGGAGCAACTGATGGCATGGTGGCACTGGGGGGGGAGCTGGTGGCATTGGAGGGGGAACTGATGGCACTGGGGGGGGGGGGAGCTGATGTCACAAGGGAGGGGAAACTGATGTCACAAGGGAGGGGAAACTGATGGCACAAGGGAGGGGAAACTGATGGCACAAGGGAGGGGAAAATGATGGCACAAGGGAGGGGAAACTGATGGCACAAGGGAGGGGAAACTGATGGCACAAGGGAGGGGAAACTGATGGCACAAGGGAGGGGAAACTGATGGCACAAGGGAGGGGAAACTGATGGCACAAGGGAGGGGAAACTGTTGGCGGTGGGCTGATGAGTTTTTATAGAAAAAGTTATTTTAGTTTTTTCTTATTAGAGTACTTGATTAATCATTGGATTAATTGGTAGAATACTTGATTACTAAAATAATTGATAGCTGCAGTCCTACAGTACATAATGTATTTCTACAAGCTTCTTTTATAGGGCTACCATTGCCAAATGCTAAACTGCAGCGGTTTGGGAGGGGCACTGAAACTGGTTGCACGGTCCACTGTGTTGTGTAGCTGACGATGAAGAATAATAATGCATCTATGCCATTTTTCATATAACTTCAAGATAATGGGGTTGTTCGGGCTACAGATCATGATGCCCTATCCTTAGCATAGGCCATCAATATCAGATCAGCTGACCCCCCCACAGCAGTGGAAACCCGCACAGCCCCGTACATGGTGTAGTGGCCATGACAGGTACTGCAGCTCAGCTTCCATTCAAACGAAAACTACACAGCGCAAAAAACTGCACAATGTATGGAGCCTTCTGCTTCACACTGTATCGTTTCCGGCCCGAAATAGCTGATCAGAGGGGATGCCGGCTGCCAAACTCTCCTACTGATGCAGCCCGGAGGACCCCTTTAAAACAAAGAATAAATAAAACTGAAAGATAATATGCAAGCCATTGTGGAAAGATAAAGCCCGGACTATCATATTTAATTACATCTACACAATATTTAGTATTAAATGCAACCATCATTGACATGAGAATGATGACAGCTAGGGATGAGCGAATCTACTTCGGATGAAACATCCGAAGTTCATTTGCATAAAACTTTGTTTCAATACTGTACGGAGCGAGCGCTCCATACAGCATTAGAATGTATTGGCTCCGATGAGCCGAAGTTATTACTTCGCAAAGTCTCGTGAGACTTTGCAGAATAACTTTAGAAATTGATTTATACTGTAAAAATACATTTTCCACTTGGAACAGAACCTGAAAAAGTTTTTTTTACAGTATAAATCAATGTCTGAAGTTATTCTGCAAAGTCTTGCGAGACTTCGCCAAGTAATAACTTTGGCTCATCGGAGCAAATACATTCTAAGGCTACATTCACACGTCAGTATTTTCCTATATCCCGATTTTCGGTCCGCAAAAAACGGAACCATGTATAAATTTCAATAATCAAATAAAGTTGTTTGGATTGCTTTGAAAAAAAATTGAAAAATAAAAATAAAAAATTTGTTATGTGTTTCCAGGAACGGATTCCGCATAAAACGGATGACATACGGAATGACATCCGAATGTCTTCTGTTTTTTGCGGATCCATTGACTTTGTATTGTACCAGGATCCGAATTTTGCGGAAAAGAATAGGACATGTTTTATATTTAAACGGACATGCGGAACGGAACAACGGAAACGGGCAGCACACATTGTGCTGTCCGATTTTTCCCAGGACCCATTGAAAATGAATGGGTCCAGATCTGGTCCTGATCTGTTCCGCAAAAAACGGAACAGATCAGGAAAGAAAAAACGGACGTGTGAATGGACCCTAATACTGTATGGAGCGCTCGCTCCGTACAGTATTGAAACAAAAGTTTTATGCGAATCGACTTCAGATGTTTCATCCGAAGTCGATTCGCTCATCCCTAATGACTCGCACCTATATCAAGAACAAAGAATGTGCCCCCACCCTCCCCAACTCTGTCCAGGGGACAGCTGGCTGCCTGCTGTATCCAGCCTGAGACTGACAGCAGAGGTGGCAGAGATTAGCATGACTCCCATAGAAGTGAACAGGAGTTATGGAAACAGTGAAGTGGCATAAGCTAGATATCCTGTAAAGCGCACAGCCCCAAGATGAAACGACTGTAGACTACAAAAGACATACCGGCTATCGGAATCTGAAGCAATCTCCTTTCGTCCTCCAAATCGAATTTGACACTGGAAATAAAAGATAGGAAGATTACTAATAAAAATATTCATCTCAAGATTCACTCAAAGTAGTAAGACGGTAAAAAGAGAAAAACATTTTATTAAAGGGAGGCTGTCATGTCCACAATCAGTTTCAAGTAACAACACCGCCATGAACAATAGGTGCCCCAAAACATAATCATACCTTCCCCCTGTGAAGATCTGGTCCTCTAACCCTGCAAAATGTTTCTAAATAAGGTTTTTGGTGCACTGTGGGCGGGGCCACTCAATTCAGTGCACCTGGTTATCCCTGTGTCATCACTACCAGCTCTGAGCTCTCAGGGACTGGCAGCGTTACTGGCACCAGACAGGCCCTGCCCAACGAGCACCGAAAACTTTTTTGTACATACAAATTTTAAAAAAGCATTTCTTAGAATTAAATGACCAGATTTTCAAAAAATAATTGCAGAAACATGAGAATGCTAGGGATTTCCAAATGAGTTTGCAGCAACACTGAAGAGAGCTCTGCATCTGAATTATTTCACCATGTGTGGAGATGGACCAGCAAGGACGTGCCGCTCTGGGGACACGTCATAGCTGTAGCGGCGCACGTGACCCTGTCCATGCTGAGAGTTCACATACTGAACCGAATCACAGCTAAGACAGCAGTGGACTGAGCTGTGTAATGTGCTTATAGCAGGCTATCTGGGTAATGGGCATGTAGTAGAGCTGTGTATGTAATGTGCATATACTACAGCTGTGTATGTAATGTGCATATACTACAGCTGTGTATGTAATGTGTATATACTACAGCTGTGTATGTAATGTGCATGTACTACAGGTGTGTATGTAATGTGCATGTACTACAGGTGTGTATGTAATGTGCATATACTACAGGTGTGTATGTAATGTGCATATACTACAGGTGTGTATGTAATGTGCATATACTACAGGTGTGTATGTAATGTGCATATACTACAGGTGTGTATGTAATGTGCATATACTACAGGTGTGTATGTAATGTGCATATACTACAGCTGTGTATGTAATGTGCATATACTACAGCTGTGTATGTAATGTGCATATACTACAGCTGTGTATGTAATGTGCATATACTACAGCTGTGTATGTAATGTGCATATACTACAGGTGTGTATGTAATGTGCATATACTACAGGTGTGTATGTAATGTGCATATACTACAGGTGTGTATGTAATGTGCATGTACTACAGGTGTGTATGTAATGTGCATGTACTACAGGTGTGTATGTAATGTGCATATACTACAGGTGTGTATGTAATGTGCATATACTACAGCTGTGTATGTAATGTGCATATACTACAGCTGTGTATGTAATGTGCATATACTACAGGTGTGTATGTAATGTGCATATACTACAGGTGTGTATGTAATGTGCATATACTACAGGTGTGTATGTAATGTGCATATACTACAGGTGTGTATGTAATGTGCATATACTACAGGTGTGTATGTAATGTGCATGTACTACAGGTGTGTATGTAATGTGCATATACTACAGGTGTGTATGTAATGTGCATATACTACAGCTGTGTATGTAATGTGCATATACTACAGGTGTGTATGTAATGTGCATATACTACAGCTGTGTATGTAATGTGCATATACTACAGGTGTGTATGTAATGTGCATATACTACAGCTGTGTATGTAATGTGCATATACTACAGCTGTGTATGTAATGTGCATATACTACAGCTGTGTATGTAATGTGCATATACTACAGCTGTGTATGTAATGTGCATATACTACAGCTGTGTATGTAATGTGCATGTACTACAGGTGTGTATGTAATGTGCATATACTACAGGTGTGTATGTAATGTGCATATACTACAGCTGTGTATGTAATGTGCATATACTACGCTGTGTATGTAATGTGCATATACTACAGCTGTGTATGTAATGTGCATATACTACAGCTGTGTATGTAATGTGCATATACTACAGCTGTGTATGTAATGTGCATATACTACAGCTGTGTATGTAATGTGCATATACTACAGGTGTGTATGTAATGTGCATATACTACAGGTGTGTATGTAATGTGCATGTACTACAGGTGTGTATGTAATGTGCATATACTACAGGTGTGTATGTAATGTGTATATACTACAGGTGTGTATGTAATGTGTATATACTACGCTGTGTATGTAATGTGCATATACTACAGCTGTGTATGTAATGTGCATATACTACAGGTGTGTATGTAATGTGCATATACTACAGGTGTGTATGTAATGTGTATATAGTAAAGCTATCTATGTAATGATCATGTAGGAGAGCTGTGTATGTAATGTCTATATAGTAAAGCAATGTATGTAATGTGCATGTAGTAGAGCTCTGTATGTAATGGGCATGTAGTGGAGCTCTGTATGTAATGGGCATGTAGTAGAGCTCTGTATGTAATGGGCATGTAGTGGAGCTCTGTATGTAATGGGCATGTAGTGGAGCTCTGTATGTAATGGGCATGTAGTGGAGCTCTGTATGTAATGGGCATGTAGTAGAGCTGTGTATGTAATGGGCATGTAGTAGGGCTGTGTATGTAATGGGCATACAGCAGAGATATTTGTGTAATGGGCATGTAGCAGAGCTACATATTGAGCTTTGTTTTTAGTAAGGAGGCTGCTGAGCCATTTGCTGCACGACTGAGACCACTGTGGAGGACACCTGTACAGTGGGGCCGCCATTTTCACCAATATTGCCATTGGAGTGGCAGCCTGGTGTGGTAAGCAGCCTCTTGTAAGAGGTGCTGTGAGCAGTGTGGGCACTGGTAGATCTATAAGCCCCTGGGTGGGGTGACAGCAGGAACTGGGTATTTAGAACCAAATAATCACAGAATAGTATTGGGAGCACTGTTTATGGCTCTGTTATGGAGGCACTACATACGGAAGCACCACGTCTGACTCTAAAATGAGGCAACTGCATATGGAAGCACTGTGTATGGCAGCGCTATGCGGGCACTGTGTATGGCAGCGCTATGCGGGCACTGTGTATGGCAGCGCTATGCGGGCACTGTGTATGGCAGCGCTATGCGGGCACTGTGTATGGCAGCGCTATGCGGGCACTGTGTATGGCAGCGCTATGCGGGCACTGTGTATGGCAGCGTTATGCGGGCACTGTGTATGGCAGCGTTATGCGGGCACTGTGTATGGCAGCGTTATGCGGGCACTGTGTATGGCAGCGTTATGCGGGCACTGTGTATGGCTGCGCTATGCGGGCACTGTGTATGGCTGCGCTATGCGGGCACTGTGTATGGCTGCGCTATGCGGGCACTGTGTATGGCTGCGCTATGCGGGCACTTTGTATGGCTGCGCTATGCGGGCACTGTGTATGGCTGCGCTATGCGGGCACTGTGTATGGCTGCGCTATGCGGGCACTGTGTATGGCTGCGTTATGCGGGCACTGTATGGCAGCAATATGCGGGCACTGTGTATGGCAGCGTTATGCGGGCACTGTGTATGGCAGCGTTATGCGGGCACTGTGTATGGCAGCGTTATGCGGGCACTGTATATTGCAGTGTTATGTGGGCACTGTGTATTGCAGCGTTATGTGGGCACTGTGTATGGCAGTGTTATGTCGGCATTGTGTATCTCGCTCTGTTATGGCAACACTGGTCTAATGTTTAGTGTAAGATGAAGGATAAATTTAAAATTGTCTAAATTTGCTATTTATGCATGGAAGACAATATAGTGTAGACTAGTAACGGCTTCCCTGAATAACTAGCAACCTGGTAACCTTACATAGGCCTATGTATTATTTAATTACATATACATATTTACTTCAAAATTCGTACTCCTCCACAGCTAAAAATACTCCTCAGAAAAGTGTATTTGTACTATTCTGGAAAAAATGTAGTGCGATCTCTGCTGCTCATATTCACCGCAGTCTCAAAAGAGTGAATGCAGATTTAGTTTAAGGCTACTTTCACACTAGCGGCCTGGACCTCCTGCAGGGTGTTCCGTCGGGTGAACAGCCTGTCGGATCCGTCCTGCCGCTAGTGACCGCGTGCCCCCGGACTGCCGCTCCGTCCCCATTAACTATAATGGGGCTGAGTTCCGGAGGAGGCACGGCAGCGCATGGAGAGAGACTGCCGGAATAAATGTCAGAGATGTCGTAGTTTTATTCCGGCAGCCTCTCGCCGTGCACTGCCGTGCCTCCACCGGAACTCCGCCCCCATTATAGTCAATGGGGATGGAGCGGCAGTCCGGGGGCACACGGTCACTAGGGGCAGGACGGATCCGACAGGCTGTTTACCCGACATAACAGCCTGCCGGAGGTCCGTGCCGCTAGTGTGAAAGTAGCCTAAGCATAAAAATATAAAATATTCTGGGACACCTCTTCTGTCTCATCACTGGTTGTGGTTTCTCCCTACAGCTCTGCCGCCTCATATTCGCTGCTGTGTATAATACAAGTCTATTACAGGCTCATCAGGGGAGCTGATTTCTATTACAGTAAGGGGGCATTCACATGACCACAAACCGCAGATCCGCAAAACACAGACACTGGCTGTGTGCACCCCGCACTGCGTCGCAGACCTATTGACTTCAATAAGTCCACAATACACATGTTGAAGCCCTTCCATGTGCTTCCAGGTCCGTGTGGCCACACCGCAAGACATAGGACATGTCCTATCTTTGGCTGCAATATGCATATTGTTGACCCACTGAGGTTAATAGGTCCGTACTATATTGTGGGGCGCACATGGTGGTATCTATATTTTGCGTATATTTCGTGTCATTTCCGCAGACACACTGAAGGGAATGAGCCTTAGCAGGGGGAAGCCTGGAGGGTCACTTTCTGTAGAAAATGCACGCTATGTTATTATAAAGCTTACTTATCACAAGAATACAGAGTATATTGGGGGAGATTTATCAAGGGCTGGCGTTTTATGCTGCTCTTTGAAGTATCCTGCACGAAGGATGCGCCTTATTTATGGCATGGCGTAGGCCTCATCATAAATTTGGCCCATCCTCTGGCAATCCGTGTGCCAGAATGACTGCCGCAAATGAAGATAAATGTGCCGAGAACGCTGGCCCCATCCATTCGCTCACCACACCCCTCCCCTTTTCCGAGAAAGCGACAAGGGCGGTACTTGTGAGAAAATTTGTCGCGTGTGGGGTTTAAAAAGTCTTTTTTTTTTGGCGCAGGGAGATTATTAACCTCCTCCGTCGTACCTGCTTTACGGCATCCAGTAGACGCTCCATGAGAAACTGTCTTTTCAAGTCATTGTTCTGTAACCCTGCAATGGAATAAAGCACCGACATCAGTAAGAGATGGGCACAGAGGAACTCCACATAGAAAATACTTGACGTGTCTTATTTCATACTATTCCTTGCTGAGGTAGTGATCCTGGAATCTAAATGTAGAATTTAAGACCTCACACCCTTTCTTCTACAGATGGTACCCATTCCCAGGTGTATTGCTACCTGTATACTACAAGCCAAGATAAGAACCTCTGTAATAGATCTCCACTTGTTGATGAGTTATCAGCTGACTAAGATCAGGTAACAGTTAAAGCCCCTAAAAATCTATAAAGAGGGTAGATGGGTAGAAGAAGGGGAGAGCTGCTGGAGACAGACAGGGTCAGGGACACACAGAGACATTGCTAACACTTTCCATCTCACCCCAGTTCTAGATTTACAGCTACACTGCTCCGTACTGGTGTGGAGTTTCTCCACGATGCGGCTTCTGAGGGTGTGATCGAAAAATAGAGGAGCAGAATCTGGGGGACATCAAGCAGTGTCCACCCATTAGCGAAGGAAAACGGACAATGCAGGATACATACAAGTCATGACTATTCCTTGTGTGCCCTAATCTTAAAAGTCACACTTTAACCCTCTTCAGAACCTCTTCTCCACCTGCAAAGCACCACTGTAGCAGCTTTCACCTCCAGACAATTGATGGAGAGCCGGAACTAGAGACCCCCTTCACTTAGAGAACCACATTTTAAATAACATTTATAAACTAGACAATCCCGTTAAAGACAACCTGTCACCTCTCCTGACATGTATGTTTTAGTAACTACAGTATTTGCATTCCCCACCTCATAATAAACCTGGAACATTTTTCTTACATTATTATGTTGTGCCATTCCTCTGTTATTCCAACTACAAATTTATGAATAAATGTACAACTGAGTGATACTTGAGAGGGTTAGGCCTGTTTCACACTGGCGTTACTCGTTACTCCAGCAGCTGGATCCGTAACTACCATGTACAGCCCAGTGGTCCAGATGGCGACCAAAATGGTCGCCAATGCAAACAGGAATTTGTAAATGGCGATAAGACTTTTAAGGCTACTTTCACACTTGCGGCAGAGTGATCCAGCAAGCAGTTCCGTCGCCTGCGGAAACGTATGCCAACCGATGGCATTTGTAAGACTGATCAGGATCCTGGTCAGTCTTAAAAATGCCTTATCAGTCAGAAAAATGCACTGAAATGCTGTATCCGTCCTTCCGGTGTCATCTGGCAAAACGGATCAGGAATTTATTTATTTCACCTTTTTTTCGGTCTGAAAGCCGGATCCAGCACTAATACATTCCTATGGAAAAAAATGGCATTCAAGCAAGTCTTCAGATTTTTTGGCCGGTGATAAAACCATAACATGCAGATTAGAGGTAAAAACAAAAGTGAGAGACCGGTTTTTACTTTTATTACACCCCAATGGCTCCTCTTATTAAAAATTACATTTTAAACAACTGGCATGTATTGGCCCAGGATGAGTCCTTAACCACCTCCCGACCGCTGTACGCATATATGCGTCCGGGAGGTGGTTGCTTTATTCCTCCTGGACGCATATACGCGTCTTCTCGCGAGACGCGGGATTTCCTGTGAACGCGCGCACACAGGCGCGCGCGCTCACAGGAACGGAAGGTAAGCGAGTGGATCTCCAGCCTGCCAGCGGCGATCGCTCGCTGGCAGACTGGAGATCCGAATTTTTTAACCCCTAACAGGTATATTAGACGCTGTTTTCATAACAGCGTCTAATATACCTCCTACCTGGTCCTCTGGTGGTCCCTTTTGTTAGGATCGACCACCAGAGGACTCAGGTAGGTCAGTACAGTCGCACCAAACACCACACTACACTACACTACACTACACCCCCCCCCCCCCGTCACTTATTAACCCCTTATAAACCCATGATCACCCATGATCACCCCATATAAACTCCCTGATCACCCCCCTGTCATTGATCACCGCCCTGTCATTGATCACCCCCCTGTCAGGCTCCGTTCAGACGTCCGTATGATTTTTACGGATCCACGGATACATGGATCGGATCCGCAAAAAGCATACGGACGTCTGAATGGAGCCTTACAGGGGGGTGATCAATGACAGGCGGGTGATCACCCATATACACTCCCTGATCACCCCCTGTCATTGATCACCCCCCTGTAAGGCTCCATTCAGACGTCCGCATGATTTTTACGGATCCGATCCATGTATCCATGGATCCGTAAAAATCATGCGGACGTCTGAATGGAGCCTTACAGGGGGGGTGATCAGTGACAGGGGGGTGATCACCCTGATCACCCCCTGTCATTGATAACCCCCCTGTAAGGCTCCATTCAGACGTCCGCATGCGTTTTGTGGATCCGATCCATGTATCCATGGATCCGTAAAAAATCATGCGGATGTCTGAATGGAGCCTTACAGGGGGGGTGATCAGTGACAGGGGGGTGATCACCCTGATCATCCCCTGTCATTGATAACCCCCCTGTAAGGCTCCATTCAGACGTCCGCATGCGTTTTGTGGATCCGATCCATGTATCCATGGATCCGTAAAAAATCATGCGGATGTCTGAATGGAACCTTACAGGGGGGGTGATCATTGACAGGGGGGTGATCACCCTGATCACCCCCTGTCATTGATAACCCCCCTGTAAGGCTCCATTCAGACGTCCGCATGCGTTTTGTGGATCCGATCCATGTATCCATGGATCCGTAAAAAATCATGCGGATGTCTGAATGGAACCTTACAGGGGGGGTGATCATTGACAGGGGGGTGATCACCCTGATCACCCCCTGTCATTGATAACCCCCCTGTAAGGCTCCATTCAGACGTCCGCATGCGTTTTGTGGATCCGATCCATGTATCCATGGATCCGTAAAAAATCATGCGGATGTCTGAATGGAGCCTTACAGGAGGGGTGATCAGTGACAGGGGGGTGATCAGGGAGTCTATATAGGTGATCACCCCCCTGTCATTGATCACCCCCCTGTCATTGATCACCCCCCCCCCCCCTGGTAAGGCTCCATTCAGACATTTTTTTTGGCACAAGTTAGCGGAAATTTTTTGTTTGTTTTTGTTTTTGTTTTTTCTTACAAAGTCTCATATTCTACTAACTTGTGTCAAAAAATAAAATCTCACATGGACGCACCATACCCCTCACGGAATCCAAATGCGTAAACATTTTTAGACATTTATATTCCAGACTTCTTCTCACGCTTTAGGGCCCCTAAAAAGCCAGGGCAGTATAAATACCCCACATGTGACCCCATTTCGGAAAGAAGACACCCCAAGGTATTCCGTGAGGGGCATATTGAGTCCATGAAAGATTGAAATTTTTGTCCTAAGTTAGCGGAAAGTGAGACTTTGTGAGAAAAAAACAAAAAAAAAATCAATATCCGCTAACTTATGCAAAAAAAAAATAATTCTAGGAACTCGCCATGCCCCTCATTGAATACCTTGGGGTGTCTTCTTTCCAAAGTGGGGTCACATGTGGGGTATTTATACTGCCCTGGCTTTTTAGGGGCCCGAAAGTGTGAGAAGAAGTCTGGGATCCAAATGTCTAAAAATGCCCTCCTAAAAGGAATTTGGGCCCCTTTGCGCATCTAGGCTGCAAAAAAGTGTCACACATCTGGTATCGCCGTACTCAGGAGAAGTTGGGGAATGTGTTTTGGGGTGTCATTTTACATATACCCATGCTGGGTGAGAAAAATATCTTGGTCAAATGCCAACTTTGTATAAAAAAATGGGAAAAGTTGTCTTTTGCCAAGATATTTCTCTCACCCAGCATGGGTATATGTAAAATGACCCCCCAAAACACATTCCCCAACTTCTCCTGAGTACGGCGATACCACATGTGTGACACTTTTTTGCAGCCAAGGTGGGCAAAGGGGCACCTTTCGGATTTCGCAGGCCATTTTTTACACATTTTGATTGCAAGGTACTTCTTACACATTTGGGCCCCTAAATTGCCAGGGCAGTATAACTACGCCACAAGTGACCCCATTTTGGAAAGAAGACACCCCAAGGTATTCCGTGGGGGGCACGGCGAGTTCCTAGAATTTTTTATTTTTTGTCACAATTTAGCGGTGTATGATGTTCCTGGACTTGTAAACTGTGGAATAAATAAAACAAACATGTACCGATTTTACCACTGAAGGAGATAAGGGTAGGAACTTTTAATAGGTATGTAGATCTTCCTAACGGAAGGAGGTCTGTAAGCGGCGGCAGCGGGGTGACGTCACCCCCAGGTCTCCGCCCACTTCCGTTCAATGGAACGCAAGTGGCAGGGCTCCAGGTACTGTCACTACATATGGATTAATATGCGCATGGTCAAGGAAAATAGAAAAACGGATCTATAAAACTAATATATAGGATAATAGGTGGGAAAAAATAGACAATAAATACACTCACCTAAAGAATTATTAGGAACACCTGTTATATTTCTCATTAATGCGATTATCTAGTCAATCAATCACATGGCAGTTGCTTCAATGCATTTAGGGTTGTGGTCCTGGTCAAGACAATCTCCTGAACTTCAAACTGAATGTCAGAAAGGGAAAGAAAGGGGATTTAAGCAATTTTGAGCGTGGCATGGTTGTTGGTGCCAGACGGGCCGGTCTGAGTATTTCACAATCCGCTCAGTTACTGGGATTTTCACGCACAACCATTTCTAGGGTTTACAAAGAACGGTGTGAAAAGGGAAAAACATCCAGTATGCGGCAGTCCTGTGGGCGAAAACGCCTTGTTGATGCTAGAGGTCAGAGGAGAATGGGCCGACTGATTCAAGCTGATAGAAGAGCAACGTTGACTGAAATAACCACTCGTTACAACCGAGGTATGCAGCAAAGCATTTGTGAAGCCACAACATGCACAACCTTGAGGCGGATGGGCTACAACAGCAGAAGACCCCACCGGGTACCACTCATCTCCACTACAAATAGGAAAAAGGGGCTACAATTTGCACAAGCTCACCAAAATTGGACTGTTGAAGACTGGAAAAATGGTTTCTTGAACATGACAATGAGTTCACTGTACTAAAATGGCCCCCACAGTCACCAGATCTCAACCCAATTGAGCATCTTTGGGATGTGGTGGAACGGGAGCTTCGTGCCCTGGATGTGCATCCCTCAAATCTCCATCAACTGCAAGATGCTATCCTATCAATATGGGCCAACATTTCTAAAGAATGCTATCAGCACCTTGTTGAATCAATGCCACGTAGAATTAAGGCAGTTCTGAAGGCAAAAGGGGGTCCAACACCGTATTAGTATGGTGTTCCTAATAATTCTTTAGGTGAGTGTATATTAATATATTAAAACATCAAGGAGCCATCCCATATACTAAAATATATCAGCAAATGCTAAAAATTGTATAAAATGGATAATATAAATATATAGCATTTAGTATATTAATATATTAACATATTCAAATATCTAGGGATTTAGCAAATATATTAAAATATATCAAAAATTAAGAATTTGGACAATATGGATATATAGCGTTATGTCTTAATACAGAACAATATGTATTATTTCTCTTTCTTGTTGTTCTATTCCTAAAGAGAGAGGCACAGGTAAGGACTTACCTGTGCATCGCGGACGGGTGAGTCAAGATGGCAGCCTGCATGTGTTCGCTGGCGAACACTGCGAACTGGCCATCACTGTGCAGGATTAGTCCCCATATGTATATGGCCCACTCTTGGCAGTGCAGACTGCCTTTCTACATATTTGAGACTTTTAAGTCTTATCGCCATTTGCAACTTGTCCCACCGCCGGGCTGCAGCTTTGAGGAAAAAAAATGTACTTCCTTCAGCAGACGCACCACGCTAGGCACGTCAGTTAGAAGAGCCAATCCCCTGACATCCAGCCCGCCATTCAGCAAGGACGGCAAGCTTGTGAGTACACAAGTACACAATACTTCCTTAACACTTCGGCATCCACATAGTAAGTTGGGGAGTCTGACTGACCATAGCTGGTACGTTATCATGAGGCCCCTGTGCTGTTCCCCCTCCCCCGGCTTCCTCCCTTCACGGCACGCTTCCTTGCCTCCGTCTTGCGGAGACCGCGCTGCTCTGAAGATTTCTACCTTCAGTGCAGACAATGCGGAGGCAGGATCACAGGAGACAGGCCCTCACGAAGATCGGGCAGAAGGAACCATAAAGTACTAAAGCACCACAGGGAACCCAGAAGGGCTGAACCAAGGACAAGAGAGGAAGGAGGTGTACACAGACAGATGGTTGGACACATAAGGAAACAAGAAACCTTCCCTTTATTATATATTCCCTTTTAGGCCTTTTCACACGAGCGAGGTCCAAGCATTGAACTAGCAGCGGGTGTCAGGTAGAACACCTGTCCTGAGCTCCCAGCACTGCTGGGGTCGCATAGCATTATATTGATTTATGATGCTATGTAACCCTTAGAGTTCTGGAGTGTATTGGATAACACTGACAGCATTATGTCAGTGTCATCTAATACATTCCAGAACTGTAAGGGTTACATAGCATCATAAATCAATATAATGCTATGTGACCCTGGCAGTTCAGATAGGTGATGGTAGACGTGGAAAGGTATTTTTATTTTATTTTTATTCCCCAAAGAAAGAGTTAAAGGCGTTCTCTGGGCTTTTAATATTGATGACCTATCTTCAGGATAGGTCATCAATATCAGATTGGCGGGGGTCCGATACCCGGCTCAACTGTATAAGGAGACGGCGCGCGCAGTGTGCAAGTGCCACCTCCCGTATCTCGTCATGAGCGCTGCTGCTTTGCCATAGACATAGCAGCAGCGAGCATGATAGGTCATCAATATTAAAAGCCCAGAGAACTGCTTTTAATAAAAGTCGATCAATAAATGATATATATGCCCCAGGATGGTACTACTGTCTGCCTTCTGCCCAAAACAGAATTAAATCAAAAGTATGCAATGAATTCATATTTCTACACTGGAGGATCTAATGGAAATGAGCTCAGAAGGCCCTTCACTTTAATCCTGAGCCCTGGGTAAGATGCTGGTTTGGATCTAAAAGAAAGAGGAGGCCTCATTCCACAGGATGGCCAAGCGACGCTGACATTTTGACTGTTTATTGGAACCATTAAACCCTAAATTTTGAACTGTGTAAATAGTTTTCATCAGTGATGAAAGTTCAAGTTTTTAAGTTCAGCTGTGAGAGGACCAAATGGAATGAGAAGGAGGAGAGAGATGCGGGACACTGCACACAGTAATGCCTTAGGCCTCATGCACACGACTGTGTCGTTTGTTGCAGTCCGCAAACCGCAGATCCGCAAAGAAACGGAAGCCGCCCATGTGCCTTCCACAATTTGCGGAACGGGCGGCCCATTGTAGAAATGCCTATTCTTGTCCGCAAAACGGACAAGAATAGGACATGCTATTTATTTTTTTCCGGGCCTCGGAACGGAGCAACAGATGCGGACAGCACACAGAGTGCTGCCTGCATCTTTTGCGGCCCCATTGAAGTGAATGGGTCCGCACCCTAGCCGCAAAAACTGCGGCTCGGATACGGACCCGAACTACAGTCGTGTGCATGAGGCCTTATTCACATGTCAGTGTTCGGTCAGTGATTTTTGAGCCAAGACCAGGTGCATCTCTAAACACAGAACAGGCGCAGATCTTTCCCTTATACCTTATGTCTGTGGAGGCTCCAATCCTGGCTTTTGCTCACAATCACTGATGGAAATCACTGACCAAAGCACTGACGTGTGACTGAGGCAATATTTTTATATCATATTTATATATGTATTTAAATTTGGCGACTAAAACTTTAATTTGGCTCCTAACTTTTTCAGTTTAGGAGCCAATGGCTCCTAGGTAATATTTTTAGTCTGGAGCACTGCAGCCATGCGCTGCCTGAAGTCCGCCCGACCGGCGGAGATCCAAATATGGCATGCTGCGGCCGGATGTCCGCCGGTCTATTATAGTGAAAGGAACCTTAGGCAGCGCACGGCTGTACACAGTAGTCACTGTGGTGAAAGTGTATCGGACAAATGGCACTGTTGCGAATAACCAATGTGGAAACTGTGAAGCACCTTGTGCCATTGATGCGAGAGGTGAACATCAGCTATGAAGGTGTGCCGGGGTGGACCGACACGCTATAGTGGAGCAGCTCACCACCAAAAATGAACCGGGGGCTACCAAACGTGTGTCTACAACAACAGTTCAGAGAACCTTACTGCATATGGTGCTCCGAAGCAGACAGATGGACACCGCTCCTTTGAAGTACTCCACTGATTGGCAAAGGGTTGCCTCTTCTGATGAGTCACATTTTCTAATTTATGGAATGGATGAACGTTGGCACGTTAGGCAAGAAACATCAGAGAACAAACACCCTTCAACCACTGCTGGAAGAACACAAGCTGGTGGTGGTAGCGTTATGATCTGGGGAATGTTTTTGTGGCATTCTCCGAGGCTACTCATCCATGTGGAAGGCATACCCGATTTGGGTATGACTCCATCCTTGCAGATCATGTACACCCATACGTGGTTGGATTGTCTTTCATGGAGTGAATGGGATCTTCCAGCAAGACAATGCGACACAGATAGAAATGTCTGACATTGGTTGGCAATACATGACCACCTCAATCGTCTAGTTTTCTCTATGGATCTTCCCCCACGCACCCTCTGGCAGCTGCGGAATACACAGTCAGCATGAAAACCTACCAGGACATTATGGGGTCCCTCCCAGCCGGTCTAGCTGTTGTCCGTGCTGCACACGGCGGTTACTCTGGATATTGGCTGGTGGTCATAATAATGGGACTGGACTGTGTATAAGTAATGTGTCAGCCATACGGTGTAATGAATCTAACTCAATAAACAATATAATATGGTCGCTACTACAGTATAACGTGCAGACACTCAGCAGGACTCATGAAGCCACTATACAGGTGAAACTGTATTAGAATATTGTGCAAAGTTCATTTATTTCAGTAATGCAACGTAAAAGGTGAAACTAACATATGAGACTCATTACATGCAACGCGGGATATTTCAAGCCTTTATTTGTTATAATTTGGATGATTATGGCTTACAGCTTATGAAACCCCAAAGTCACAATTTTGAGGTCCCCTTTGCTCAGGGGGTATGGATTAATTAGCTGACTAGAGTGGGACACTTTGCGCCTAGAATATTGAACCTTTTCACAAAATTTTAATTTTAAGCTGCATTAATGCAATTCCTTTTTTATTTGTATTGCTGAAATAATTGGACTTTTGCACAATATTCAAATTTTTCGAGTTTCACCTGTATATGTAGACTACTGGTAATGGTTTTATGCTGCGTTTTATACTTGCAAGTTCTGCTCATATCTACTGAGGGTAAGTATTGCTAACAGTGGTTGCGAATTCTATAGAATACTAATTTTCCCCAGTCAACGAAGGGCTCGTTTTAAAGCTCAAATGCTGAGGACGTGTAAAGGGTTTAAAGAAAGAGATAATGAATTTTGCATAGCTGTGCTGAATCTTTATGAAGGGCGATCACTACTGAATCTCAACACTCAATCACCTAAAACAGCAAAGTCAAAAAGGCCAAGCCGACAGGTCAAATCCATTTCTTCCAGTTCTGCCTCGTGTGTCTCTCCCGCTCCCCCGGTTAAAGCTACACAGAGTGATTTTTTTAAACTACGTGATGACAGCTGCAGTCCACAAGAATGGGTCTGCATCCGTAATACGGTGTGCTCACTGCCGGTGCCCGTATATTGCAGACACGCTGTTTGCGGGCTAAAATACGGGCATGGCCCGCCTACGGTCGTCTGCATGAGCACTTAAAGAGGTTGTGTCATCTTGACATTTATGGCATATACACAGAATATTCCAAGAATGTACAACAGGTACGAATCCCACCACTGGGACCAATTCCTATCTCAGAACGAGGCCATATAGCGCTGGGAATGGAGAGGATGCCGTGCATGGGTGGCATTCTCCATTCACTGCTATAGGATTCCTGAGGTGGACCCGTAGATATACCACTTAAAAAAAAATTATTCAGAAGCCCCAAAAGTCTTGGCGCAGACTAAGGTCTGGATTCCAGCAGTGGTTTTAAAGGGGTTGGGCACTTTTTAAAAGAATCTCTATAACACCCTAACCACGTGGACATCAGCTTAGGAAACCGTAAGCCCCCAAATGTCTTATTTGAGCACCCCTATTCAATGTCCCCCACTGCCCATGGATCCAGGCTGCGAACAGCAGATGCTGGCGGCAGCCGCACCCAGGGCATCTAAGATGGCGGCAGTCGTCTCATTTTCCTACATGCCCCTGACCTGGAAACATCTTCTGCGCTTGCGCAGACAGCATTCAATGCCTGCGCAGATACTGCAGATTCCACACATGCCAAATGCTTTCAGTACAAGCACAGAAGAGGATGTGTCCAGGGCAGTGTTACCGCCGCCATCTTGATTGACTACCAACGTCTGCTGTTTACAGCCTGGATCCATTGGCAGCGGGGGACACAGAACCAGGGTGCCCGGGTAAGACATGAGGGGGCTTGGGGTTTTCTAGGCTAATGGTCACAAGGATATATATATATTTTTTTTTAAAGTGGCTAACCCATTTAGCGAACGCAACTCAAAGCATCATCTGGACGATGGGTGAATAAACCCACAGTCGGTCCAGGCCACAGATGCGGAATACAGACTATGGACGTGGAAATCTGACCTCAGACTGTTAGGTAAGTACTTGAAAAAGATCCTGTAATGCTGAATACGCAATGCACTGCCTGTCCAATATATCCATAGGCTGAGCAGGAAAGCAACACAATCTGCCGGCACCAGGAATACATTCGGGATCAAGGCTTTTAAATGAAAAGAGAAGCTGAACTTTTGCATTTTTCATGGCCTTCTGGACCTCAGCTGGACTTCATTCCTTTCTGCATTACAATCGAAAAGGGTCCCGTGGTAGCGTAGAGGGGGCGCAGCTGTACTTGCAGGCTTCATCCAAGCTTTCATTATGGTTGTGCTTAACCTAGCAGAGCCAATGAACGGGAGCACATCGCTGGCTCACATTCATCCCTTTACATCCTCTCGGGGCCCTGAGGGTCTTTTTTTATCAAATGCAGAACAAAATGGGTCTTTCTAGGGCTGAAAAGCACAGGTAATATATATACCTATTGCACATATATAGAACATTTTGCAGTAATTAAAAGGGATTATTTGACATTAATGATCTTCCACACAGGTCATCGATATCAGATTGCTGGTTGTCTGGCGCCCCCACCGATCAGCAGTTTTCAGCCGCTGCCCATTCACTTGAATGGGAGCTGAGCTGCAGTACATCGGCACGGCCACTACGTGAAGACGGGGAGCGCTGCTAATGGACAATCACTGCCCTTGGAAAAAAAATAAAAAATGAAATGGCATGTGCGCTTGGCAGCTGGAGGCATCCGTGTTGGTCCTGCTCTCTGCAACTGCCGCACCCTCTCCACTTTAATTAACATGGCCATGTATAATGACGCTTTCACTGACTGGTCCTATCAATCATATTGCAGACGATGCGGCAGTTGCAGAGAGAGCAGAGCCTCCAGGTGTAACAGAAACGGCCCCGTTGCTCCATATATTAAATGTTCATTTTTCTCAGCAGTGCGGGCACATAGGAACATGGGACCAACACAGATGCCTTCAGCTGCCAAGCGCACATGTAACAGGTCAGCCAGTGTCATGGCTACAAATCTGCTGACAGATGCCCTTTAAGTTCTGTTCACACGATGGGGTAGGGAAATTTCACATCAGAGTTGGGGAGAAGGGGCCACCAGATGATCAGACACCGCATGTGCGCATTGAGTGGTAGGGAGATTTAACAGGATAAATGGCCATCAGATCTCCCTACCCCCACACTGCGCACGCGCAGTGATCGGATGGATGTTCAGTATAAGAGATCTCTCTGTCCGCTGGTGCGCAGGCGTGGTGTATCCCAACGGGAGTAGTTAGCCGCGCTTGCGCACTGGCCCGTAATTTTTCCCTACCCTCTAACCGCTGGCTAGGCTCCCAGCGCATTCGCAGTGTCGGCCAGTGTCCAGCTGAGAGGTAAGGCGCAAGCATATTAGGTGGCCCCTTCTCCCCAACTCTGGTGTGAAATTTCCCTACCCCGTCGTAGTGCGCCTGTGCGGCGCGGCACACCTCCTTCCAAAGCTGGGAACGTCATATCAGGTGCGGCCGCGTCACAACAGGGAAATATCACGGAACAGCGGCAAACAATCATCAAAAGAATATGTCAATGTATACCACCAAGACAGCTCCACTGAAGTCTATAGATACATTCAGCTTTTAAGTTAGGAGCATTTCTCATTGTAGGCACAAGACACCACCAGCATTGTGTGAACGGAGCTTTACTATAGGCCTCATGCACACGACCGTATGTATTTTGCGGTCTGCAAAAACGGATCCGCAAAAAATACGGATGATGTCCGTGTGCATTTCATATTTTGCGGAATGGAACAGCTGGCCCCTAATAGAACAGTACTATCCTTGTCCGTAATGCGGACAATAATAGGACATGTTCTATTTTTTTGCGGAACGGAAATACAGAAACGAAATGCACAAGGAGTAACTTCCGTTTTTTTGGTGGATCCATTGAAATGAATGGTTCCGTATACGGTCCGCAAAAAAAACAAAAAAACGGAATGGACACGGAATAAAAATACGTTTGTGTGCATGAGGCCTAAAAAATAATAATAATTCAATATACTTACCTTGAGGGTCCATTTACACATCTGTAGTGTATTGCGGATCCGCAATACACCCGGCTGGTACCCCCCATAGAACTGCCTATTCTTGTCCGCAATTGCGGACAAGAATAGGACATGTTCTATTTTCTTGCGGAGCCACGACCCGGTAGTTCGGGGCCGCGTTCTAGAAATGCGGATGCGGAGAGCACATAGTGTGCTCTCCGCATCCATTGCTGCCCCATTGAGAATGAATGGGTCCCGCACCTGTTCCCGATATTGCGGAACAGATGCGGGCCCATTCGTGGACGTGTGAATGGACACTGAGGGAACCTTCACATGGCGCGAATCTGCCACCGATTTTCAGCAACATAAAATCTGCTATAAATCTAAACTGTGCAGGTTTTTCAGTAGGAGAATTCGGAGTTTCTGAGCCCCAGGTTTCACCCTCTGCATTGCAAAGAATGAAATCTGTATTAAAAAAATAAAAAACTTAACAAGCTCCTAATTTAAAATCTGCACCGAAAATCAAGTTTTGTCTAGATCCGCTAACCCCAACCCCAACCATACTGCAAAATACTGTGGATTTTCCGCAAGCAGGTCTGCTGTGAAAAACGTGCATCATATCCATCCAGTGAGGATACAGAGCCCTTCCCAGGCAACTGGTCACCGTGGCCCCCCTCTACCTCTTGTTCTCATGTGCTGTCACTCCACCACATTACATCAAGAAGCATCAGGGGAGACATTTAACTTGTGTCACGTAAATGGTGGCAGATTTTAAAGGGGTTGTCGGAGTTATATAAAAACTAGGACAACCCCTGTAAATGGCCTAAAATAACAAATGAATGGATGCTCACCTGCTTTCCTACTTGTTTCTTCGAGCACTGCTGATGTCATCAGGTCACTGCTGCAGCCAATCACTGGCCTCAGCAGAGATGTCCCGTGCGCGACTGAGGCCAGGTGACCTGTGCGTGGAACGTCACCGCTGCAGCCAGACAAAAAAAACAAAAAAAAAGAAGCAGGGGTGAGGACAACCCCTTTTAAGGCTATGAATTTACCATCTCATCCACACGCTCGGTAAGAAAACCACAGGGTTAACTGATTTAAAATCTGCAGCCTGTGAATTTACATTGCAGATCTCCACCTCAGATGTCATCCTAGGCAATGAAAAGGGTGAACGTCACCGACAGCCGTGGCAAAAACCGCAGAGCAGCTTTTTTTCAGAGACCAGAGGCAAGAACCACAGCGGACTCTTCCGCTGTATTTTCAGGCACAGGTGGACGTACCCTAAAAGGTACTCATATAGTAAAGTTGTCTTTTTTTATAAGGCTCCGCTGTAAAGTTGGGGTATTAAACAAGGCGGCGATTCGCCCGACACTTGTAATGTCTTGCTAGTAAATGCCAAACATTACAGCACAAATAATAGTTTTTCTCTCTCCTGACATTTGAGTTCGGGGGAAATTTATTGCAGGCTGACAAGTAAATCATTTTCCTATTATGCAGAGCAGACGATAAAGATTTTACACACTTGCCGATCACAGACCGTGGAGAACAGCCACTTTATGATGGATGGCAGTTAACAGCTAGAACTGATATTCGGTATAATCACGCCACTTATGTGCGGACTGGCTGATACACAGGCCCCGACATCAGCAATATCGGCTTATGTTTCTGCTGCATGCATTATCATAACCCTCATCAGGCCTCATTCACACGAGTGCAAGTACTCTTGACTACTGAGGTATTATATAAAAATACTTTGGGGGAAATTGATCGGGATTCACCTAATTTATGACGAAGCGTACACCTGGACTATAAAGTTCTCCAGCCCCTGACTAGAGTAGTTTTTACTCCTCTTTCAGGCCTCATGCAGTCCACAAATCGTGGATACACAAATGACCTGTCCTTGTCCGTAAAACGGGCAAGTATAGGACATGTTGTATATTTTTGCGGGGCCGTGGAACAGACTTACAGTGGCAGACAGCACACAGGAGTGCTGTACACATCTTTTACACCCCCCATCGAGATGAATGGGTCTAATACACAAAAAAGGAGGACCAAAATTACGGCGGTGTACGAAAGCCCTTTTTTTTAGGAAATTTGCTTGGAAGTCCCGATCCCCACCACTCCAAACATCACAAAAACATCCATGCAACAAAAACTGGTGTAAAAATATTCGGAAATTACCACCAGTGCTTGTGGCTTTTTTAATGCGACTTGTACAAAAATAAATTGCCGCAGTACCGTCTCTCTGCCACCCCCGGCACTTTCCCAAAAAGGGAGCGTGACAAGGGCAGGCCCGGCACATTTGTCTAGCTGGCGAAGATTGCATTGTGCTGGTATGGATTTCATCCAAAATGGGTCAACTTTACTTTAGCTTTTTTTTGTGTCTTTGTGTATTTAATAATATGGATCAAATATAAAAAAATAAAAAAAAAGTATATATTTATTGTAGGAAGGTACAAGGGGTCGTACAGGATTCTGTCACCTCCCCTCAGCCAAAAAACGATTTAAAAGCAGCCATGCAGCACAGCTTACCTGGATTAGGCTGTGCTCTTTTATCTTGAAATCCGTCCAGCAGTTACTTCAAAAAACGACTTTGATCAATGAGGAAATGCGTCCTGAAGGTGCCCAGAGGGGCGTTTTTTTCTTCTTAGAGAGCCCAGTACCGCCCCTCTTTCAGTGCCCAGCCCGCCTTCCTTGCACTGTCTAACCGCCGCCCCCAGCCTGCCACAGCCTCTCCTCCCCCTCCCTCACGCCGAACGAACTTTCGCACAGGCGCAGTACCCACTGAGGGCTGCGCCTGTGCGATCAGCAGGAGACTGAGGGCAGCAGCTTCATCTTCGTCACTGGGCATGTGCCGAGCCCAGTGACGTCCGATGCTCGCTCTTCCCTGCTGACTGAGGGAAGAGCGAGCATCGGACGTCACTGGGCTCGGCGCATGCCCAGTGACGAAGATGAAGCTGCCGCCCTCAGTCTCCTGATGATCGCACAGGCGCAGCCCTCAGTGGGTACTGCGCCTGTGCGAGACTTCGTTCGGCGTGAGGGAGGGGGAGGAGAGGGAGGGGAGGCTGTGGCAGGCTGGGGGCGGCGGTTAGAAAATACAAGGAAGGCGGGCTGGGCACTGAAAGAGGGGCGGTACTGGGCTCACTAGGAAGAAAAAAACGCCCCTCTGGGCACCTTCAGGACGCATTTCCTCATTGATCAAAGTCGTTTTTTGAAGTAACTGCTGGACGGATTTCAAGACAAAAGAGCACAGCCTAATCCAGGTAAGCTGTGCTGCATGGCTGCTTTTAAATCGTTTTTTGGCTGAGGGGAGGTGACAGAATCCCTTTAAAAAGAGTGGTGTCTAAGGATGGGAGGGATTGGACCTTCTTCTGCCCTATCTAATGTTTGCAGTGCGAGAAGTGCCTCAGGCTTCTTATAGGTTCTCAGACCTCCCTGGACGCACTTCTATCATCCAACATGACATTGTCACTGAGCCTCAGGCCAGAGTCCGGTTAAAACCATACCGGGTACCCGAGGCTCAGTGACAAACCATCTCGGAGGAAGTGCAGCTAATGCTACAACTAGATGTCTGGCTAGTCCAATAGTCTTAATACCCAAGCCAGACGGGACGTTACAGTTCTGAAACGATTTCCGCAAACTAAATGATATTTCCAAATTTGATGCATATCCCATGCCTCGGGTGGATGAGGTTATCGAGAGGTTAGGCCAAGCCCGGTATTTTTCTGTTTTGGACCTCACCAAAGGGTACTGGCAGATACCCTTAACAGAGGCTGCCAAAGAGAAAACTGCCTTCATCACACCAGAGAGGCTGTACCTTTCAACGGCTCATGGACATTGTGCTGCCTCCACACCGTCGGTACGCTTCGGCTTACCCAGACGATATTGTCATCCACAGTACCGACTGGGAAAGTCACCTACACAAAGTACAGGCTGTAGTGGACTCCCTTCGAAAGGCTGGACTAACAGCTAACCCAAAAAAATTTGCGATAGGGTTAGAGGAGAAAATACCTGGGGTTTGTCATTGGAAGCGGAATCATTAAACCCCAAGTGAACAAAATAGAGGCGATACGGAATTGGCCCCAACCTGTCACTACTAGGCAAGTTGTTCCTGGGAATGGTGGGATATTATATGAGGTTTGTCCCCCACTTTGCTACGGTGGCCGC
Organism: Bufo gargarizans; assembly: GCF_014858855.1. Lineage (NCBI taxonomy): Eukaryota > Metazoa > Chordata > Amphibia > Anura > Bufonidae > Bufo > Bufo gargarizans. The sequence continues at coordinate 145,399,348 of NC_058087.1, read as the reverse complement.
ACCCTTGACAGAGTTCTTGAAGGGACGCAAGTCAGTGATGGTTCACTGGGATAATCAGGCGGAAAAGGCTTTCTCAGCTTTGGAGTCGGCCCTGTGTGGGTTCCCGGTTTTGGTGACGCCCGACTTCAAAAGGGAGTTTATAGTACAAACCGATGCCTCCGAAGTAGGCCTCGGTGCTGCACTGTCTCAGGAAGTCAACGGGGAGGAGCATCCAGTTGTCTTCCTTAGCCATAGGCTTACCCCAGCCGAGACCAGGTAAAGTATAGTGGAGAGAAAGTGCCGAGTGCCTGGCTATCAAGTGGGCACTCGAGTCTCTCCGCTATTATTTGTTGGGGAGAAAGTTCCGTCTGGTGACCGACCACTCCCCTCTCAAGTGGAGGAGCCAGGCCAAGGACAGAAGTGCCCAGGTCACCCAGTGGTTTCTCTCTTTACAGAACTTAAAGTTTTCTGTGGAACACAGGGTCGTCATTGATGGTAGGTATGTGTCACCGAGGTTCCTGGCCTTGGTGAAGTAAGAGCCAGTGTTTTCATGCGTCACCGGCAGCAAATGCTGATGGACACTTTTGCTATTTAGTATGGCTGTAAATAGCTGATCCGGGACAGCTCTTGGGAGTAGTCAAAGTGCTGGGTGGGTGACTACTCCCCACATTCCAGGCCGGGTTTGGACAGCACCTGGCTATCCTTAAAAAGGCAGCTGGGCTGAGCAGCAGGGATCGCCCTGTGTGTTGTGATCTGAGCCCTGTGTATTGGGAGAGCAGGCCACCTAAAGCCTGCATTTGGACTTCTGGAGGCAGAACTGCCGACAAGGTGACGTTTTTTGGTTATGCATGAACTTTCTACTCTGTGTGAACAAACACCAACCCTGCAAAGAGTGTTTTTTGTTTGACCTAATGTGTGAATAAACACGGACATTTGAATTACGAACTTTTCCTCTGTACTGCACCCGCCTATCTCAACTACCAGAGCGAATCCCCACTAATATATATATATATATATATATATATATATATATATATATATATATATATATATATATATTTTGTAGGGGATTAGCTCTTTTCCAGGGGTTGCAATCACACATTTCTTCACAGACACCAGGATTTAGGGGCCAAACTGTGCTTTATTGTGGCACACGGCATAAAGAAAAACACACAAAGCCAAAATAAAATACCTTGCCCGTCAGGGCCCTATCTAAACACATAGGTTTCCCTGACTCACCTATAGCGTAACACAGTTCACACGCGTGATGAGATGCGGCTTTCCCAGCCCAACTTCCAGCAGCCTCCAGGCTGCTCCCACAACAATGTCTCCTTGGGGATAGGGGTCTCTGAGCCCTCCTGGCTCAGACCACACAGAGCCACTCCAGCCTTCTGTGTGCAAGTCCACCAAAGTCCAGGCTATTGCATAGCCTCGTGGCCCCTCAGCCTGGCTTATCTGAGACCACACTGACAGAGCCTCACCAGGCCTCTGTCTGCACACTCTCCAGAGTGAGACACACCCAAGATCCAGTAGCAGGATTAAATAGGATCCCTGGACATGAGCATGCCCTAAGTCCCGGACTGGAACCTGGGGAAAACACTTCAATGTTCACATTGCTACAATATATATTAGGGCTGCAACGATTAATCAACGTTATCGATAATATTCGATAATGGGATTCGTTGCCAACAAATCCCGTTATTGAATAATCGGCTGATTCGTTGCTATGCAAGCGGGAGTGGGCGGTCAGGCGCTATGCCTGCGGGTCCAGTAAATCCTGCACCGCTGCAGTTAAAGGGAATCTGTCACCTAGTTTTACCCTATAGAGCTGCGGACATGCAGGGATAGATCTCCGCTAGCATGTCCACAATATACCTGTCCCATAGTTCTGTGTGGTTTTATTTTGTTTAAAAAATGATTTTATAATTTAGGCATAGTTACTTACGGTTAAGGAGCCCAGCACCGCCTGCATCCAGGAATCTCCTCCTTGCTCACAAAGTTACAGTGCCGTAATCTCGCAATGCGCGAGCTAGTGCAGGCACAGTGTCGGCAAAGTGTTCGTTCCCTTTGCTGGCATCAGCCTCAGTAAACGAACTGCGCATGCGCTAGCTCACGCATCGTGAGATTACGGCACTGTAACTTTGCGAGCAAGGAGGATATTACGGAGGACGCAGGCAGTGCGGGGCTCCTTAACCGTAAGTAACCATGCCTTGGGCACCTTACTTGGCTAATTTACATATCTATAAAATAATTTTGGGAATTAAATAAAACCACACACAGAGCTATGTGACAGGTATATTGTGGACATGATAGCGGAGATCTATCCATGCATTTCCGCAGCTCTATAGGGTAAAACTAGGTGACAGATTCCCTTTAGGTCCCTGACCCCTGACTTTCAGTCCCACCCTCCTCTGACCCTCCGCTCACCAATCAGGTGTTTTAACAAAAATCCTTACTTCGTAAAAAAAAGCTCTCCTCCCCTCCCCCCCGCCACCTGACGAGCTACATTGTGCGTAATGCTACGTCATGCGTACGTTTATGGAGCCTCAGCCTGCCCTGGAGGACCTCACCCGTACCACGCTAAGCCCACCTGCCATCGGTAGGCCAGTTGCCCGCTGTATAATGTGCTCAGCCACTGTTACTGCCGCATTGCCACAGTGTCCCAGGCCTTTGCACATGTGCAAAGCATTGCACCCTAGAGTCTGTACTACAGACACTATGATGCAATGCTCTTCCCAGTCTGCACATACCCCCATGTGTATAGTAGGAGTGTACATACTAGGGTATACAGACTAGATTCAGTAAATTGTAAATAAGCCCCTCCCTCAATAAAAAATTGTCCCCCTTGTATTTTTATATAATTAATGTAATATTTATAATAATGCAACTCGTAAAATTGTTTTAATATGGCCTTTGTACATAATTTTTCAAGTAAAATCATATAAACCTTTTTTTTGTCATTTTGGTGTTTTTCCCGATTAAATCGATGAAATTATCGTCAACTAATCGATTATTCAAATAATCGTTAGCTGCAGCCCTAATATATATGCACATATTATATATACACACAACTTTTTGCCTGCCATTTTGAAATCCGCCATATTGAATTCAGCTCAGGTTTTTCCAATGGGAAGGGAGTCATGTGATATATTAATCTTGGCTAGAAACTCACTGGAATTGTCAGTTCCTCCTCAATAGATGGTTACAGTATTGATGATAAATGTCTGATTATTAGGGGTGCCAATGACCCCCAACATCACTAGAACCTGACCATTCCTCCTCGCTCCATGATCACAGTGAGGAGGAATATAATTGGAGCAGTGGTCAGCCATTCGTCCTGCTGCAGCTATCAATGTCTATGATGGAACCAGGCAAGAGTTGTCCTCCACTGTCTCCATCACTGCGATGCATCGAGGAGTACAAGCTGCTGCATGCTATACCGCGCCGCTGTGTCGGTGGTTCTGGAGGGGGGGGGGCTGGTCTGATGTCGAGGCTTGATGATTGAGAACCACAAAATTATTTGGTTGCCTTCCATGTCTTCACCTTGCCTGCACCCAGAGGTGACCTGTCTTAGATAGCACTCCTAACACCAGGGTAGGAGGTGGTCTTCATAGTCACACAGAGTGGGGTCCTACACAAGGGATATGGACACAGCTTGGCCTAACAACAACTCTATGGTCGTGTGCAGGGGAACAGGGTATTAAGACCAAAACATATTCAGCGTTTTTGCCCCTCTGCAATTATTTATTCTATATGAGGCTTCCATAGTCATGCTTCGACTACATCTCCTGCCATTCTATAGCAATTGCCAAAAAGTAGCCTACATGCCTCCCTTCAGTGGGCCAACATTTCTTATCAAGTTGACTGGAGCCGCAGTGCGCATGAGTGTCCTCTCAAACAAGGGAACACGCCCCTATTCTCAGGATCGGCAGTGGCCCCAGGTGATCAGACACCTATCCCCTATCCTGAGGATCAGCAACCTCCGGCACTCCAGCTGTTCTGAGACTACAACTCCCAGAATCCTCGTTTCACTTCTATGGCAGTTACAGGAACAGCCAAGTAAGTGTGTACGCTGGGAGTTGTAGTTTCACAGCAAAGGTTGCTTTACCCTGCCCTACCCTGTGGATAGTGAATAAGTTGTCGTACTGGGACAACCCCTTTAAGGCAATATGGCAGCCACAAACACGGCTGGGACAAAAGGGAAGAAGAGGGTGAGGACTGGCATTATGGCAGTAGGTGGCCGGTAAATTTTAATAGAACATTTTGTATAGCCGACATAAATTGGCTACAAAGATAATTCAGCTATCTGGGATGCCTATTACAATTCTGCAAGCACAGAAACAGATAAAATGCTGATGTCGGCAGCAAGAAGAAATACATCCTAGGAAGGGTTAATTATGCGATTCGGATGTGCAATCTACTACCACCTCATTCAGGTACTTCCCGCTGTGATGCTCCTGGGGATTTCCAAGCTATTTAAAAGGAAGTATAAAAAGGGATTAGAGGGGTTTTCTGGGGCTTAAAGAGGTGTCCGCTTTTTACTATGGATAACCTATCAGGATAGGTCATCACTATCAGATCGGCAGGGGTCCGACTCGGCAGCCGATCAGCTGTATGAGGAGATGGCAGCACCCGTATTAGCAATTGCAGTGGTGAGCGGGTGTGAGTATAAGTATGGCGTCCCCATTTACTTCTACGGGACGGCTGTACCTGTTCTAGTGAATACTACACAGAAATGAATGGGGACGCCATACTTGTAATTACACTGATCACTACTGCAATGATGGGAAGGCAGCGCTTGTACCAGTGTTGCCTTTTCTTCATACAGCTGATCGGCAGGGGGTGCCAGGTGTCGGACCCCCACCAATCTGATATTGACTACCTATCCCAGCGATGGTGAACCTTTTAGAGACCGAGTGCCCAAACTGCAACCAAAACCCACTTATTAATCGCAAAGTGCCAACACGGCAATGTAACCTGAATACTACAGTCCAACATAGTATATCTTCCATGTACTTTATCATTTAGCTATAATAACCTGCCTGTATTGTGCGCTGCCTGTGCCGTTCATAGTGCGCCCTGCGCTGATGAATGGCAGGAAGAGTCCAAGGCATATTGGTACACCATAGACTTTTTCCAGGGTGCCCACAGAGAGGGCTCTGAGTGCCACCTCTGGCACCCCTGCCATAGGTTCATCACCGCTGACCTATCCTGAGGATAGGTCATAAATAGTAAAAAGACGACAACCCCTTTAAAAGCTAATGACTTGGGCTACATGCACACGAACGTTGTTTGCTTTCGTGTCTGTTCAGTTTTTTTTCTTGCGGATAGGATGCGGACCAATTCATTTCAATAGGTCCGCAAAAAATGCGGACAGCACACAGTGTGCTGTCCGCATCATTATGTCCGTTCCGTAGCCCTGCAAAAAAAAAAAAAAAAAATAGAGCATGTCCTATTCTCTTCAATGGATTTGCCCCCAAAAAAACGGATGGCATACAGATGTCATCCATTTTTATTTGCGGGACCGCAAAACACATATGCATGTAGCCTTATCCTCAGGATGGGTCATCAATATCAGATCTGTGGGGTTTGACTCCCAGAATCCCTGGTGATCAGCTTTTGGAAGAAGCAATCACTAAATTAAGTGCGGAGGCCTCTGGGCTCATGCACACTAACTTGTTTTTTTTCTGTCAGTTCCATTAGCTTCAATGGGACCGCAAAAAAACGGAAATTACTCTGTGTGCATTCCATTTCCATATGTTCGTTCTTCAAATAAATAGAACAGGTGCTATCACATTACGGACAAGGATAGGACTGTTCTATTAGGGGCCAGCTGTTCCACTCCACAAAATACGGAATGTATCCGGCCAGTGTCTGTGTTTTGCGGATCTGCAATTTAGGGATTGCAAAACATCCAACAGTTGTGTGCATGAGCCCTATGACTGGCTTGGTCCCATTCAAATCAATGGAATTTAGCTGCAATACCAATCATAGCTACTATGCAATACTGTGATTGGCAGGGGTGCTGGGAGTCGGACCCCCACCTATCTATTAATAGTAAAGTAATAATTTCGGCTCATAGGAGCCAATACATTCTAATACTGTACAGAGCGCTCGCTGCATACAGTATTCAGACAAAGTATTATGCGAACCGACTTCGGATGTTTCATCCGGAGTCGATTCGCTCATCCCTAATCACAATCTCGGCACTTTAGGATGCCAGGATTCTACTGAACTAGTGGATCACAGGCACAGTGACCGCTCCCCTTCCCAGCAGGGACTTCCCTGTAATGCTGAGTCGGCAGGGGAATTTCAGTTTCCTTGTGGTTTCCTTCCAGCCTGTTCTGTGGTATTCTACAGAATCAGGGACGAGCACAGCCAGCAGGGGGCGATCATGAAAGAACAGTATATGGGCCCCTTGCTCTTGAACATCTCTGCAAAGAGCATCCCCTTATGTCCAGGGGTGGACTGGCCTTAGACCCTACAGGGAAATGTTCTGGTGGCCCGACGCACAGAGCGCTGCCAAAGACCGACAGCTAGGTACAGAACGATCTGATGCTCTCAGCATTAATTAATGTAAGACATCAGGCACTTATGCACCTGTTCAGTAGCCGCAGGGGCCCTCCTGAATTCAACTGGATTGCCATCCTCAGTACCATGATACACTTGAATATTGTATCACGGGCAGCAGTATTTTGTGCTGCACTGTGGTACTTGGTTCTGTTAGGGCGGTATATTGTGCTGCACTGTGGTACTTGGTTCTGTTAGGGCGGTATATTGTGCTGCACTGTGGTACTTGGTTCTGTTAGGGCGGTATATTGTGCTGCACTGTGGTACCTGGTTCTGTTAGGGCGGTAGATTGTGCTGCACTGTGGTACCTGGTTCTGTTAGGGCGGTAGATTGTGCTGCACTGTGGTACCTGGTTCCGTTAGGGCGGTAGATTGTGCTGCACTGTGGTACCTGGTTCTGTTAGGGCGGTATATTGTGCTGCACTGTGGTACCTGGTTCTGTTAGGGCGGTATATTGTGGTATATTGTGCTGCACTGTGGTACCTGGTTCTGTTAGGGCGGTATATTGTGGTATATTGTGCTGCACTGTGGTACCTGGTTCTGTTAGGGCAGTATATTGTGCTGCACTGTGGAACTTGGTTCTGTTAGGGCGGTAGATTGTGCTGCACTGTGGTACTTGGTTCTGTTAGGGCGGTAGATTGTGCTGCACTGTGGTACTTGGTTCTGTTAGGGCGGTATATTGTGCTGCACTTGGAATTTGGTTCTGTTAGGCCTAGTTCACACGAACATTTTTTTTGCGAGTGTACGGGCCTTTTTTTGTGTTCCGTATACGGAACCATTCATTTCAATGGTTCCGCAAAAAAAAAACGGAATGTACTCCGTATGCATTCCGTTTCCGTATTTCCTTTTTTCCGTTCCGTTGAAAGATAGAACATATCCTATATTTGGCCGCAAATCACGTTCTGTGGCTCTATTCAAGTCAATGGGTCCGCAAAAAAAAAACAGAACACGTACGGAAATGCATCTGTATGTCTTCCATTTTTTCTGAACCATCTATTGAAAATGTTATGCCCAGCCCAATTTTTTCTATGTAATTACTGCATACTGTACATGGCATACGGAAAAACGGAACGGAAAAACGGAAACACAACGGAACTCAAAAACAGAACAACGGATCCGTGCATCTGCCATAACTAAAATTCTGCAGTACTGCGCCGTCTTTACCTGAGTCCTTTACATTAAGGCTCCAATCAGACGTTCGTGTAGGTTTTGCGGATCCACAAAACACAGACACCGGCAATGTGCGTTCTGCATTTTGCGGACTGCACATTGCCGGAACTTAATAGAAAATGCCTATTCTTGTCCGCAATTGTGGACAAGAATAGGACATATTCTGTTTTTTTCGGGATCGGAATTGCGTACCCCAAAGTGCGGGTCCGCATGCGGCCCCATAGAAATTAATGGGTCCGCAATTCCGTTCTGCAAAATGCAGAACAGAATTTCAGACGTGTGAATGGACCCTAATGTGACCACATGTACTCTTTTTCCCAGACATGTCCTCTTTCTGCGACTTAAAAAAAAATTGTCCGTCAGGGATTTATAAGTTACCAAAAATGCGATTCTCAGAGGGAGATGGGAGATGGGCGCCACAGGTCGGGCACTATAATGTACTACAGCTGAAGGACCTGTGATGATGCCACCATCATGTGATCAGGGCAGGAGGGGGCAGAACTCAGCAGTGGAGGAGAAGTCGTGAGCCTGAGAAACATTGAGAGTTGTAGTCCTCTCCTCCTAAACTCCCTCTCTGAATTGGCCTCTGACATCCTATAACAACAGCCTGGACATTCTCGGAGTTGTAGTGCTCTCCTTTTATACCCCCTCACCTCAAATGTCCTCCGATATCCCATAATGACGTGGACATGCTGGGAGTTGTAGTTCTCGTCTCTTATACCTCGCCCCTGAAATGTCCTCTAATATCCCATAATAACGACCTGGATATGCTGGAAGTTGTAGTTCTCGTCTCTTATACCTCATGCCTGTTATGTCCTCTGATATCACATATTAACAGGGACATGCTGGGAGTTGTAGTCCTCTCCTCTTATAGCAGAGGACCTCAGAAGTAGGGGCTATCACTTTATATCAGCCTGGACATGCTGGCAGTTGTAGTCTTCTGATCTTATACCTCCCCCTGAATTGTCCACTGATATCCCATAATAATGACCTGGGCATGCTGGGTCCTGTAGTCCTCTCCTCATATACATCCTCCCTGTAATGTTCACTGATACTGGTCTATACATTACAGTTTCCATTCTGTGTGTTGTATCGTCACCCATGTACGGTGTCCTCCTTTTGGGGGTTATGATGGTTGTCACCTCTCCTGACATGTCTGTTGTAGTAACTACTTGCATGTGATAATAATTCTGGAACATCTATTCTATTGACTCTATGCTGTACCATTCCTTTATTTTAACTTATAGACATTTATGAATTAATTATTAGCAGTTTGCAATGAAGGTCCAGATGGGTGTTACCAGTTGTGGGTGTGTCCCTGAACAGTTTGACGCTATCCAATCTGTGCTGCCAGTGTCAGAACTGACTGGATAATGAGGCGTGCAAATAGTTACTAAAACAGACAAGTCAGGAGAGGTGATAGATCCCCATTAAATACCTCATGTGTACCAGCGATGTCCTCCGTCTCTCTGCTGCGGCTCCTACAATCTTCTTGCTCGGCCTCACCGTCCGACCGGAAGGAGCAGTAGGAGCCAGAGCAGACCTGGAGGACAGCACAGGCGCATGAGGGCAGCGAAGAACACTTGTGTAGAATAAGAGGCTCCCGGGGCAGCAGCTGATGGAGCAGGAGGGGAGCCTGACCCCAGCCGCGCTCTGCAGGCGCCAATCACCCACTCTCCGCCACAGATGTCCAATAGTAGCACCACGTTAACAGAGGGCCCCACCACCTACAGGGTCCCTGTGCAGTGCACATATGGCGCTTCTGCTGCTGTACAGAATAATACACTGTGGGGGGAATTTATCACCAGGGGAAAATTTTAAGTCAGTTTTTACTTTACACCACATTTATCAAATGTCTCATGTTACTTGATAAATTTGTCTTATTCCTAGACCTAAGGGTTCATGCACACGACCGTATGTATTTTGCAGTCCGCGGAACGGAGCAGCTGGCCCCTAATAGAACAGTACAATCCTTGTCCGTAATACGGACAATAATAGGACATGTTCTATTTTTTTGCGGAACGGAAACGGAATACCTTTTTTTGCGGGCTTCTTGAAATGAATGGTTCCGCATATGGTCTGCAAAAAAAACGGAACGTACACGGAAAGAACATACGTTTGTGTGCATGAGCCCTAACACTTTTGTCTAGAGAAGCTACTCCACTTTTCCTACTGAGATTGCAACTTTAAAAAAAAAAAAAAAAAAAACACGTAATTAGACTAACCAGTAATTCCGTTTCCTTGAATCCACCATGACTGCCACAAGTGAGATATGACCTCTGACCTCCGTAGGGGCCAGGAATATACAGAGAGAGAGTTTAAATTGCCCCTACCCCTCCTCACCCTCAGTGTTGTTCTAAATTACCAAGGTAGGTCAGCAATCTATGTGTGTCCCCATTTGAGTATTACTTCCTACCCAACTAGATATAAGAATACAGTATAGCGTATCTATATAATATTTATTATTTATATAGTTGGGGAGGGGGGGGGGGGTTTCTGGTTTTTTTGGGGGGGTATATCTGGCCCGTCATGGTGGATTCAAGGAAACAGAATTACCAGCAAGTTATGGTTTTCCGTTCCATCCACCATGACGGCCACAAGTGAGAACTAACAAATAAATATTTACATAGGGTGGGAAACCGCCTGCAGTACTTTTTGGCCACATGCGAAATCTGCAGAGGCGGAAAAGGCGATAATGTTGACCAAGTAGCCGCTTTGCAAATCTGATTTAATGAGACACCTGCTTTTTCTGCCCATGAAGAGGCAGTTGCCCTGGGAGAGTGAGCTTTAATACCCATAGGACAAGGAATATTTTGAAGGGAGTAACAGAAACCTATAGTAGCTCTAATCCAGCAACCTATAGAGCATGGGTGTCAAACATGCGGCCCGCAATGAATATCTTTGCGGCCCGTCAGTCTAGTATCTCTGAACATGAGCGCGCTGCTATCGGCGCGCTCATGTTCTCTTAGCAGCACAGGGAGAAGGAAGCTGTCCTCCCTCCCCCTGTGCTGCTGCCGCTGCCACCAATGAGAAGAGAGGGGGGGAGGAGGGGCGGGCGCACTGCGCCACCAATGAGGAGAGAGGGGCGGAGGAGGGGCGGGCGCGCTGAGCCACCAATGATAGGACTATTCCCACACAGAGCAGCGCCCAGCGATGTCTCAGCACTCACCATTATTCCTGGGCGCCGGTCCGTTGTGGTGAGTGCTGAGACATCGCTGGGCGCCGCTCTGTGTGGCCTGATAGTGAAAGTCAGTCTTTAACACAATACAGGAGGCGGGTGCCGGCAGCAGAATCGCATTGCCGGCACCCTGCCCCTGACAGGGAGCTGCGATCAGAGGCAGTTAACCCCTTAGGTGCCGCACCTGAGGGGTTAACTGCTGATCTGCCAGTACCAGCCTCCTGTATAAAGGGGTAATTTATCATTGGTGGTGCAGTGTGCCCCCCCCCCTCAACCCCCCATCCCATTAAAAATCATTGGTGGCACAGTGCGCCAGCCCCTCTCAACCCTCCAGTATTAAAATCATTGGTGGCAGTGGCCACAGGGACCTCTCCCCTCCCCCTCATTGGTGGTGCAGTGGCAGCTTCTGATCGGAGCCCCAGCTGTGTAAGCCTGGGGCTCCGATCAGTTACCATGGCAGCCAGGACGCTACAGAAGCCCTGGTTGCCATGGTAACATCCCTGATGCTGTGTGCACAAGGCACAGAGCAGCAGGGACAGTGTGAAGTCCTATTCACCCTGAGAGCTGAATAGGACAAGGGATGAAAGGTCCCAGTTCTCGCCCCTAAGGCTACTTTCACACTTGCGTTCAGAGCGGATCCGTCCGAGACGGATCCGCTCATATAATGCAGACGGTGGATGCGTTCAGAACGGATCCGTCTGCATTATATTGTAAAAAAAAAATATTTATTTTTTTGATGCGGCCCACATAAACTTAAATTTTGTTTTTTTGGCCCATGTTAGCCTTTGAGTTTGACATACTTGCTATAGAGGCTTTGGAAAGCTTTTTCCCCATGTTTCATCCCCCGAACTGAACTAAAAGGTTATCGTCTTTCCTAAGGCCCCTTTCACACAAGCGAGAATTCTGCGAGGGTGCAATGAGTGATGCGAAAGTCTGCAAGGAGCCTAAAGGTCTTAGAAGCTTCTAGATATTGTAAAATGCTAATTCTAACATCAAGAAGCTGAAATTTTTCTTCAGCCTTATCCTTTGGTAGGACTGCAAAGGATGGTAAAACGATTTCCTGGTCACAGTGATAATCTGATACCACCTTGAGGAGGAACCCTGGATCTAGCCTCAATGTTACTCGGTCCTCAAAAACCTTCAGGTATGGTTCTCTACAGAAAAGGGCCTGAATTTCACTTATACGTCTAGCAGATGTTATGGCTATCAGAAAATCTATTTTGAAGGACAAGTGTTTGATAGAAATCTCTGCTAAGGGAAAGAAGGGGGGCTTAGTCAGACCATTTAATACAATGTTAAGATCCCACTGAGGAATCCTAGAACTCAAGGTTGGCCTTAGTCTAGAGGCTGCCCTAATAAATCTCTTTACCCATCGGTGTTCCACCAGGCTTGTATCAGAAAACGTGCTTAGAGCCGATATCTGGACCTTAAGGCCCCTTTCACACTCGCGAGTTTTCCGCGCGGGTGCAATGCGTGACGGGAACACATTGCACCCGCACTAAATCGCAGCATGTACTATATTGTGCTTTTTCACGCAGTCCTGGCCCCATAGAACTGAATAGGGCTGCGTGAAAAAAGCATTGCATTCGCAAGCAAGTGCGGGTGCGATGCATTTTTCACTGATGGTTGCTAAGAGATGTTGTTTGTAAACCTTCAGTTTTTGATCAAGCGCGTGAAAAGATCATCAAAACGCATTGCACCCGCACGGAAAAAACTGAACAACTGAACGCAATCGCAGGCAAAACTGACTGAACTTGCTTGCGAAATGTTGCGAGTTTCACTGAACGCACCCTGAACGCATCCAGAGCCAATCCGTCAGGCTTGTGTGAAAGGGGCCTAAGGGTGCTAGGCCTCAATCCTAGTTCTAACCCATTCTGCAAGAAATCTAGAATTTCAATTATGGGTGGAGAAGAGGTGTCCGGATGTTCTTCTCCCAACCAACTGCAAAACCCTTTTCCAGATTTTAAGATAAATGGACGATTGTCACGGTCTCTAACGTGACATCTGTCAGAAGATATAGGAGACTGGCTGCACGCGATGAGATCTGACAACCCCTTTGGTTTCACTTGCTTCAGTATTGTTGCTGGTAATGATCACACCTCTTGTATCAGGTGTAGCATAGTGGTCATTCTAGCTCCTCTATTTAGTATGGCTTCACCCATAAAGCTATGCGGTTGATAGCTTCAGTTAGGTATTGGAAGTGCTGGTGAGTGGTCCTCTTCTGAGTTCGTGCTTGTCCATTTAATGAAGAAGTTAAGTGTTTCTTCCCTTTTGTATTTTGTTGTTTTCCCTTTGTCTTTTGTTACTAGGCCTCAGGGAGACGCTTGTTCCTTCATATTGGAAGGAACAGGTCGACTCTAGCCCTGACACTATTCCCCGGCAATTCAGGGTCTCCAGGGGCTTAGGTTCCAGTGTATGAACCATCCTACCATCAAGGTCCGTTCATACGGATAGGAGTCAGGGCTAGGATTAGGGTTTCTCTAGGTGGTGACTGTTTCCCTTTCCCTAGCTTTGAGGCCTAGTACCTTTTCCCTTTCCTCTGCGTGGTGTTCCCTCCCACATCACTAACATGACACGGATGTAACCTTTTTTCTACTTGCTTTGAGAGTGAGGATTACTCCATCTGAGAGACCCTGTCTTCTGAGTGACTCGCTCTCAGGATCCAGATTGTAGATCTGTGGGTTTAGATGTTTTATTGGCCCCTGAGAGAGGATCTCCCCCTGGAAAGGTATTTTCCATGGTTCTTCCAATGCAATCTGTTTCAGGGCCGAGAACCAGATTCTTTTTGGCCAGTAAGGAGCTATTAAAATTACTGTTGTTGGTTCCCGCTGGATTTTCTGTATTATGCGAGGAATCAATGGAAAAGGTGAAAATGCGTACACAAGGTCCCAGGTCCATCTTATTGACAGGGCGTCTATTGCCCAAGGTCTGTCTCTGGGGTCTAGAGAAGAAAATTTACGGATCTGAGCATTCTCTCTGGAGGAGAACAAGTCTATCTCTGGCAGTCCCCATCTGGACATGATTTCCTGAAAAGTGTTTCGATTTAGAGTCCATTCTCCTGGATGTAATGTCTGCCGACTTAAGAAGTCCGCTTCTAGATTTTCTGACCCCTTTAGCTGAACCGACGTTAAGGAGAGAACATTTCATTCTGCCCAATAAAACAATCTCCTTGCTACTTCTGCCAGAGGATTGGATCTTGTGCGCCCTGATGTTTTAGGTATGCCACCGTTGTGATATTGTCCGAAAGGACATTCAGATGTCTGTTCTTTAATAGGTAGGGAGCTTTTGTAAGGACCATAAGGACTGCATACAGTTCTCTGAAATTTGAAGATCTGTTTTTTATGATAACTGACCAGTCTCTCTGGAAGTAATAGCTTCCCACCTTTGCTCCCCAACCTGAAGCGCTGGCATCGATCTTTATCTGAACCTCTGGGGTCCTGAGCCAGTCTGTGCCCTGAAGAAGTTTCTCTTCCTCTTTCCACCAGTTCAGGTCTATTTTGACTGCAGGTGGAATGCTGATTATTCTGTCCAGGGACAAAAATTTCCAGTTCCAGCTTTTCAAGATCTCTGATTGCATGGTTCTGGTGTGGGCCTGACTCCATGGGACTGAATTTATGCAAGAGGTTAGACCTAGCAGACTCATCATCTTTCAAATGGAGCATCTGTGAATGTTCTGAAACCTTATTGTCCTGGGGTAGATAAGTCCTCTGGGATACAGAATTTAACACTACACCCAGATATCTTATTCTTGTGGACGGGGTGAGTGTAGATTTTTTTTAGATTTATCAACCAGCCCAGAGGGTGTCTATAAAATCCTTTATTACCTTAGAGGTCTCTTCTTTTGAGCTTCCAATTATTAGAAAGTCATCTAAATAGGGGACGATATTTTCTCCCTTTCTGAGTAGAAACGCCACCATTTCCACCACCAACTTGGTGAAGGTCCATGGGGCTGATGATATGCCAAATGGAAGCGTCACATACTGAAACTGGTGGAGGGAACCTCTGGGATCTCTTGCCGCAAACCTTAAGTACTTCTGAAAAGGCTGATGGATTGGTATATGATAGTAGACGTCGTTTACATCTATCGATGCCATAAAGACGCCCTCTGGAATCAGGGGAATAGTAGAGGCCACTGACTCCATTTTGAACCTCCAGAACACGATTAATTAGTTTAAGGGTTTTAGATTTATTATTGTGCACTGAGAATAATAGTAAAAAAAAAAAAATAAGAAGAGTGTTGAGTAAAACCCCTGCCCTTCTTCGGCATCTGGTACCCTTATTATGACCCCTGATCTAATTAGGTCCTGAACCCCCTGCCAGATCTTTTCTTGAACTTCCTTGTTGTGGGTCGTAATGGTGAATTTCTTTGGAGGGGTTGAGGAAAATTCTATCCCGTAACCCTGTGCTAAGATGTTTAAGGTCCAGGGATTTGACGTGACGAGAGTCCATCGCTCTAGAAAATTCTTCAACCTTCCTCCTACCCTGGCGTCATTGTTTCCTTGTTTGTTCTGAGGATGAAGGATAAATCCCCTACCTTTGCCTCCTTTACTGTAGCTCCACCGACCTGTCTTACCCTTCCCTCTATAAGGTCTAGACTGGGAAGAAACCGGTAGAAAGGGTCTCTTTTTAGTTTCTTTCTACTCCTGAAACCTCTTTTTTTTGTCGGCAGCTTTTTCCAGTATTTTATCTAATACTGCCCCAAATATAAATTCACCTGAAAAGGCAATTGAACATAACTTGGCCTTGGAGGCCTTGTCCTCAGACCAAGCTTTCATCCATAAGGCTCTTCTCGCAGCATTGGATAAAGCTGCATCCTTGGCGGAAAAACTTACGGACTCAGCCGATGAGTCAGCCAGGAAAGCTGTTGCGGATTTTAATAGTGGGATAGAGTTTATAATATCTTCCCCGGGAGTCTTATTTTTTAGATGCTTCTCCAATTCGGATAACCAGAAATACATAGTTCTAGCCACAGATATATACAATATTCGTCTTGACACCAAATATCGGCGCTTCCCAAGCTTTCCATAGAAGGGAGTCTGCTTTGCGCTCCATCGGATCACTTAACTGCAAGGTATCTTCAAATGGTAAAGTCGTCTTCTTGATTACTTTTGCCATCTGAATGCCAATTCTGGGGATTTCATCAAATATCTTACATTCAGCTGGATTAAACCTTAACCTATTCCTAAATTCCTTTGATACACCTAGCCTTTTTTCCGGTTCGATACATTCATCCAGGATCATATAGTTAATATTTTCATTAATGGGGAATACTTTAAAAATTTTTGCATGTAAACCCCCAAACATCTCATCCTGTACTGTACATAGCTTAGGGATATCCTCAATACCCATGGAAGATCTTATTCTTCCATTTGATCTGAGGAGAAGAAATATTTTCTTATCTTCCCCGATCTATCCTTCCGAAATAAGGTCCTCCTCAAAAATCCATCTAGAGGTGGAGGCATCCTCATCAATGTCCTCTGGTTTAGAGGAGGATTAAACGGATAGTCTAAGTTTCTTACTTGGCGAAATAGGAGGGCTAGGGGCTCTCAGAGAGGCCATGAAGGATCTGATTTCTTCTAGGATAAATTATTTCATTTCCGAAAAGATAGATGGTTGCTCTTCCTTTAAGACGTTAGATATACAGACTTTACATAACTTCTTTTTGTAGTTATCTTGTAGTCTATTGGCACAAGTAGCACACTTTAGAGATCTAGATTTAGCTTTTGTTTCCTTTGCTCCCTAGGGAACAGAGAAGAACAACCAAATATCACAAGTTTGGAAAACCCATTAAACATACAGGTAAGAAAAATCATACTCCCCATAGGGGAACTCACTGAAGGTGCAGCCAGAGAGGGATCAGAGCCCCCCTGAAGGGATGCTGGAGCCTCAGACGCCAACATAGTGGTGGAGATGCTGCCTCTGAGCCGCATGAGCACCACTTTCATTTCTCCCGGCGTCTAACGTCACCTTGATGTGCCTGGCATGTTGCGACGTAGCTCCGCCTCCCCCCACCTGTCAGTCCAGAGGATCAATGCAGCGACAGCTTTCGCATCATGAGCGCGTTCCACGTGGACCCGACATCAGCGCACTCACTATAACACCCACGTTACAAAACTGGAGTGAGTAGTGTAAAAATGCCCTTTAAAGCTCACTCTACCAGGGCAACTGCCTCTTCGTGGGCAGAAAAAGGAGGTGTCTCATTAAATCAGATTTGCAAAGCGGCTACTTGGTCAACATTATCGCCTTAATCTTTCCGCCTCTGCAGATATAGCATTTGGCTAAAAAATACTGTAGGCGGTTTCCCACCCTATGTAAATATTTGTTAGTTCTCACTTGTGGCAGTCATGATGGATGGAATGGAAAACCATAATTAGACTTACCGGTAGTTCTGTTTCCTTGAATCCACCATGACAGCCCAGATATATTCCCCCCCCCCCCCACCCACCCCACCACCACCACCACAAAAAAAAAATACAAAAACAGAAGAATAACAAATATATAAATTATAAATATTATATAGATACGCTATACTGTATTCTTATATCTAGTTGGGTAGGAAGTAATACTCAAATGGGGACACACATAGATTGCTGACCTACCTTGGTAATTTGGAAGAACACACTGAGGGTGGGGGCAATTTAAATTATCTCTGTATATTCATGGCCCCTACAGGCCCTACAGAGATCAAGGGTCATCTCTCACTTGTGGTCATCTTGGTGGATTGAATGGAAAAAAGTCTCATAATAAATCTGGAGTGAAACTCATTAATATACAGTGCTGCCCATAATTATTCATATTACTGGCAAATTTTGACAAAGTTACTTTTATTCAACCAGCAAGTCATTTTTTGACGGGAAATGACATTGGTGTCTCTCAAAAGATAATAAGACGATGTACAAGAGGCATTATTGTGGGGGGAAAAAACATTTCTTAGCTTTTATTAAAAAATACAAGATGTTCTGCACTGTGGAAAATCTCAGAGGATGTGGTCGGAAGCCAAAAGTGACACCTGTGCTGGCCAGAAGGATAGTTAGAGAGGTGAAAAAGAATCCAAGGATCACCACCAAGGCCATCCTGGTGAATCTGGTCTCTGCTGGTGGCAATGTCTCAAGGCAGACAATCCAACGGACACTGCACACTGCTGGGTTACACGGATGCAGACCAGGCACACAAAAGGTCGCTTGGCCTTTGCAAAAGCTCATCTGGACAAAGAAGAAGACTTCTGGTCTGTTTTCTGGTCAGATGAAACAAAAATTGAATTGTTTGGTCACAATGATGTTTTCTTCATTTGGCGTAAAAA
The DNA here is from genome assembly GCF_014858855.1 of Bufo gargarizans. NCBI lineage: Eukaryota > Metazoa > Chordata > Amphibia > Anura > Bufonidae > Bufo > Bufo gargarizans. Next base: position 145,381,152 of record NC_058087.1, on the reverse strand, counting down.
AGGAGAAGCCTTTAACCCAAAGAACACCATCCCCACTGTCAAACATGGTGGTTGAAACCTAATGCTTTGGGGGTGTTTTTCAGGCAATGGACCAGGGAACCTAATCACAGGAAACGGCACCATGAAAAAAGAGCAACACATGAGGATTCTCAACGACAACATCAGGCAGTCTGCAGAGAAACTTGGCCTTGGGGGCATTTCAGCATGACAATGACCCAAAACACACAGCAAAAGTGGTGAAGACGTTTTGGAGCGGCCCAGCCAGAGTCCAGACTTGAATCCAATTGAGAATCTGTGGAGGGAGCTTAAGATCAGGATGTTGGCAAGAAGACCCTCCAACCTGAAAGATTTGGAGCTCATTGCTAAAGATGAATGGACAAAAATACCTGTGGAGACATGCAAAAAGCTGGTCTGCAATTATAGGAAGCGTTTGATTGCTGTAATAGCCAATAAAGGCTTTTCTATTGATTATTGAGAAGGGTATGAATAATTTTAGACTGAACACTTTTTGCTCAAATGTAAATAAAAGCTGAGAAATAGTTTTTTCCCACAATAATGCCTCTTGTATATCGTCTCATTGTCTTTTGGGAGACACCGATGTCATTTCCCATCAAAAAATTACTTGCTGGTTGAATAAAAGTAACTTTAAGTCAAAATTTGCCAGGGGTATGAATAATTATGGGCAGCACTGTAGATAACCAGACCCACTATTCCACCCACCTTATAAAACTGGAGTGAGTAATGTAAAAATGCAAAAGCTCTGCAAAATTTTGTGCAAGTGTAAAAAAGTTGCTAAATTTTGCACAAGCGAGTGTAAAAAGTCACAAAAGCCCTATTTTTTTGACTTTTTGACGTCAGAATTCTGGCGTGACGGTATGATAAATCAGGGCCTATAAGCCAGCTCTCACGACTGATTTTCAAAACACACGTGTAAAAAAATCTGCACTGAATCTAAGCCTCAAAATTATGCGCATTTGACGTGTTTTTCAGGCAGATATTTAACTTTATTAAATTCTATAGTACTTTTCCACAAGCGTTTTGTGGTGCATTTTGCAGAGTGTTTGGGATAATCAGCGTTAATTCTGCCCCAAGATAGGACATGCTGATTCTTTTTTTACACGTGTAATAAAGAAGCAAGTGCTGCTTCCCACTGAAATGAATGGGAGGCGTTTTTGGAGCAGATTTTGAGGCAGAAATGCTCCAAAATCAGCACCAAAAACTCAGTGTGAACTGAACATAAGGCCTCATTCACATAACAGCAAGAATAGGACATGTTCTGTTTTTTTGCAGGGCCGCGGAACAGACATACAGATGAGCACAGCACAAGGATGTGCCGTCCGCATCTTTTGCAGCCCCTATTGAGATGAATGGATCCGCATTCATCCCGCAAACACAAACTGGAAATACGGCTGTGTGCATGAGCCCTAAATGACACAAGCAGGGGAGATGAATGTAATCAGGGTTATCACCTTTAAAGACAAAAACACAACATATAAGGCGAAGTGGAGACAAAAGGGTCCATAGTACAAAGGACAAGGACGTAACATCGGGACAGCGTTTCTCTACTGTTAAAATGTAACTGGGCAGCCTGCAGCAAAGCATGTAACAGAGCGTAAACGTAAAGACCACAAAGAACAGAACACCCTGATACACGGCTGCTAGAAGTCTAAGGCCTCGTTCACATTTCCTTTTTTTACTGACATGTGCTGTCCGCATTTTCCACGGACAGCACACGTACCCATTGATTTGAATGTGTCTGTTCACATTTCAGTATTTTTTTTTTACTGACCGTAGATCATGGAGACATGCACTACTTTGATCCATGATGTGGACCAAGCACGTCAGGGTCCCTGACACGGAAATGTGAACAAGTCCTATCGATGCATGCAGATTACGTGTGGTTTTTAAGCGCAAATGGCAGCATAATATAGTGGCCGCAAAGTTTTTTTTAATGTTAGCTAAATCTCATGCCCACTTTGCTTTTTATTTTTCTTAGGTGCGGAAATGCTGCTGTGTGGAAATCCAAACGTCAATTATTGTTGCAGGTTTTTTTGTGGGTGGATTTCACTCTTTTTAATGAAAGGACGAGATCTGCGGAAAAGCTGCATCAAAGGCGGATTAGGCGGCCTCACGAAGTTATGCGCCAGCTGGGACTCCAGCCATTATCTGAAGGGGAAGTAAAAAAAAAAAAGGAAAGGCTTGTTTAAAGGGAACCCGTCATCACCCGGCAGCACGCCCATACTAACGGCAGTATAAAGTAGAGACAGGCGAGATGATTTCAGCGGTCGGTCATTTATAAATTAGCAGTAAGTGGTTGCCGAGAACCAACATCACAATCATTGCAGACTGGACCTGGAAAAGAGTCCCGGCCACCTGAGAAGAGTCCTGGTTACTCATGAATTCCTGCTCTCCTGCTGATGACTGACAGTCTTCTACCCAGTTTTCTCCCTTTATCGCTAGGAGAGAACTGCCAATCATCAGCAGATGGGCGAGAGCAGGAGATTAATAACCAGGACTCTTCTCAGGTAGACTGGACTCTTCCAGGCCTGTGCTGCAATGATTATGATGCTGGTTCTCAGTAACCAATTACTTTAGCTCATCAGTGACACAGCGCTGACATCAGCATTTCTGTCACTATTTTATGCTGACGTCAGTGAGATCAGCATAAAGTTGATGACGGGTTACCTTTAAGCCCTCTCCATATGACCCTTCAGTGGCTCCTGTTTTAGAGGACTTTATATGACCGTCCCCTATAATAATATACAGGGAGTGCAGAATTATTAGGCAAATGAGTATTTTGACCACATCATCCTCTTTATGCATGTTGTCTTACTCCAAGCTGTATAGGCTCGAAAGCCTACTACCAATTAAGCATATTAGGTGATGTGCATCTCTGTAATGAGAAGGGGTGTGGTCTAATGACATCAACACCCTATATCAGGTGTGCATAATTATTAGGCAACTTCCTTTCCTTTGGCAAAATGGGTCAAAAGAAGGACTTGACAGGCTCAGAAAAGTCAAAAATAGTGAGATATTGTCAGTATGGGATCTGCATCTCCACGGCAGGGTGGCAGATCGCTGTCTACACATTGCAGCACTATGGGTCCCAGTACTTGCTTACCTTGTAGGAGACGCAGGTGCCCGCCAGCATACCGCCGCATCCGTCCTCTTTGCCAGGTGTCATCTGATGAGCTATAGCACGCGCGCGCGCACCTCTCCCTTTCTTATAGGAGTAGGCAGCTGGTTCCTGATTACCATCAGCACCGGGAGGCGGGACTATCTTGTATTTAAGGCAGCTTCACTCATCATGAAGTGCCCAAGCGTGGTTGTTGTACCTCTTGACTCCCGCTGAAGCATTCCACCGTGTCCGTTTATTGGATTTCCTGGATTCTGACCTCCGCTTCATTTGACTACGCATCTGCCTGCTGTCTGTTTATTGGACCTCCTGGATTATAGACCTCTGCACTGCCTGACAACGCATCTGTCCATCTCTTCCTGTAAGTCTGCCTGGACCCAGACCCTGTGCTGCCTATGAGACTGCTTATATCTGCATGCTATATTGCTCTGAACTTTGTGTTGCCTGTATCTGTCAAGTGACTTTTGAATACTGTCTGCCAGTAAAGACCATCTGTTCCTTTATTCTGCCTTTGTTGGACTCTGTTCACACTACTGCAGGTAGCTGCATTCAAGGTAACAGGTGCAGACACCAGGGTCCTGTCTCTGAGAGTCAGCAGTCTGCGATATTGGACTAATTCCAGTCCTCTATCAGCTGACACAGAGGATCCACATCCTCTGGTCGTAACAGTACGCTTGGGCCATGGATCCCGCTGGCTCTAAACCAGGAATATCTGAAGTACTACATGAACTTGAACAACAGCGTACCACCCAGAAACAAGTGATAAATTACTTGCAGCATGTAGCTGCTCGCCTGGACTCCCTTGCTACAGCACAGTCTGCACAGGCTCCTACTGCTCCTGCTGTCCCTGTTGCGGCTGCAGCACTGCCAAGCGTTTCCGGACCACGATTATCTGCTCCGCCCCGTTACAGCGGCAACCCAAAAGCCTGTCGTGGATTTCTTAACCAGTGTACAATTCACTTTGAACTGCTTCCTCATAGGGTTGTTGCGGGTATCGAAATTTCAATACCCAATCGATACTTTTGTCCCGGTATCGATACGATACCGGGATTTCCGTTTTTTCGATACTGGGCTGCGCTTCTGCGCAGTCTAGTATCTCTGAACATGAGCGCGCTGCTATCGGCGCGCTCATGTTCTCTCTCAGCAGCACGGGGAGAAGGAAGCTGTCCTCCCTCCCCCTGTGCTGCTGCTGCCGCTGCCACCAATGAGAAGCGAGGGGCGGAGGAGGGGCGGCAATGAGAAGCGAGGGGCGGAGGAGGGGCAGCGCCGGCAATGAGAAGCGAGGGGCGGAGGAGGGGCAGCGCCGGCAATGAGAAGCGAGGGGCGGAGGAGGGGCGGCGCCGGCAATGAGAAGCGAGGGGCGGAGGAGGGGCAGCGCCGGCAATGAGAAGCGAGGGGCGGAGGAGGGGCAGCGCCGGCAATGAGAAGCGAGGGGCGGAGGAGGGGCAGCGCCGGCAATGAGAAGCGAGGGGCGGAGGAGGGGCAGCGCCGGCAATGAGAAGAGAGGGGCGGAGGAGGGGCGGGCGCACTGCGCCACCAATGATAGGATTATTTCAACACAGAGCTGCGCCCAGCGATGCCCCAGCACTCACCATTAGTCCTGGGCGCCGCTCCGTTCGCCTGCAGTGCCCCATTACTGTCTCCTCTCCTGCTCCACATGCTGCTGATTACTATCGGAGCGATGGGAGGAGACATCAGCTTCACTAGTAGGCGTTCCTTCTCCCTGCGCTGCGATTGGACAGCGCTACAGCCAGGGAGAAGGAACGCCCACTAGTGAATCTGATGTCTCCTCCCATCGCTCCGATAGTAATCAGCAGCATGTGGAGCAGGAGAGGAGACAGTAATGGAGCACTGCAGGCGAACGGAGCGGCGCCCAGGACTAATGGTGAGTGCTGGGACATTGCTGGGCGCCGCTCTGTGTGGCCTGATAGTGAAAGTCTGGACTCATATACAGTAGTCAGTCTTTAACACATACAGGAGGCGGGTGCCGGCAGCAGAATCGCATTGCCGGCACCCTGCCCCTGACAGGGAGCTGCGATCAGCGGCAGTTAACTGCCGCTGATCTGCCAGTACCCGCCTCCTGTATAAAGAGGTAGTTATCATTGCCCCCCCCCCCCCCTCAACCCACCCATCCCATTAAAATCATTGGTGGCACAGTGTGCCGGCCCCTCTCAACCCCCCAGTATTAAAATCATTGGTGGCAGTGGCCACAGGGACCTCTTCCCCCCCCCCCTCATTGGTGGTGCAGTGGCAGCTTCTGATCGGAGCCCCAGCTGTGTAAGCCTGGGGCTCCGATCGGTTACCATGGCAGCCAGGACGCTACAGAAGCCCTGGTTGCCATGGTAACATCCCTGATGCTGTGTGCACAGAGCAGCAGGGACAGTGTGGAGTCCTATTCACCCTAATAGAGATCTATCAGGCTGAATAGGAAAAGGGATGAAAGATCCCAGGTTCTAGCCCCTAAGGGGAAAATAGTCATTAAATAAAAAGTGTAAAAAAAACAAACAAAAAACACTAAAATATGAAGTATAAATCACCCCCTTTTCCCAATTTCACATATAAAATATTTAAATAATAAACATATTACATCGCCACGTCAGAAAAGTCCAAACTATTAAAATATATAAAAAAAAATCTAGGTGGTGAATGCCGGAACAGAAAAAATAAAATAAAAACTGCGCGATTCGCCATTTTTAAAAATGAGGAATGCACGTGGCTTTTTTTGTTTATTTTTTTCGCGTGGTATCGAATATCGCAATACTTTTTCATGGTATCGAAACCGAATCAAAAAATTGGTATCGCAACAACTCTACTTCCTCATCACTTTCAATCAGACCGCGCTAAAGTGGCGTTCATTATCTCTCATCTCGAGGGTGAGGCTCTGGCCTGGGCGAATCCAATATGGGAGAGATCTGGTCCTATCACCAATAATGTGGCACTATTTATGGGCTCTTTTAAGAGGGTGTTCGAGGAGCCAGGTCGAGCTTCTTCTGCGGCCTCCTCTCTGCTGCACGTCCGTCAAGGGAGCTGGTCAGTGGACCAATATGCGATTCAGTTCCGCACCTTAGCGTCTGAAGTTTCGTGGAATGAGGAGGCTTTGGTGGCGGCCTTTTGGGAAGGTTTGTCAGGACGTATTAAGGATGAACTTGCAGGTCGTGACGTGCCTACCTCCCTTGAGGCTCTAATCTCTCTGGCTATTAAAATCGACATACGTTTTCGGAGCGAGCTCAGGAGGCCCGTCGAGAAAAAAAACTTCCACAACAACTGTTTAAGTCTAATATGTCTCAACCTCCATTACGCACCTCCTTTTCGGATCCTGAACCCATGCAGGTGAATTCCACTCGGCTCTCAGATGAGGAACGTCGTCTTCGCATGTCTTCTGGACTCTGCCTCTACTGTGGTGGCCCGGGTCACCGTGTCCGCAACTGTCCCCAGAAGTCGGGAAACTCCAATGCTTAAGGTCTTTGGGAGAGGCGGCCCTAGGCGGAAACTGTTCCACTCTCCAAATTCCTGTGACTCTGGTTCTTGGGGGCATCAAGGTCTCCATATCTGCTTCCTTGGATTCTGGGTCTGCGGGGAACTTCATACACCAAGCTATGGTGAGTCAATACCACATTCCTGTACGCCTGCTTAAAAATCCCCTGCTGGTGACTGCCGTCAGTGGACAAGTACTGACTGATCCAGTCCGGTTCATCACTGAGCCGTTGGAACTGCAGGTAGGGTGGTTACATGTTGAAAAGATTTCTCTATATGTGCTCCCTGAACTGTCCAATTCCCTTTTGCTGGGGTTGCCCTGGCTTAGGATGCACAATCCAGTAATCGAGTGGAGCTCTGGAGAGGTTCTTCAATGGAGTCAGCTGTGCCAAGGCAAGTGCTTATGTTCTATTCAACGAAGGGTCCCTATATCCCTCCCTAAAAACCTGGAGGCCTTGCCGGTGGTCTATCATTCCTTTGCGGATGTGTTCGATAAAAAGGAGGCTGAGACACTACCTCCCCATCGCCCCTATGACTGCCCAATTGATTTACTATCTGGGACTTCTCCTCCTCGGGGTCGTGTTTATCCTCTGTCTCCTGCTGAATCGCAGGCAACAGCAGATTACATTAAGGAGAACCTTGAGAGGGGTTTCATCAGGAAGTCTTCCTCACCTGCAGGGGCAGGATTCTTTTTTGTGAAAAAGAAAGATGGGTCTCTTCGCCCTTGTATAGACTACCGTGGTCTGAATAAGATCACCATCAAGAATAAATACCCTTTACCGTTAATTTCTGAATTATTTGATAGACTCCGTGGGGCTCGGATCTTCTCTAAGCTGGACTTGCGGGGGGCATATAATTTAATACGGATTCGTGAGGGTGACGAATGGAAGACAGCCTTTAATACCAGGGATGGCCACTATGAATACCTTGTGATGCCCTTCGGGCTCAGTAATGCCCCTGCTGTCTTCCAGGAGTTTGTCAATGACATTTTTCGAGATCTGCTCTATTCTTGTGTTGTTGTCTATTTGGATGATATTCTTATTTTTTCCAGAGACATCAGAACTCATCGCAGGCATGTGCAGATGGTCTTACAACGCTTACAAAAGAATCGTCTGTACGCTAAATTGGAAAAGTGTGTCTTTGAAAAGTCGTCGCTGCCCTTCCTGGGGTACATCATCTCGGATCAAGGTCTCAAAATGGATCCTGGAAAGGTGGCAGCAGTGCTCGACTGGCCCCGTCCCTCCGGCCTGAAGGCAATACAAAGGTTCCTGGGTTTTGCCAATTATTATCGTCAATTTATCCGTAATTTTTCTACCCTGACAGCTCCTATTTCTGGCCTGACCAAGAAGGGTGCCAATCCCAAACTATGGTCCCCTGAAGCAGAGACCGCATTTTCCTCCCTCAAGCAAGCCTTTTCTTCAGCTCCAGTCCTTAGACGCCCAGAACCCAACAAACAGTTCTTCTTGGAGGTGGACGCATCCTCCGTGGGAGCCGGGGCCGTCCTGTCACAGAAGAATGCCTCAGGTCGTATGTCTCCTTGTGGGTTTTTTTTCTAAGTTATTTTCCGCTGCCGAAAAAAACTATTCTATTGGGGACAGGGAACTCCTAGCAATAAAGTTGGCTCTAGAGGAATGGAGATATCTTCTGGAAGGTTCTAGCCTACCGGTCATAATTTACACCGATCATAAGAACCTCACCTATTTGCAGACAGCTCAACGACTCAATCCTCGTCAGGCCCGTTGGTCTCTCTTCTTTGCCCGATTTAATTTTCAATTGCATTTTCGGTCTGCTGACAAAAACATCAAAGCAGACGCTCTCTCCAGGTCCTTTGAAACCACAGATTCAGAAGACGAACCCCAGTTTATCATTGAACCAACTAAAGTAGTCCCAGTGGCTCCAGTTAACCTGTCCAAGGTTCCCCCAGGTAAGATCTTTGTTCCGGAATCTAAACGAAGGAAGGTTTTACGGTGGGGGCATGCATCCAAGATTGCCGGCCATCCAGGTCAACGGGGGACCTTGAATCTCATCTCCAGACACTACTGGTGGCCATCCATAACCACGGATATTGTAGACTTTGTGGCTTCCTGTACCTTGTGTGCCCAGAATAAGTCTCCCAGACTGAAACCTGCAGGTTTATTATTGCCTCTTCCGGTGCCTGAGGTCCCCTGGCAGCATATTGGTATGGACTTCATAACCGATTTACCTGTCTCTGAGGGCTGTACAGTCATTTGGGTTGTCGTTGACCGTTTTTCTAAAATGTCGCACTTTATTCCGCTTCCAGGCCTGCCATCTGCTCCTCGTCTTGCTGAGCTATTCATTTTACATATCTTCCGCCTTCATGGATTTCCCCTCCATATCGTCTCGGATAGAGGAGTACAATTCACCTCCCGGTTCTGGAGATCTTTATGTAAGTCTCTGAATGTCTCTTTGGACTTTTCTTCTGCCTATCATCCACAGTCTAATGGCCAGGTGGAACGCATGAACCAAATATTGGTCAGCTTCCTGCGACATTTCACCAATGCCCATCAGGATGACTGGGTGAAGCATCTTCCCTGGGCGGAATTTGCTCATAACAATAGAGTCAACCAAGCCACAGGTAAATCTCCATTTTTTGTGGTCTATGGACGACATCCAAGTGTTCCTCTTCCCGTGCGGCCTTCTTCTGGAGTTCCTGCGGCAGATTCCTGTGTGGAGCAGCTATCTCGGGTCTGGTCTGACACTAAAGTATCGCTTCGGAGAACAGCGGACCAGATGAAAAGGTCTGCGGATAAGAGGCGCAGACCTCCTCCTCAGTTTGCCATTGGAGACAAGGTATGGCTTTCTTCTAAGAATATCCGTCTCAGACTTCCCTCTTACAAACTGGCTCCGCGATTCTTGGGACCTTTTTCTGTGATCAAGAAAATTAATCCTGTTGCCTACAAGCTCAAACTACCTGCTACCTTGCGGATTCCCAACTCATTTCATGTTTCATTACTTAAGCCAGCTGTCTTTAACAGGTTTTGCAAAGGCACTTCACAGAACCCTCCTCCTGTCACTATGGATGATGAGTTTGAAGTTAAGGACATTCTAGACAGGAGGATTATCAGAGGTAAGACCTTCTATTTGGTGGACTGGAAGGGCTACGGGCCTGAAGAAAGGTCATGGGAATCTGCTGAGAATATTCATGCCCCTCTGTTGCTGAAGAAATTTCTCTCCAGGTCAGCCGTGTGGAGGAGGGGGCGTAAGAGGGGGGGTACTGTCAGTATGGGATCTGCATCTCCACGGCAGGGTGGCAGATCGCTGTCTACACATTGCAGCACTATGGGTCCCAGTACTGGCTTACCTTGTAGGAGACGCAGGTGCCCGCCAGCATACCGCCGCATCCGTCCTCTTTGCCAGGTGTCATCTGATGAGCTATAGCACGTGCGTGCGCACCTCTCCCTTTCTTATAGGAGTAGGCAGCTGGTTCCCGATTACCATCCCCACCCGGAGGCGGGACTATCTTGTATTTAAGGCAGCTTCACTCATCATGAAGTGCCCAAGCGTGGTTGTTGTACCTCTTGACTCCCGCTGAAGCATTCCACCGTGTCCGTTTATTGGATTTCCTGGATTCTGACCTCCGCTTCATTTGACTACGCATCTGCCTGCTGTCTGTTTATTGGACCTCCTGGATTATAGACCTCTGCACTGCCTGACAACGCATCTGTCCATCTCTTCCTGTAAGTCTGCCTGGACCCAGACCCTGTGCTGCCTATGAGACTGCTTATATCTGCATGCTATATTGCTCTGAACTTTGTGTTGCCTGTATCTGTCAAGTGACTTTTGAATACTGTCTGCCAGTAAAGACCATCTGTTCCTTTATTCTGCCTTTGTTGGACTCTGTTCACACTACTGCAGGTAGCTGCATTCAAGGTAACAGGTGCAGACACCGGGGTCCTGTCTCTGAGAGTCAGCAGTCAGCAGTATTGGACTAATTCCCAGTCCTCTATCAGCTGACACAGAGGATCCACATCCTCTGGTCGTAACAGATATCTTGCAGAGGGATGCAGCACTCTTAAAATTGCAAAGCTTCTGAAGCGTGATCATTGAACAATCAAGCGTTTCATTCAAAATAGTCAACAGGGTCGCAAGAAGCGTGTGGAAAAACCAAGGCGCAAAATAACTGCCCATGAACTGAGAAAAGTCAAGCGTGCAGCTGCCAAGATGTCACTTGCCACCAGTTTGGCCATATTTCAGAGCTGCAACATCACTGGAGTGCCCAAAAGCACAAGGTGTGCAATACTCAGAGACATGGCCAAGGTAAGAAAGGCTGAAAGACGACCACCACTGAGCAAGACACACAAGCTGAAACGTCAAGACTGGGCCAAGAAATATCTCAAGACTGATTTTTCTAAGGTTTTATGGACTGATGAAATGAGAGTGAGTCTTGATGGGCCAGATGGATGGGGCCGTGGCTGGATTGGTAAAGGGCAGAGAGCTCCAGTCCGACTCAGCAAGGTGGAGGTGGAGTACTGGTTTGGGCTGGTATCATCAAAGATGAGCTTGTGGAGCCTTTTTCGGGTTGAGGATGGAGTCAAGCTCAACTCCCAGTCCTACTGCCAGTTTCTGGAAGACACCTTCTTCAAGCAGTGGTACAGGAAGAAGTCTGCATCCTTCAAGAAAAACATGATTTTCATGCAGGACAATGCTCCATCACACGCGTCCAAGTACTCCACACCGTGGCTAGCAAGAAAGGGTATAAAAGAAGAAAATCTAATGACATGGCCTCCTTGTTCACCTGATCTGAACCCCATTGAGAACCTGTGGTCCATCATCAAATGTGAGATTTACAAGGAGGGAAAACAGTCCACCTCTCTGAACAGTGTCTGGGAGGCTGTGGTTGCTGCTGCACGCAATGTTGATGGTGAACAGATCAAAACACTGACAGAATCCATGGATGGCAGGCTTTTGAGTGTCCTTGCAAAGAAAGGTGGCTATATTGGTCACTGATTTGTTTTTGTTTTGTTTTTGAATGTCAGAAATGTATATTTGTGAATGTTGAGATGTTATATTGGTTTCACTGGTAAAAATAAATAATTGAAATGGGTATATATTTGTTTTTTGTTAAGTTGCCTAATAATTATGCACAGTAATAGTCACCTGCACACACAGATATCCCCCTAAAATAGCTAAAACTAAAAACAAACTAAAAACTACTTCCAAAAATATTCAGCTTTGATATTAATGAGTTTTTTGGGTTCATTGGGAACATGGTTGTTGTTCAATAATAAAATTAATCCTCAAAAATACAACTTTCCTAATAATTCTGCACTCCCTGTAATTTCAAATCCAATACTCAACTAGGCTGGCTCACAGTATCTTTGCATACATATATATTTGTTTAACAAATAAAACAGTCAATTTTAAAACCACTTTGATGCATAACCATGTGACCATTAACATACAAAAAAGCTCACCCATATATCAAAATAAAACTGGAGAACTCCAATTAAAAGGACCTCTTTGCTCTCCAAAACTTGCCTTATATGTCAGTATTTCCTCTGGTATATATAACATTCAGCCAGTTACTTGAATCAGGCTGACTCCAATGTCATGTAACTTAGAAATCACGTTACCAGTAGTTGGAACCCTCCTGGTTCAGAGGATTATGTCTTTACACGATCGCTGAAGTTTTCGGATGTTCGAAGTTACAGCACTTGTTCGGGTCGGGAGTGAGGCAGGAACAAGTGCTGAATGTTATATATACCAGAGGAATTACTGACATATAAAGCAAGTTTTGGAGAGCAAAGAGGTCCTTTTAATTGGCGTTCTCCAGTTTATTTTTATTTTTTATATATGCGTGAGCTTTTTTGTATGTTATTGGTCACATGGTTATGCATCAAAATGGTTTTAAAATGGATTGTTTTATTTGTTTAATAAATATATATGTATGCAAAGATACTGGGAACCAGCCTAATTGAGTATTTAATTAGAATTTTTTGGGGTCAGCTGGTATCCGACAGGCTGGGCTCCAGTAGAATGCTGGTGTAGCTTCTCTGGAAGTCTATTTATAATAATATAATTTCCACTGCAATTATTAAAGGGCATCTGTCAGCAGATTTGTACCTATGACTCAGGCTGACCTGTTACATGTGCGTCTGGCAGCTGAAGGCATCTGTGCTGGTCCTATGGTCACACGTGCCCGCATTGCTGAGAAAAATTACATTATATGTAAATGAGCCTCTAAGAGCAACGGGGGCGTTGCCATTACACCTACAGGCTCTGCTCTCTCTTTAACCCTAAGTTCAGACCTGAGCATTTTACAGCGCGTTCCTACGCGCTGTGAAACGCTCAACACGGAGAAACCAATGATTCCCTATGGGAATGGTTCTCACCTGGGGCGTACGATAGCGCTGTAAAACACCCGACGCTCAAACAAGTTCTTGAGCTTTTTTTGGGGGCGTTTGTCGCGCGTTCCCGCACATAGATATTCGGGAACGCGCGACAATGTGTGCACGCCTGTCTCTGTAAACGCCCGTACAATCGTGCATACAGAGCGCTCGTTTCAGAACGCTCAGGTCTGAACCCCCTGTAACTGCCACATCTGCTGTGCTTTGAGGCCAAGCAGTGTGAACATGATTACACCTGGCCCTGTCAATTAAAGTGGAGAGGGAGCAGCGATTGGAGAGCCTAGAGCAGGCATCCTCAAACTGCGGCCCTCCAGCTGTTGTAAAACTACAACACCCACAATGCCCTGCTGTATGCTGATACCTGTAGGTTGTTCTGGCATGCTGGGAGTTGTAGTTTTGCAACAGCTGGAGGGCCGCAGGTTGAGGATGCCTGGCCTATAGGTGCAATGGTAAACCCACCCCCGTTACTTCTACAGGCTCATTTGCATATATTAAAACTTCATGTTCCTCAGCAATACAGGCACATATGAACTTGGGACCAACAGATAACTTCAGCTGCCAAGCGCACATGTAACAGGTCAGCCAGTGTCATAGGGACAAATCTGCCAACAGATGCCCTTTAGGGCCCCTTGCAGACGAGTGTGTGTCACTGCCGGGGTCACATAGCATTATATTAATTTACGATGCTATGTAACCCTTACAGTTCTGGAATGTTTTGTGGGAAAAGATTCATAAAAATTTTTACATTTATATCTGTTTTCTCTGAATGTAAAACCATCCCCATGTACTTCTATCAGTAACTGACGGCTATGTCTGTATACACACTTAGGCCTCTTGCACACGACTGTGGCCGGGCCCGTGCTGCGGACCGCAAGTTGAGGTCCGCAATGCACAGGAACCGCCCGTGGGGCAGACGCATGCGGATTACGGACCCTTTCACTTGAATGGGGTCCGCGATCCGTCCGTTCCGCAAAAAGATAGATAAAGTTCTATTTTTTTGCGGAACGGAAGCACGGAACAGAACCCCACGGAAGCACTCCATAGTGATTCTGCGGGTTTCCGTTCCGTGCTTCCGATCAGCACCGCATCTCCAGACCCATTCAAGTGAATGGGTCCTCATCCGTGATGCAGAATGCACACTGCCCATGCCCCGTGTATTGCGGACCGCCGTATGCGGCCTGCAATACGGCCACGGGAGCACTACGGCCGCGTGAAAGAGGCCTTACACAGAGAATGCAATCAGTGACTGACTCCCCTGTGTACAGCTATCAGTGACTGACAGCTATCGATGTATACACACTTAGGTCTCATGCACACCACCGTATGTATTTTGCAGTCCGCAAAAAACGGATCTGCAAAGAATATGGATAACATCCGTGTGCATTCCGTATTTTGAGGAACGGAACAGCTGGCCCCTAATAGAACAGTCCTATCCTTGTCCGTAATGCAGATAATAATAGGACATGTTCTATTTTTTTTTTTTGTGGGACGGAAATACGGAAACGGAATGCACACGGAGTACCTTCCGTTTTTTTCGCGGACCCATTGAAACGAATGGTTCCATATATGGTCCGCAAAAAAAATAAAAAATAACACACGAACAGACACGGAGTGAAAATACATTCATGTGCAAGAGGCCACAGAGAATGCTACTAATAACTGATAGCACCTCCCTGTGTACAGCTGCCAGTGACCGACAGCTATCTCTGTATACACACCTACACAGAGAATGCTATCAATCACTGATACCCCTCCTCCGTGTACAACTGAAGTCAGAAAGAGCAGAGCTATAAATGCATAAATTACAAATTTTACTGAATCTTTTCCCATAAAACTATAAATCAATCTGCTCAGCTTCCCCTGCTCTAGAACATGCTGCCTGCAGACAGCACTGCATTTTCATGGTAACAGGTTCCCTTTAAGAATGCAGCCCATTTTGGAAATCAGGAAGCAGAAATGTTTTACTTTTTTATAATTTTTAATTATTTATATTTTATTTATTTATTAACATATGGGGGCTTGTTTTCTGTGGGACAAGTTGTACTTTTAATAGCGCCCTTTTGAGGTCCATCTAATGTACTGTATAACTTTTACATATTTTTTGGGCCCGACAGTGTGAAAGAATACAGCAATTTGTACATTTCTGCAGGTCAGTAGGATTTCACCAATACCCCCCTCCCCCTACTTGTTACCTCCCCTCTGTACCCTTACTGCAGACTGCTAGCAATTCCTTCAAAACTTCTAGAAGGAATAATAAAGGAACGGCACAACATAGAGGCATAAGAATAGATGCTCCAGAATTGTTATTACATGGGGAATGCATAAAGTCACATGACCATGATGGCAAACGGCAGCCGGACCATGCGCCACCGTATTCCTATAGAGAGGAGATGGCGGGCATACGGCAATCCTATGTCTGACAGCAGCTTATTCCCTTGTCCCCAATGAGAACACATGCACCCTCGGCCGATCCGAGCATACATGTGTACGGTGATGGGGGAGAAACAGGTGTCGACTGAAGGAGCTATTGCAAGTGTCTGGCCACCTTTAGGGTCTCTTCACGCTGCATCGGCGGTATAGGCCGGGAGGACTACCTGACACCCACTTACCTGACTCGATAAAAACAAAATCCCACGTGATATATAGGTTTCTGTCTGACATATATTTCCCCTGTAAACCCCAGTGGGCCGCTGTTTTGCCCGCCATCCTGTGGATGCTCTTGACACGTGTATGTGCATGCAAAAGGCAGTGCTCCACCAGCCCTATTCACAAGGCACCGTGGTCTCTGCATCCACCCAGCTTTACCAGGCGCTGACGCCGGCTCTCCCTCATCACTGCACATAAGATCCCCTGTGGGCTCATACATTATATCGGGTGCCATGACACCTGCCCACATCTCCAGAACTCACAGCACCTGCACAATTTAAAGGGGGGTTCCATACTCACAAGTGGAGCTTCCCTCCCAGTTATATTACCTGGAGAACTCAGACAGCAGCAAATGGTTAGCATGACAGGGGTAGTAGTCCCTGACTGGGTGCCCAGGACTGTGCACAACCACTAGACTGGTGCCACGTGCAGGGCCCCTCTCCTGCCCACCCCAGGCACTTACCGCTCATTGTCCCCGGCTTGTGGCACTGCAAGGTAAATAAACACCAGTGACAGGAGACCGGAAAGTGCAACTCCGCCCCGGACTGTAAATCCCATGCACAAGCACAGGAATACAGGACTGACGGGAAATTCCAACTACACCACAGGGGTGTACTGAAGAGGCTGGCTGCTTATAGTAAGAGCGGATCTAATAGAAAAACGACAAGCGAAATAAGAACGGAACACTTCACTCATTAAACGCACAGCTATGATAACGAAGTGGAAAAAGTAATTAACTCCTCAGAGGGAAACGAAATCACAGACGTGTACCCCCCCTCTTTCAACTTAGTATCATCCAAGCAGAGCGGACATCGTCTGGGCGTGTCACGTGATGCACAAGCCATGTGACTGAGCTGAGGGAAGCCCCTGGTTGTCCTGGCGACAGTTCAAGCCAATCTCCTTTGAGCACAGGTGTGCGGGCCGTATATGGGCGGGGCCGGGACGACCAGCGGGTCCCCCTGACTGTGGTGAAGAGTAACCAAAACCGAGGAAGTGGAAGCAACAAGGAAGGGAAGAGAGGAGACATTTTGTTTTCAAGGCTTACAGCCGTGTGGTGCGGCCTTTACCTCTGCACGTTCTTCTTTTTTTTTCTATATTTTTTTTTTGCCTTGTGATGAAAATAAATTACTTTGGGTTGAGTAAAGTCTATAAAAAATTATTTCTAAAGCGTCTGACACTTTAAGTGCAACAGAATGTTTACTGAAAACACCTGTCCGTAGTTACAGAGCGCAGCACAGGACGACAGGTGTGCATGAGGCCATACTGTGGGCAGGTCAGCCTGACACCCAGCAGTCTCATGTTTTCAGAAGGTGTCGGAAACTGAGCTGTGGATGGAGATAGAGGCAGAAGGCTCCGTCCACTGTACAGTTCTGGTGGCTGCCGAAAACACAAAAAAGAAGTGTTATTGGGAATGTGAAAAGAAGCGCCGAGGCGTAGTGTCCCACACACGTGTGTACGGTCCACTCCAAATTGTTACATATTGGATGATGTCAGTTTGCACTGTTCCCTTGTCTATGCTGTGTGGCAGTGGAGCTGGCAGAGGGCCATATGACGGCCATTGAAATGGTGTATCTCACCCAGAGAACAGGAAAGGCTGGGGAAATAGGTATTTCCCACTGTCTGCAGCAGCCAGGCTGGTAATGAAGGTGATCAGCAGCCAGGTGAGGAGCTCAGGTAAATGTGGGCTGAGCTCCCCGATCAGGGCTCCCTGTCTGGGGAAGGAGAAGGCTGCGCCAAGGCCTGTGGGAGCCGGGACCCTCTGACCCTGTGTGGGGTAAGCACGGTGCTGTGTTTTGGGGAGCTGGTAGGTAGACCCAGATCCCGATAGAGAGGGAGAATTACTGTATAGTCAGTGGCCAGACGGCCTAGGGTTTGGTCTGCTGTTAAAGTGACAATAAAGCTGGTCGTGGCCAGTTTGCACCCAAATCTACAGTGTTGGAGTGGCTTCTTGAGGTGTGCCAACTGTCTAAGCGGAGAAGACGGCGATCCTGGAGAGCAGGGCCGTTTCTAGGGGCGGGCGGCCGCCCGGGGCGCTGTCAGAAGCAGGGGGCGCCCGTTGAGGTAAAAAAAAAAATATAAAAAATTGGTTATGTAGGTAAAGGTTCGGCCGGCCGGCGGCACCCCTCATGCTGAGCCTCCTGAGCAGCCGGCTCAGTGCTGCGCAGCCTGCCTGCGCTGCAGACTGCTGAGTTGTTAATGTAGCGTGGCCGAGCTCTGTTCGGTCCGGCCCGGGGTACAGGAGCATTTGTTTCCCTTACCCGGCCGGACTGAAAGGAAGTGCACACTAAGTGAGCACTTCCTGTCAGCCGGGTACAGGAAACAAAAGCTCCTGTACCGCGGAGCGAACAGAGCTCGGCCACGCTACATTAGAGGTGACATTGACAAGGGGGAGGAAATGAGAGTGACGGGGGGGGGAGTAGAATGAGAGTGACAAGGTGGGGGGGGGGTAGAATGAGAGTGATAAGGGGGTGGGGGGTGTAGAATGAGAGTGACAAGGGGGTGGGGGGTGTAGAATGAGAGTGACAAGGGGGTGGGGGGTGTAGAATGAGAGTGACAAGGGGGGTGGGGGGAGTAGAATGAGAGTGACAAGGGGGGTGGGGGTGTAGAATGAGAGTGACAAGGGGGTGGGGGGAGTAGAATGAGAGTGACAAGCGGGGTGGGGGGAGTAGAATGAGAGTGACAAGGGGGGTGGGGGGGGGAGTAGAATGAGAGTGACAAGGGGGGTGGGGGGAATAGAATGAGAGTGACAAGGGGGGTGGGAGAAGAGAGTGACAAGGGAGGGGGGAGAAGAGAGTGACAAGGGAGGGAGGGGGGGAAGAGAGTGACAAGGGAGGGAGGGGGGAGAAGAGAGTGACAAGGGAGGGAGGGGGGAGAAGAGAGTGACAAGGGAGGGGGAGAAGAGAGTGACAAGGGAGGGGGGAGAAGAGAGTGACAAGGGAGGGGGGAGAAGAGAGTGACAAGGGAGGGGGAGAAGAGAGTGACAAGGGAGGGAGGGGGGAGAAGAGAGTGACAAGGGAGGGGGGAGAAGAGAGTGACAAGGGAGGGGGGAGAAGAGAGTGACAAGGGAGGGGGGAGAAGAGAGTGACAAGGGAGGGGGAGAAGAGAGTGACAAGGGAGGGGGAGAAGAGAGTGACAAGGGAGGGGGAGAAGAGAGTGACAAGGGAGTCCGCAGAGCCAGACTGCAGCCAGAGACCAGATCATCTTATTGTCCTGGTGGTAAGTAAACAATGCAATATGTGTATTATTTAATTGTTTAGTTATTAATACTACATTTTGCGGACCGCACATTGCCGGCACTAAGAGAATATGCCTATTCTTGTCCGTTATTGGGGACAAGAATAGGACATGTACTATTTTTTTTCAGGATCGGAATTGCGGATCCGCGTCCGCAATTCCGGATCTGATAAGGGGGGGGGGGGCGTCAATTTTTATCTTGCCTAGGGCGGCAAAAACCCTTGCACCGGCCCTCGGTTGTGCGCCCTGGCTCCCTCCCTCTGACATCTCTTCTGACCTGCGCCCGAGTGCCGAGTCCTCTCACTCTTCAGACAGTGCGGGCGGCACTTACTGACGTCACGCGCCTGATCCTCCCACTAGGCGGCGCAGGCGCGTGACATACAGTGAGTGAGTGAGCGCCGCACTGCCAGCCTTTTACCGCCCGCCCTGAGCCCCTGAGCAGTGCTGATGCCTGCTGTGAGGCGAGTGATGGTCTGGGGGGGGATTAATTACAATGGGGGGATGGGGGTTATTATAATGGGGGGGCATTAATTACAATGGGGGGAATTAATTACAATGGGGGGGCCACTGTGGGAGACATGAAAATGGGGGCCACTGTCACTGTGGGGGATATTAAGTTTAATAAGGATCACTATGGACATTATTTAGAATGGAGGCTGCTGTTGGTGTCATTACTCATTATAACTGTATAATGTCTGATAGGCCTAGTCCTGAGCTGAGTTATATTACCCTGCCCTGTATAATAATGTACCCATCCCTGATACCCCTTAGTTATATTACCCCGCTGGAGTAATATAACTAAGGGGTATCAGGGTACATTATTATACAGGGCAGGGTAATATAACTCAGGACTAGGCCTATCAGACATTATACAGTTATAATGACATCCACAGCAGCCTCCATTCTAAATAATGTCCATAATGATCCTTATTAAAAATAATGTCCCCCCACAGGCAGGCAGTGCGGGCGGCGGCGCTCACTCACTGTGCCTCACGCACTGCCTGCCTGTTACCGCCCGCCCGGAGCAGTGCTGAGAAAGAAGCCTGCTGTGAGTGAGAGCCTGAGCCTGTGGGACAGTGGGTCACTGTGACCGTCCGTGCAATGTGGTTCCACATTTTTTACAATGGGGAGACACTTATTTCATCGAGCAGTTGTGGGGGGGGGGGGGGGGAGTTTTTTGGACACTCGCCCTGAGAGAAATTTTACCTAGAAACTGCACTGCTGGAGAGCTAAGTGGCCCCGGGATGTCACAGCTGCTAAATCCATATTATAGGCTGGTAACATGCACTACATGTTTCCACCACTAGAGGTCTCTACCACACACATTTATATATTGCAGCCTTAGGAAGTTATTATAGTTAGGGTACTTTCACACTTGTGTTGCTGGATTCGAGCAGGCAGTTCTGTCGCCGGAATTGCCTGCCGGATCCGGCAATCTATATGCAAACGGATCCCATTTATAGACGGATCCGGAAGCGGATCCGTCACACAAATGCATTGCAATACCGGATCCGTCTCTCCGTTGTCATCCGGAAAAACGAATCCGGTATTTATTTATTTCACATTTTTAACCACCTCCGGACCGCCTAACGCAGATGTGCGGTCCGGAGGCGGCAGCCCTGCGCTCAACGACGCATATACGCGTCATTCTCTTTTGGACGGAGAGAAAAATGCAGCATGCTGTCCAAATACCTTGAAAGGACTGAACTGATGCATACTGAACAGAATGCTCTCCATTCAGAATTCATTAGGATAAAACTGATCAGTTTTTTTCCTGTATTGAGCCCCAAGGACAGAACTCAATACCGAAAAACTGTAACGCAAGTGTGAAAGTACCCTTAGTTAAGATGAGAAAATGAGAGACTAGGAGGAAGGAGAGGAGACAGTCTTGTCTCTGTCCTCCTGGGCCTATCCCAGGGGAACCAATTTACCTCAACCTTGGAGTCCAAGATTAGGACTATCTGATCCTACACTATAAATTACCCTTCCTGGGTATAAAGTGGATTATCACTTTGAGGACCGCAACCTTTTCAAATAATGAAGCAGAGAGTTTGCCTTCCACGAGGGAGATCGCCCTTGGGTTGTTGGATCACTGAACTATAGACTAGGCGAAGGAAGATATTTGCCGTTTATCAGGTTTTAGTCACCTTTGCATTAGGTGGACAGTTTCTAAGCTACAGGCTGCCCCACCATAATTGGGGGCAGGAAGGCCATCTGTCAGAATACTTATTTACAGAGGATCTAAACTACGATTGAAAGGTTGAGTGATCAGAGCAAGATCAGGAACCAAGTACAAGTAAGAGCATCACTTTTACTAAAGTGAGCTGGAATTAACCTCTGCACTTCACATCATATATTGGATGCCTTACTACAAAAGTTCTTCTTTGATTTAACCACTGCCTCGTTCCTCATTCTTCTGCTCCATCTTTTGATTGCACCTTACGGTACTGGCATCACGAACTCGAACACAGGGGCCCAGCCACCAAAGCACCTTAAGCATACCAACTACCATCAGGGGCACCTCAACCAACATCTAGCTGGTGTTCCCTGCAACCGAGAGTGCCCCGGAGGATTTAGTGCTGTCTTCCCATCCACTGTACGCCGGCCCCAGGGGACAACTGAACTGTGAGTACTACTATCCTCAGCAGTCAGCACCTCATCACTAGTACACTCACCACACATCACCCCTAGGGTGTCCGGTTCGATGCAAAGGGACTGCCAAAGATGATGAACTGGAGATGTGTGGAGGAGGCTAGAAGTCGTTACAAGGCAGCACCCGAAATTGTAGACAGTGCACAAAGGTGAACTGTGGAAGTGTACCGAAAGAGAAAGAAAAAAGATTGCGACCCTTCTTCAGTGTGATACAGGGAGGGCCGTGGGGGCGCCAATGAGACGACAAATGGGTATAAAGAAATTGTTTTTTAGGCAGGTAAAATGAAAAAAAATATCAACGGAGACTAGGGAGGCACAAGATTAAGGCAAAGTGTAGCACATAAATGAATTAAAAACTTACTTCACCAGGGAGGGAGGTATAGGATAGGTTCAATACTCCTATACCATCTCCTCCCCCGCCGAGATCGCTTATCAGATGTTATTAAGGTTTCCGTGTCCCCAAAGAATGTTCTCAGGGTTCCGAGAATGAGGTAGAAGTCTTTATTCAAAGTTACAGAGCTCGATGCATTTTGGGGTAGATCCCTCTTTTTCAAGAGCAATATAAAAAAAAAAACCTACAGTAGCAGATATATAGGATTAGGGACCAAGTGCAGCTTTAGGTCAAAGGTGAGCTGGCCACGGAATGAAGGCAGCGTCAGTTCAGGCTCCGGGCTGAATACATAATTACATAATTAATTGATGAATCGCAAATTCAACGCTAATTAGAAAAGATCTGCATAAATAAATAGATACATAAATACATAGATACATTCGTACATTGGGGAGGTGGTGATATTGTATGATGGTGGTGTAATATGAATGAATAGGTAGTGTAAGAAGGAACAAGGAGCCGTCATTGACAGAAGGTACGTGTCACCGAGGTTCCTGGCCTCGGTGAGGTAAGAACCAGATTTTTTTCCTGAAGTGTCAGTTCTGTAGTGCAGTCTGATACTTCAGCTGTTAGTATGGCTCTAAAGCCGATCCGGGCCGGTTCTTATTGGGAGCAGCCAAAGAGCAGGGTGGGTGGCTGTTCCCCACGGTTCCAGGCCGGGTTTTGGCTGGAATATAAAAAAACAGCCAGCACGTTCTGCTGGAAAATGATCCTCCATGACAGAGAAGCTGTGAGAGCTGTGAGAGCTGTATGCTGGCCTCTAAAGCCTGCTGTGGACTGTGGGTGGAAATCTACTGACCAGGTGAAGGTTTTGTGCACTGTGGACTGTGTGGTGTGAACTGAACACCGTTACTTTTTTCTTGTTTTTCCTATTGTGTGAATAAAACACTGAACTTTGATTTACATCCCTGTTTTTACCTCTGTACTGCATCCGCTTACCCTGCCTACCAGAGCGAATCCCCACAGTAGATAAAAAGGATTACCGTATTTTTCGCCCTATAAGATGCACTTTTCCTCCCCAAAAGTGGGGGGGTAATGGCAGTGCGTCTTATGGGGGGGGGGGGGCAGTGTCCATGCGGGCTCTAATATGTGGGCCGTACTACTCAGAACCTTAGGGATCAATTGAATTCACACCGTTCCAATATAACAAAAAAAATACGCAAAACATAGTGTCTCTCAACACTTTCACAGGTCCACTCTGGGGACGCGTCCCTTCTCAGACTGACCCCCATAGAATGGGTTCCAAAGTCCTTCCAATACCTGAGCAGGAAGGAAATTTTTAGATATTAGATTTTTCATTTCAACTCCCTTACTCCATTTGGCCTCAACGAATCATTGGAGCACAATAACTATTGATTCCTAATTAATCAATTATACATTTCACTAAATATATGGTATATATTTTTCCTATAACTATTGATTCCCAATTAACTAATTGATTCATTATTTAATTGTTTATTGATTGAATTAATTAATAATTTATTTATATTATTTACTTAATTTGTTATTCATTCATTGTTCATTTTTTACTTTGGCTATAGATATGAATTAATCCCTTTTATCTACAGTACAGACCAAAAGTTTGGACACACCTTCTCATTCAAAGAGTTTTCTTTATTTTCATGACTATGAAAATTGTAGATTCACACTGAAGGAATCAAAACTATGAATTAACACATGTGGAATTATATACATAACAAAAAAGTGTGAAACAACTGAAAATATGTCATATTCTTAACAGTAGCCACCTTTTGCTTTGATTACTGCTTTGCTCACTCTTGGCATTCTCTTGATGAGCTTCAAGAGGTAGTCACCTGAAATGGTCTTCCAACAGTCTTGAAGGAGTTCCCAGAGATGGCCCTTTTACCTTCACTCTGCGGTCCAGCCCACCCCAAACCATCTCGATTGGGTTCAGGTCCGGTGACTGTGGAGGCCAGGTCATCTGCCGCAGCACCCCATCACTCTCCTTCATGGTCAAATAGCCCTTACACAGCCTGGAGGTGTGTTTGGGGTCATTGTCCTGTTGAAAAATAAATGATGGTTCAACTAAACGCAAACTGGATGAAATAGCATGCCACTGCAAGATGCTGTGGTAGCCATGCTGGTTCAGTATGCCTTCAATTTTGAATAAATCCCCAACAGTGTCACCAGCAAAGCACCCCCACACTATCACATCTCCTCTTCCATGCTTCACGGTGGGAACCAGGCATGTAGAGTCCATCCGTTCACCTTTTCTGCGTTGCACAAAGACACGGTGGTTGGAACCAAAGATCTCAAATTTGGACTCATCAGACCAAAGCACAGATTTCCACTGGTCTAATGTCCATTCCTTGTGTTCTTTAGCCTGAACAAGTCTCTTCTGCTTGTTGCCTGTCCTTAGCAGTGGTTTCTGTTATGGTCTTACCTTCTTACTGTTCTCCTTCGTTTGACATGTGCTGGCGGCCATCTTGGTTTCTGGGTTTCTTGTAGCCTCCCACCCTGCGGCTTCTCCTTCCCACTGGGAGGAGCTGGATGCCTAGCTCATATATATAGGAGGTCTGTGGCTTCAGTTCCTTGCTTGGTCCTCCTGTGTTCACATGCTTCTAAGACTGCTGCTGCTTCTGGTTCCTGATCCTGGCCTCGTCTGACTACCCCGTTGGTTCCTGATCCTGGCTTCGTCTGACTACCCTGCTGGTTCCTGATCCAGGCTTCGTCTGACTACCCTTCTGGTTCCTGACCTCTGTCTACGCAAGACCCTGCTTCGGTTTAGCCATCCGTTTGGACTTTTGCTTACAGCTTGATTTTCAATAAAGCCTTCTTATTTCCACTTATCTCTTGTTGTACGTCTGGTTCATGGTTCCATGACATTAGGACCAAGCCATGAATTTTGACGGTACAGGGCCATCCTCGCTACCTACGCTGGTTGCCAGACTTGATCAGCAGGATCACCTGTTGGGTCGGTTCGCTGTGGCGTTGCAAACCCTGCTTGAACGCACGGCTCATTTCGCTTCCGTTGCCGATGGGTCGGTTGTCGCTCCTGGGCCCGCTCCTACTGCCGCTCCGGTTGTTGCGCCAGAGTCTACCCCGACACCTGTTGCTGCGCCTGCGGTGTCTCGGGGTATGACCGGTTCTGCCCCCCTTCCACAGCGCTTTGGGGGAGAGCCAACTCAGTGCCGAGGTTTCCTTAACCAGGTGGGCATTTATTTCGAGTTGCTGCCACATGCCTTTCCCACTGAGAGATCAAAGGTGGGCTTCTTGATCTCGCTGCTCTCGGACAAGGCCTTGGCCTGGGCCAGCCCTTTATGGGAGAACAACAATCCAGTGGTTGCCGAGTTTTCCGGTTTTGTTGCTTCTCTTCGGAAGGTATTCGATGTGCCGGCTCGTGCTGCCTCTGCTGCGAAGCTCCTTATGTCCATCAGACAGGGTTCACGATCCGTAGCTGAATACGCCATTGAGTTTCGTACCCTGGCAGCAGAGGTGGGCTGGAATAATGAGGCTCTGGTCGCTGCTTTCTCTCATGGTCTCTCGGATGCCTTGAAGGATGAGGTTGCAGCTAAGGACCTACCAGTGGAGCTCGAGTCTCTTATTTCTTTCCTGATTTTGATTGACACCAGACTCAGGGAGAGACCTTCCTTTAAGGAGAGCCTGCGGAGGTCTTCTAACAGATTGGCGCCTACGTTTGCTGTCCCACCCGTGCCTCCCTCTCCTCCCACGCCTCCTGGGGATGACTCGTCTGGGGGTGAACCCATGCAGCTGGGGTTTGCTCGTCTGTCCGAGGGGGAGAGGGTACTCCGGAGACGCGAGGGCCGATGCATGTACTGTGGTCTCGGTGGGCATTTTCGGTTGGCATGTCCGAACCGTCCGGGAAACGCTCGCACCTGAGATCCTGTCGGGGGCAGATCTTGGGTGGAGTCTCCTCGTCCCCGGTTTCCCGTGTTGACAAACCACTGATCACTGTTGTCCTCTCCTGGGTCGGGGGCTCGGTGACGACCCAGGCGTTGGTGGACTCTGGTGCTGGTGGTTTGTTCATTGATAGTGTGTTCGCTGCCGCCAATTCCATTCCTCTGCAGCCTCGAGGTTCCCCACTGGCTCTTGAGGCGATAGACGGCAGACCCCTTCTGCCGCCACACGTGACTCATGAGACCCTTCCAGTGGGGATAGCCATTGGTGCCGTTCACAGAGAGTCGGTCTGTCTCCAGGTGATTTCGTCTCCACACTACTCGGTGGTCTTGGGGTACCCCTGGCTCCAGAAGCATAATCCAATTTTCGATTGGAGATCGGCCGAGATCCTCTCGTGGTCACCGCAGTGTGGGGCTAGTTGCATCCATGGGCCTGTCAAGTTGCTGTGTACTTCCTCGGACTCTCTGTTGCCTCCTGAATACGAAGAGTACCGGGATGTATTCGATAAGGTGCGCGCGGTTGCCCTACCTCCGCACCGCCCATATGATTGTGCCATAGAGTTACAATCTGGTGCCGTTCCTCCTCGTGGCAAAGTCTATCCACTGTCGGTAGCGGAGAATGAGGCCATGGAGGAGTACGTGAGGGAGCCGCTTTCACGCGGACACATTCGCAAATCCTCGTCCCCGGCAGGGGCTGGATTTTTCTTTGTGAAAAAGAAGGGCGGTGAGTTGAGGCCTTGCATCGATTACAGGGGTCTCAATCGCATCACGATCAAGAACGCTTACCCGATACCCTTGATTTCCGAGCTGTTCGATCGCCTCAAAGGGGCCACGGTCTTTACCAAACTCGACCTGAGGGCGGCATATAACCTGGTAAGGATCAAGGCGGGCGATGAGTGGAAGACCGCGTTTAACACCAGGACCGGTCATTATGAATCCTTGGTTATGCCCTTTGGGTTGTGCAATGCGCCCGCAGTCTTCCAGGAATTCATCAACAATGTTTTCCGTGACCTGTTGCAGCAGTGTGTGGTGGTCTATTTGGATGACATCTTGGTATATTCTGAATCCATGGAGGCCCACATTATGGATGTCAGACGAGTGTTGCAACGGTTACGAGAGAACAGGCTGTTCGGTAAGCTTGAGAAATGCGAATTTCACCGATCCCAGGTAACCTTCTTAGGTTACATAATTTCCGCTGAGGGGTTCTCCATGGATCCTGAGAAGGTTTCGGCTGTCTTACAGTGGCCCCAGCCCAGTGGTCTCCGTGCCCTGCAGCGCTTTTTGGGCTTCGCCAATTATTATCGGAAGTTCATCAGGGACTTTTGTATGCTAGCCAAGCCTCTCACGGATCTGACCAGGAAGGGCAGTAATCTCCAGGTCTGGCCGCTCGAGGCCATCCGAGCTTTTGAGGCTCTAAAGTGCGCCTTTGTGTCGGCTCCGATTCTGTCGCATCCCAACCCTGGGTTGCCCTTTGTCCTCGAGGTGGACGCGTCTGAGACGGGAGTAGGCGCCCTTCTGTCTCAGCGTAGAACACCAGAGGGTCCTCTGCTTCCTTGTGGGTTTTACTCCCGGAAACTGTCTTCCGCGGAGTGCAACTATCAGATTGGTGACAGGGAGTTATTGGCCATCGTGCAGGCCCTTAAAGAATGGAGGCACTTGCTCGAGGGTTCGGTGGTTCCGGTTCTCATCCTGACGGACCACAAGAATCTGACCTACCTTTCTGAGGCCAAGAGATTGACACCACGTCAGGCCAGATGGGCTCTGTTCTTGTCACGTTTTAATTACGTGGTCTCCTACCTACCCGGTTCCAAGAACATCAGAGCGGATGCCTTATCACGGCAGTACTCCGAGCTGTCCGGGGAGGAGTCGATTCCGACTTCGGTCATACCTCCGAATCAGATCCTGGCCGCCATTCGCACCAGCCTGACCTCTCCCCTGGGTGAGCAGATTTTGGCGGCTCAATCTGGTGCTCCCTCTGGAAGACCCAACGGCAGGTGTTTTGTGCCTGAGGAGTTGCGCACTCGGTTGTTGCGAACCTACCATAACTCCAAGGCCGCGGGGCATCCTGGAAAGAATCAGCTGTCCTGGGCTGTTTCACGTCTGTTCTGGTGGCCTTCTCTACGTTCCGACATCGTCGCATATGTAGCGGCATGCTCCGTTTGTGCCCAGAGTAAGTCCCCTCGGCACCTTCCGTTGGGCCTTTTGCAACCCATAGCCACCGGGGAGCGCCCATGGTCACACCTGGGGATGGATTTCATTGTGGACCTCCCTGCATCCCGAGGCCATACGGTCATTCTCATGATTGTGGATCGGTTTTCCAAAATGTGCCACTGTGTTCCTCTCAAGAAGTTACCCTCTGCACAAGAGTTGGCCACGATTTTCGCCAGGGAGGTCTTCCGGTTGCACGGTTTGCCCAAGGAGATTGTGTCGGATCGGGGGAGTCAGTTTGTGTCCAGGTTCTGGCGCGCCTTTTGCTCCCAGTTGGGGATTCATCTCTCTTTCTCCTCGGCCTACCACCCTCAGTCCAATGGGGCCGCAGAACGATCCAATCAGGCCTTGGAGCAATTCCTTCGTTGCTATGTCTCCGATCACCAAGACAATTGGGTTGACCTCCTGCCTTGGGCTGAGTTTGCCAGGAACACGGCGGTGAACTCTTCCTCTGGGACGTCTCCCTTCATGGCCAATTATGGGTTCCAACCTGCCGTGTTACCGGAGGTATTCTCTCCCCAGGATATTCCGGCTGTGGAGGATCACCTTTCCGTCCTACGTGCTTCTTGGGTACAGATCCAGAGGTCCCTTGAGGTCTCTGCGCAGCGCCAGAGACTCCAGGCTGATCGCAGACGAGCGCCCGCTCCTTCCTACCAGGTCGGAGACCGTGTATGGTTGTCCACCCGCAACCTCAACCTTCGAGTGCCCACTCCCAAGCTGGCGCCTCGCTTTGTTGGTCCCTTCCGAGTGCTTCGCAGGGTAAACCCGGTAGCCTATGCCCTTGCGCTTCCTCCTGGCATGCGGATCTCCAACGTGTTTCATGTCTCCCTGTTGAAGCCATTGGTGTGTAATCGTTTCACTTCCTCGGTTCCTCGGCCCCGTCCGGTCCAAGTGGGCAATCGTGAGGAATATGAGGTGAGCAATATCCTGGACTCACGCCTGGTCCGCGGTCGGTTGCAGTTTTTGGTCCATTGGCGTGGTTATGGTCCAGAGGAGCGTTCCTGGGTTCCCTCCGCAGATGTCCATGCTCCTGCTTTGCTCCGAGCCTTCCACGCACGCTTCCCTCAGAAACCGTTCCTTACTCCGCGGAGGAGGGGCCCTTGAGGGGGAGGTACTGTCATGGTCTTACCTTCTTACTGTTCTCCTTCGTTTGACATGTGCTGGCGGCCATCTTGGTTTCTGGGTTTCTTGTAGCCTCCCACCCTGCGGCTTCTCCTTCCCACTGGGAGGAGCTGGATGCCTAGCTCATATATATAGGAGGTCTGTGGCTTCAGTTCCTTGCTTGGTCCTCCTGTGTTCACATGCTTCTAAGACTGCTGCTGCTTCTGGTTCCTGATCCTGGCCTCGTCTGACTACCCCGTTGGTTCCTGATCCTGGCTTCGTCTGACTACCCTGCTGGTTCCTGATCCAGGCTTCGTCTGACTACCCTTCTGGTTCCTGACCTCTGTCTACGCAAGACCCTGCTTCGGTTTAGCCATCCGTTTGGACTTTTGCTTACAGCTTGATTTTCAATAAAGCCTTCTTATTTCCACTTATCTCTTGTTGTTCTACAGATGTGTCTGCTGCTAGAACTCTGTGTGGCATTGACCTGGTCTCTAATCTGAGCTGCTGTTAACCCTGCGATTTCTGAGGCTGGTGACTCGGATGAACTTATCCTCCGCAGCAGAGGTGACTCTTGGTCTTCCTTTCCTGGGGCGGTCCGCATGTGAGCCAGTATCTTTGTAGCGCTTGATGGTTTTTGTGACTGCACTTGAGGACACTTTCAAAGTTTTCCCAATTTTTCGGACTGACTGACCTTCATTTCTTAAAGTAATGATGGCCACTTGTTTTTCTTTACTTATCTGCTTTTTTCTTGCCATAATACAAATTCTAGCAGTCTATTCAGTATGACTATCAGCTGTGTATCCTCCTGACTTCTCCACAACGCAACTGATGGTCCCAACTCCATTTATAAGGCAAGAAATCCCACTTATTAAACCTGACAGGGCACAGCTGTGAAGTGAAAACCATTTCAGGTGACTACCTCTTGAAGCTCATCAAGAGAATGCCAAGAGTGTGCAAAGCAGTAATCAAAGCAAAAGGTGGCTACTTTGAAGAACCTAGAATATGACATATTTTCAGTTGTTTCACACTTTTTTGTTATGTATATAATTCCACGTGTGTTAATTCATAGTTTTGATGCCTTCAGTGTGAATCTACAATTTTCATAGTCATGAAAATAAAGAAAACTCTTTGAATGAGAAGGTGTGTCCAAACTTTTGGTCTGTACTGTATATATAGTACAGTCCTGATCAAAAGTTTAAGACCACTTGAAAAATGGCCAAAAATCATATTTAGCATGGCTGGATCTTAACAATGTTCCAAGTAGAGCTTCAACATGCAACAAGAAGAAATGGGAGTGAGACAAAACTTTTTTTAAGCATTCAATTTATTGAAAACAACGAATAAACTGAAACAGGCTGTTTTTCAGCTGATCAAAAGTTTAGGACCACACCTCCCAAAAAAAAACACTAAACCCCTCCAAAACAGAAATCCAACTTCCAAACATGAACTCAGTAATGAGTAGCTCCGCCACTATTGTTTATCACTTTTTAAAAATTCGTTTCGGCATGCTTGATGCAAGCGTTTCCATAAATGAGGTCAGTGGGAACATTTCTCCAAGTGGTGAAGACGGCCACACGAAGGCCATCTACTGTCTGGAACTGTTGTCCATTTTTGTAAACTTCCCTTGCCATTCATCCCCAAAGGTTCTCAATTGGATTTAGATCAGGGGAACACGCAGGATGGGCCAAAAGAGTGATGTTATTCTTCTGGAATAAGTCCCTTGTCCTGCGGGAATTGTGTACTGTAGCGTTGTCCTGTTAAAAAACCCAGTCGTTACCACACAGACGAGGGTCCTCAGTCATGAGGAATGCTCTCTGCAACATCTGGACATAGCCAGCGGCCGTTTGACGCCCCTGCACTTCCTAATGTCACGGCGGGCGTGCACTCAGACTCACAGATAACCCACCAACCAGGCTCTGGGCGAGAGACAGGGGAAGGGTCACCTCCTAGCTAATCCCTGACCTCTTTCCCTGCACTGCTCAGCCCACAT
The DNA here is from genome assembly GCF_014858855.1 of Bufo gargarizans. Classification (NCBI taxonomy): domain Eukaryota; kingdom Metazoa; phylum Chordata; class Amphibia; order Anura; family Bufonidae; genus Bufo; species Bufo gargarizans. The sequence continues at coordinate 145,350,071 of NC_058087.1, read as the reverse complement.
GCAGATCTCTCCCTGAGATGGTGAAGAGGGGAAATAGGAGCAGCCTGCTCGCACAGAACCTGGGTGGGAGAGATGACACAAAACAACCAAACTTGAATCACACTTATCTTTCTGAGCTGGAACAGACAGACAACCTTCCTTCCTTCCTTCCTAGCTTCCAAGACCACAATGATTAGTATAATCCGCTCAGAGCACTGGGCTGGTGTGCTATTTTAACTAATGACCCCACCCAGTGCACCTGATGAGAGGCGGATCCAGCACGGCTCCAAAACAAACACTAAACTCGTGCTGCTATCCTGGCTGACCTCCGCACATCGTCAGAGTGGGGCATGACACCTGAAGCTGGAGGGGACCTCTGTGACTTCTATGGGAAAGTTTTCTAGGCATGCTCTGTGACCTGTGCAGAGGTCAGAAAGGAGTAAATAAGCTGTGATATCACCTATTGTGAATGGTGTATCCTGTCGTATCTATACACAGAGGTGATATCATTACAGGCAGGATTAGAAGGACAGATAAGCAGATAACTGCAGTAAAGTGATCTGTACAGACCAAGAAGTGGCGCCTATTATTAGGCTTAGTGCCCAGTGTAAAAACTGCACGATTTTATAGTTTTTGTTTTAAATATAGATATTGACATGGAAAATTGAAAATACATGTAAAACATAAGGTGATTTAAACAATTGGTCATTTTCTGATGACACATCCCTATGGCAATGCACTATGGCTTCCACGTACATATTCCCCCTTAATTAGGATACAAGAGTGATTATTACTAATAATACAATTCCTCAGGCCTGTACAATCGTTTATTGTTGTTCTGAGTATACCAGAATACACCACTTACAATAAACATTTGCATATTCAACAAATCTGTAAATTTGAAGAAACGTAAAGGGACACTTCCATCAGAGAGGGATTTTTATTTTTTTACTCAATATTAATGGAAAACATAATTTTTTTATTTTTGGCTACTTTTCATTTCGGCTGTACTATGCCATTGAATATTAAATGCAAACTCTTGCCCTATTGTAGCACTCGGCACACAACTCATATATACCTGTACTGTGCAAAAGTTTTAGGCAGGTGTGGGGAAAATGCTGCAAAGTACGAATGCTTTAAAAAAATTTACATTTTAGGCCCCTTGCAGACGAGCAGGTGTCATGCTGTGCAGCTCCCGGCCTGACCTCCCAGCACTGACTGGGTCACATAGCATTATAGTGATTTATGATGCTATTTGAACCCTTACAGTCCTGGATTGTATTGGATTACATTGGCAGCATTATGTCAGTGTCATCTAATACATTCCAGAACTGTAACGGTTACAAAGCATCATAAATCAATATAATGCTATGTGACCCCATCAGTACTGGGAGGTCAGGCCATCTGCAAGGGGCCTTAATAGCTTTTTTTTCATCAATTAATATGCAAAGTGAATAAACACAAATCAGTACTTGTTCTAACCACCCTTCCCATTGTGGAGGCCTAACCACAGATCTCCTGTGGAAGTAGGCTTGCTCAAATCATTCTGTCTCTTCATATAATCCCAGGAAACAATAAAAACAGATTTTTGGACGGCTTGTTCCGGCGCTTGTCTGGAGGAAATATTCACTAGGATCACTAGTAGGGTGACGTAGATAGTTTTGTTAGCAGGACAGTCAACACGTTTCGAGGGTGGAAAGCCCTCTTCTTCAGGACAATCTGCCTCCTGTTCCTTTTATCTTATATATTCATGTAATCCCAGACAGACTTAATGCTGTTGAGATCAGGGCTCTGTGGGAGTCATATCATCACTTCCAGAAACCCTTGTTCTTGAAGGTAGTACTTAATGACATTGACTGTGTGTTTGGGGTCTTGTCCTGCTGCTGCTTTTTTATTTTATCAATTAAGAAAAAATGCAAAGTGAATGAGGAAAGGAAAAATTTAAATCACATTAGTATTTGGTGTGAACAACCTTTGCCTTCAAATCATCATCAGTTCTTCTAGGTACACTTGTACATAGTTTCTGAAGAAACTCATCAGGGAGGTTTTTCAAAACATCTTGGAGAACTAACCACAGATCTTCTGTGGATGTAGGCTCAAACAGGAAACTAAACAAGCTAGGAACCTAAGAGTTGCTCAAGCCCCTTCCTGAGGCAGGAAGCACCTTTAAATACTTCCTGCAATCCAGCCATAGGCTGGGGGGATAGAGGGCGTCTACGTGCTGCCTCACAAGGGAGAAGAGACACACCCATGCAAGCCCTAACAAACAGTACAGGTCTCCAGCAGGAAGTAAGCTCTGGCATGGAGCACAGATACACCAGTTAAGCTACCTGCTCCCCGACGCATGGCAGCAGGAGGGAAAGAGGGAGCCCGTGCCCACGGGTCGGATCAGCAGCGCTAGCACGGACTACAGGGCTAACAACCGGTTTATTGTTCTCTGAATAGACCTAGATAAATTTGCCCAAAGCACTGCACTTATCAGTGTAAGGTGTGATGCTCTAATTGAGTTCCTCATCGCCTTCTCTCTCTGGCCACAGAAATGGTCTAACTGAGAAGTCAAGCGAGGCTGTCTGCCGTGCTAAAAGTCCAAACAAAAAGGAAGTTAAGAACCAGGACAGGAAGTAGTATACATGGAGTGACTTCAAAAAATTCCATCCAGAAAACCATCCACAGTTTTTTTTTTGTGTCAAAACCCCCCCCCAAATAACCTACAATATTCACATGTAGGCTGTTAATATGTGAGAAAAAAAAATGATGGTAGTGTCCCTTTAAGATCATGATAGTACATTTATTTGCAACCTGAGTGGTAACAATTAATGTATGACTCACTTTGTGTTTCGAGAATCTGCACAGCCGCCTTCATCAGGATACAATCTTGTTTGGTCAGTGTTACATTCAATGTGTAACCTGCCAGTGATGAATCAAGTGTCAAGTTTTAGAAATGCTCTGAAATTCCTGGTGCACCTAATGGACAATAAGATCTGTGGCTGCCTATTTTAAAGGGCTGGAGAACCACAAAAATTCATGCCTACCCAGAACTTTCTGCAAACTTTGTTAAGAACTGCAGTTTATCATGATATAAATTCAATACAATATTGCAAGACGCAGGACCATAGAGCAAAAAGTACAGCTGCACCATGACCAGGAGTTTAGGACCACCTAAGGTGTGAATTCCAGCAGGCTGTGACGGCAAAGAACAGCCTGCCGAAATTCCCTGGATCTGGCACTGTCGGATGCAGGCGGAATGTCATATTCTGAACCTCCACTGCCTGACATGACCTGCGCCTGTTTACCCATGTGGATCCTACACTGCTGACCCTGACCTCGTACTCATTCCTATATTACAGGTACGCCGCCAGCCCTGATCTCAGCCTGTCCCCGACTACAATTCTGCCTGACCCCCTCAGTGCCCTGCATCAGTGTTTCTGACCCACCAGCTCTTAACCACACAGAGACTGCACCAAGAGATAGCGGCCTGGTGCCGTCCCTGCAGCGAAGTCCAGATCCCTGTATGGGGTTTAATGGTAAAAACCTTGATACTGCCAGGAGGCATTAGCTCTAAACTAAATCTGTTGGTTAGCACAGCGGTTCCACACTCACTGCTGTAACAGTAGTCTGTATAAGTGGCATTACAATTTAAAAGTTGGTATATCCTGCTACATTCTTATGACGGTAGACAGTGTTTTCTATAGTCTGCATTCTAAAGTGAAATGGAAAACTGTGGAATTTCCAGAAAAAGCTTTGGGAGAGGGCACACTAGAAAATAAAAATTGGCATGGGCTCATCATAGTGTTAAAACAGCCCCGGTGACATGCTATCAATGCCCTAGACAGCCTGCAGTTCACATCACAACCACCGGGTGGCCACAAGAACACAATGATTTGCAGTTTACAATGGGACACTATCTTTCACGGACACCCATATGTCGGAGGTGTCCTTATAATATGTATATCCCGGCATATACTTTAAACAGAGGCTCTAAACCTCATGTGAACAGAATCCTACTTGCAATGGCATAGTGTCTGTGCTGCTATCCTTTTATGTTACAGAGTAGTTTGCATGATTAGTTTGTCGCTTCTGCAATTCCTTTAGCTACAGCATTGTGGATGTCTACTAGTTTAGGGATTGTTTACTTTGGGACTAGGCTTCTGTTTATCATTTCCATTGTTCGGCTCCGTGACAGGAGTCAGATGCCCGGATCCATCAGATGTTGGGGAGCAATAGCACCCAACAGATTCCACGGACAGTAATTGGGTCTGTCGTGCCCGTTTTTTCTCTAGATAAAACAGAGAAGAAGATTTAGCCCTAATGGAGCCTCCAGCATATATGTGAGCCCACCCTGTTGTCAAGGGGTCAGTCAGTTTTCAGTATATAGAAAGATGCAATACTTTCTATATTGTTTCTATATGAAAACAACACTGTAAACCACTGAAAGCACATTAACGTGTAATAACAAAGTCTTATCATTTAAGCAAAGATTTTTAAATTTGCAGTATAAAAGGAGTTTTTCAAGCTCTTGATGTTGATGACCTAGCCTCCGGTGCTGGAAGTAGCGCTGTGATTGGAACAGGAAGCACAGCTCCGTTCAAAGTGTAGTGGCCGTACCAGGTTACTGCAGTTCAGCTCCCATTCATTTCAATGGTAACTAAGCTGTAGTAACCAAGCATGACCACTACACTTTGAATGCTGCTGCGCTTCCTGTTCCAAGTGCTAGTTATAGGCATGGGTGGCTGTAGGGAACAGCTGATTGATGGGGGTGCAAGGTGTCAGACCCTCGCCGATTGGATATTAATGATCTATTCTGAGCATGGGTCATCAATATTACTAGATGCACATCCCCTTTAAAGGCTTTGTTAGCTTTTTACTATTGATGACCTATCCTCAGGATAGGTCATTAAGATCAGATTGGCATTGGGTCTGACTCCCGTTCAACTATTTGAAGAGAAGGCAGCGCTCATATGAGTGCTGTCTTCTCTGCTCTGTTTACCTGCTCTCCGCAGAAATTGCAGTGGGGAGCGGGTGAAATTACAAGTATGGCGTCCCCATTCACTCCGCTACATTCTCTTCAAACAGCTGGTCAACAGGGGTGCCAGGAGTCGGACCCCCGCCGATCTGATATTGATGACCTATCCTGAGGGTCGGTCATCAATAGTAAAAAGCAGACAACCCCTTTAAGAATAATAAGCCTCCCTACAAAACATCTTACAATATAAAGTAATAGAAGCTATATGCAATATAAATCACATAAAGAAGACAGCAAGCATGAAGTGAGATAAATAGTGTTAGCTGTACTACATTAACCCGCACGGGTGAGTCATGGGTTTTCTGTGGCTGTTATTTTAAAAGAAAAAGGAAAATAGGAAAGAAAAATATGAGCAAAACCAAGAACTCACTCAAGCAAGGAGATATGCAAAGCACTGAGTGTGAAACCTGGCCAAGGCTGTGCAAGCGCAGTATCACTGGAGCAGCAAGCATATCACCAATGGAAATTCTACAGTTTTGAACTATACTCATTTTAAGATGCTGCATATGATGTATGGTAACTGTAAGAAGCTACCTGAAATCATTGTGGATGGAAGGTATGTGTCCTTGCCTCGGTGAAGTAAGAGCCGGTATTTTATGTGTCAGCAGCAGCTATTGCTAATTGACACCGTGAGATTTAGCATGGCTGTCATAGCTAAACCGGGACGGCTATTACTGGGAGTAGTCAAAGTGCTGGGTGGGTGACTACTCCCCATGTTCCAGGCTGAGTTTTGCCAGGTGGGTGGATTTACCTCCCTCTGACAGTGGAGCTCAGGAGTCTGTGTGCTGTGAACTGAGGGCTGTGCTGGGATTTGAGGTTTGAGCCAGGCTGGAGGACTCAGGCCCCTCTGAAAGAGAACAGGCCGCCTATGGACTTGATGAGGCTGAACTGCTAACAGGGTGTGAATTAACCCCCAGGAGAAAAGGTGACTTATATTGTTTATGGACTTTCCTTGTGTGTGAACAAACACCAAGCCACCTGCGTTTTGTGATACACTTTATCTGCATTTTGTTATACACCAATGTGTGAATAAACACCGCTGTTTGATTCAAGAACTGTGTACTTTGCCTCTACACTGCATCCGCTAGTCCTAACTACCAGAGCAAATCCCCACATAACCAAGAGCAGTGATGTGTTTGTCACAATTTATTTTTTAACAAGTTCAAGAGGTGGATGAGATTAGACAAATATGGGGGCACATTTATTAAGACTGGCATTTTAGCCCCTTTGCTGGTGGTGGATCACTGAAGGTATGTAGAGGCGCCGGCTTCTACATAACTTCATCGTATTCACTGATGATTCTAAATGTAAGACCGCTTCGTTGCCGTCTTACATTTAGACCATTTTCTACTCCTAAACCAATGCCCCTTTTTTAGACCTGACGTGAGCGGCGAAGAAGTCGCAGATTCTGCCACAATATGGTGTGTGACAGAATCTGCGCCAGATAGATGCTACAAAAGTGGGGTAAATCTGTTCATAAATGACCCCCATAGTTCCTTTCCCGAAAAAAAGTGGGTTAGTCAGCACCTCCCAGTGTGCAGGTGCACGCTGCCATGGCAAAGACCTAGAGGGAAAAAAAAGGGATAGTGGATCCAGCATGCATGTGGATCCAACACTCCCTGAATTTTATGGCGGCCATTATGGTGCATAACAGGTAGTATTTAGTGTGAGGACCCGTCTAACAGAAATCGCCTTGAAGTACGGCAGACGGGCTCAAATGGTTTTGTACAAAATGCATTGGCCAAGCATCTCACTTTATAAATAAGCGTAGCATTAGCACTATCATTTTTGTCACTATGGCATTGTTGTACTTTATCTGATTTGCAGGGTGCTGATGCATTGTCTTTTTTCCCCATGGTTGCTTGCCCATTGCCTCAACTCCAAATAGATGCAGTGAAAACTATTTCAAACAAGTCGGCTGAACTAAGTCACATCTGACATACAAAAATGTAACTTAAAGAGATTTTCCAAGAGTACCTAGATGAGGATAGATTATCAATATCTGATCAGTAGGGATCCGACTACAGACCCCCATGCTGATCAGCTGTTTGAAAAGGCCGGGACACTACAGCTTCTTCCTAGACCAGGGATGTCACGTTCAGTGGCCACATAGCCTATGTGCAGCTCAGTTCAACTAAATGGATTTGGACTACAATGCCAAGTAAAACCATTGTACAAAGTATGGAGCTGTGTCTGGTATGCTGTGAGGAGGCCACATCACTAACTGGTGGACCCCCACCGGTCAGAAACTGCCCTATTTTGAGGATAGGTCATCAATATTGTATCCCCAGAAAACCCATTTAATTAATTTGATAGGACTAAACATGGATATGGGATATGCTTCAGATTTAATGTTTATATAGCCAGTGTCAGGCTGGTGCCACTGTAGACAGATCTGTGAAGCTTCCTATCTATATTACATCTGTTAATTGATCAGGTATAGCATGAAGTTTATTGCAGGGAATGGTCTGACAAGGAAAAATAATATTTATTGTCAACCGTTTAGTTAAAGAGGTCGGAGGCGGACTGGCCATAGACCCTACAGGGAAATTTCTCTGTGGGCCAATGCCCTGGGAGCTTCCAGAGCCCTTCTCACTGCTGCTGGCCAGGTATAGTGAGTGCCTTGCAATAGTATTTACCCCCCCCCCCCCCCTTTACTTTTTTGTTATTTTGTTACATTACAGCCTTAAGTTCAATGTTTTTTTTAATCTGAATTGTATGTGATGGATCAGAACACAATAGTCTAAGTTGGTGAAGTGAAATAAGAAAAATATATAAATAAAGCTATTGTTTAGAAATAGAAAACAGAAAACAGAAAATTGGCATGTGTGTATGTATTCACCCTCTGTTAGGAAGACCATAAAAAGCTCTGGTGCAACCAATTACCTTCAGAAGTCACATAATTAGTGAAATGATGTCCAACTGTGTGCAATCTAAGTGTCACATGATCTGTCATTACATATACACACCTTTTTTGAAAGGCCCCAGAGGCTGCAACACCTAAGCAAGAGGCATCACTAACCAAACACTGCAATGAAGACCAAGGAAATCTCCAAACAAGTAAGGGACAATGTTGTTGAGAAGTATAAGTCAGGGTTAGGTTATAAAAAAATATCCAAATCTTTGATGATGCCCAGGAGCACCAGCAAATCTATCATAACCAAATGGAAAGAACATGGCACAACAGCAAACCTGCCAAGAGACGTCCGCCCACCAAAACTCACAGAACGGGCAAGGAGGGCATTAATCAGAGAGGCAGCACAGAGACCTAAGGTAACCCTGGAGGAGCTGCAGAGTTCCACAGCAGAGACTGGAGTATCTGTACATAGGACGACAATAAGCCGTACGCTCCATAGTGTTGGGCTTTATGGCAGAGTGGCCAGAAGAAAGCCATTACTTTCAGCTAAAAACAAAAAGGCACGTTGTGAGTTTGCGAAAAGGCATGTGGGAGACTCCCAAAATGTATGGAGGAAGGTGCTCTGGTCTGATGAGACTGAAATTGAACTTTTCAGCCATCAAAGAAAACGCTATGTCTGGAGCAAACCCAACGCATCACATGACCCAAAGAACACCATCCCCACAGTCAAACATGGTGGTGGCAGCATCATGCTGGGGGGATGGGAAACTGGTCAGAGTTGAGGGAAAGATGGACGGTGCTAAATACAGGGATATTCTTGAGCAAAACCTGTACCACTCTGTGCATGATTTGAGGCTAGGACGGAGGTTTATCTTCAAGCAGGACAATGACCCCAAACACACTGCTAAAGCAACACCTGAGTGGTTTAAGGGGAAACATGTAAATGTGTTGGAATGTACTACTAGTCAAAGCCCAGATCTCAATCCAATAGAAAATCTGTGGTCAGACTTAAAGATTGCTGTTCACAAGCGCAAACCATCCAACTTGAAGAAGCTGGAGCAGTTTTGCAAGGAGGAATGGGCAAAAATCCCAGTGGTAAGATGTGGCAAGCTCATAGAGACTTATCCAAAGCGACTTGGAGCTGTGATTGCCGCAAAAGGTGTATCTGCAAAGTATTGACTTTAGGGGGGTGAATAGTTATGCACATTGACTTTTTCTGTTATTTTGTCCCATTTGTTGTTTGCTTCACAATAAAAATAAAAATAAACATCTTCAAAGTTGTGGACATGTTCTATAAATTAAATTATGCAAATCCTCAAACAATCCATGTTGATTCCAGGTTGTGAGGCACCAAAATATGAAAAAAGTCAAAGGGGGTGAATACTTTTGCAAGGCACTGTATATAAGGATCTGATGCTCTCAGCATTATTTAATACTAGGCACATCAGGTACTTATTCACCTGACCAGCAGCCGCAGGTGCCCTCCTGAATTCAACTGCACCAGCGTCCTCAGTATGGTGATAGGGCATTATTTTATGCTGCACTATGGTATTTGATTTTACTGGGGAGGTATTTGGTGCTTCACTACAGTATTGCAGGCTCTACCTACTTCTGTTGTCCCTGCCTACTTGTGGCTTGTATTGTCCCTGACTACAACACGGGGCCACTTTTAGGTTTTTGCCAGGGCCACTTTAAGTTCCCAGTCCACCCCTGATAGAGGTTGTCTGTTTTGGACAATCCCTTTTTGCAAGAATGGTACCACAAAATTGGAGGGGTATTGCCATCTTGGACATATATGGCATATTCACAGGATATGCCATACTTGTCTGATTGATGTGGGTCACACCCCTGAGATCCTCATCTATCTCCAGAGCAGAAGGGTCTTGATCCTCATCCTGCCTCGTGAGTCCGTCTCTGGGGACCTCCGTTCTGAAAGTTGGTGGGGATCCAAGAGGTCGGACCCTTATCTAAAAATTTTAAAATAAGTTCTTTATTTAAGAAAACAAAATGTGTACAGACATCCAGTTACTGGATTGCAATAGCATATAAAATACAGAAGTATGGTTAAATTGCATATCGTGTGTTAACTATTATGTGTCTTGGGTAGGCGAGAGTGATAGAAAAATATCATAGCGTAACATATCAAATTCCCTGAGAGCCTTAGTGGAGGGACATCCACAGAGAACGTGGGAAACAGAGGCAATAATCTGTCAATACATATTAAATACAAACAAGCAGACAGAAACACAGCAGGGGGGTAGACGAAAGTAGAGGAGACGGGAGGGAAGGGAAAGTAAGGGCTCGTTCACACGAACGCGTGAAGCCCGTGCCCGTGCTGTGGACCGCAAATTGCGGTCCGCAATGCTGCTGCAGAACCTCCTAATACACACCTCAGCTGCTGCAGAACCTCCTAATACACCTCAGCTGCTGCTGAACCTCCTAATACACACCTCAGCTGCTGCATAACTTCCTAATATACACCACAGCTGCTGTAGAACCTCCTAATACACACCAGCTGCTGCAGAACATCATAATACACATCTCAGCTGCTACAGAACCCCATAACACACCTTGGCTGCTGCAGAACCTCCTACTACACACCTCAGCTGCTGCAGAACCTCCTAATACCTCAGCTCCTGCAAATCCTCCTAATATACACCTCATCTGCTGCAGAACCTCATAATCTGAGAACATATAAGGCTTTGATCACATCGGTGTGGGGGCCTCATTCGCAGATCAGGTCATAAATGCTGGACACAATTTCATAGCAGTTTTAAAAAGGCTCAGGCTTTTGCCAAAACTAGTCACTGATGATGCTATTATGCCTTAAATAAACGTCTCTTCATCTCATCAAGAAAGTGAGTGCCGGTCCTTATTCGCTATATACAATTTCATAGCCGCCAGATCTGATCATAGTCAGCGGATCCGTCAGGTGTTGTCCATGAAGTGCCAGATCCGGAACTGCAGTGATTGTGGTTGTTGTGCTCCTATGACGGCAGAACAGCGACTGTCACCAGCACAGATGTGAACAAATAGACACCTCAGAAGCTGCAGAACATTATAATACACAAGGGAACTACAAATCTCATCATCACCAGATTGTTATTATTGGAAATTAGTGGGCAATACAGGTCCTTCTAAAAAAATTAGCATATTGTGATAAAGTTCATTATTTTCTGTAATGTACTGATAAACATTATACTTTCATATATTTTAGATTCATTACACACAACTGAAGTAGTTCAAGCCTTTTATTGTTTTAATATTGATGATTTTGGCATACAGTTCATGAAAACCCAAATTTCCTATCTAAAAAAAATAGCATATTTCATCCGACCAATAAAAGAAAAGTGTTTTTAATACAAAAAAAGTCAACCTTCAAATAATTATGTTCAGTTATGCACTCAATACTTGGTCGGGAATCCTTTTGCAGAAATGACTGCTTCAATGCGGCGTGGCATGGAGGCAATCAGCCTGTGGCACTGCTGAGGTGTCATGGAGGCCCAGGATGCTTCGATAGCGGCCTTAAGCTCATCCAGAGTGTTGGGTCTTGCGTCTCTCAACTTTCTCTTCCCAATATCCCACAGATTCTCTATGGGGTTCAGGTCAGGAGAGTTGGCAGGCCAATTGAGCACAGTAATACCATGGTCAGTAAACCATTTACCAGTGGTTTTGGCACTGTGAGCAGGTGCCAGGTCGTGCTGAAAAATGAAATCTTCATCTCCATAAAGCTTTTCAGCAGATGGAAGCATGAAGTGCTCCAAAATCTCCTGATAGCTAGCTGCATTGACCCTGCCCTTGATAAAACACAGTGGACCAACACCAGCAGCTGACATGGCACCCCAGACCATCACTGACTGTGGGTACTTGACACTGGACTTCAGGCATTTTGGCATTTCCCTCTCCCCAGTCTTCCTCCAGCCTCTGGCACCTTGATTTCTGAATGACATGCAAAATTTGCTTTCATCCGAAAAAAGTACTTTGGACCACTGAGCAACAGTCCAGTGCTGCTTCTCTGTAGCCCAGGTCAGGCGCTTCTGCCGCTGTTTCTGGTTCAAAAGTGGCTTGACCTGGGGAATGCGGCACCTGTAGCCCATTTCCTGCACACGCCTGTACACGGTGGCTCTGGATGTTTCTACTGCAGACTCAGTCCACTGCTTCCGCAGGTCCCCAAGGTCTGGAATCGGTCCTTCTCCACAATCTTCCTCAGGGTCCGGTCACCTCTTCTCGTTGTGCAGCGTTTTCTGCCACACTTTTTCCTTCCCACAGACTTCCCACTGAGGTGCCTTGATACAGCACTCTGGGAACAGCCTATTCGTTCAGAAATTTCTTTCTGTGTCTTACCCTCTTGCTTGAGGGTGTCAATGATGGCCTTCTGGACAGCAGTCAGGTCGGCAGTCTTACCCATGATAGCGGTTTTGAGTAATGAACCAGGCTGGGAGTTTTTAAAAGCCTCAGGAATCTTTTGCAGGTGTTTAGAGTTAATTAGTTGATTCAGATGATTAGGTTAATAGCTCGTTTAGAGAACCTTTTCATGATATGCTAATTTTTTTAGATAGGAATTTGGGGTTTTCATGAGCTGTATGCCAAAATCATCAGTATTAAAACAATAAAAGGCTTGAAGTACTTCAGTTGGTGTGTAATGAATCTAAAATATATGAAAGTCTAATGTTTATCAGTACATTACAGAAAATAATGAACTTTATCACAATATGCTAATTTTTTTAGAAGGACCTGTACAGGCAGAGGTAAAAGTGGAGAGAACTAAAACTCCCAGCACGTCAAGGCTGTTATTATTCCATATTACACAGAGACAGTATACGGCCTGGTTCACATCACCGTTTAGTTTTCCGCACTTCTGATCGGTCAGAAGAACAGACAAATAATGAAAAAAATTGATCCTCTATTTCCAGCATCAGTTCTGCACATTCTGCATCCGTTTGAGCCACTTCTATCTGAGATCCGTTATTTTAAATGGAAAAAAGTCCTGCACGCAAAACGGAAAACTAAACGGTGATGTGAACCCAGCATTAGAAGAGAGAACTACAACTGCCAGCATGTCCAGATTATTATAGGGCCTCATCCAGTTTTAATAGGTGAGAGCTTTAAAAGGAAATAACTATAACCCCCCAGTATGGCCAGACTTATTATGGGGCATCAGTATACATTACAGAGAGGGGGTATAAGAGTAAATTACAACTCCCAGCTTTACCAGACTGTACTAGAGCATAAATTGAGATTACATGGAGAGGGATATAATAGGACAGAACAACAACTCCCAGTATTACCAGACTGTACTAGGGCATAAGTTGAAATTACATGGAGGGGGATATAATAGAACAGAACTACAACTCCCAGGTTTTGTAGGATGTTATATGGGTTATCCCAGGACACCACTAACCTCTCCTCCAGGCACCACACAGGATCTCTGCCCCCTCACATCTCACAAGTCTTTCACCAGTCCTCTGCACTGGCCACTTGATAATGACATCACCAAAGGTCCTTCCGACTTCGCTGCTCTGCTTGGCTTCCTGCACTGGTCACATGGTGATGATGACATTGCCAAAGGTCCTTCTCCACGTACTATATTCTCCTCTCACAGGTAGCTAGATATTTAAGTGTAATTATTGAGCGTGGCCCATTCTCCACTGCGGGACCCATTCCTCCAGGGGTCCCATAGCAGCTATGCGCTCTGTGTCTCTATTGGAGATATGCCACTGGTCCTGACCAAGTTTTCACCTCCAGTAGAAGAGGACAGGGCCGACTCTCGCCCTGGGCCCCATAGCAGTCGCATGGTCTGCCGCTATCGTAGTTACGCCCTTGGCTGCAAGTCTTTTGGGGTATGTCTCTACCAGCTTTGCATATCTAGCTCAGTCAGATTGGATGGAGAGCATCTGTGAACAGCAAGGTTTAAGTCTTGTCACAGATTCTCAATGGGATTTAGGTCTGGACTGTGACTGGGCCATTCTAACACATAATTATGCTTTGATCTAAACCATTCCATTGTAGCTATGACTATGTTTAGGGTCGTTGTCCTGTTGGAAGATGAATCTCCACTCCAGTCTCAAGTCTTTTGCAGCCTCTACCAGGTTTTTCTCCCGGATTGCCTTGTATTTAGGTCAATCCATCTTCCCATCAACTCTGACCAACTTCCCTGTCCCTGCTGAAGAAAAGCATCCCCACAGCATGATGTCACCACCACCATGTTTCACGGATGATGTGTAGTGTTTCTGCCACACACAGCGTTTTGCATTTAGGCTAAAAAGTTCAACTTTTATGTCATCTGACCAGAGCACCTTCCTCCACATGTTTGCTGTGTACCCTGCATGGCTTGTGGCAAACTGCAAGCCGGACCTCTTATGGCTTGCTTTCAACAATGGCTTTCTTCTTGCTACTCTTCCATAAAGGCCAGATTTGTGGAGTACACGACTAATGGTTGTCCTATAGACAGATTCTCCCACCTGAGCTGTGAATCTCTGCAGCCTCTCCAGAGTGACCATGGGCCTCTTGGCTGCTTTTCTTATTAGTGCTGTCCTTGCCTGGGCTGTCAGTTTAGTTGGACGGCCATGTTTTGGTAGGTTTGCAGTTGTGCCTTGCTCCTTACATTTTCGGATGATGGATTGAACAGTGCACCATGAGATTTTCGGAGCTTTGGATATTTTTTATAACCTAACCCTGATTTACACTTCTCCACAACTTAATCAGTGACCTGTCTGGTGTGTTCCTTGGTTTTCATGATGCTGTTTGATCACTAATGTTCTCTAACAAACCCCTGAGCCCTTTACAGAACAGCTGTAGTTATAGTGATAATAATTTACACACAGGTGGACTCTATTTACTAAGTAGGTAACTTCTGAAGGCAATTGGTCACACTTGATTTTATTTAAGGGTATCAGAATGTGTAACTAGGTTAAAGGTACAGTAACGGACATTGAGGAACAGGCTATGCATGTGAGGTGTGGCACTGCATGTATCTGGTGTAGCTGTGCGGAGCTGAGAGACAGTAGGACAGTTTTACTAATCCTGTAGATTACGGAAAGTTTACACATCCTAATATTCAGGCCGATTATCGTGGGCGAACGTTCCTGTGAACGTATCTAAGGTGCAGCCGATCACCTAATGAACGAGCGAAACATTGTTCATGCAGCCACCTGAATCATCATATCTGAGCAGCAAATCGTGCTGCCTAAACAGTTATCTGCTGCCCGTACATGTATGGAGCTGGAGCAATGTGCGAACATGGCGCCCGCTAGCACGTGCAACGGGCGTCATGGCTGGAAGATCTCTGCTGTTCTACAGAGCAGAGACCTGCAGGTAATTACCGTGACTGGCAATAATGCCGATCGCGGTAATTAAATACTTTAGATGCCGTGATCAAGTGAGATCACGGCACCTAAATGCACAAAAACGTGTGGCCTATTCGGGCATCGGTAGTTGGGCTGAACACTCTCAGCCTTGCTGATAAGGCTGAAAATGTTTATGCTACAATTCTTATTTTGGCCACCAGATGGCAGGCCAGGATGAGAAATTAGCAAAGTTGACTGTAAATGGCAAACATAAAATCCCTGATAAACCAAAATTAAAAATTAAAAAAATATAATTAATAAACTCATATATGAGGCACAAAATGATTACAATTTTTTTAAAAAAATGTTAAAAAATATATAAAAAATAAATAAAAGTTTAAATCACCCCCCTTTACGTATAATTAAAAAATAAAAACCTAAATAACAATATATATAAACATCATGGGTGTCACCGTGACTGAAAACGTCCATACTATTAAAATAGAAAAAAAATTCCAATACGGCGAATGACGTAACGGAAAAAAGGGTCATTTTTTCATTGCTTCTCTTACCCAAAAAAAGTAATACATTTTTTTCAAAAAGTCACACACGCTCCAAAATGGTATATATAAACAGTACAGATTGTTCTGCAAAAAATGAGCCCCTAAACAGCTCAGTAGACATTAGTAAAAAAAAAAATTATGGGGGTCAGAATATGGTTTTTCTCAGAGTTAAAATTTATTATTACACTATTTAGACATAAAAAACCTATACATATGTGGTATCGTACTGACCCAGAGAATGAAGGGCTAGGGTCAGTTTTGCCGTAAATGAAAACCATAAAACAGTGGAGGGATTGCATTTTTTTTCCAATTCCACCCCATTTTGAATTTTTTTCGCGCTTCCCACTACATTTTATGCCATGATTAATGGTGGCATTAAAAAGTACAACTTGTCCCTCAAAGAATAAGCCTTCATACAGCTAAACGCAAAAACGAAAAAACCTCCGGACCAGTTATGGGACGGGGAATCCTGTAGAGCAGGGCTGGCCAACCTGCAGCTCTCCAGCTATTTTAAAACTACAATTCCCCCCATTCCCTGCTGTAGGCTGTCTGGGCATGCTGGGAGTTGTAGTTTAGCAACAGCTTTTGCCTCACAGGCTGATTTTAATTAGCATGAGTATATAGTTTGCTCTGCATGCATGTTGGTACTTGTAGTCCCTGGATTCAATGGAGGCCATTTTGGCACCACAGAGATATAAACCACCATACTAAGGGGCCCAGTATGCATGTGGAACCTACACCTCCTGAACTTCATGGTCGCTGTCATGGCACATAACAGGTGAACTTAGTGTTAGGTTCCCATCTTATAGAGATCGCCTTGACGTGCGGCAGACGGGCTCAAATATTTTCATACAAAATATATTTGCCAAGCATCTCTAATTTATTAGCATAGCATTTGCAATGTAATATGTCTTTGAACTTTATTTGGTTGTTCTATTTGTGTTTTCAGCCATAGCGACGTGCACCTGTGCATTGGGATGTGCTGACTAACCCCTTTTTCCTTGGGAGTTGTAGTTTTGCAACAGCTGGAGAGCCGCAGGTTGGCTATCCCTGCTGTAGAGCATTGTAAGATTATAAGCTGTTGTGCTGCACTGTAGACTAGCCTGCACCATGCACCCAAACAATTGTTCTTGTTTTTTTAGGGTTATAACAGGTAAGGTGTGACAGTTTAGTTGTGCCCGCCAGTAGATAAATTACCACACTTTCCTCCTGCATCCATTGGAGGGCGGCGTGCTGTACAGCACAAGGACTGGGTGTATGTAAATTTATTGTATGTTCCCAGCATTTGTCGTCGTGTTCATTGCCACATTTAAAGGGGTTCTCCAGGAATAAAAAAAAAATAATGAAAATACTTAAATATTACTTTATTATAAATATATTCAGAAATACCTTTCATTACTTAGAATGGCTTGTTTTGTCTAGGGAGAAATCATTAGGAGAAATAAAATGGCCACCTTCCTATTAGTACACACAAAACCTGTCCTAATCACACAGGAGGACAATTTACTTCACAACAAGAGCTGCCTCATCCTCCTCTCTGCTCTGCTTGTCAGAAATCATGATGCTGAATACAGGTGAAACTCTGTGGAAATGGGGATGATGAGGAGACACGAGAGGAGGGTGAGGTGTGGCTAATGATCAGCAGCTCTTGTATGCAGTCTCCATTACCACAGTCTGTCCTGTCCGTCCTCTCTGTACTTCATGTCTCCTCATGAACTAGAGATTCCCCAGAGATTCAGCTAAAGTTATTATCATCTGTATTCAGGATCATAATACCTGACAAGCAGAGCAGAGAGGAGGATGAGGCAGCTCTTTACCTCAGTGTTGTAAAGTAACTTGTCCTGTTGTGTGATTAGGACAGGTTTTGTGTCAACCAATGGATGGGACAGCGGCCATTTTGTTTCCCCTGATGATTGCTCCCCAGACAAAACGAGCCATTTTAACTAATGAATGGTATTTGAGAATATATTTATTATAAAGTAATATTTAAGTATTTTCATTTTCTTAATTCCTGGAAAACCCCTTTGAGTAAAATACTGTTTTGGCAAAAGCTGGTGTTGGGGTTGCTTTCCTCGTTCATCACTCCACTGTATCCTGGGGAGCCCACCCCGGTACACGGCTTACACAGGGCCAGATACTTTTGTCTTACTTTATACCACCTATTGTTGTTGTTGAGACACAATTTTACTCCAGAACTGTGGCACAAT
This sequence comes from Bufo gargarizans, assembly GCF_014858855.1. Taxonomy (NCBI): domain Eukaryota; kingdom Metazoa; phylum Chordata; class Amphibia; order Anura; family Bufonidae; genus Bufo; species Bufo gargarizans. The sequence goes on along the minus strand of NC_058087.1, from coordinate 145,332,156 downwards.
TTTGCCACAAGCAAGCATAGCCTGATCCCTTTTCTGTTAAACCACCCCCTTTTTTGGGCTAGGCACATACAAAAAATATCTGGATGCACTCACATTGGTAAATGTGGGCCAGTGTGAAACATACAGATGAGTGGCTGACTAGACTCACCCCGGGCACCCCCTCCAGCTAAAGGAGGGTTCACACTGTCATTAGGGAATTCCATTATAGGTTCCATTATAACAGAGTTATAATAGAATTCTAGGACGGAATGCAAAACAGAAGCCATTAAGAAGCATTCTGTTTTGCTCCGTCCTAATACGATACATGTCTATGGGGCCAAATAACGGTTTGTTTCCGTTATACATGACGGGAAAATAGTCCTGTTGACTCCATAGACATGTATTAGGTCAGAGCAAAACGGAATGCTATTCTGTCCTAGAATTCCGTTATAACTACGTTATAAACGGAATGCATAACAGAATACCCTTACGCCAGTGCGAACCCGCCCTTAATTGTAATGTTCAAGATTGTGCCTGTCGGTGCCAGAGAATAAAGTCAGTAAAGTCAGTTCTGGTTCTAGCCTAGGGAAACGGTACATTCATCAATACAGAAAGGTATTTATTGATAACATGTTATCCATATATATTTACTTACAAAAATTGTAGCTTATAAATTACATGATCAATAAACATAAAGCTGAAAAAGAGACATTGGTCAGTAAGTCATGTATACTAGTTACATAAACTAAAAGTAAAAAGGCACAAAATGTATAGCATAATATCTAGATTAGGGTCATTGATGGACTGAGCAGTATATCAGTGTTAGGGGACCAGACACCAACCTCAAACACTCAGTTATTACTTAAGTACTCAGTTGAGTGCACTGCATAAGGGGGCATTCAGACGACCATATAAGTTTTGCAGATCCGCAAAACATGGATACCTGTCATGTGCGTTCCCACTGCCTATTGCGAACAAGAATAGAACATGCTCTTTATTTGTTTAAATTAATGGGACTACACCCGTTCTGCAAAATTGCGGAACGGATGCGGACCCATTCATACGGTCGTGTGAATGAGCCCTGTGGTGTTTCGCTCTGGTAGACAGGATTAGCGGACGCTGTATAGAGGCAACAACAAGTTATTTGTATCAAACAGTTCAGTGTTTTATTAACACTTTAGGCAAGTGACAAAACAAGCAGTCATAATATAATCAAACAAAAAGTCACCTTGCAGTGTTGGTGGTAATTCACACCATGCGGCAATTCTGCCTCAAAGAGTCCTTGAGCATAGCAGCACCAACCTGTTTTCACGCCAAACAGGTAGCAAGCCTTCATCCAGACACAAGGCTCCCAGATCCCAACACAGAGACCTGGCTTCTGAGCCCTGCTGCCTATTTAAGGACAGCCAGGTGCTGCTTAAAATCCGGTCCGGTATTTGACCTCACCTGGCTGTAAATCAGCCCAGCAGCACATGATGGGAGGAAAATACCTGTTTTCCCAGACCAATCCTCTCACTATGTCACAGCCCTTAAAGGGAACCTGTCACCATGAAAATGTAGTGTAAACTGCAGGCAGGAGGAGCTGTGCACATTGATACATAGTTTTATGGAAAAAGATTCAGTAAAAGTTATAATTTATCCATTTAAATTCCTGATCATTCTGGGCTTTGAAGTCCAGGAGGCGGTCCTATCAGTGATTGACAGCCATCTCTGTATACACAATCACTTGATGTCAAAGCCTAGAATGATCTGGGATTTTATGAATAAATTACTCATTTTAATTAATTTTTCCCACATAGATATATATCAATGTTCTCAGTTTCTCCTTCTGTATATAGTTACATAGTTAGTAAGGTTGAAAAAATACACCAAGTTCAACCAAGGGATGGATGGGGATTGGAATTTTGGGGAAGGGGAGTGAAACCCAGACTTCTACACATTTTGATAAGCATTAATGTTAAGAATTTCATCTACCGGGTAAGCCTTTTTAAACTTGACCACATCCTGCCCATTATCAGTTTCGTTGCTCTTCTTTGAACTTTACAAGCTCCAGGGCATCCTTTCTGTGATCTGGTACCCAGAATTGAATAGCATATTCCAGATGAGGCCACACCAAAAAGTGGTAATAATACAGGGTTAGGCTACTTTCACACTTGCGGCAGAGTGATCCGGCGCCGGAACTGCCTGCTGGATCCAGCAAAACGTATGCCAACTGATGGCATTAGTAAGACTGATCAGGATCCTGATCAGTCTTAAAAATGCCTGATCAGTCAAAAAAATGCATTGAAATGCCAGATCCGTCTTTCCGGTGCCATCCGGCAAAACGGATCCAGCAGGATCCGGCATTTATTTTTTCCACTTTTTTTTTTTCGGTCTACGCATGCGCAGACCGGAAGGACGGATCCGGCATTCCGGTATTTTGAATGCCGGATCTGGCACTAATACATTCTATGGGAAAAAATGCCGACCCTAGCATTCAGGCAAGTCTTCAGTTTTTTTCGCCGGAGATAAAATCATAGCATGCTACGGTTTTCTCTTTTGCCTGATCAGTCAAAATGACTGAACGGAAGACATTCTGATGCATCCTGAACGGATTACTCTCCATTCAGAATGCATGGGGATAAAACTGATCAGTTCTTTTCCGTCATTGAGCCCTTTTGACGGCACTCAGTGCCGGAAAAGAAAAACGCTAGTGTGAAAGTACCCTTAAAATACCCATTTAGTAGCTCCACCTCCCCATTGCCATTATTTAGGGGACCGGCATATATTTAAATATTTTTTTGACATTTATTTTGTTCTCGTGGGCCACCTGGCATTAATTTTGTATTCTTGCATATTTTATCAATTTTTACAGATTTTATTAAGCTTTCAAAGGCTACAGATGACTCCTCAAATATGCATTTTGTATTTTTTAAATGCAGTTTTTTTTTTGTTGTTTATTGCCCTTTTTACGGCAGCTATAAACCATGTGAGGTTTAATTTTAGTTGTTAATACCTGTTACCCAGAATAATAAATTTTGCTGTATCATTACCCAATGTAGCTTTAAGGGTTCATTCAGACGGCCGTATGCTGTCCGCAAAAATGTGGATCCCTTTTTTTTCCGGACAGTTCAGCATGTCCGCAAAAAAACTGATTGCATTCCGTTTTTTGCTGATCCATAGACTTCAATAGGGCCATGTCCTGATTTTCACTGACAAGTATAGGACTTTTTTTCATTTTTTGGCTGAGCTGTGCAATGGAAGAAAAAGGCCCCATAGAAGTGAATGGGACAGCATCTAATCCGCAAAAAAATGGATCCCCATTTTTGCGGACAGCATACGGCCGTCTGAATGAGCCCTAACCCAGAGGTGTTTTTGTTTTTGCATTTTCGTTTTGTACTCCCTGCCTCTTTTTCCACTTAGGCTACTTTCACACTTGCGTTCGGGGCTCTGTTTGTGAGTTCCGTTTGAAGGCTCTCACAAGCAGCCCCGAACGGATCCGTCCATCCCTAATGCATTCTGAGTGGATGCGGATCCGCTCAGAATGCATCAGTCTGGCACCGTTTGTCCTCCGCTCCGCTCAGCAGGCGGACACCCGAACGCTGCTTGCAGCGTTCGGGTATCCGCCTGGCCGTGCGGAGGCAAACGGATCCGTCCAGACTTACAATGTAAGTCAATGGGGACGGATCCGTTTGAAGTTGACACAATATGGCTCAATTTTCAAACGGATCCGTCCCCCATTGACTTTCAATGTAAGTCAAAACAGATCCGTTTGCATTATCATGAACAAAACAAACAATGCAAATGAAAACAGATCCGTTCTAAACGGATCTGAGCGTTTGCATTATAGGTGCGGATCCGTCTTTGCAGACGGATCCGCACCTAAACGCAGGTGTGAAAGTAGCCTTACATAGCCGTACAAGGACATTTTTTTTGCGGGACAAGTTGAACTTTCCAACACCACCATTTAATTTTGCATATAATATTGCATATAATATACTGGGGAGCAGGAAAAGAAATTCCAAATGGGGTGAAATTGGAAAAAAAGGAATTCTGCCACAGTTTTACCGTTTTTTTTTTATTTATGACGTTCGATGTGTGATAAAACTGGCCAGTTACTTTCATTCTACAGGTCAGTACGAATCCGGCGATACCTTATATGTATAGTTTTTCTTACGTTTTGATACTGTTAAAATAATAAAAAAAACTTGGAAAAAATCTGTTTAATTTTTTCTTCACCCTATTCTGACCTTTTTGTAATTATGTGTACGGAGCTGTGTGAGGGCTCTTTTTTTTTTTGGGGGGCGATCTGTACTTTTAATTGATTCCACTGTGCACGTGTGTGTACGACTTTTTAATCACTTTTTATTTCATTTGTGAATTTTTGTGGGAAATGAAGCGACCAATGGGTCATTTTGAAGTTTTTTTGTTTTGCTGTTTGGCGTATGGGGATGATTTTTTTTATAGTATCTGTCTTTTTGCTCGTGACAATACCCATTATGTGTATTTTTTTGTTTTATTTTTATTTTGGGGAAAGGGGGCGATTTGAATTTTTTACATCCACAGGTATGTTTTTCTGCAATACAATAGACTCCAGCTCCCCCATTTTGCCTGCAAGTCTTCTGGCATTTGTGAACATGCCTTTTCCGTTATTCTTTAATTTTCCACATTAAGTTCCCCGAATGTAAATTCTTGAGATTCTGTGGGCACCTTGGTTTTTATTGTTGGTTTGTAACATGCTTTGTTACCAGCAGCTCTCTTTATGTTTTTGGTACACCTATTGCTAGTCACCTCCATACTTTCCTCACTAACACCAGCCCCCACTAAATCCCTGCCATCCCCTCCTATATGCCACTCTCTATCTAACTAACCTATCTACCCCCATATTGGTATGACCACCCTCCCTCCACCCAAATCCTAGTTTCAATACTCCTTCAGCCATCTAACCCAGTGTTCCCCAACCAGTGTGCCTCCAGCTGTTGCAAAACTACAACTCCCAGTATGCCCGGACAGCCTTTGGTTGTTCGGGCATGCTGGGAGTTGTAGTTTTGCAACAGCCGGCGGCACACTGGTTGGGAAACACTGATCTAACCATTCTTTCCCCCAGTACAACTGCACCTGTTCCTATTGTAGTTAGGAACAGATTCTACAATAGAACAGGCTGCACATTAATGGGAAGAGTGCAGCTGACAGAAAATTCAGCCCAATTCTTCATGAACCCAAACCCTTCCGTCCTGAGCCACTAATTTTACTCGCTAAGGCTACTTTCACACTAGCGTTTTTGCTGGATCCGGCAGGGTTCAGCAAAAACGCTTCCGTTACTCATAATACAACCGTCTGCATCAGTTATAAACGGATCCGGTTGTATTATCTTTAACATAGCCAAGACGGATCCGTCATGAACTCCATTGAACGTTAATGCTGGACGGATCCGTTTTCTATTGTGTCAGAGTTATTCATTGACTTGCATTGTGGGTCATGACGGATCAATCTTGCTCCTCATCACCCGACGGAAAGAAAACCGCAGCCTGAACAGAATGCATTTTGGAGCATTAAGTTCTGTTCAGTTACGTGTTGTTCCCATTGACAATGAATGTGAACAAAACGGAAGAGTTTTTTTCCGGTATTGAGACCCAATGACGGGAATCACATTGAACATGGTGTCTAAGCTGAAGCTTCAAAGATCAGAATGAGCAGGAATTTAAATGAATGAAATACAAGTTATAATTAATCTTTTCCCACAGTGTGTATATTTATATATATATCAGCTCCTCCTGCTCTATAACATGCTGCCTGCGGAATATTTTTACATTTTCATGGTAACAGGTTCCCTTTAAGAAGTGGCAAATGGAAACCCCTGATAAATCAAATATATTCAAAGTTAGAAAGCTAGGAAGGGAATGTTAAAATAAAAATATAATGCATACCCTGTTGATATGCTGAAAGTCATGAATATTAATCAGGAGTGGGCCTTCACTTGAAGGGGTTGTCTGTCAGGATACTGGGTGTAAAATGATGTGAAAAAAATAAAAGAAGGATTACTCCGATCACTGATTCCCCACCACTGATGTTCTCCGCTTCCTGGTCCAGGCTCAACACACAGAAAACGGCTGGAGATGCCTACTCAGCCAATGACTGGCCACTGCTGTGACCCGCCTAAGCCAGTCATTGGCTGACCAGGCCATACCTCCCAACTTTTGAAAATTGCAAAGAGGGACAATATATGCCGATAACTCCAGCCCAAAGCATAATTACTGACTCAATTATGTCACAACTGCAGCGGCTGGGGATGGTTAGGTGAGTGTAAGTGCCTTTATTTTTTTACAGCATGTGGAGCCCCTGGGACAATTTGTTTCTTGCACTTCAATATCCATTTAAATATTAGCTTATAAATCATCTGTTCTGGTCTAATATACAGATAGAGAACCCATACAGATAGTTTAGTAGATTTGTTAATGCACATTTAAGCATTAATTTCTAAGATCAAAAAGAGGGACATTTAAGGATCAAAGAGGGACAGAGGGACTTGGGTCAAAAGAGGGACACTTAGGAGGCATGGAGCAGGCATCTCCTATTACTTCCTGTGTGTTGATCCCAGACCAGGAAACAGAGACCAGCAGAGACCCAAATGACGTCAATGGGGAATCAGTGAGGTGAGTAATGCTTCTTTCATTTTTAACAACATTTTGCCTCTTCCAGAAAGTTATTCTGCCCGACAATCCCTTTAAAGCAGGGACATAGCTAGGGGGACTACTGGGGCACGAGCCTTGATCCAGGATGAGGCACGGATGGGTGCTGTGAATTGTTATTTTGCCCTAGATGAAGTAAAGCCTAGCTACAGCTCTGTACAAAGGATGTGGATCATAACTGATGTGCGTTTCAGATCTTTATGTAAAAGATCGTAGTATGAGGTAACACATCACAAAATAGGCCTCCTGACAATGGTAGTCACATAGCTGTTATGTCGTAGCATATATACACATTCAACAGGCACAGAGCTCTTGGTGTCGTCTAGTGTCTCAATCAATGACAGAGAGATGTGAGATTATATTTCCACAAAAGCTTCACCCCTCACACCTGGGCCAGGATTAAGACAAGCAGATGTTTTTGTGGTGACGAGAATAGCAGCTCCTTCCTCTACCGCCGGCAAAGGAAACAGATAATCAGACAGAGCGTTGTCATAAATATTGGCACCCACTGGGTTGTCCACATCTTCGTTTTCTGCCACTGGTTTCTTTAGTTCATCACATGAGGCCTGTTCTAAATCTGCACCTTTAATCCTGATTTTAGTTGTAATCTTGCCACAGGCCTCGCCAAAAGTATCTGAAAACACAATTGTACATGGTAAGTATCTTAACCAAACATTTAGGTCTCTTTTACACAAGCAGATGCTGTGCGGGTAATCCGCTGCGTGTAAGAGTGCCAAGCCATGTTCTGGACAGCACAGACACGGAGCAGTAACATGACTGATAACTCTCCCTGCCTCTCTGTGATCTTCTTACTACAAAATCTCGGTGACAACTTTATCTCCCTGTGATTTTGTAGTAAAGAGATCACAGAGAGGCACCGAGCATTATCAATCATGTTAATGCTCCATGTCTCTGCTGTCGGGAACGGGGCTTGGCACTCTTTCCCGCCCTAACAAGAGCCTTTACAAAAGTAAATCATATAGTAAGAACATAGTAAAATATTCAGATTGGGACAACCTCTACTCTACGAGTGTCCCGATTGTTTACATAATTTTATGAAATTGGTCACACATGAGTAAATTGGAGAAGTACAACACAAGATAAAGTTTGAGAATTATGGTTTACTGTTTTATTAAAGGCAGCCATATGGGCCATAAAAACAATAGACTGGAAGGGACCTAATTGACTTCTATGGGAGATTTTTCTAAGAATGATCTGTGACCTGTAAAGAGGTCAGGCGGGAGTAGATAAGCTGTGACATCAACTATCGTGAATTAAAAATCTTGTTTATCTATATAGGGGTGATATCTGCCATTGTAATTGTGCCTGTGATGATAATGAGATGGTGTTAAAGATGTGTGAATTTTATTCAATATTTTGTATCTCTAGGACTGTAATGAGTTAACTTTTTCTTCTTCAAGTGCCTCCCACCCCCCTCTTTGTTTCAAGACTGGAGAAGAGAGGGGGGGGGGGGCAAAGCGCTGTGCTGTGGGAAGGGTCTGTTTTCTCATATTTGTACAGATGTCCCAAGGGAGGTGTATAGATTGTGGAGGAATGCATAAGCCAATCATATGACTTGATGATATATACATATTATTCACTGCCTATAGAGAAGCACCTGCTTGAAGTGTCACATATCACGTATGCAGTATTATTGTTAGAATAGACGCCATTACAAGATGGCCGACACTTAGATGTTTACTTTAGTTCACATTCCAAAGTGATACACAGTGCGCAGATGTTAGGATGTTATCTCTGTTTCTCTTATCTCTTCTTCCTTTTGAGCCAATGAAATAATGCCTGGGCCTCAGAAAGTACTGCCCTTTTCTGAAGATACATATACCGCTTACTTTCTGTAATAAATTAGAGATTGCTTTGACCAGCTTCTGTGTCAGTGTCCAGTCTCTCAACCACGCGTGGATATTAACCCCCTGGGGGTACATTGATTTGGAGCACCAGAGTGCATCTCAAATGCTCTAATTTAGGGCCACTTTAACAATGGCTACTGAAAAGTTAGTTGTAAAGAACAGGAAGTCTTGACATTTTGTAGGTCTTATGGTCAGTGAGAAAACTGCATGATTTTACGACTTTAAATATAGATATTAACATAGGGGGAAAAAAATCACCAAAAAGTAAAAAAGAAAAAAGAATAAGTGATTTAAACAGTAGGACATGTTTATAGTTGAGCAAATCAATTTGAATTAAAGTTGTTCAGAATAAGCACAACTCTAGCCATTTTCTGATGGCACATTCCCTTTAACCCCTTCACTACCGAGCCACTTTTCACCTTAAGGCCTCTTTCACACTAGCGTGTGCAGCCCGTGGTCGTGCTGTGGCCCGCAAAATGCGGGCCGCAATGCACGAGCACAGTCCGTGGGGCAGCCGCAGCAGATCGCGGACCCATTCACTTGATCCGGCCGTTGTGCAAAAAGTGCTTCTCCGTAGTGCTTCCGTAGAGTTCCGTTCCGTGGTTCCGTTCCGCACCATTCCGCATCTCCGGATTTGCGGACCCATGCAAGTGAATGCGTCCGCATCTGTGATGCGGAATGCCCACGGAACGGCGCCCGTGTATTGCGGACCGCAATACGGCAACGGGCCACACCCGCCAGTGTGAAAGAGGCCTTAATCCGAGGCCGATTTTTGCAAATCTGACATGTGTCACTTTATGTGGTAATAACTTTAAAACACTTTTACTTATCCAGGCCATTCTGAGACTGTTTTTTCATCACATGTTGTACTTCATGACAGTGGTAAAATGGAGTCAAAATTTTTTAATTTTTATTTATAAAAAAATACCAAATTTACCAAAAATTTAGCAAATTTTGCAAATTGTTCGCAGATTTTCCATTTTAATCAATTTTTTCCACTAACAAAGAAAGGGTTAACAGCCAAACAAAACTCATTATTGCCCTGATTCTGTAGTTTACAAAAACACCCCATATGTGGTCATAAACTGCTGTACAGGCAGACAGCATTGCGCAGAAGGAAAAGAACGCCATATGGTTTTTGGAAAGTAGATTTCACTGAGATAATTTTAAGCTGCCATGTCACATTTGAAGACCCCCTGATGCACCCCTAGAGTAAAATCTCCCAAAAAGTTACCCCATTTTAGAAAATACACCCATCAAGGTATTCAAAACTGATTTTACAAACTTTGTTAACCCTTTAGGTGTTTCACAAGAATTATTGGAAAATGGAGATGAAATTTCAGAATATCACTTTTTTGGCAGATTTTCCATTTTAATCAATTTTTTTTCCACTAACAAAGCAAGGGTTACCAGCCAAACAAAACTCAATATTTTTTGCCCTGATTCTGTTGTTTACAGAAACACCCCATATGTGGTCATAAACTGCTGTATGGGCACACGGCAGGGCGCAGAAAGAAAGGAACGCCATATGGTTTTTGGAAAGCAGATTTCACTGGGATAATTTTAAGATGCCATGTCACATTTGAAGACCCCCTAATGCACCCCTGGAGTAGAAACTCCCAAAAAAGACCCCATTTTGGAAACTACGGGACAAGGGTACTTTCACACTAGCGTTATTCTTTTCCGGCATTGAGCTCCGTCCTAGGGGCTCAATACCGGAAAAGAACTGATCAGTTTTATCCTAATGCATTCTGAATGGAGAGGAATCCATTCAGGATGCATCAGGATGTTTTGACTTTTCAGGACGGAGATAATACCGCAGCATGCTGCGGTTTTATCTCCGTCCAAAATTCCGGAACACTTACCGGAATGCTGGATCTGGCATTTTTTCCCATTGAAATGCATTAATGCCGGCTCCGAGTGTTCTGGCAAAACGGATCCGGCATTGTGGTCTGCGCATGCTCAGACTGCAAAAAATTTAAAAATAAGTAAATGCCAGATCGGTTTTTTCCGGATGACACCGGAGAAACGGATCCGGCATTTCAATGCATTTGTCATACGGATCAGGATCCTGATCCGTCTGACAAATGCCATCAGTTTGCATACATTTTGACGGATCCGCCAGGCAGTTCCAGCGACAGAACTGCCTACTGGAATCCTCTGCCGCAAGTGTGAAAGTCCCCTAAGGTGGCAGTTTTGTTGGTACTATTTTAGGGTACATATGATTTTTTGTTGCTCTATGTTGCACTTTTTGGCACCGTTTTTACTTTTTGTTATTTACAGTGTTCATCTGACAGGTTAGATCATGTGTTTTTTTTTATAGAGAAGGTTGTTACGGACGCGACAATACCAAATATGACTACTTTTTGGTTTGTTTGTTTCAGTTTCACATAATAAAGCATTTTTGAAAAAAAAAAGATTTTTGAGTGTCTCCAAATTGTGAAAGCCATAGTTTTTTTTAAATCTTTTGGGTGACTGTCCTATGTAGGGGCTCATTTTTTGCAGGATGAGATGATGGTTTTATTGGTACTATTTTAGGGCGCATATGACTTTTTGGATTCTTGCTATTGCACTTTTTGTGATGTAAGGTGACCAAAAAAATTGTTTTTTTACACCGCTTTTTTATTTTTTTCACGGTGTTCACCTGGGGGGTTAGTTCATGTGATATTTTTATACAGCAGGTTCTTACAGACACGGCGATACCTAATATGTAAAATATGTATACTTTATTTATTTATTTATGTTTTACACAATAACAGCATTTTCTTTATTTTAAAAAATCATGTTTCAGTGTCTCGATATTCTGAGAGCCATAGTTTTTTTTTATTTTTGGGCGATTTTCTTAGGTAGGGTCTCATTTTTTGCGGGATATGATGAAGGCTTGATTGGTACTATTTTGGGGTGCGTATGACTTTATCGCTTGCTATTACACTTTTGGTGATGTAAGGTGACAAAAAATTGCTTTTTTTACACCGTTTTTAGTTGTTCTTTTTATGGTGTTCACCTGAGGGGTTAGTTCATGTGATATTTATATAGAGCAGGTCGTTACAGACGTAGTAATACCTAATATGTATACTTTTTTTTATTTATGTAAGTTTTACACAATGATATAATTTAAAAAAATGAAATAAAATCATGTTTTAGTGTCTCCATAGTCTGAGAGACATAGTTTTTTCAGTTTTTGGGCGATTGTCTTAGGTAGGGTCTCATTTTTGCGGGATGATATGAAGGTTGTATTGGCACTATTTTGGGGTGCATATGACATTTTTATCGCTTGGTATTACACTTTTTGTGATGTAAGGTGACAAAAATTAGTTTTTTTAGACTGTTTTTATTTTTTATGGTATTCAGCCGATGGGTTAGGTCATGTGGTATTTTTAAAGAGCAGGTTGTTACGGACGCGGCTAAACCTAATGTGTCTATATTTTTTTTTTACATTTAACACCATAAAAGCATTTTTTAAACAAAAAAAATCATGTTTTAGTGTGTCCATAGTCTGAGAGCCATAGTTTTTTTTTTTTTTTGGGCAATTGTCTTAGGTAGGGGCTCATTTTTTGTGGGCTGAGGTGCTGGTTAGATTGGTACTATTTTAAGGGCATATGCCTTTTTGATCGCTTGGTGTTGCACTTTTAGTGATGTAAAAAATATTTTTTTAGCACAGTTTATGGCCTGGTACCTGGCACCGCCTCCAGTGCCTTGTGGAAAATAAGGTCCTAGCTGTCACAAAATAAAAAATATATGGGGGTTTTATATATATTTTATCCTGGAATAGAGCGCAACCTGCACATGCGCTACGGTGTGCCATCGCGCTGTGCTCAGGTGAATCCTTCCCCATGGTTACAGCCGGCTGCGTGTCTCCACGTGACTCGCGACCACGTGACGTCTGTTTCGTCATCTTGTGCGCGGCCACGTGACTTTCTTGTCATGTGACATGCGCTACCCTGGGGGAGGGTTTGAGCGCTGTTTGAGGGTTGCTTCCGTATCATCGCAGATGAAAGATTTGAGCAAGCCTACATTCACAGGAGATCTGTTGATAGTTCTGCAAGATGTTTGGAACAACCTCCCTGCTGTTCCTTCAAAAAGTGGAAGTGTACCTACAGGAACTGATGCTGTTCTGAAGGCAAACTGGGTGGTCGCACCAAATACTGATTACATTTAGATTTCTCTTTTGGTTGCATTTTGTTAATTGATAAAAATAAACTATTAACACTTCTATTTTTGAAAGAATTCTTACTTTGCAGCACTTTTTCCACTCCTGCCTAGAATGTTTGAAAAGTACTGTATGTATATAATATATATAGGTGGTGACTTGTGGATTGGAATCTGATAGATTATTTGTCAAAGTTTCCTCACTGCAGAAGAGAAGTAATGGTTATGCAAATACTGACAGATTTATCATCTGAGAATTCCCAGGGCTTTCGATCTGAGTTACCTGAAAATATCAAAAGCTGTACTGGGAGCTTTCAGATGAGCCTTATTTAGTGAACCTTTTATCTCACATGAGCAATGAAGCCTACTGACCCTGCCAATTATTTTGTGCCCATTTAACACACAACTGGCTATGTAGTTCTTTACACTCCTTAAAACGACAGCATTTGAGTGTTTATTAACCCTACTTTTCACCATCTCAACAGTGGTGTAACCTAGCTGATTCCTGCCCATTTCAGAAGTCTACTTTCCTATAATTCTCCAATGGTGAAATAGTATGGTTATTATTTAGTATTATTAGATATTATTAATAGTAAGGTTATTATTTTGTATTATTATTTAAAAAAAAGATATGACATCTATCTCATCCATCTCATGTACCTAAAATTGCAGTGGCAGCCATAGATAGTTCCTATGAATTAGCTGCTGCTGTATTACTGATGTGTGTAAGAATACCATTGTCCTAAATAAAGTTTCTTTGCATCTTAGGGCTTAATCACATCACGTTTTTGTCTTACATTTAACATATACAAAAATCATATACGTTAAACGGATGCCTCTGACAGATGCCATGCAGTGACATCCGTCACCGTAAATTTCCATTGAAAAAAACATATGTTAACATATACGGTACGTCTTTTTTAATGGATGTAGTGTACTACGCTTTTGTATCCTTTTTTTCCCCAACGTATATGTAAAACATAGGGCAAAAACGTGATGTGACCACAGCCTTAAAGGGTTTCTACCACTTTGTTTTCACATAATTAGCTTTCAGACACTAGCGATCCGCTAGTGTCTGCTCTGCCAAACAATCCTAATATAATAGCTTTTGGGGCAGCCGTTTCGCTAAAACGTATATTGATATGCTAATGACCCTCTAGGTGCTATGGGGGCGTCATTAGCACCTAGAGGATCGGTCTACCTTAACAAGATGCCGCCGCCCAGCGCGTCCCTTCAGCCCGCCCATCTCCTCCGGAATGCGATCAAGCGGACGACTTCTCGCGCATGCGCCGTGCGCGTCTGTATTCGGCGCATGCGCAGTGAATGTCCGACCGCTTCCCTGCTCAGACATCTCCACTGCGCCTGCGCCGATGGAGCACTATGACGTCATCGGCGCAGGCGCAGTGGAGATGTCTGAGCAGGGAAGGGTCGGACATTCACTGCGCATGCGCCGAATAGAGGGTCATTAGCATATCAATATAAGTTCTTTTTTTAGCGAAACAGCTGCCCCAAAAGCTATTATATTAGGATTGTTTGGCAGAGCAGACACTAGCGGATCGCTTGTGTCTGAAAGCTAATTATGTGAAAACGAAGTGGTAGAAACCCTTTAAGGCTTGTTCACACTGCAGATTTTGTGCACGGATTTGAAATGCAACAAGGGAAGTGTCTTTTTTTGGTAACACCCTTCGCCACATCCCACCAGTTTTACTATTATAAGCATTCAATGGGTGAGGTCATAGATGGCAGGTATGCATCACTGAGGCTGCTACTCTCAGTGATATACAGTAAGTCCCGGAGGTAGGTTGTGAGTTTGTGGTAGCTGGAGTTTGGGTCCAGGATTTAGGAGTGACTGAAGAGCTTGGGTGGGAAGGTCACTCCCATACTCCATCCCGGGTGTTCCTACCTCAAACAGGTGGAAAACTAATTAAAAGGCATGCTGCCAGAGAGCAGTGTGCGTGTGCTGGTCTGAGAGGAAGACACATGGACAAGACCACTATGCAAAGTGGAATCTCTAGGTGAAAACATACAAGCTGGTGAGAAGCCTATATCACCGCATTTTTCAAGCCTGTACAGTTTTGCTGTGTATGCCCAACAAACCCTGGGAAAAGAGACTGTCTGAATGGTCCTGTCTCACATATAGTGGAGGATGTGGGCCACAAAGGGCATCAAGAAAAGTCGCCCCGTGCATCACCCAGGTGTATCAGACCCTGAATCAGACCGACCCCAGCTGGATGTTGACTACATGTCCTACATGGTTAAGAATCCTCTATTGTGGGAGCCATATCCTGTAAGGTCGCTATATGCTGGTATTAACTGTTTCCTCAGCTATATTTAAACTAAGAGGACCTGGGTGATGCCCTTTGTGGCTAACTCTCGCAGTCCATTGTACTGTGACAAGTTGCCCGTTGTGACCAAGAGGCCCGTCTCTAGCGGGTGTCCATTATATCATCCTCAACCATCCGGTGTATTGCCAAGTGACCGTATGTACCCCGCCATCCGGCACTGACTTATCTACTTACCTTCATACTAAGGTTGGGTCTGATCATATTACGTAATATTATTAAACGCAATATTTTATTACGCATCTAACGGGGCCTATTTTACATATTTGGGCTCCGTATTTGACTATCATTATATACCCACCCCTTATTACCCCCTGATGATCCCACTGGTTGGGTGAAACGCGTCGGGGTTTTGGTTTATTATCTTTAACTATCCTATCAGTATGCGTTTGTCTGTCCGCGTGTGAATTTTAATATACTTGGTGTACCCTGTACCTCCTGGCAAACTGTCACGAGGGCTGTATACAGTGGGCACCTTTTTCGTTCTTTTTGTGCATTTGTTGGTTATCCATTGGTGGGCCACTCTGATACTAGTTATTCGCCACCTGTCACCATTCCAGGGTTAGACAGGAGGTGAGGCTAGGCTCGAGGACAGGGAGTCCCCACCACTAGGGGACGTCCCTGGGCAGAGGTGTAGAGCAGGGCAGTAGTTTTAGGGACACCTTCCCCCACCCCTTATTTAGCTCACCCAGCCGATTGTGGGCCCACCTGGGTAATTACATAGGTTAGTTGTTCTTCTTCTCATTAAATTTTAGTTATCCTTTTGTATAATAGGGTATCATTGCTGGACTAGTAGTATTACGTTAGGATTACCCTACTGATATCCATTGTTATAATTCCTGCTGGACTTGTAAGGTAGGGAAAATGGTGGAGACCTAAGGAAGACATCGCTGGAGACATCGATGCCCCACAAGGTGGCCCTCACACTGGAAGATGGAACCTTCAGACAAGGAGTATAACTCCAGCACACACCAAGACTGGAGTACAACTGACTCCTGGCCATAAGCCACAGGTATAAGAAGCACCTAGTGACCACACCCAGCAAGGTAGTTAACCTCTCCAGCACCAGACAGAGGAGGAACCAGAATAAGGGGAGCAAAGCACACACATGAAAACAACCACGCGTTGCCCCTCGCAACCTGCATGTACGGCAAATGTGTCACAGCGCACAACACCGAGGCCGTTACACAAACTAAAAGCTGAAATACTTGCTCGCCTTTGGGTATGTACCGCACTCCAGGCCCAGCGGGTACAACAACGGATTTTTTGCAAAGACAAGCCACAAAGGTCACAGATGTTTGACCTATTCCACTTAGTTCGGAAGTAGTTGTACCCAAAGTCGTCTTCCCCAGAGCATATGGTGGAAAAAGTGGTAATGGATCGATATCTTCACTCTCTTCCAGTGCCAGTACAGCGCTGGGTTGCCCAAGGAGATCCCCAGAATGCTGACCAGCTGGTAAACCTTGTGAAGAGGTATACCACAGCGGAGAACCTCCTTGCTGGGGCAGATAAAGTGAAGGCAGCTCCATGTAACCCCTAGGTCTATGCTGAGCCTAGTAGGAGGTGGTTTAAACCTGGGGGAGAGTGGGGGCAAGTGCCAGTGGGCAAGAAAAGAGAACCACTAGAAACTGATTCTAAAGCCCAACCCGCCATTTAGTTTGTTGGAGGTATCATAACCCGGGGCACATTGCAGCACACGGTCCATCGACGACCGAACCTATGGAGTGTGATATAGCATGACGTTGCTCCTTGTTTGCACACCCCAACAGCAGTGCTGTACCATACCAGGAAACAGGGCCTCAGATGTGCCAAGTGACTGTCAAAAGTGGCCACCAGACTGCACTACTAGACTCGGGAAGCCTGGTAACGCTTCTCCAAGAGAATCTTTTCCCTGTGTTGCCTGCGTCTGGACAGGTCATGGGGGTGATGTGTGTACATGGGGGTGTTAAAGACTATCCCATTGCTCAAGTCACCATAACCACTAAATGTGGGGCAGTGTCACATAAGGTTGGTGTTGTGAAAGACATTGCATGCAATGATAATAGGGAGGGATCTTAGAAACATAGAATATGTCGGCAGATAAGAACCATTTGGCCCATCTAGTCTGCCCAATATACTGAATACTATGAATAGCCCTTGGCCCTATGTTATATAAAGGATGCCTATCCCATGCATGCTTAAACTCCTTCACTGTATTTGCAGCTACCACATCTGCAGGAAGGCTATTCCATGCATCCACTACTCTCTCAGTAAAGTAATACTTCCTGATATTACTTTTAAACCTTTGCCCCTCTAATTTAAAACTATGTCCTCTTGTAGCAGTTTTTGTTCTTTTAAATATTCTCTCCTCTTTTACCTTGTTGATTCCCTTTATGCATTTAAAAGTTTCTATCATATCCCCTCTGTCTCGTCTTTCTTCCAAGCTATACATTTTAAGGTCCTTTAATCTATCCTGGTAAGTTTTATCCTGCAATCCATGTACTATTTTAGTAGCTCTTCTCTGAACTCTCTCCAAAGTATCAATATCCTTCTGGAGATCTGGTCTCCAGTACTGAGCACAATACTCCAAATGGGGTCTCACTGGTGCTCTGTAGAGCAGCATGAGCACCTCCCTCTTTCTACTGGTAATGCCTCTCCCTATACACCCAAGAATTCTGCTAGCATTTCCTGCTGCTCTATGACATTGTCTGCCTACCTTTAAGTCTTCTGAAATAATGAGCCCCTAAATCCCTTTCCTCAGATACTGAGGTTAGGACTGTATCACTGATTTTATATTCTGCTCTTGGGTTTTTACGCCCC
The DNA here is from genome assembly GCF_014858855.1 of Bufo gargarizans. Classification (NCBI taxonomy): domain Eukaryota; kingdom Metazoa; phylum Chordata; class Amphibia; order Anura; family Bufonidae; genus Bufo; species Bufo gargarizans. The sequence goes on along the minus strand of NC_058087.1, from coordinate 145,314,351 downwards.
AGATGCATTATCTTGCACTTATCAACCTTAAATTTTAGTTTCCAGATTTTTGACCATTCCTCTAGTTTTCCTAATTCCTTTTCCATTTGGTGTACCCTCCAGGAACATCAACCCTGTTACAAATCTTTGTGTCATCAGCAAAAAGACACACCTTACCATCGAGGCCTTCTGCAATTTCGCTGATAAAGATATTAAACAAGATGGGTCCCAGAACAGATCCCTGAGGTACCCCACTGGTAACAAGACCATAGTCTGAATATACTCCATTGACTACAACCCTCTGTTGTCTGTCTCTCAGCCATTGCCTAATCCATTCAACAATATGGGAGTCCAAGCACAAAGACTGTAATTTATTGATAAGCCTTCTATGTGTGACAGTATCAAAAGCCTTACTATCTTCCATTGTTTTGGGAACTGTGGGGTAGCGGTTTTCGCTATCTGTTTTGGTGGGAGATGAGAGTTAGACAAGAGAGTCTGACCAGATCATGATATCACTCAAGGTAATTTTGTTCAGTTGAAGAACCCTACCTTGAAAGGTGCCCTAGCAAATGTGACTGTTCTAAATGGTGTTCCCCAAGAGCCGCATGCTGACAACAGGTGCAATTTGAACGGATCGCCATGGACTTAGTGGGACCGTTAGACAAATAGACTAGGGAACACCAGTATATTTTAGTAGTACTGGATTATGCTACCCGAGACCCAGAGGCAGTGCCTTTAGGAAACTCCTCCGCTAAGTCTATTTCTCGGGAGTTGTTTCATATGTGCACTAGAGTGGGACTCCCCAAAGAAATCTTGACTGACCAGGGGACCCCATCTATGTCCAGGGTTATGAACGAGCTATGTAAAATACTGAAGATTAAACAGTTAAAAACTTCAGTATACCATCCAGAAACCGATGGCCTTGTAGAGAGGTTCAATAAAACCTTGAAGGCAATGCTGAAAAAGGCCATTAAAAAAGATGGTAAGTATTGGGATTGTTTGTTGCCATATTTGTGGTTCTCAGTCCGGGAAGTTCCTCAAGCCTCTACAGGGTTCTCACCTTTTAAGTTGCTCTATGGTAGACACCCCCGGGGCTTGCTTGATGTAGCTTAGGAGACATGGGAGACTGAAGCTACTCCATACAGAAGTGTGTTGTACAAGTGCAGGAAAGAATTGCCAAGGTGATGCCCATAGTCAAGTAACATCTCCAGAGGGCCCAAGAAGCTCAAAGAAGTGTTTACAACCGCTCTGCCTGAATTAGAGAGTTCAAGCCATGGGATCGAAAAAGTTGGGGAGGTAAATTACAGAGTCCATCATCCAGGTAATGGGAAACCAGGGCAGATAGCCTTGGAGAGAACGTGAGTCATTGTCGACTATGCTCTTCTCTCCTACTGTTTCTAATCCGGAGTTTGAGAAGGTGACAATTGCTAATTCCTTATCTTGTTCCTCAAAACAAAAAAAATCTGTTATGTATTTAAGTAGAAAACTGAACTCCTGTGAGAGAAATTACTCTATTGTGGAACGAGAATGTCTGGCAATAAAATGGGCCCTAGAGTACCTAAGGTATTACCTGCTGGGCAGAAAGTTCAGAGTTTTCTCATACCATACCCCATTGAAGTGGATGAGTCAAAACAAGGGAAATAATGCTAGGGAAATAAGGTGGTTCCTGGCATTACAGGACTTTGACTATGTGATAGAATACAGGCCAGGTAAATTGCATATCAATGCAGATGCCCTGTCAAGAGTTCACTGTTTTGTTGCAGAAGGTGCCAAGCCCCCCTGGCTTTAGGCAGAGGGGGGGGGGGGGGTAGGGCAGTGCAGTTTCTAGGTAAAATTTCTCTCAGGGCGAGTGTCAAAAAAACTCCCCCCCCCCCCCCCCCCCCGTGAGGTACAGTGAGTGAGCGCCGCCGCCCGCACTGCCTGCCTGTGGGGGGACATTATTTTTAATAAGGATCACTATGGACATTATTTAGAATGGAGGCTGCTGTGGATGTCATTATAACTGTATAATGTCTGATAGGCCTAGTCCTGAGTTATATTACCCTGCCCTGTATAATAATGTACCCTGATACCCCTTAGTTATATTACTCCAGCGGGGTAATATAACTAATGGGGTATCAGGGATGGGTACATTATTATACAGGGCATGGGCAGGGTAATATAACTCAGCTCAGGACTAGGCCTATCAGACATTATACAGTTATAATGAGTAATGACACCAACAGCAGCCTCCATTCTAAATAATGTCCATAGTGATCCTTATTAAACTTAATGTCCCCCACAGTGACAGTGGCCCCCATTTTCATGTCTCCCACAGTGGCCCCCCCCATTGTAATTAATTCCCCCCCATTGTAATTAATGCCCCCCCCATTGTAATAACCCCCATCCCCCCATTGTAATTAATGCCCCCCCAGACCATCACTCGCCTCACAGCAGGCATCAGCACTGCTCAGGGGCTCAGGGCGGGCGGTAACAGGCAGGCAGTGCGGCGCTCACTCAGTCACTGTATGTCACGCGCCTGCGCCGCCTAGTGGGAGGATCAGGCGCGTGACGTCAGTAAGTCTGACCAGGGCCGGTGCAAGGATTTTTGCCGCCCTAGGCAAGATAAAAATTGGCACCCCCGCCCCCCCCTTATCAGATCCGGAATTGCGGACCCGGATCCGCAATTCCGAACCTGAAAAAAAAATAGTACATGTCCTATTCTTGTCCCCAATAACGGACAAGAATAGGCATATTCTCTTAGTGCCGGCAATGTGCGGTCCGCAAAATGTAGTATTAATAACTAAACAATTAAATAATACACATATTGCATTGTCTACTTACCACCAGGACAATTAGATGATCTGGTCTCTGGCTGCAGTCTGGCTCTGCGGACTCCCTTGTCACTCTCTTCCCCCCCCCTCCCTTGTCAGGCTACTTTCACACTAGCGTTCGTCGGTCCGCTCGTGAGCTCCGTTTGAAGGGGCTCACGAGCGGACCCGAACGCAGCCGTCCAGCCCTGATGCAGTCTGAATGGAGCGGATCCGCTCAGACTGCATCAGTCTGGCGGCGTTCAGCCTCCGCTCCGCTCGCCTCCGCACGGACAGGCGGACAGCTGAACGCTGCTTGCAGCGTTCGGGTGTCCGCCTGGCCGTGCGGATCCGTCCAGACTTACAATGTAAGTCAATGGGGACGGATCCGTTTGAAGATGCCACAATATGGCTCAATCTTCAGGCGGATCCGTCCCCCATTGACTTTACATTGAAAGTCTGGACGGATCCGTACGAGGCTATTTTCACACTTAGCTTTTATATGCCAAAATAATGCAGACGGATCCGTTCTGAACGGAGCCTCCGTCTGCATTATTATGATCGGATCCGATCGAACGCTAGTGTGAAAGTAGCCTTACTCTCCTCTCCCCCCCCTCCCTTGTCACTCTCTTCTCCCCCCCTCCCTTGTCACTCTCTTCTCCTCCCCCCCCTCCCTTGTCACTCTCTTCTCCCCCCCCTCCCTTGTCACTCTCTCTTCTCCCCCCCCCCTCCCTTGTCACTCTCTTCTCCCCCCCCCCTCCCTTGTCACTCTCTTCTCCCCCCCCTCCCTTGTCACTCTCTTCTCCCCCCCCTCCCTTGTCACTCTCTTCTCCCCCCCCTCCCTTGTCACTCTCTTCTCCCCCCCCTCCCTTGTCACTCTCTTCTCCCCCCCTCCCTTGTCACTCTCTTCTCCCCCCCCTCCTTGTCACTCTCTTCTCCCCCCCCCTCCCTTGTCACTCTCTTCTCCCCCCCCCTCCCTTGTCACTCTCTTCTCCCCCCCCTCCCTTGTCACTCTCTTCTCCCCCCCCTCCCTTGTCACTCTCTTCTCCCCCCCCCTCCCTTGTCACTCTCTTCTCCCCCCCCTCCCTTGTCACTCTCTTCTCCCCCCCCTCCCTTGTCACTCTCTCTCCCCCCCCTCCCTTTCACTCTCTTCTCCCCCCCTCCCTTGTCACTCTCTTCTCCCCCCCCCCTCCCTTGTCACTCTCTTCTCCCCCCCCTCCTTGTCACTCTCTTCTCCCCCCCCCCTCCCTTGTCACTCTCTTCTCCCCCCCCTCCCTTGTCACTCTCTCTCCCCCCCTCCCTTGTCACTCTCTTCTCCCCCCCCCTCCCTTGTCACTCTCTTCTCCCCCCCCCTCCCTTTCCCTCTCTCTTCCCCCCCCCTCCCTTGTCACTCTCTTCTCCCCCCCCCCTCCCTTGTCACTCTCTTCTCCCCCCCCTCCCTTGTCACTCTCTTCTCCCCCCCCTCCCTCCCTTGTCACTCTCTTCTCTCCCCCCCCCCTCCCTTGTCACTCTCTTCTCCCCCCCCCTCCCTCCCTTGTCACTCTCTTCTCCCCCCCCCTCCATCCCTTGTCACTCTCTTCTCCCCCCCCTCCCTCCCTTGTCACTCTCTTCTCCCCCCTCCCTCCCTTGTCACTCTCTCTCCCCCCCCCTCCCCTCCCTTGTCACTCTCTTCTCCCCCCCCTCCCTCCCTTGTCACTCTCATTCTCCCCCCCCCCCTCCCTCCCTTGTCACTCTCTTCTCCCCCCCCCTCCCTTGTCAGTCTCATTCTACTACTCCCCCCCCCCCCCCTCCTCTCATTCCTCCCCCCCCCTCCTCTCATTTCCTCCCCCTTGTCAATGTCACCTCTAGTGTAGCGTGGCCGAGCTCTGTTCGGTCCGGCCCGGGGTACAGGAGCTTTTGTTTCCTGTACCCGGCTGACAGGAAGTGCTCACTTAGTGTGCACTCTTCCTTTCAGTCCGGCCGGGTACAAGAAACAAAAGCTCCTGTACCCCGGGCCGGACCGAACAGAGCTCGGCCACGCTACACTAACAACTCAGCATTCTGCAGCGCAGGCAGGCTGCGCAGCACTGAGCCGGCCGCTCAGGAGGCTCAGCATGAGGGGCGCCGCCGGCTGGCCGCCCGATCCTTTAACGAATTTTTTTTTTTATTTTTTTTTTGTACCTCAACGGGCGCCCCCTGCTTCTGGCAGCGCCCCGGGCGGCCGCCCGTCCCGCCCGCCCCTAGAAACGGCCCTGGGGTAGGGATATGTAAGCATTCAATGGGTGAGGTCCTAGATGGCAGGTATGTATCACTGAGGCTGCTACTCTCAGTGATATAAGTCCCAGAGGTAGGTTGTGACCAGTGATGCTAGATCACTGAGTTTGTGGTAGCTGGAGTTTGGGTCCGGGATTTAGGAGTGACTGAATAGCTTGGGTGGGAAGGTCACTTCCATACTCCATCCTGGGTGTTCCTACCTCAACCAGGTGGAAAACTAATTAAAAGGCATGCTGCCAGAGAGCAGTGTGTGTGTGCTGGTCTGAGAGGAAGACACATGGACAAGACCACTATGCAAAGTGGAATCTCTAGGTGAAAACCTACAAGCCTATATAACCACATTTTTTGTTATTTCCATGAACTGTTATTTTGTTTGCTGAAGCAAGCCTGTATCGTTTTGCTGTGTATGTCCAATAAACCCTGGGAAAAGAGACTGTCTGAATGGTCCTGTCTCACACTATTAAAACAGGTTATTTTTTATTTTGGAGGGGGGTTGAGAGGTGCTGGGATAGAACACCTGCCTTAATTGCTAAGAGGCCTCTTCACTGTTGGAGATGGTCTAAATAACTACAGCCAGGGAGTGGGGGGAAATCGGCACTGTGCTCTAAATTCTGTGTAATACAGGGATGACAGCTGCTAAGTATAAAAAGGGAAATTGCCCTTTTATTTGCTAAAACCATAACATTTTATTTTATAACATATTGTATCTGCACAATGAAGTGTCTTTCTGAGAGGGTATTTATCGGCATAGAGATGGTCTTGTATAGCTTTGGACTGGCCCACTAGAGTACCAGAGTGTCCTCCAGTGGGCCCAGGCTCTGATTCTATAGTGGGCACCAAAGGTCCAGAGACAAAAAAATGGGAACTGCCTTTGGCGGCAATAAATGATTACGAGGATTTATGTATTTGAACTGAAACCTATTTGACTTTATTGATGATATGGGGGTTAGGCCCTAATTTACTCCGGTGGGCCCAAGGAATCCCAGTTTGACCCTGGTCTGGTATCTGATCATGCTTAGCCACATAACATCCTAGATGTGTGTACACAGCAACCATCACTCACAGGAGAAGACAGTTGGTGCCCCTCATGGGTGCAGTTGGCCCTCTTTGGGGAAATGCTAGAGCGGTCTCCGTAGTATGATGACAAATCTTTTTTAATGTCCTACCATAATGTTTTATGGCCTATGTTTAGGTTGGGCCGTGAAGTATTGATTGTTGAGGTGCAACCATTGGTACCCTCGCCAATCTCACAAATGGGCCTGGTATAAGTCCTAGTTGCTGAGAACAATGATTGTTACCTATGTTTTACATAGGTCATGACAAATTATGGTGACAAAGCAACTGTGAGGATATGACCATACATGGTGGATTTTGATGCACTTCCATGGCAGAATCTGCATATAATCAGCAGCAAAATCCATTTGTTACATGTAGATATGTCATGAATTGTCTATGCATTGCATTGGGTGAAATTCTGCACCAGAAACTGATATCTTACGGATTTAAAATCTGCATGCTGTATCCGCCATCTGTGAACATACCCTACATGTGCTCCACAGTTAGGTAACAACCATGAACGCTGTGCTTTGGAACTGTTTTGTATATTGAATGATAAAAAAGTGGCATTTTGAATGTCATTATGTGTGATTATCATTCCTTCTCCACGAAACCATTAAGGGAGATTACTTACAATGAGTGGGTATGTTGATAAGTATTATGTATCTCGGTCTTCTTCCAGACATTGTTTTTGTGTATAGACATGTACTGTCTATAGTTGCAATAATATCCTATTAGGCAGGGATGCCCAGCCTGCGGCCCTCCAGCTTTTGCTGAACTACAATTCCCAGCATGCCTGCACAGCCTACAGCTATCTGGGCATGCTGGGAGTTTTAGTTTTGCAACAGCTAGAGGGCTGTAGGTTGAGCATCCCTGGTATAAGGTGTTACGTTACTCGCTGAGGCACCATGTTAAAATATTCAGCAATAAATTACACTTTACCTGCGTGCAGCTTCCGTTTTCTATGCAGCATAATTGTTACAATTATTATAGTTGATATTAACACAGCAATCAATAACACCACCAGCCAAATCGTGTAGTTTGCGTTATTTCCAACCTCAGGGTTATGGGGGCCTAAAAGAAACAAGAAAAATCTTAATATATGAATCCATCATAATTACATTATATCATTATACATGTCATGTTTTCAGTTAGTAATGTGTTATTGCCGGTGCATGCTTAAGAAAACTGGTGAAGTCCAAAAACGCGCTAACATTGATATCACAACTATTGATTTATTGCATATTACAGTATTATATACTGTATGTTAGTCATTTCTGAAAAGCCTCTTCCAACCTTCAGACAGCAGCCTTGATCCACATATATAGGTTCCTTTTTAAAAAGAGATGTAGGGGAACCAAGTGAGGAATAGATAATGCTTTTAGTTCAAGTCCTTAGACCCGCAGTTGGGCTACGATTTGCAGCCATAATAATTTTAACATAATTAAATCTTGTTTGTCTCTTCTCTTTAGACATTGAACGTGTTATTTTCTGAAACATATATACAGTGTCGGACTGGAGTACCTTGGGCCCACCAAAGGAAATTATTCTCACGGCATCAATAAAGTTTAAAATGTTTTGAATAAAAGAAATAGACCCTAGTGGCAATTGACTGGCTCCAAAAGTAGCCAAAGGAGTTTTTCACCTGGATCTTTGGAGCCCATTATAGTATTAGGGCCTGGGCCCACCAGACTATTCTCTTATATTCTGGTGGGCCAGTCGAACCCTGCATATATCATACAGGATTTACAAGGAAGTACGTAGGTTGCAATATCTGAAATAATCTGTATGTAAACTCCTGAGACATATATATCCATTTTTCAATACATGTCACAATGTGATTGGCTGATTTGTAATTCTAGGATGTAAGGGTAACACCCAGGACTTTCTCTTTAATTAAAGGAATCTTCTGGCAGATTTTTTATAAAAAAAAAAAAAAAGAGAAGACTGAAATACCATCAAGAGTCATGTCTTCCCATTCTTTTACCCCTAGAGGGAATTTTACAATCTGGGCCATCTGTCACCATCAGTTCTGTGAGAAGGACTGGCAGACGTTCTTCTCTACCTCTTGTATGACGTTCTTTGTTTTGGTTTCACTTTGTCATCTTCCTTACCTTCTGCCAGGTGTCACTTATTTAGACTAATCGTCTTCCTTTATATTCCCTCCCATACTGTCTCACTTTGCGGTTTATACTACTTCCTGGATGAAGTGTTCACTGCTGGAGGCTCCTGCTGATGTTTGCTCAGATAAGTCTTTTCCTTTAGTTGTGTTTCATTGCTGGCTTGATTCTAGGTGACCCTGACTCCGTATTAAGTTCAGGGAGCCGGTGGTCGTGTTCCCTCACTATTTTAGGGTTTTCAGGTGTCACACAGTCTTAGGTACGTGGGCATGCAATCGTCTACCATTGAGACACTTGCATGTTCATAGCAGTCAGGGAGAGCTCTTAGGGTTTTAAAGGGCTCACCTATATGCACCTTAGTTTGGGATCAAGCCAGTTGGTCGTTTATTTATAAGTTCCAGCTATCTGCAACTTCATCCGTGACATTATAAACCGCCATCACCGTCTTAAGCATGGATCAGTTTTCAGCCTTGATTGACCGCATGCAAGGTCTTTCACTGGAGGTAGCAGATCTTCATAAAACTGTGTTTTAGTTTCAGGTGACCGGTTCTGCTTGCATTCATGGTGTTTGTTCTGAGCCTAAAATCTTGCTTCCAGATACGTTCTCTGGGGGTAGTGAGAATTTTGTTCGCTTTAGAGAGGCTTGCAAACTCAATTTTCGCCTACTTCCCTATTCATCTGGTGATGAGGTGCAGAGAGTGGGGATCATCATCTCGCTGCTCATGGATAACGCTCAGTCTTGGGCCTTTTCGCTGCCGGTGGGGGCAGAGCCCCTCCGATCGGTGGATTCATTTTTTGTAGCCCTGGGTCAGATATATGATGACCCAGATCGTATTGCACTGGCTGAATCTAAACTGCGTCTTTTATGCCAGGGTAAACAATCCGCAGAGATATATTGTTCTGAATTTCGGAGGTGGGCAGCTGATACTGGTTGGAATGATGCTGCACTCCGAAGTCAATTTTGCCATCTTTCGGTAAGATTGAAAGATGCATTTGCTTTTCATGAGAGACCAGCGTCGTTAGTATGCCATGTCTCTAGCTGTTCGTATTGACAGGCGTTTTAGAGAGAGAGAGGAGACTACTCTTTCCTGTCATATTCAGCCCAAGGACAGTGGGGCTGTCTCATTCAGTGCGCAGGGATCTCAGTCTGTCTCAATCCCCTCTGAGGAGGAGCCCATGCAGCTGGGTTTGCTTGCCTCTGATAGTAGAGGATTCAGCTCTCAGAGGAGGGTTTGTTTCTGTTGTGGGGGTATAAATCATTTGGGTAATGTTTGCCCCTGTAGGAGATTCATGGAGTTTTCTGAGAGTAATAAAAGAAAAACAAAAAGAAAAAAACCCTCTAAAAACTTTCCATTTGCTACTATTGGCAAGGTTGATGCAGAAATTGAAGGTTTTCCGTTTGCTTGTAGTTCTCGTTTTCACCTACCTGCCAGGGTGGCGCTAGACAGCAAGAACATTGTGAGATTTTTGAAGATAGTGGAGCAGCTGTCAATCTCATTGATAATCAATTTGCAACAAAGCATGGTTTCCAGGTGTGCACTTTGGAAAAGGATATACCTGTTTTTGCTATCGATTCAGCTCCACTTTCTCAAAGATCGTTAAAGGGAACCTGTCACCGGGATTCTGGGTATAGAGCTGAGGACATGGGTTGCTAGATGGCCGCTAGCACATCCGCAATATCCAGTCCCCATAGCTCTGTGTGCTTTTATTGTGTAAAAAAAACGATTTGATACATATGCAAATTAACCTGAGATGAGTCCTGTCCCTGACTCATCTCACATACAGGACTCATCTCAGGTTAATTTGCATATGTATCGAATCGGTTTTTTTACACAATAAAAGCACACAGAGCTATGGGGACTGGATATTGCGGATGTGCTAGCGACCATCTAGCAATCCATGTCCTCAGCTCTATATACAAAATCCCGGTGACAGGTTCCCTTTAAAGGGCATAGTCCACAATATCCGTTTGACTGTGGGTGAGGCTCATGTTGAGGATATGTCATGTTTCGTCTTAAGCGGATTACCTACTCCTCTAGTGTTGGGGCTACCCTGGCTCACTAAACATACCCCCACCATTGATTGGCAAGCAAGGCAAATAAATGGTTGGAGTGAGTTTTGCTGAGAATTGCCTCACGGCGTCTCTTTCAGAGGTTTCTACCAAGACTGTGCCATCTTTTCTCTCTGAATTTTCTGATGGGTTTTTCGATAGTGGTGTCCAAGAGTTACCCCCTCACCGACAGTACGACTGCCCTATTAATCTCATTCCAGACGCCAAGCTGCCAAAATCACGATTATACAATCTCTCCCAACCTGAAAGAGTCAATATGCGTACTTATATCTCTGAGAGCCTGAGAAAGGGACACATCCGACCCTCGAAGTCACCTGTTGCCACTGTTTTCTTTTTTTTGTTAAGAAAAAAGATGCTTCTTTAAGACCTTGTCTGGATTTCAGGGAGCTGAACCATATCACGATTCGTGACCCATATCTGCTTCCTCTGATCCCGGACCTGTTTAACTAGATTGTTGGGGGCTAAAGTTTTTTCTAAGTTGGATTTAAGAGGGGCATTGTCACGAGTTGGAGGTCCCAGGAGACACCTCCACGTCGTCAAGCAAAAACATACAGCAATACGGTACAGTCACAACAGAGTTTATTGCACAAACAGAATCCAAGGAGGGAAACACAGGGAAATTGAGAGCTCTATGTACCGTCCGCACAGTGGGAGGAAAACCCCCACTGCGCCACTGTCTAGTAATACTCCAGAGGGGCGTGACTAAGCAACTCCTGGTATTCACTAGGCCCCCAGATTGTAGGGTTAGGCTTTGCCGCAGGGAGTTTCCAGGGTCCACTCTGGAGCGTGAACTAGACAGTGACAACAGGAGCAAACGGACAACAGGTACCAGAAGTTACCGACGGTACATAGGCAAACATAACAAACAGGCAAATACAAGCAGGCAACTAAAAACACAAGGCTTGAGTTCACGCAAGGGAACAGGAGTGGCAATGAGCAGAGAAGGACTAGCTCCACCAGTGGTATACTGCGTGGCCTTGCTCATAGCACTCTGCAGCAAGGCACGCTGCAGCAAGGGCTTGCTGAACAGAGACATATGAATACACACAAGGTGACTCAAACATAACTGGCAGAACAGATAACAAACACAGGAAAGAGGACGGCAATGAACAAGTAGGAAACCCACAGAGCACAGACAGACACGAATCCCATGGGTCAGCAGCATGGGAGAGTGAGTACAAACTAGGAGCAGGACAAGACAACACACACCAGGAGAGCTGACCCAGAACTGAGGAAACCTCAGCCTTTGGCCTCATGCACATGACCGTTGTGTGTTCCGTTCCGCAAAATGGGGTTCCGTTGTTCCGTGATCCGTTTCCGTTTTTGTTTCCATGTGTCTTCCTTTATTTTTGGAGGATCACCAGACATGAAGGAAAGTAAAAAAAAGTCTTTTTCAAGTTTGCCATGCAAATGATAGGAAAAAAAACGGATGCGGATGACAATCTTGTGTGCCTACGTGTTTTTTCACAGACCCATTGACTTGAATGGGTCCGCGAAAAAATAGGACAGGTTATATTTTTTTGATGGACTGGAACCACGGATCACGGAAGTGGATGACAAACGGTGCATTAGCCAAGTTTTCAACGGACCCATTGAAAGTCAATGGGTCCGCAGAAAATCACGAAAAACGAAACAACGGACACGGAATGAAACAATGGTCGTGTGCATGAGGCCTTATATACAGGTTCCATGGGTGCAGCAGAGAGGCCACACCCATGGAGCAGACAGAGAGGAATTAACTCCAGATAGGAACACAGGGGATTTAACCCATAAAGAATCACAAAGCACACACAGAACGAAACTGCAGCGAGGAGCGCCGAAAGAGCAAGGACGGAAGGTCACAGCCAAAGATAGTGGCTGTGACAGGCATACAACCTAGTCAGGGTCAGGGAAGGGGACGAATGGAAGACGGCCTTCAATACCCCTGAGGGTCATTTCAAGAATTTGGTTATGCCCTTTGGTTTGATAAATGCTCCGGCCGTCTTCCAACATTTTGTGAACAGCATTTTTTATCATTTAATGGGGAAATTTATACTGGTGTATCTAGATGACATTTTGATTTTTTCTCCTGATTTCAAGACTCATCAGGACCACCTATGTCAGGTCTTGCTGATTCTGCGGGAGAATAAATTGTACGCTAAACTGGAAAAATGTTTGTTTGCAGTTCCGGAGATTCAATTTCTTGGTTTTCTTCTCTCCGCTTCTGGTTTTCGGATGGACCCTGAGAAGGTCCGCGCTGTGCTTGATTGGGAGCTTCCTGAGAATCAGAAGGCGCTGATGCGGTTTTTGGGTTTTGCCAATTATTACAGAAAGTTAATTTTGAATTATTCCTCTGTTGTTAAGCCACTCACTGATATGACTAAAAAGGGGGTGGATTTTTCCTTGTGGTCGGTAGATGCGATTAAAGCCTTTCTTGTAGTATTAAAGAGAGTTTTGCTTCCGCTCCCATTTTGGTACAACCTGATGTCTCTCTACCCTTTATTGTTGAGGTGGATGCTTCTGAGGTGGGTGTGGGTGCAGTCTTATCTCAGGGTCCCTCTCCTGCCAAATGGCGACCGTGTGCCTTTTTCTCAAGGAAACTCTTCTCTGCAGAGAGAAATTACGATGTGGGAGATACAGAGTTGTTGGCCTTCAAATTAGCTTTTGAGGAATGGCGCCAATGGTTAGAGGGAGCCAGACACCCTATTACCGTGTTTACCGACCATAAGAATCTGGCCTACTTGGAATCGGCAAAGCGTCTGAACCCGAGACCCGAGATGGTCTTTGTTCTTTTCTAGGTTTCATTTTGTTGCTACGTTCCACCCTGTGAAGGCGGATGCCCTGTCACGTTGTTTTCCGGGAGGGGGGAACTTTGAAGATCCGGGTCCCATTTTGGCTGAAGGGGTGGTCGTCTCTGCTCTTTATCCTGATTTGGAGGCAGAGGTTCAGGCAGCCCAGGCAGAGGCTCCTGATCTTTGTCCTCCTGGGAGGTTGTTTGTGCCTCTCGCTTTACGACACAAGGTTGTTAAGGAGCACCACGATACTGTCCTTGCTGGGCACCCGGGGAGTAGAGCCACAGTGGATCTCATTGCTCGGAAATTCTGGTGGCCGGCTCTTCGTAAGACGGTTGAGGGTTTTGTGGCAGCCTGCGAGACCTGCGCTCATGCCAAGGTCCCTCATTCACGGCCATCGGGTTCTCTCCTCCCGTTACCCATTCCTTCCCGTCCTTGGACGCATCTGTCCATGGACTTCATTACGGACCTGCCTCGTTCCTCGGGGAAGACTGTGATTCTGGTGGTAGTAGCAAAATGGCGCATTTCATTCCCTTTCCTGGGTTACCCAATGCTAAGACGCTGGCGCAAGCGTTTGTTGATCACATTGTTAAATTGCATGGCATTCCTTCAGACATCGTTTCTGATAGGGGCACGCAATTTGTTTCCAGATTCTGGAAGGCCTTCTGCTCTCGCTTGGGGGTTAAGTTGTCGTTCTCTTCTGCTTTTCACCCGCAGTCGAATGGTCAGACCGAACGTGTCAATCAGAATCTGGAGACATATCTGCGCTGTTTTGTGGTGGAGAATCAGGAGGATTGGTATTCTTTTTTTTGTCCCTTGCTGAGTTTGCTTTAAATAACCGTCGCCAGGAGTCCTCTGATAAGTCACCATTTTTTGGTGCATATGGGTTTCATCCGCAGCTTGGGACATTCTCTGGAGAGGGGTCTTCTGGTTTACCTGATGAGGAGAGATTTTCCTGGTCTTTGTCATTTATTTGGCAAAAGATTCAGGGTAATCTGAAGAGGATGAGTGAGAGATATAAGCGTGTGGCGGATAAGAGACATGTGCCTGGTCCGGACCTGAATGTGGGTGATCTGGTGTGGTTGTCTACAAAGAATATCAAACTGAAGGCTCCCTCCTGGAAGTTGGGTCCTAAGTTTATTGGGCCTTACAAGATCTTGTCCGTCATCAATCCCGTTGCCTTCCGTCTTAATCTTCCTCAGACTTGGAAGATCCATAATGTTTTTCACAGGTCCCTATTAAAACCTTATGTCCAACCCACTGTACCCTCCGCTTTGCCTCCTCCTCTGATTTTTGTTGATGGTAATCTTGAATTTCAGGTCTCTAGGATTGTGGATTCTCGCATTATCTGCGGTTCTCTTCAGTACCTCGTTCATTGGGAGGGTTATGGTCTTGAGGAGAGGATGTGAGTCCCAGTGGCGGACATTAAGGCTACTCGTCTCATCAGGGCTTTCCATAGGTCTCATGCTGAGAAGGTGGGCTCTGAGTGTCCGGAGTCCACCCGTAGAGTCACCGCCAGTTCTGTGAGAAGGTCTGGCAGACTTTCTTCTCTACCTCTTGTATGACGTTCTTTGTTTTTGTTTCACTTTGTCATCTCCTTACCTTCTGCCAGGTGTCACTTATTTAGACTAATCGTGTTCCTTTATATTCCCTCCCATACTGCCTCACTTTGCTGTTTATACTACTTCCTGGATGAAGTGTTCACTGCTGGAGGCTGCTGCTGCTGTTTGCTCAGATAAGTCTTTTCCTTTATTGTGTTTCCTTGCTGGCTTGATTCCAGGTGACCCTGACTCCATCCGTATTAAGTGCAGGGAGTCGGTGGTCGTGTCCCCTCACTATTTTAGGGTTTTCAGATGTCACACAGTCTTAGGTACGTGGGCATGCAATCGTTTACCATTGAGACCCTTGCATGTGCATAGCAGTCAGGGAGAGCTCTTAGGGTTTTAAAGGGCTCACCTATATGCTCCTTAGTTTGGGATCAAGCCAGTCGGTCGTTTATTTATAAGTTCCAGCTATCTGCAACTTCATCCGTAACACCATCACAGACAAAAAATAAAGAAGGGATGCTAAATTGTCATTGCATTACGGCCAACAAAATGAGGACTAAGGCAGCGATATGGATGGGAAATTATATCATGACTTTAGTCTGTGTTTTTTAAATTCTAGATTATGCAACCTATAGAATGTTTACTATCATCCCATATGCCTGTTCCTAACTAGGACTATATATATATATATATATATATATATATAAATATATATACAGTACAGACCAAAAGTTTGGACACACCTTCTCATTCAAAGAGTTTTCTTTATTTTCATGACTATGAAAATTGTAGATTCACACTGAAGGCATCAAAACTATGAATTAACACACGTGGAATTATATACACAAAAAGTGTGAAACAACTGAAAATATGTCATATTCTAGGTTTTTCAAAGTAGCCACCTTTTGCTTTGATTACTGCTTTGCACACTCTTGGCATTCTCTTGATGAGCTTCAAGAGGTAGTCACCTGAAATGGTCTCCCAACAGTCTTAAAGGAGTTCCCAGAGATGCTTAGCACTTGTTGACCCTTTTTGCCTTCACTCTGCGGTCCAGCTCACACCAAACCATCTCAATTGGGTACAGGTTCGGTGACTGTGGAGGCCAGGTCATCTGGCGCAGCACCCCATCACTCTCCTTCATGGTCAAATAGCCCTTATACAGCCTGGAGGTGTGTTTGGGGTCATTGTCCTGTTGAAAAATAAATGATGGTCCAACTAAATGCAAACCGGATGGAATAGCATGCCGCTGCAAGATGCTGTGGTAGCCATGCTGGTTCAGTATGCCTTCAATTTTGAATAACTCCCAAACAGTGTCACCAGCAAAGCACCCCCACACCATCACACCTCCTCCTCCATGCTTCACAGTGGGAACTAGGCATGTAGAGTCCATCCGTTCACCTTTTCTGCGTCGCACAAAGACACGGTGGTTAGAACCAAAGATCTCAAATTCGGACTCATCAGACCAAAGCACAGATTTCCACTGGTCTAATGTCCATTCCTTGTGTTCTTTAGCCCAAACAAGTCTCTTCTGCTTGTTGCCTGTCCTTAGCAGTGGTTTCCTAGCAGATATTCTACCATGAAGGCCTGATTCACACAGTCTCCTCTTAACAGTTGTTCTAGAGATGTGTCTGCTGCTAGAACTCTGTGTGGCATTGACGTGGTCTCTAATCTGAGCTGCTGTTAACCTGCGATTTCTGAGGCTGGTGACTCGGATGAACTTATCCTCTGCAGCAGAGGTGACTCTTGGTCTTTCTTTTCCTGGGGCGGTCCACATGTGAGCCAGTTTCTTTGTAGCGCTTGATGGTTTTTGTGACTGCACTTGGGGACACTTTCAACGTTTTCCCAATCTTTCGGACTGACTGACCTTCATTTCTTAAAGTAATGAAGGCCACTCGTTTTTCTTTACTTAGCTGCTTTTTTCTTTCCATAATACAAATTCTAACAGTCTATTCAGTAGGACTATCAGTTGTGTATCCACCTGACTTCTCCACAACGCAACTGATGGTCCCAACCCCATTTATAAGGCAAGAAATCCCACTTATTAAACCTGACAGGGCACACCTGTGAAGTGAAAACCATTTCAGGTGACTACTGCTTTGCACACTCTTGGCATTCTCTTGATGAGCTTCAAGAGGTAATCAAAGCAAAAGGTGGCTACTTTGAAGAACCTAGAATATGACATATTTTCAGTTGTTTCACACTTTTTTGTTATGTATATAATTCCACATGTCTTAATTCATAGTTTTGATGCCTTCAGTGTGAATCTACAATTTTCATAGTCATGAAAATAAAGAAAACTCTTTGAATGAGAAGGTGTCTCCAAATTTTTGGTCTGTACTGTACATCAGACTGAAATCTCCAGCCCAAGACATTTTGGAAATATCCCAAAATGTTTTCATCTTCCTGATTACCTTTTGTTTTATATGTGATTGTGGGCCTGACACTCGTTGGCGGGACCTCTTTGTGCGTCACTGGGGAATTTGAAGTCCCTATGCAAAATAATAAAACAAAAATAACACAGTAAAATTAGATAAATCTAATATACAGTGGGAGAAATGAGAAATATATAGAATTGCATATGAACGACATATAACAAAAGTGTTATTTTGTAGCGCTTGGTTGTTTCCATAACCTTCATAGACTTCCATGCGCTTAGCCATGTCTTTCCAATAGTCAATGAAGCTTGTCAGAAATGAGTAAACAGAGGTCACCAGACCTACATTCTTACGTTAAGGTGTGGGACGTGTTCCTATCAGGCATATTGGGCTAATGTAAATACTTTATCTGGAAATACGCCTTTAATAATATGTGGAGCTACACGTGGTCATGGACATTAGCTACTGCTGGTGTGGTGCCGGGTCATTAATCTGAGCAACATACAAGACAGATATTGGCTAAAACTTTTTCAGTTTAGTTAATGGCTCCTTATATATTATCATGAGTCCATCAAATAAGTGCCAATTGCTAGAATGAGAGAGGGAAAGCACACATGAGAAGGACAACAGGGTTAGAAGGAGAAAGGCCAGATTGTACGCCGCTCACCGGAGCGTGTAATGCTGAGGGTGCAACAGACTTGTAGGAAGGTGCTGCTCGCAATCCCTACCAGCCTCAATGCTCAATAGTTGCAGAGGTTCAGAAGAGAAAAATGGGGGCACTACCTCTAAGATACAGTCAGGATTCAGTGCAGATGCAGAGCACACCTTTATTGGTTAATTTGCAACGCATTTCAAGTCTGCAACAGACCCTTCATCAGGACATAACATGATTTTAATGCCTGACGATAGGTCCTTTCCGGACCTGAAACGTGTTGCAGAATAACCAATAAAAGTGTGCTCTGCACTGTATCTTCACTGTACAAAATATATAGTCACCCAACAAATCTAAAAAACTGAACTGACTGTAAACCATAAATCATGTAAATGGTCAATGTGGATTTTGTATACTCTACTAATATCTTCCATCTCCCTCCTACTTCTTGTTAGCCTACCAATTGTAAGTAAGCAAGAAGAGGGGGACAGATGTATTACTATATGACTGCAGTATGGTGGCTCAGTGGTTAACACTGGCGCCTTGCAGCACTGGGGTGCTAAGTTTGAATCTGATCAGGGACAACATCTGCATGAAGTTTGTATGTCCTCCACGGGTTTCCTCCAGATACTCCAGTTTCCTCCCCCACTACCCAAAAAATTGGCTTCCTACGAAATTGACCCTAGTGTGTTGGGGTTGAGCGCCTATATGGCTGCCACTGACTTCCCTGCAAATGTTGGTCGTTGTTGCTGTATAGCACCACTCAGTGTTTGTTTGTAGTCTCTAACCATGAAGACTTACAGATCCCAACAGGAGATGTAGGCACAAATATATGATACAAATTAATTAATTATGCATTTGCATGAGCAGCAATTCATTACAGTGTTATATGAAGATATATGAATTTATTCATCGAAAATAAAACTTTGAATCTGGCTGCTATGGACAATATTGACACTTAGAACAGTGCATAATGGCTGCTTTCGGATGGCACCAGTGTTCATAGTACAATGGCAGTACCGCTTAACTCTACATTCATAGCCGGCCATCAATGTAAAGTTTATCGTTTATTATCACTAATTGTTAACAATAATCATGTAACAATAATCATGATTATGTCAATGGCACTAAATATTATGATACTAATGACTGGTTCCAGTATATAGAAATCATCTCTACTGGTCAGAACAGCAGTATATATTGTGCTGGCGGCAAAACTGTCTTGTTGCTCGCAGCATATGACCATTGACCATATGACCACATGAAGCAGATTATAATTAGTTAATAGGATGAGGCTGCAGCTCGTACAGCTGTATGGTACATGCTCAGGAAAAAATAACACTTGTATTGTCACTGGTTGCTATGGGTAACAAAGCAATTTTTGGTGATAGCTAGCTTTGATAAATGGGGGAGATTCATGGCAGTCTAAAAAAAAAAAACTGTGCTTGCCGTCCATAGCAACCAATCACAGTGCAGATTTCATTTCGTATTCTGCACTTGAAAAATGAAAGCTGTGATTGGTTGCTATGGGCAACAAAGACTCTTTTTCTTTTTTAGTTTTGTAAATCTGACCAATAATTTTAACTAATTGTATACCATAATATTACATTTACAATGTCCTCTGCTCTTCTGATGAGGAAAAACAGCAATACAGCCACTGAAGTTAAGTTTTTTCATGTGCATAAATCTTTCAGCCTAAATCACATGATAACTGTATTCTCTGGAGTTTTTTTTTTTTTACATTTTACTATTACAAAAAAAAAAAAAGGAATAGAAAATGTTTTTGTATCGCAGCATCCCTAGACCCATAACTTTTATATTTTCCTTTCTACAGAGCTGAGTGAGGGCTTGATTTTTGCAGGACGACTTGTACTTTTCATTGGTATCAAAGAGATCCTTTGCCTGGTTATGCCTCAAGAATGCCGAGAACCTCTGGCGCTGTGATTTACACAGTATTTTGCCTCACCTGCCCTCATTGGGGGTCTACCCCTGACCTTTAGGAGGGGCCAGGAGAGTAGAAAACACAGTTTTGGAACAGAGAGCTCAGCTCCATTGAAAACATCTTGCCATGCAATGTTTTAGGGCTCGTTCACACGATTGTGTGATGCCCGTTACCGTTTCGTTGCCATTTCGTATCACAGATGCGGAACCCATTCATTTCAGTGGGTCCACAGATGCGGAACGGAAGAACGGAACGGAACACTACGGAAACACTACGGAGTGCTTTCTGGCGTTCCGTTCCGTGCTTAAGCCCCGCAAAAAGATAGAACATGCTCTATCTTTTTGCGGAACGGAAGGATCGCGGACCCATTCAAGTGAATGGGTCCTTGATCCCCATGCGCCTGCCCCACGGATGGTGCCCGTGCATTGCGGACCGCAGCACGGGCTTCACATGTTCGTGTGAACGAGCCCTTACTCTGTCAGTGCAGGCGCAGCCTGCTAAGTAAGAACTGAGGGCAGGCTTGGGAGCCTTCATTAGGCCCTGGGCTGTCATGCCAAGACATTGGTGCCCCCCAATCTCATTTATGCGATGCCAGTGGGAGACCGTCCCTCTGTAACCGCTTAGATGCCGTGGTTGCTATTAACCACTGCTTCTAAGGCTAGGGCTACAGGATGACATGTATCGCGCAACTTATAGGGTACAACTATACTGCAACATGGGATGTGTGACATTCATCCATCTTGGATGTGTTTTTTGCGACTGTCGTGTCATTGTCGCAGCATGTCGCAGTGTGACACCATAGACTAGCATTATAAAATATGTAGCACAACGAATATCATCGTGTAGTCCTAGCCGTAAAGGTTAAACTGCCCAGATCAGCGCATCTGCAGATCCAGACGATTAAAGCAGGAGCCCAGCTGTCATTTGAGAGTTGAGCAACACGATAGATTTGTGCAGCACTTTTTCTAGGCCGCTGTAAAAAGGCCATTATTGTCTGCCATAAAAACACGTATCAGTGCGCATTAAGGGAATAAAGGAGAACCCCTTTAAATGCCATTTTTTATTTCCATGCAGTTGCATAAATAAATATGCTTCATTAAAGGGGTTGTTTCTTTCATAGTCAGTACCACACCTGGTCATGGGTTGTGTTTGCTATTACTGCTCAGCTCCATTGAAATGAGTGGGGATGAGTTGCAATACCACACAAAACTAGTGTTGAGCAAAGTAAGGCTACTTTCACACTAGCGTTCGATCGGATGCGTTCTGAACGGATCCGATCATATTAATGCAGACGGAGGCTCCGTTCAGTACGGATCCGTCTGCATTAATAACTTAGAAAAATTTCTAAGTGCGAAAGTAGCCTGAGCGGATCCGTTCAGAATTTCAATGTAAAGTCAATGGGGGACGGATCCGCTTGAAGATTGAGCCATATGGTGTCATCTTCAAGCGGATCCGTTCCCATTGACTTACATTGTAAGTCTGGACGGATCCGCACGCCTCCGCATGGCCAGGCGGACACCCGAACGCTGCAAGCAGCGTTCAGCTGTCCGCCTGTCCGTGCGGAGGCGAGCGGAGCGGAGGCTGAACGCCGCCAGACTGATGCAGTCTGAGCGGATCCGCATCCATTCAGACTGCATCAGGGCTGGACGGAAGCGTTCTGCTCCGCTCGTGAGCTCCTTCAAACGGAGCTCACGAGCGGACAGCAGAACGCTAGTGTGAAAGTAGCCTAAAGCATTCGAAACAGAACTTTTAGTTTAGGAAAACTTCGATTTGCAACAAATCAGGTTTTCCTAAAATGGCGGCTGCACGTGTTACAAAGTGAAAGTAAGAAGCCTAGGAACATGCGATCACCCATAATGCTGTGCATCCAGCCAATCCGCAGATAGCCATCCCCTGTGATGTCACAGCCCTATAAATCCATGCTCTCAGGTGTTCGCCGCCATTTCACTGTGAGCTGTACATAGGGAGAGACGTGGCAAGCGCTCATGCACTAGTGACAGTGTTACTGAAAACTGTTTTAAAAAGGAGAGGGAGAGTTCAGGGAGATCATAGGAAGAGTTTTTTGAGACTGTAGGGAGAGCGTAGGGAGACAGCTGGGAGACTGCAGGTTGAGTGCATTCGCCGTGTGCATCAGGTTCTGTGCACCCACATTCTGAGTTAAAGGGATTCTGTCACCAGTTTTTGACCCCCACATTCAAAAATATGGTTATGTGCATGGAGCCCTTGTGATTCCTAATGTGGTCTTATAAGCTAAATCTGTAGGCTCATTTAGTGTAAAAAACGTTTTATCTAACCTGTCATTCATCAGATTAAGGTGCCCAGGAGGACGCTCATGTCTCCAAGATGCCGCCCGCCGCCGCCGCCGTTCGTGCCCAGCTCCTCCTTTGCTGTCATCAGCGATGTGCCCAGCTCCTCCTTTGCAGTCATCAGCGCCGCCTTAGAATCCTTTTCAACTGCCTCCGGCTCTCCCTCACTCCCCCCTCCTTCTTCTCTAAGATCCCGCGCGTGCGCACAGGCCTGTGCCTGATGCGCCCGTGCGGACTTCTCCGTTCAGCTTCATTGAGCGAAGTGCGCATGCGCCGGCACTTCCTCAACCTCCCGATGACCTGAACGCTGGCGCACGCACGGGATCTTAGAGAAGAAGGAGGGGGGAGTGAGGGAGAGCCGGAGGCGTTGCAAAGGATTCTCAGGCGGCGCTGATGACAGCAAAGGATGAGCTGGGCACATCGCTGATGAAAGCAAAGGAGGAGCTGGGCACGAACGGCGGCGGCGGGCGGCATCTTGGAGACATGAGCGTCCTCCTGGGCACCTTAATCTGATGAATGACAGGTTAGATTAAACGTTTTTTACACTAAATGAGCACACAGATTCAGCTTATAAGACCACATTAGGAATCACAAGGGCACCATGAACATAACCATATTTTTGAATGTGGGGGTCAAAAACTGGTGACAGAATCTCTTTAATCCCTTATTTTAGTGATACAGTTGTACTGTATTCGGGATCAGAATTGCGGACCCGGAAGTGCGGATCCGCAATTCCGGATCCGGGCAGCACATCGTGATGCCTCATAGAGATAAATGGGTCCGCAATTCCGTTCCGCAAAATGCGGAACGAAATTGCGGACGTGTGAATGGACCCTAAGCTGGTATGTGTCACGGCAGACAAGCACTCAGACACACAGAAAAACCAACAACCAGGCTCTGGGTGAGAAGCAGGGGAAGGGTCACCTCCTAGCTAATCCCTGACCTCTCTCCCTGCCCTGCTCAGCCCACATGCAGACCTTGGTGGTAGGAATGCTGTGTCCTCGTGCCTGGGCTAATTCACCCTAAATTCCCTGAGATGGTGAAAAGGGGAAATAGGAGCAGCCTGCTCGCACAGAACCTGGATGGAAGAGATGACACAAACATAACTAAAACAGCAAACAACAAAAACAGAAACCACACTTATTTTATCAGAACTGGGACAGACAACCTGATAAGACTGATTTCTATAACCCGCTCAGAGCACTGGAATTGAGAGCCATTTACACTAATGACCCCACCCAGTGCACCTGATGGGAGGCGGATCCAGCACGACTCCAAAACAAACACTAAACACGTGCTGCTATTCTGGCCGACCTCCGCACAAGGTCAGAGGCGGGCATGACAGTACGTTACATAGCGGCATTATTAGGCCACAGTTATACACTTTGCCTGTACATGTGTGCAGTGTAGTGAAATTTATCATAGCGAATGCCTTCTATTAGCTGTTGTGTTACATAGTGTCAGTATGATGCCACGGTTAAATACAACACCCTGTACATGTGTGCAGTGGAACTAAATTACAGCAAATTGTGGTCCCCAATGCAGGGCACTGTCCATGTGAACTGCGCTGACAGGTGCAGACCCATTCAACTTGAATGGGTCCGCGATCCGTCTGCACCACAAAAAAATAGAGCACGTTTCCTGGCCTTTGGCTCCATGCCTCCACTCTGTTTCTTCCAGATTGCGGACCCATTCAAGTGAATGGGTCTGTATCCGTGATACGGTGTGGACACAGCTGGTGATCGTATATTGCAGACACTCTGTTTGCAGGCTGCAATTCAGGCATGGCCTGCACATGTTTGTGTGCATGAGCCCTTAGGTCACAGTTAAATATTTTGCCCTGTACATGTGTGCAGTGGAGCTAAATTGATTATAGTGAATGCCTTCTGTTAGCTGTTGCGTTACATAGCATCAGAATTAGGCCACGGTTAAATATTTCACCCTGTACATGTGTGAAGTGGAGTGAAATGTATGTCAGCGATACAGTTGTTATACACTACGGCCAACAGACAGTTGCCTGGACCCACCACAGGAACAGGTTGTGGCAAAAATGATGCTGTAGATGGCACAAATAGCAGCAGAAGAAGGGGTGGTGGTAGCAGCAGCCGCAGCAACAGGCCAGAGGTGCCTCGATTAGGACTTATTGTGTATCTGCTGCCCGTTGTGCCTAAACTCCATAGATGAAGGACCTGCAATGACATCATAGTCATGTGATCTTTTTAACAGTGGAAGTGGAGTGAATTTATTTATATGGGACTGTATGTTATAGAAGACTGTACGGAAGAGAGGTTAGTTACATGGGACTGCATGATATAGAAGACTGGAGGGAGAGGACAGGCATTATAATTTATGGGGCACTACAGACAGGATTATTACTCCAGGGGGCACTGCAGGGGGCATTATAAATACTGTGGGCAGTAGTGGGGGGCATTACTGCTACTGAGGGCTCTATGGGAGTGTCTTATAGATTGGCCTTATTTCTATTAAGGGTTCCCTATAATGGGGCCTTATTAGTACTAAGGGCATTGTAGGGAGCCTTATTACCACTGGGGGTACTATGGGGGGGGGGGGCTTCCGTCTAGCAGTGAGCCTGGTGATGTCACCGGCACTAATGGACAGGCTTTAGCGCTGCCCTAGCCGGTAAAGACGCCCATGAGTGCTGCTGATGTCACCAGGAACACTGCTAAGCAGAGGTCTCTGCCTAGCAGTGTAGAAATATAAACAAAAGAGCCCTTAAGATCTGGGCATCTGCTGTGAAGGAGGCACAGTGAGGGCATTACTACTATGTGCTGGTACAAAGGGAGAATAATTACTATGTGGAAGCATTAAAGGGGTTGTCCGGGTTCAGAGCTGAACCCGGACATACCCTTATTTTCACCCCGGCAGCCCTCCTGAGCCTGGCATCGGAGCATCTCATGCTCCGATGCGCTCCAGTGCCCTGCGCTAGATCGCGCAGGGCAAGGGCTCTTGTGTTTTCAATAACACACTGCCGGGCGGTAACTTCCGCCCAGCAGTGTGTTCGGTGACGTCACCGGCTCTGAGGGGCGGGCTTTAGCTCTGCCCTAGCCGTTTTACTGGCTAGGGCAGAGCCAAATCCCGCCCATCAGTGCCGGTGACGTCACCGGGCTGCCTGTCAGCCCCATAGAGAGCCCGGTATGTCACCGGAACTCAGAAAAATGCCTTTGCCCTGCGCGATTTAGCGCAGGGCAAAGGAGAGCATCGGAGCATGAACTGCTCCGATGCTCATGTCAGGGGGGCTGCCGGGGTGAAAATGGAGGGATGTCCAGGTTCAGCTCTGAACCTGGACAACCCCTTTAAGGGGACTGGTTGGGTATAGTTATGCTTTGGGTGGAGTTAGAGGCATGGCCTAGAATGAAAAAAAATCTATACATACTTTAAATGTATTGACCCATATTAACAAGATGTTTTTTATTTGCACGTATATGTTTATATCTGTATGTGTGGTTTGGGGGAGAAGGGGCCTAGGTACATTTTTGCACAGGGGCCCTCTGCTGTCTGTGCCCGCCCCTGCATCTAGTCATTGTATTTTGACCAACAATCCAGCTGTTCTGGAATGGTTGACTTGCTCTTCACAATCATCTCAAGATACAACAGATACATACAGCCAGCAATCACTGGGTACGTCTAGCACTACACTTAGTTTTAATGGCCCAGAGACTGCCTCTATGTACTCAACCTGTCCTGAACCTGCCTCTTCTTTTTGCTGCTTTGTCTTTTAGCCAAGTAGTGTTTGCTGCCAGCTCTGCTCTGCTTTTCAGCGGCGTTGACCTTTGTGGGGACAGTCAGCAGTTACAGGCCAGCACAGACTTGGAGGAGAGATCCATTGCAGAGTTCTTTAGGCATACAACTACCGATGATGGGAGTATATATGGGAGCGCATGTTGCGAGAGGTCAGGGACGTGCACAAGAGACAGGTGAGAGTGACAGAAGTGGCTCGCAAACATATGTAGCTGATGTTGTAGCCAATCGCACATGTGAGCCGGGTGAAGAGGGGGCATCGTCATCATCAGGGGTGAGGGTGACAGCATGGCCCTAAAACAGCAGGGTGGGAGAATGCCAGAAAGTCAGCATGGTGGAAGTGTGCCCGTGAGACAGCAGGCTGAAAGCAGTGGAAGATCTGGAGCCAAACACGGTAGGGGTACACCGTCTGCTACTCGGGAGTCTATCTTTGAGGATCACACTAGCAGTGCACGGGTTCATAAAAGCAGCTGCAGGTAGGCATCACACAGTGGTGGAGGGAGGAAATTGCTATACTTGGCAGGGTGGAAATATTTTACACAGTCACTGGGGAACGTTAGCGTGGTGGTATGAGGGATTTGTGGGCAGAAAGTGACATGCGTCCAGGGTGCTAATGTTGGCACGACAGCCCCGTGCCACTCATTTAGTGTTACAGCAACTGCTGCATCTCCCACCGGCCCTCAAGGCTCGTCAACCTGAGAAGAAGGAAGCTGTCATTCTTTCCCATCTACTTCAATGTCGTCGATTGCTCCTGATGCTCCTCCTCGTCATTTTTTTCAACAGCAATTGATCACCAAGGTGATTGCAAAAAGACAACAATATGCCTGCACTCATCCAATGGCGCGGAAGCTGAACGTGCACCTGGCCAAGTTGCTGGTACTACAGACCCTCCCTTTCCATATAGTTGACTATGGAAGTAGTACCATTTTGTACTATGGAAGTAGTACAGTTTTTGTGGTACGAACGACTTTTTGATAACTGTTATTTAATTTTTTGGGGGGAAAAAGTGACAAAAAAAAAGTTTTGTTTTTTTTCCATTATGGTGATCAGCACACATTGAATTGTTATTAATATTTTAATAGTTCAGACATTTTCGGACGCAGAGATATCTAATATGTTTTTTGATATAGATATATATATGTATATGTAAAATTGGGAAGGGGGGTGATTTAAAGTTTTAATATTTTCTTTTTTTTTACAGTACTTTTATAGTGACAACTTCTAACCTTCTTAGGAGGCTAGAACCTGAGATCATTTGATCCTTGCCCTATTCACATTCACTCTAATAGAGATCTATTAGGGTGAATAGCATTTTGACACGCTCCTAGCTGCACAGCACAGCAGGGAGGTTACCATGGCAGCCATGGGAATCTTCAAAAGTGTCCAGGCTGCCATGGTAACCGATTGGAGCCCTGCGATTTCACTGCGGGGCTCGGATTGGAAGGCAAAAGAAGACCCATACCTCTGCCTAACCTCACAGATGCCACGATCTTTGTTTTGGCAAACCCGTGCACAAGTGCTGCTGTCCACACCAACATAAAAGGACACAGCACACACCACAAACCACACAGGAACCCAGGACACCTATAGCTGCAATAAACATGTGACAACACCACCAGACATGTAACACCAAACTAGACATACAAACACCCAGAACATAACCCACTCCATACAAATAGGGACAGGAAGGGAAGGAGACACCGGGATGACATTGATGACCACAAGGATGGCCCTCACTGAACAGATGGAACACCCTGGACTGGAGCAGAGCTCCAGCACCAACAACAGCTGAAATACAACTGACTCCAGTCAGGAAACCACAGAAGATATAAGCCAAGTGACCACACCCAGTCAGGGAGTTAACCCTTACAGCACCAGACCGAGGGAGGCTAGAACTTAAAGGGGAAGTGCACACACAAGCATGCCAAACCACACGTTACCACAGGCAACAGCATGCGTGGCAACCATGTCCCAGCAATCACCAAGAAGGCCAAGACACTGCCACTCTCACGGCAACAGTTTCACAGCGCAAATCAAAGGCTGTGACAGCTGCACCAACTGTGAACAGTCTACATACAACCTCTACTGGGTTTGTACCCAATTAGGTGCAACCTTAATAGGTTAGCATACCTAAAAAATGTATTTTTTTTGTGGATTCTCCACTTATTGAACACACTTACCCTATGAGCGCCTTTCTCTACCCTCTGGCCATCATTTGGTGCAAGGCATTGGGCAGCCTCTGCAAGGCATCGGGCTGCTTTGTCACCCATTGGGTCCCCGCCACAGTATCGCAGGGACCCGATGGGCTCCCTCACCCGCCTCATGCACCTTCTATGCCGCAGTCAGCGCTGACTGCGGCATAGAAGGGGTTAATCCGCCGGCATCAGCTTTTACAGCTATGCCAACGGATACAGCAGGGGCCCGGCTATCAGTGACTGCAGGGCCCCTGAAGTGATCACCATGACGTAATAGTACGTCCAAATGCGGTAAAGTCACTTGCCGTCATGACGTACTATTACGTCATGTGTCGGGAAGGGGTTAACAGACATATGGCAAATACTGGAAGCAAACAAAAAAAGGTATGGCAGCACGACATTTCACATACAAACAATAAAACTGAAAAATAAGGATCATTCTATTTTAAAGTAGCATTATACCTACAATAAATAAAAAAAATAGAAGCTCTTTGCGCACATATTTGATCAAACGTGTGTCGAGCTTTATGGATGTGCATTTATAGTAGGTATAATACCACTTCACGTTAGAATGATCCTTATTTTTCAGTTTTATTGTGTGTGAAATGTTGTGCTGCCATACCTTTTTATGTTTGCTTCCTGCATGTTATCTTTATGGATATCCATCCGTGCTAGTCTAAATTTTCTTGTAATATGGCAAATACTGGCATAATCCCGGAGGTGTACATTTGTTTTCATTTTATTGCTGCACAGAATTATAACTGTCAGAGCAGAAGCGCAGAAATGAGACTCAATTTGCCTAGAGCCCTAAGGGCTCCCCTTAAGGAAATTCCTCTGACATCATTTTTGTGACATCATATGATTTACTGTAAAGGATGTAAAAGCTTAGTATATGTCACCCACTATACTTAGATAGCTATTGTAAGGGTAAAAGGCTATTCCTGGGCTGAAAACCAAATTATAATGAAGAGCTCCTTCAAACACAAACTTGCTTCAGCATTTTTGTTGTTCATAAAAAAAAGTTTTTGTTTTGGTTCATTTTTGTTTGTTATTTTGGAAGTCGTATGCTTCTTTTTGGGCAGTTTTTAGTGTTTTTTTTTTTTACTTTTTAAGATGTATGAATTTTTCTGGCTTTTTTTTCTTGCAGAGCAGGGGGTAGAAAACCCCCTGAAAAATGACATTGCTTCAACATGCTGTGCCTAAAAATAAAGAAAAACACCATAGACAAAAAAAATTCACCCAAATTTTTTTCAAAAAGGCATGTGTTTCTAAAATTTCATAGAATTTCAGCTGGTGCTGGCATTTCCACCACAAAAAAAAATGCATGTTAAAAGAAAAAGTATAAATCAGGAAAAACACTATAGGCTTTGTCTGGTATTGCAGTTCCATTCATTTATCTAACATAATTTAAGAGTTTTCCAGGATTTTCTGGATAAGTCATCAGAAACTGATAGGTTATCAGTTTCTGATCTGTGAGGGTCCGACACCTGGGACCCCCACTAATCAGCTGTTTGAGAACGCGCTGGAGCTCCAGCAAGCACCGCTGCCTTCTCATAGCTCACCAAGCACAGCGCCGTACATTGTATAGTGGCTGTGCTTGGTATCGCACTCACCCTTATTCACATGAATGGGGCTGAGCTGCTCCTAGGCCACATGACACATCAACATGTTGTCACTTGGCCTAGGAAAAACAGAGAGAAGGCCGCAGCGCTCACAGGAGTGCCGATGCCTTCTCAAACAGCTGATCGGCAGGGGTCCCGGGTGTCGATCCCCCACGATCAGATACTGATGACCTTTCCTGAGGATAGGTCATCACTAGAGTTGAGCGAATCTTGTTTGGTTGCTTTATCCGAACCCGATTTGTTTAAAAACTTCATTAATAATATGTTTTTCGTTTTACTGTAAAAAGCATGTCCTCCACGGAGGTCTTTCCGATGTTTCAGCAAATATCGCGAGACTTATTCCTCTTACCTCTATCACATGTCACTTAAATTATTGGTATATATTACTGTATCAAAATGCAAAGCCGAGTTTGGTTAATTTTGATACAGTAATTTATGCCAATAAATGAACTGACGTGATAGAGGCCAGACAAAGTAAGTCTTGCGATATTTGCAGAAACTTCGTAAAGACCTCCGGGGGGGACATACATTTTAGAATAGGACAGAGCCCATATTATTAACAATCTTTTTTTAAACGTATCGGTTCGGATACAACAATCCAAACCCGATGTGCTCAATCCTAGATATCAGTAAAAAAAATAATCTCAGAAAACCCCATTAAAGAGGACCTGTACCTTCTCCTGACATGGCTGTTGTAGTAGCTTACATGCATCCCCCCTGTAATAACAATTCTAGAGCATCTATTCTTATGACTCTGTGTTATGCCATTCCTTTTATTATTTTTACTAGAAATGTATAAATGATTTGCCAGCAGCTTGCAGTAAAGGTACAGCTGGCAAATTATTTGAGCATTTAAGTTTTTATGGCATTCACAATGCAGTAAAAATGCCACAATACGCCAAATTGTACAATTACAGCAGTATCAAATACGGTACATTTTTTTGTACGCTTTAATACTTTAAAAAAATTAAAAAAGAAAAAAGTTTTTCTTTGCATTAACCTACTTTGACACCCATAACTTTATTATATTTTTGATGTGATGTTTCTTCTTTCAATAGGAACTGATGCTTAGAAGACCTTGCAATTTTCCGTTTTTGCATTTTTGTTTTTCACTCTCCGCTTGGCCAGAGCCTTAACATTTTTATTTTTTCCATTTACATAGCCTTATAAGGGCTTATTTTTTTGCAGGACAAGTGGTACTTTTTCTAATGCTACAATTTAATATTGCATATCATGTGTTGGGGAGCTGGAAAAAATATCCAAGCGGAGTGGAATTGGAAAAAAACACAATTCTGCCACAGTTTATGATTTGCGTCATTACTATCTGTTGCAGAGCAGTGTACTGAGGCCAGGCAGCTCTGAATGGGGAAGCAACCTGTCCTGCTCACATTCTAGGACTGGTTGCTGGCTCCCACTAACCATGGAAGGCCTGGGAAGGCCATTATCTTGTTGTGTGTGGGCGGTGGGCGGTCACGATCTTGGTAGATGGAGTGGTCGCAAATGACCGTGACATGCGAGAGGTTAAATGTCTGTGATCTGAGTTGTCTATGATGCCTCCGTCACTGCTGAGCAAGACCTTCCAGACATGTATAGCGCATGTCGAAAGTGGATTAAACCAAGTATGCAATACTAAAATAAAACTATACTGCTTCTAGAAAAATGAAAACTCATATCCACCTAAAATAAGATCACCAGTAAATTACATTCATCTGCTACCTAGTTTTTTCTCATCCACAAAGGATACATTAGGTGGATGTTCTCAGAGGAGACGTCATCACAATTATGTAACAGCAATATCTAGACACAGGAGCATTTTTTGAATAATTAAATTTTTTATATTTTTTTTTATTTTGCCTAATCTAATAGAGTAAATTAATATTTAATTGTGGCACCGTCCCTTTTATTTCTTTCAAGCTTGGCCAACAACCATCTGAATGGGAAAAAAAAAGAACTGTACATATGAACAGGTGGCCTATTAGATCTTACAGGAAGCAACATTATTAAGAAGCTCAATGATGAAGCAAAACATAAAAAATACCCATGACAGTGAATCCAAAAATAAAACCTTACTGTATATATTAAAATAAAAATTCAGTTGATGAAACTGAATAATAAGTTCAAACAGTTTCATAAAGTATATCTGGAATCCTTAAGACAAATTTTTTTTAAAATACAACTTACTTGTACAGAGATTAAAGTTGAGACAACCAGGAGGAAGATTTCCACAGCGAAGGTTGCAGGCTTTACAGGACTGCAGTAACTCATCATAGTACTGACTTGTTGGACAATGTTTACCCATTTGTAATCTTGATCACAGCCATAAACCAAAGTGTGCAGCGGTTCCGTGAGGAGATTTTGAAATACTCGACATGCAAATGGCTTCGATAATTAGTCACTTTAGAGTTGTGTCACATGGGTCAGTGCAGGTGCCTGAGATTTACAGATACATTTGACTAACTTCTGCTGATGCATCCTAAACAACACACAAGGGACTGATGACCTCATCAGGCGTACCTTGCCAGTTTTCTTTTGGGGAAAAATGTAGTCAACCATAACAACAGTATTCAAGAGTCTCATTCTTGGGCCAGTTTCATATGGCTCATAATTTGATCGCATTTTAGCATCCATATAGTGACCACAAAATCCAGACATCCCCCCACATATCAACTGAAATGAACTTAGATTAAGACTTGATTTAAGTTTGGTTCAGTAGAATTGAAGGAGAGTTAATGTACAGTATGGTATAGGTTACATTACATGTAGGGTGGGCTAACCCACCAATTTTTTATTTATTTTTTGCGTAGTATCATGTAAATGCACGTATATAACTCATTTTCAACAAGCTAAAGTTGTGTGTTGTCAATCAAGCCCCTATGTGGTGATCACTGCGTACAAATGGGTCTTTTTCATCCATGATCACAATCCTGAGCTCACAGTCATCATATAATTAGGTCACATCATTAAGCCATAATGTGTAAACCCAACTGTCATGAACTTACCTAACCACGATCAGGCAGTGTCTGTCTCTCCAACCAGCAGCTATTGCTCCAGTCTTTGCTGCTGCTGGAAATTAGGTGCAGCACTTGCATCAGACGCATGGCCGTTCCATGGTCCTTTCAGAGGACATTCAGCTAGCCAGTTAGGGCTCTGGCTCGAGGTCAAATCACTTCACAGCTCAGACAATAACCCGTCAGAGGGTACAATTAACAAGTGTGGCAAATAGGATTCGAGAATCACAGAAAACCACCTTTATAAAACATACCCTTTAATATCATAGTTAAAACAATAACCCAAATACGAAAAAAACAAACAAAAAAAAAACCATACTACTACGGCCGATTTTTGAGGTAGGTGGGTAGTGTTACTCGATGAATGTATGGGGTGCTATCCCTATTTATCACCCTACATTTGATACCCTACCTAAGAAACGGAATAGCCGCCCCGTATCTCGAACCTCCTATAGATCCTAGGATGGCCCTGATATTGGGATAAAAATCCAACAATTGTGTTGGTGAAAAAGAGAGAGCGCACAACTTCACTGTAAGATGTCGGCAGCAGATGTGTGGATGTCAGAGATGTAAAAAAAACACCAGTTCTTTGAGGACGAATCTATTTGCGGACGTTACACCCATCAGCACCTGACATCACGGATACAGGCCATGTTTTATCATAATCTTGTTATTTCCATACTGGACACGCAAGTACTGGCATAGTGCCGGTCCATATAACGTATAGATATCTACCTATATAGGGGCATGCTATATCTTTTTTGGAATTTGCTAGTTTGCTACACATATCTATGTCCGTCACTGTATTTAAACAGGTGTTTTTTTGACATCTCTGACATCCACACGTCTGCTGCCGACATCTTACAGTGAAGTTGTGCTATCTCTGTTTTCTTTTCTCTTGGCTATCTGTAGTGGATCACTCTCCTTTGACTTACAGATCTTTAGGTCCCCTGATGAGCTCTTAAACTACTGGGGTGAAACGCATTGGACGGGACATGGATACCATCTGATATATCCCACAGACTGGCCTCCTTAGCCGATTCCTTACACTTTTCTCCATTTCTGTAGATCTTATCCTTTATTCCTTCTCTTGAATTTTGTATTATTAATTGAGGCATAATTTCTGTTTATTATCTTTGGTACCATCTGCTATTTTTTGGCTACTAGTTATTTTTCACCAACACAATTGTTGGATTTTTATCCCAATATAAGGGCCATCCTAGGGTCTATAGGAGGTTCGAGATACAGGATCGCCCCTATCGGGGCAGCTACCTGTTTTGTAGGTAGGGTATCAAATGTAGGGTGATACATATGGATAGCACCCCATACATTCATCGAGTACCACTACCCAGTAGTATGTGTTTTTTTTCTTCCTTTTTCATATTTGGGTCATTGTTTTGTATGATATTAAAGGTTATGTTTTATAAAGGTGGTTTTCTGTGATTTGTGCTTAGTGCTTATGTCTTATTTCTGCTTAGCCCTCTGAGTATCAACTTTGGCTTGGCTCCTGATTAACCTATTGTCTACTGATTTGGCTTCTGCCTACTCTCTTGGTTTTGACCTTTGCTAGCTGACTACCCTTCTTTTTCTCTTATGGTCATTGGGTAGATCAGCTACCTGTGAATTTGCACCTGTTTACTGTCACCATGCTCCACAAACATTTGTTTTTAGCAGCCAAGTCCATCACGCCGGGTTCTGGTGATTACCTAGGCTTTGCCTTAGATTCTACTAACTGAAGTGGTGTAGGAAGATTGGTATAATGTTTTTGAGTCTGTTAGTTGTGGTTCTGGATGGTGACCCCCGCAGTATAGCTTACAGATGGGCATCACAGTGGCTCAGTGGTTAACACTGGTGCCTTCCACTGCTGGGGTTCTAGGTTCAAATCCAACCAAGGTCAACATCTGCATGAAGTTTGTATGTTCTCCCCATGTTTGTGTGGGTTTCCTCCAAAGACATACTGATAGGGAACTTAGATTGTGAGCCTCATTGGGAACAGCTTGATGCTAATGTCTGTAAAGCGGTGCAGAATATGTCAGCGCTATATAAATGCATAAGATAAATAAATGGGAAAATGTATGCAAAAATACACAAGCCATGGTGAGGTATCGGCTTGTAGGCCATGTTGACATTCACCTCAGTGACATTTCATTTATAGGGATGACACATTCACTGTCTTTAGAGGATGTAGTTGTCACTACAGTATCTTGCCAATGTAACCTGGATCTGAAGTACCAACAATAAATTTAGACATAAGTGTGTACTAGACATAAACTAATAAAATAACACAGTAAGGGTCTCATAATTATTATTGTCTCTGGCTCATCTGATTCTCAGTCCACCTGTGTTAAATACTGCCATTGTCATACGAAATACCATGAAATTTTCTAACTTAAAAATAACTTAAGTTATTTCCATGCTTAAGATAAAACTCTCTAGAAGATGCAAGTGTAGCTGAAATATGTCATCTGATAATACAAGATGCATGTAAGGAAGCCAATATAATATCCACAATAGGTGATGGCCTCAGTAATTTCATCAGAATTTAATAAACACTCTTTCCCCTTCCTGCAAATAATGAATGACCTCAACACTTTTTGAAGCCACTGCTGCAGTGATGGCCATTAGCTCTGTGGGAAGGATAGGTCAGACTGAACAAAGGCTACATACTTTCTTACTCAAAAGAAAAAATTATGATTGTAATTTCCTTCCACAATAATATTCCCATACCTACGGTACCAGTCGAAGGTTTTATGTTTTTTTGTTTGTTTTGTTTTTCATTTTCTAAATTAAAGGCAAGGAAACAATGAAGTAACATATATGGAATTAAGCAGTGAACTTAAAAAGTTTAACAAACCAGATATGTTTTATATTTTAGAATCTTTAAGCTAGCCCCATTTATTTTTTAATGAAAGCTAATGAAAGCTTTGCACACTCTTCGCATTTTGTCAATCAGCTTCATGAGTTAGTGACCTGGAATGGTTTTCAATTAACAGGTGACTTGACCATAGTTAACATGCAGAATTTCTTGCCTTCATTATGTGTTTGAGACCATCCATTGTTTTGTGGAGAGGTAGGATTTGGGGGGTACAATCTCTCCTTGGGGAGAAAGCACCTTAATCTGTGTGAGGAGACTTATAGGCCATACACGCTCTTCTGGAATTCTGGGAAGAAAGGGATGCAAATGAGCTCTTAGCAAGCTCTGCCTCTAATGCCACCAGATGTAAGGCAGCTATCCTATAAGTCAGTGTCCACCCCTTTAAATAGCCCTTGGGACATGACTCAAATACTAAATAAGCCAGTATCTCATCTGCAGACAGCTGTTTCGGGGTTACCCCTCATCAGTGCAGTCAGGATTTGTGTTGTACTCTCTCTCCTTGGTACAATGGTAGGATTGGTACAAAGTTCCATACAGTATTTATCCCTTTTCTACTGCTGTTCTAACACACATTATGACAAGAACCACTGAACTAAGTAAAGAGAAATTACAATCCATCATTACTTTAAGACGTGAAGGTCAGTGCAACTTTTTATCACTAAAAGTAAACACTAACAAATGTAACAATTATTTTTTTCCATGTCCAATATGTACATCACCTTTAAAGAGGTCCTCTAATGAAAGATATTGAAGGCATAGCCAAAGGGATTGCCATAAATATCTGACTATTCCTAACAGTGGTTAGAAACTCACACCAGTCACTGAGAAGAGGAAGAAATGAAGGAGAGAGCTGACTGTACAGCACACATCTTTCTTCAATGTAGTGGAACTTCTTCTTGTGGCCACCGTTTTGTACACATAGCAGATCAGAGTAGCCCGTTCTCCAAGATGGTCCATAAGTAATGGATATTCCGTAAATGCCTGGCACTGAACACCCCTGGAATGCAACTAACAAATACAGTATGTGTATGAGAACCTTTAGGGTAGGTTCACATGGAGATTTTCGGAGGAGGTTTTGAGGCAGATTTGCCTGCAGGTTTTTCTGCCAAAGCCAGATGTAGATTCAAAAGGAATCAGAAATATAAAAGGATTTACACTTCTCCTTCCTGCTGGATCCACTTCTGGCTTTGGCTGAAAAACTTGCAGGCAAATCTTCCTCAAAACTTCCTAAAAAAAAATTGAGTGTGAACCTAGTCTTACTGTGCTGTGACCTTTAAGAGAAACCAATATCTAAATTCTGACAAAAGGTTCTTCCATAAAGAGGACCTGTCACCTCTCCTGACATGTCTATTTTAAGTAACTACTTGCATTCTGGAGAGTCTATTCTTATGACTTGATGTTGTGTCATTCCTCTATTATGTCTATTTGAAGTTTATGAATGGATTACCAGCAACTTGCAGTAAAGGCACAGATGGGTGTTACCAGTTGGGGGGTGTCCTTGCACAGTCTGATACCAGCAGCACTGATTGGACAGAGTCAGACACGCCCGATACTGGTAACAAACAGCAGTACCTTTACTGCAGATTGTTGGCAATTTATTTGTAAAGGAATGGCACAACACAGAGTCGTAAGAATAGATGCTCCAGAATTGTTATTACATGGGGAATGCAGGTAGTTACTGAAACAGACATTTTAGGAGAGGTGACAGGTCCTCTTTAAAAGAAACAGGTTACAAACATATTTGCATTTCGATTATTGCCTAACATTTCTCAAACGTATGAAGTTATAACCCTGGCACAGTTACACAAAAATGACTTTGAACAATAGCCAAAAACCTGTACACAGGTCAAAAAGAGGATTAAAGTATAACTTATAAAACTTATAACTTAAGTTTCAAAGACAAAATATTTTGAAACTGAACAGATTATAGGCGACCACACAGTTTAGCTTTCCCCAATGATATCTTCAGAACACCTCCTTCTTCAGGTATCTTTGGGAGTTATTCTGGGGCCAGTATACACCATTCACTCTTCTCTGATATAGTATTAAAAACGAGTCAATGGATGACAATAACTACTCTGCAGATGACTCACTGTCTGGTGAGATTACCATGTTGCTAAACTAAATTGTTTTTGGAGCAGTTGTACTTTATAGTCCTGATAAAATAAAATTTCAAGACATGTCCAAGTTGGAACCAAGCCATTGTGCGAGTTAAAGAGACAAGTTCATCATTTATTTCTTTATCATATATTAACAGCCTATATGTGAATATTTTATGTACCGTATTTTTCGCCCTATAAGACGCACCGGCCCATAAGACGCACCTAGGTTTTTGGGGAGGAAAATAAGAAAAAAAATATTTTTAACCAAAAAGGTGTGCTGTGTGTTTGGTGGGTTTGGAACTAATGGTGGTCTGTGGATGGCACTATTACTGGGGATCTGTGGATGACGGACACTGTTATGGGGGGGGATCTGTGGATGACGGACACTGTTATGGGGGGATCTGTGGATGACGGACACTGTTATGGGGGGATCTGTGGATGACGGACACTGTTATGGGGGGGGATCTGTGGATGACGGACACTGTTATGGGGGGGGATCTGTGGATGACGGACACTGTTATGGGGGGATCTGTGGATGACGGACACTGTTATGGGGGGATCTGTGGATGACGGACACTGTTATGGGGGGATCTGTGGATGACGGACACTGTTATGGGGGGATCTGTGGATGACGGACACTGTTATGGGGGGATCTGTGGATGACGGACACTGTTATGGGGGGATCTGTGGATGACGGACACTGTTATAAGGGGGATCTGTGGATGACGGACACTGTTATGGGGGGATCTGTGGATGACGGACACTGTTATAGGGGGGATCTGTGGATGACGGACACTGTTATGGGGGGATCTGTGGATGACGGACACTGTTATAGGGGGATCTGTGGATGACGGACACTGTTATGGGGGGATCTGTGGATGACGGACACTGTTATGGGGGGGATCTGTGGATGACGGACACTGTTATGGGGGGATCTGTGGATGACTGACACTGTTATGGGGGGATCTGTGGCTTGCACTGTTACAGGGGGGGGGATCTGTGGCTGACACTGGTACAGGGGGGATCTGTGGATGGCACTGTTACAGGGGGATCTGTGGATGGCACTGTTATATACCGTATGTGCCATCCACAGACCCCCCAGCCCATAACAGTGCCATTCACAGATCACCCCCCCCCCCCTGTAACAGTGCCATCCACAGATCGCGATCCGAATCCCCATCCCCCCCCCCGCCCGCCGCCGCCACCGCCGCCATCATACAAATATAAGATGTCACATTGAATTAATAGATATTAAACATGCCCCCCAACTCCTATTACTACCTCACATCCTACGGTAATCGCTTCTGTAAAATTCAGGCCGGGCGGCCGGCGCGTCTCACTGACGTCACTTGCCTGCGCCGCCTACTTCATTCATAAAGTAGGCGGCGCAGGCACGTGACACAAGTTACGCTGCCGCCCGCCCGGCCTGAATTCTACAGAAGGAATAGGATGTAAGGTAGTAATAGCAGTTGGGGGGCATGTTTAATATCTATTACTTGAATTTAAGATCTTATACCGGAGCGGCGGGGCGGTGCTATACTACACTGACTGCACCGCCCCGCCGCTATTGCCGGCCCCCAGCTCCTCCTCCCAGTCCCTCCCCGAGTCCCCGCTCTGCCCATACATCGCAGCTTGCGATGTAAAACTGGCTGCATTCGCCCCATAAGACGCAGGGGCATTTCTCCCCCATTTTGGGGGAAGAAAAAGTGCGTCTTATGGGGCGAAAAATACGGGTATTTATATTTTTACAAAAAAAGGGTGTTTTTCTGTATATAGATTTTTTTGAAAGGTCTCTCCATGTCTTCTACTTACAGTCCTGGTTCTTTAACCTTTTTGTTCGATCTGCAGATAGTTTCCCTTACCTTTTTTTATTTAGACCAGAGAGCACTTTTATCTAGGCCTATCAAGAGAACAATAAAGCTGTCATATTATCATCCCAAATTCAACACCTTCATTACCCTTCGAATAAAATTTTACCCTTACAGCAGCAGAAAACTGACCATGCATTAACATAGGAAGTCTTATGATTTGTGTTAACTTAAGGACAGAATGGACAATTTGTTGTATTTAATTTTTAAAGGCATAGTACTGCCAAAATGAAAAACAAACAGCCCACAAATTCTAAAATAAATAAACGTTTTGTTACTGAATATTAAGTTCACAAAAATACTCTTTTCTGATGAAAGTGTCAATTTTAGAGATGAGCAAGTTTCTTGAAACTTGTTTCTGGTCAGATTTTGACAAATTGGTCCAAAATTTAAATTCATGTCCAAATCGATTCTACTCAAATTAAAAATGCTTCAATTGACCTGAAAATTGACACATGACACTCAGTTTTCCTGGGACTCATTTGTTCTCTTGTCTTACTCTCTTGTCTTTTTTTTCGTCTCTCTCTCTCCCCCTCTCCCCTTTTAAGCTCTTTAATTCAATGACAGCAATAGTAAATAATGTGAAAGTGACACTGACACATATGGCTATGGGTAAATGCATGGCTAACGATGTTAAACAGCATGTTTTAAAACACACTCCACCATAACATATATTATGCTTTTGAAAATTAAAAACATTACAAGGATTGTCCCGTATTGGGGGCAGATGGTGTTTAAGCACACATCGGGAAACAACTGTGGCTTGTTTTGAACAAGTGGTCAAGAAATTATACCTTAGCTGGGGCATATGCCTGCCCATGTTTATACACACAAACGATAGTGTCTGGAGAAACAGTGGCTTGTTCTGAAGATGCGTCCAAAAATTATGCCTTAATGGCGGAAGATGCTACACACATGATAGTATCGAAAGAAGCAGTATGTTGTTCTAAACAGTCTGAGGCCAAACTATATGCTGTCAGTGATGCTGGAAAATACGCTTACTTATACACATAAACAGTAACAAAATTGCAAGGCTCAATTAAACGTTCCCTGCTACAAACACACTGTACACTGGTACTGATGCACTCAAATTCAATTGAATTTTTTTTTTTTAACAAATGGCACAACTGCAAAGCGTATCCAATGAAATATATGCTGATGGTGGTGCTGGAAATAGGCCTATAAAACACGTATGATCTGTAGAAGCTTTGCAACAGGTTGTTGTGGAAAAAAGGCTGGCTCATCCACAGAAAGAAAAATTATCTTTGTGCAGGCAGTTCAAGACATGAGCAGCTTTCCAGCTGCTGTCCTCACTGTAAGAAAGCTATTTCCAGTACACCAACTGCCCCTATGCTCTCCTTTTGATATAACCTTACTTTTTACCTAGTAATTCAATTTACCTACCTAAATATATCCCTACATTATCCCTAAAACACCCTAAGATGGCTGGCTTCTGTCTGATCTCACAATGACATCTGTGTGTCACCGCCAGATCTCTGAGAAGTTCTGACAGACGTTCTTCAGTGCCTCCTGCATGATGTTCTTTTGTTTTGGTTTCGCTTTAACATCTCTTCTCCCTCTTCCAGCTGTCATCTATTAGCAGTGATTGCCTCCTTTTATATCCCCTCCCATACTGCCTCACTTTGTGGTTTATACTACTTCCTGGATTGTGTTCACTGCTAGATGCTACTACTGCTGGTTCTTCAGTTAAGTCTATTTCTGTATTTGTGTTTTCCTGTTGGCTTGATTCTAGGTGACTCTGACTCCCTCCGTATTAAGTGCAGAGAGCCGTTGGTCGTGTCCCCTCACTATTATAGGGTTTGCAGGTGTCACTCAGTCTAGGTACGTGGACATGCAACTTTCTATCATAAAGATCTTTGCTTGGGCTGAGCAGTCAGGGAGAGCTATAGGGCTTTTATAGGGCTCACCCATTTGTTCCTTAGTTTGGGATCAAGTCAGTCGGGTCTTTATTTGTTACTTCTTGTTTTCTGCAACACCATCCGTGACATTGTGCTTCACAGCTAGCACAGAGGCTAACAGACCAGCCAATATCCTCCCTCCTGACTAGTTGTCAGGCTGCCTGCCTTGTGGGCAAACCTGTCAGCTGGGGCCAAGTCTGGGGTCATGTGATCCTCCATTTTCATCCTCCCTGCCCTGTTTCTCTCGCTAAAGTACTGCATTTTAAAAGTAAAATGGATGCTCCACTTTGGGAGATTCGACCAAAGCAAATCAGGAAACCTTCAGATTTGTTTGGCAGAACAATGAGGTTGACATACATTGCTCAGTTCCATCCTTCGACTGCCACCAGATGCAGCTGTCATGCTCCCTGAGAAATTGCACGCTCCCTAAGGTGCCAGCTTGAAATAAATCTAGCAGAGCAATTGCAGCAATGAATGGACAGATCTTTGGATCCATGTGAAGTACATAGCTATTACATTACTCATAGCATAACCCTTTTAAAGGCTATGTACACCTTTTGGGGGCATTTTTTATTATGGCATTGTACTTATTTTGAGCTAAAAATAATTTTTTCAATTGGTCTTTATTAAAAATATGGAATCCTTTTTTGTGTACATAGCTGAGATGCTGTAGTAGCAGCCTGTGGACTTTCTGTCTTTTCCATCAGTTGGGGAGCTGACGGGATTCTGATCTCTGCTCTCTGACATTATAAACACTCATTATAGCTCAGTTCTTATCGTACCGATAAGAATGTGCCTTACGTGTTTATGACCTCTTAGTAGTTTAGAGATAAGGTATATTAGATGACTGGCAGAAAGTGAAAGTAACAGTTAACAATAGTTAACCCTTTGTGACAGAATGGCTCAATATTTTTAATAAAGGTCAATTGAAAATATGATTTCTAGCCAAAAATGAGTAAAATGCAATCATAAACAAAAATTGCCTCCGAAGAAGTACATAGCCTTTAAGTCTGATCACTGGACTAATACTGCGTCTGCTGTGTCACCCGGAAGTAAGTTTCTCTATGGAGGTGTATGAGACTCATATGAAGGCTTTGAAATTGATGACATCTTTATATAACATGATTATATGGCATTCTTAGTAGCACCGGCCTATGTCATCACATTGATGAAATGAAAACCAATTATGAATCTAAAAAGTTATATGTCCAAAAGTTTTAAACAGATAGCAATTATCTTCACAAAATATGTAATAAAATAAATGTTGTTGTTTGTGTCCTCATGCTTGTTGAGAATCCAATTACCATTGACAGATTATCTAAATGAATAGTTATATTAATACTTCATATTCAGCCGGTAAAATAGATGACATGTTCAGTCTGATCTATTACAACATTCCCAGCAGGACAGAAATGATCCACAGATTAATGGCCTCCTTTTACTTAATTTGGTTACACCTGCTGGTCCATCAACTGGTATCCTTATGCTTGAGTGGATTATTTGTCCATACTGTTCGCCTTTTCAGACATAATTTGGTTTGTACATATGTTGAAATATTAAAAGTAAGTAGAGTAAGAGATTATAAAAGAATGGATGACATTTTTAGGTGTATAGATTAGCTTTATTATGTCACGCATCAACGGCTTTTATGTTGTCTACATCGCAACTAATCATAATGAATGTGGTCACGTTGCAACCGGCAAGATGCTGCAACCACATCCTATCAGTCGACATTAATCCAGCCCTGTTGGATTCTGCACAACCATGTTAAATGGCATTTATCTTTTTTTTTTTATCAGTACATTTTTATTGGTTTTTGATATATTATAAGGTTACATTTCATATGTTCCCTTTAACAATTGATCAGTAAACAGAACTTATACAACTGTTTCTTTGTATTATCGTTATTTATTAATTAGAGTGGTTGAATTATATAATATTAGTGAGTGGAGAATAATTTGTCGTTATAACATCTGGTTTTCAGATGTGATTAATTCATGTAAATCCATACAAAAAGACACACGTGTATATGTGCATATACATATTGTAAGGGATCGTCTCTTTTCAGGGGGTCACACTCACAGATATCTCACCAGACAACGGATTTTCATGTCCAAACTGTGCATATATTTTGACAGTCTTCTCACAAAGGATAGTCCAGTTATACATCACTGGGTGGGGTGAGGTTCCCGCACCGCCAACACTTAAAACACAAATAAACTCCTGCCCTTCTAGGCGCTACCTAAACACAATACGTCCCTACCTCACTCATAGAGCTCAGTTCACACATGGACAACATATGCGGCTTTCCTCAGCCATCATCAATACTGCAGCCTCAAGGCTGTGGCAACTCCAGTACCTTTTGGGGGAGTGTGGCCCAGTAGTCCTCCAGACGCTGGGCGTCCAACCCTCGTTCTCTAGGTGTCGCTAGGTCCTCCAAACCTCAGGCTATTCAAAGCCTTGTGGCCCCCCAGTCCTCCTGACTGAGACCACACACAAAGCCTCTGCTTCATAAAACAGTCTCGCTCTCCCTCCTCAGACTGACCTACTCTGAGGCGCTTTATGCAAGCCTGATTACAGCAGGCCTCACCTGCGATCACCTCAGGTAGAAAGGAAAACCCGTACTGGAAGGGTGTGGACTGGGAACTCCCTCCACCAAGCCTAGCCACCAGTTCAAGTAAAATCTAGCCCAGAAAA
This sequence comes from Bufo gargarizans, assembly GCF_014858855.1. Lineage (NCBI taxonomy): Eukaryota > Metazoa > Chordata > Amphibia > Anura > Bufonidae > Bufo > Bufo gargarizans. The sequence goes on along the minus strand of NC_058087.1, from coordinate 145,270,445 downwards.
TGTATACAGAAATGTGTCAGCAACCTATGCTTTGCTGAGACTACTACCACTCTCTGGATTTTATCTGTCTCATATATCTGAGATACCTGAAGTGGGACAACACACCTTCCAGCACTGTTCACATTACCCCAATATATATATACATACACATACACACCCGTGAATGCCCTACATGTGCATACATTAACAACTACAAATAATTATATAAGTTATCAATCACTCAATTGATATTAAAATTAATAAGAGGGATGGGGGGGGTAGGTTGGACATGACGATATGAGTTAATGAATAGTTAATAACATTGATTTTAAATATGAATATAAACATGTGCACAGGCATTAAGTAACATAACTAAATAACAGTTTGAATATATGTGCATATGCTTAAAAATGCGCACACACAGCCGCACACTTATGTATTCATACTGTGGGGGTTCGCTCTGGTAGGCAGGGTAAGCGGACGCAGTACAGAGGCGAAATACAAGTTTGTAAAGCAAAATGTCAGTGTTTATTCACACATAAGGCAAAAGTAAAACGACTCTGTACAGTCTTGGTATTAGTTCACACAATGCAAAGTCCACGGAACAAAAATATCACCTTGTTGGTCGTTTTATCCCCAGCGGTCCACAGCAGGCTTTAGGGGGCCTGTTTCCCAGCATGCAGCTCTCAGCCCTCGAGCACGGCACAAAGCCTCAGATCCCAAAACAGAGACTCCTTGCTGCTGAGCTCAGCTGTCTTTTGAGGACAGCTAGGTGTTGTCAAAACCCGGACCGGCACTAAAAATCCTGTGTTTGACCCCACCTGGCTGCAAATCAGCCCAGCAGCACACCCTGGGAGGAAAATACCTGTCTTCCCAGACCATACCCTTCACTGTGTCACAATACATATTCATACATCCTTCTTAGATTGTCCACATATATGCATGCACACATGCCGATATATACACACATCTACACATATATATTCATATATACCATATCTATATATATATATATATATATATATATATAAATATGCACAATATATTTGTAAAGACAATAGTGTACATGCGTACACATTATGTGCACACACCCACATATATATTTATCTTAATTTATTCAAGGATTAGTTATTATATATTTTTATAATATAGAAATAACAGGTAAATAATATCAACATTAGTCTGGAAAATTATCTATGATTAAAGGGGTTGTCCGGGTTCAGAGCTGAACCCGGACATACCCTTATTTTCACCCCGGCAGCCCCCCTGAGCCTAGCATCGGAGCATCTCATGCTCCGATGCGCTCCAGTGCCCTGCGCTAGATCGCGCAGGGCACAGGCTCTTTTGTTTTTAATAACACACTGCCGGGCGGTAACTTCCGCCCAGCAGTGTGTTCGGTGACGTCACCGGCTCTGAGGGGCGGGCTTTAGCTCTGCCCTAGCCGTTTTACTGGCTAGGGCAGAGCCAAATCCCGCCCATCAGTGCCGGTGACGTCACCGGGCTGCCTGTCAGCCCCATGGAGAGCCCGGTACGTCACCGGAACTCTGAAAAATGCCTTTGCCCTGCGCGATTTAGCGCAGGGCAAAGGAGAGCATCGGAGCATGAACTGCTCCGATGCTCATGTCAGGGGGGCTGCCTGGGTGAAAATGGAGGGCTGTCCAGGTTCAGCTCTGAACCTGGACAACCCCTTTAAGGGAAAATCTGTTTGGGATGGTACTTAGATAGTTCGGGTTTCATAAAGACCAATATTTTTTCGTTTTTCTCAAAGATAGTGAATATGATGTAAATTTAATTTCCATACTGTATGCGTGGGAGACCGATGTCCGTACTTCTGAGATGGTGAGGATTTCTGTACTTTTCCATTTTTGTGCTATGAGGCTTCTAGCGGCGAGTATTATATGTGATCCCACTGTTTTGGTATGTTGTGGAATAGGTTGATTTGGTAGAAAGCACAAGGCAAAGTCTGGAGATGGTTGATTGTTTATATGGAGCATCTTGTTTAGTTTTTCAAATACCGTTTTCCTAAATGTTTGAATTCTTGGGCATGACCACCATAGATGTAGATAGGTTCCTTGAGCTCTACAATTTGTCCAGTAGGATATGTTGGCTAATCTCTCAACTTTAACATCAGTATGAGGGTTTAGTAAGACCGCAGAGTGCACCTGTCTTTGCAAATGTTATTATATTGTTATATTGGTTATCACATCCACATAAGTGCTATCTTGTGTAGAATGTCTATTGTGGTACTTGTGGTCCACTGTGAGCATCCTCCACTGTATGTATTTTTGCTGGGGATCGCCATTAGCAACGGGCTACAAGTGCAGGATTTGCTCCCCTGTATATATGTGCATAACTGCATATGGGTTTGAGCACTTCCTGCTTGTTTAACACCACGCCATTTTTTCTGTTGGTTTGTATATAGAGATCTTTGAAGGTGTATAAACTCCAGTTTAAATGTGCCTGTTTTCCATCCACAGGCTACATTTAAGTGCACCTGCGAGGCCTGTGCCATATCAGCCAGTCTTTAGTGCGACTCGCAGACTCCTCCCTCCTCCCATTGCAAGCATGTTCACATGCTGGAGGTAACTGGTGAGTTGGCTATGAGTTAGACCTTACACTCCTGTAATTAGCCCACTGGATCCTGGTAGAGCCCATATGGCAGAGGTAGGTGAGTGTTAGGTCCCGAGCTACTTGAGAAACCTTGGCACGGTGCTCTGGCTCAGACATGTCCTCCACAGTAGGATATGTTGGCTAATCTCTCAATTTTAACATCAGTATGAGGGTTTAGTAAAACCGCAGAGTGCACCTGTCTTTGCAAATGTTATTATATTGTCACCTCCCCACTATGTCACCTTGCCACTCTGTGGTCTCCTTATGCTGCTGGTACCTCAACACTATGTCACCTTGCCACTCTGATCTCCTGATGCTGCTGCTACCTCCACACTATGTCACCTTGCCACTCTGTGGCCTCCTCGTGCTGCTGCTGCCACCGCCACACTATGTCACCTTGCCATTCTGTGGTCTCCTGATGCTGCTGCCACCTACACACTATGTCACCTTGCCATTATGTGGTCTCCTGATGCTGCTGCCACCTACACACTATGTCACCTTGCCACTCTGTGGCCTCCTCATGTTGCTGCTACCACCTCCACACTCTGTAATTGTATCACTCTGTGGTCTCCTGATGCTGCTGCTATCGCCACACTATGTCACCTTGCCACTCTGTGGTCTCCTGATGCTGCTGCCACCTCCACACTGTGTCACCTTGCCACTCTGTGGTCTCCTGATGCTGGTGCCACCTCCACACTATGTCATTGGGCCACTCTGTGGCCTCCTCATGCTGCTTCTGCCACCTCCACACTCTGTCATTGTGCCACTTTGTGGTCTCCTGATTCTGCTGCTACCTCCACACTATGTCACCGTGCCACTCTGTGTTCTCCTGATGCTGCTGCTATCTTAACACTGTCACCTTGCTACTCTGTGGTCTCCTGATGCTGCTGCCGCCTCCACACAATGTCACCTTGCCACTCTGTGGTCTCCTGATGCTGCTGCTACCTCAACACTGTGTCAGCTTGCCATTATGTGGTCTCCTGATGCTGCTGCCACCTCCACACTATGCCACTGGGCCACTCTGTGGACTTCTCATGCTGTTCCCACCCTACCCACTTCATGACTGGGCCACTATTTTGCCTTTTTGGCCTGGTTGACATCATTTATTTTACCCTTCTTCTGATCTGTCAAATGAAAGGAAAAACGGATCCTGTCTGTGTAGCAGCCAAAAGGCCCATATAGTCCCATCCCAATTGGCTTATGATTTGGTAGCCAAAAGCAGGAGTGGGTACAAAACACAAAAGACATGCAAATATTCCATTCTCGTGTCATCTGTTTTGGATCCACTCCTGTTTTTTTTTTTGCATTAGCAATACTGATGGATTACTGACCAAATGCTGACCGAGTGAAAGCGGATGTTCAACAGACAGGATCAGTTTTTTTGGGGGTTATTGTTCTGACGGATCAGAGGAGGGGCAAAATAATCAATGACGTCAACACAAACTTACTGCTGACACCCTCTCCACCCTCTCCAGCGTTTAATAGAACAGGTTCTGTAGACAACTATGTGGAATCAGCTGACAACGGTGTAAAAGAAGTGCGCTCTTTCACGCTATAGTAGGATCTTGGGCCTCTGCACAGTTCTTTGTACCTGACGCTAACATCGACCTGTAAGGTTTAGTTCACACTTGAGTTATTTGGTCAGTTATGGCCCCCTAAGTGAAGTGTGCAGTGATTCTAAGAGTGACCCCTGTCATCTGCATGTCATACTGACTCACAGTATTATTTCACTACCACAGCAGACTCCCTATGCGTGTTACTGCAAGGCACAGTGTTCTACACCAGTGATGGCCAGTTCACATTGTTCGCCCGCGAACATATGCGGGCTGCCATCTTTTTTCACAAGTCCGGCGAGGCACAGGTAAGCCCTGTGCCTGTGCTGCAAGCCGGTCTGAAAACAAGTGTGGTCAGCGAGAGCAGGCAGTTCCGAGAACAGCCACCGGGGGCCTTCATCGGGCTGTTCTCGGAACTGCCTTCTCCCGGTGACTGCATTTGTTTTCAGACCGACTCGCAGCACAGGCACAGGTAAGGGATTACCTGTGCATCGCCAGACTTGTGAAAAAAGATGGCAGCCCGCATATGTTCGTGGGCAAAAAATGTGAACTGGCCATCACTGTTCTACACCACTATACAGGCACTCTGCAGCCAGGAAATTGCTGTTTTTTAACGCGATTTGCCACAAATTTATTCGGATCGAATCAAATCTTTTCTGAAAATTCAGCAAACCGACCAAATCGATTTTTTTTTATATTCTCTCATCGCTAATTACAACCACCATGCAATCCAGCAGTGGTGGCCGTGCTTGCACACTATAGAAGTGCTGGACTGTGACCACTTCCATGGTCCCAGTCAGCGCTTTTTCCTATAGTGTGCAAGCACGACCACCGCTGCTGGATTGCAGGGTGGTCGTAACCATGGAAACTAGCAGTTCGAAAAATATATCCAGCTAGCAAAAGAGGCAATATAGACAATCACAATACATTAGTAAGTGCCCTGCATTAACTTTGTGTACATGATAAATGCCACTTGCTGAAGTGAGGCAACCCCATTAAACCATGTCTTCTAGGTCTAGCTCAGCTGAATGTAATGACTCCTTTCACTTAGCGATCCATTGCTTCATTCAAGAAAAAACGTACTTTTAATCTACAAATTTTTATCATGCAAATGAGCACTTAAGTGCACAGAGCGTGGGCCCAAGCCGCTCTGTGCATCGTTGCTCTGCTTCGTGATTGACAGATCCAGACAAGATGAATATGCAGAAACTTGGCCCTGTCAATAAAACAGAGGGAGGGGCAAGGGTGCAAACCTAATGGTCATAAATATATACATAAGTAAGGTTTATTAAAAAGGAAAAATATGTACATACATATCTAGTACTGGCCTGGCCCCATTGTTTACATGCAGTTGCATAGCTATGGGGGCATATAACAACATTTTGTGACGTTCTTGTCATGAATATTTTTGGGTGTCAGCTAAGACTGCCTTTCTCTTTCCCTGTACTGTCTTGATTCTCTTTGCAGACCACCATCCATGGTTATTTGCTCACACTGTCAGCCTTAGGCTACTTTCACACCTGTGTTAGGTGCGGATCCATCTGGTATCTGCACAGACAGATCCACACCTATAATGCAAACGCTTGTATCCGTTCAGAACGGATCCGTTAGCATTTTTTTTTTTGTTCATGATAATGCAAACAGATCAGTTTTGACTTACATTGAAAGTCAATGGGAGGCGGATCCATTTTCAATTGCACCATATTGTGTCAGTGAAAACGGATCCGTCCCCATTGACTTACATTGTAAGTCAGGACGGATCCGTTTGGCTCAGTTTTGTCAGACAGACATCAAAACGCTGCAAGCAGTGTTTTGGTGTCCGCATCCAGAGCGGAATGGAGGCTGAACGGAGGCAAACTGATGCATTCTGAACGGATCCTTATCCATTCAGAATGCATTGGGGCTAAACTGATCCATTTTGGGCCGCTTGTGAGAGCCCTGAAACGGATCTCACAAGCGGACCCAGAAACGCCAGTGTGAAAGTAGCCTTAGCTAACCCAGACAAATTGATCAATCTTCTCATGCTGCAGCTCTTCACAGTAGTTATTGGCCTCACACAGACATTTGTTCTTCTGTTTGCTGTCCTGATCACCTGTACTTCACCTGTTACAGTCCATTAAACCATTGCTAACCCAACCCTGCTGGGTTTCACTCTGATTGGAGTGACCCCATAGGTTGTGAAAATAATGCTAAGCCATTCCACATTCAGGCTCCAGTATGGTACATTGTGGTCTAGCTTCTCACTCTGACAAGCCCCGCCCTCATATCTGACCTCAATACTCATGTCCCGTGTAGTGGGGCATGGCTTCTCACTCTGACAAGCGCCACCCACATATCAGACCTCAGTACTCATGTCCCGTGTAGTGGGGCATGGCGTCTCACTCTGACAAGCTCCACCCACATATCAGACCTCAGCACTGATGTCCCTTGCAGCCAGGTGTGGCTTGTCACAAGTTCAGCCCACAGATTGCCTTTTAGTTGTGATGGGACTATTCCTGCTGAACGTCAGGACAGCACGCACAGAAGTGGACGTGATATTCAGCTGAATATGCGCCACTTTTGAAAAGGTGGAATACAAGGGCACACATCTATAGTTGTTAAAACTATTGGAACTACTCCCGAAAATCTGTTTTAAGTTCTAGGCCCTAGATGAGTAGAAATAAGCAAATATGTCTCTGATATGTTGATTATAAAAAATTAGATTCCTTAGAAGTTGATACCTTTTTAATGGTTAACTGAAAAGATGATGACAAAATTGCAAGCTTCGAGGCTAATCAGGCCATGTCTCTTCATCGGGCATGTTATAACACCTAGAGAAGAGACCTGAGTAGTCTCAAAAGCTTGCAATTGTGTCACCATCTTTTCAGTTAACCATTAAAAAGTATAAACTACTATGGAAATTCATTATATTAATGCATCAGAGACATATTTGCTAATTTCTATTAATCTAGGGCCTAGAACTTCAGACTGAATTTCTGGATTTGTTAGTATCCATAACCAAATCCAAATTTATATGTAGCAAAATACCATAAACCAGTGGACAAAACAGTTTTATTCTACATTTCAGTTGCAATCTACCAAGATGGCTATTCAGGGTTTCAGTGAGTCAGTATAGACATCTTAACAGAAAAAGTACTTTAACTTTGAAATTTGAACAAGAGGCAGAAATACTGACAAAACAATTTCTGGACAAAAATAGGCTAATAGTACATCACAATCCTCATTACACAATACAAGAAGGTCCTACAGATCGTCGTGAAACATTTGCATTGGCCAAAGCACTAGGAAACAGTCAGCCCAGACTCCCACCTGTTGTTTACACCAAAGCCCCTACTTTAGGTCTTAAAATCGATTTATCAGTGCAACAGGTCGCAATTGTCAAATTACCTAATTTCCTATAAAAACAGTATAATCCACTGCAAACAATTTTGAATGGATAATTAGTGAGGCACTTACAGTAACAGCTAAGACATCATCTATTTAATAAAGTGTCCTTGTTCTATGCCATGCATGCCCAACCTGCGCCCCTCTAGCTGTTGCAAAACTACAACTACCAGCATGCCTGAACAGCCTACAGCTATTAGGGCATGCTGGGAGTTGTAGTTTTGCAACAGTTGGAGGGTCGCAGGTTGAGCATCCCTATTCTATGCAATATGCAACATCAAATTCTGAAAAAGAGAACATCGGAAGTGGAACACAGTAACAATATCAAAATTGGATATGAAAAACACATCCTATTACACCATTTCACGCTACATCATAATAGCAACCCAATAGGACTATAGATGATAGATGATCAAATAGATGATCAAACGAGATTGGAGAGGTGGAAACCATATTGCCCTGCTGTTGCACGCTGAATACAAATATTTGAATTCAACACATTGATATCAAAGTGATAAAATATCTTTAAGTATGTATTTAGTTTCTCAAATACCATCTGTTGGGTTGGGCCTTCCCTTACAGGGAATCAGAAGTCAGATTGTTTTACCAGCGCCCTTATGCTTTCTGGGGTTGTTCCCAATCAAACAGCTTCTCTTCCATCCACAATTCATTTTTCTTTGTAAAACAGTCTTTTTGTACAGGCCTTGCCTAATATGGTTTGCTCGTGTTTTAATTATTGTTGTTTTATTAATTGTCATGTAGTCTTTTTTTTATTTCATTTTATTATTATACTGTATTAATATTTTTATTTGTATCTATTAAGCTTGGACTAATCAATTAGTATTCTCAGCAATGATGCAGCCTGCAATTTGGTTTGTTGTAGAATTAAACAAGAACAAACAGAATTATGGACATATAATATTGGGCTTATAATATTGTTCCAAAACCTTCACTGATATTTTAGTCTAGAAAACTGGTAAGTATAAAGAGAGAAGTCACTGAATAAATTATTTACCCTTAAAACGTAAAATTTATTTTTGATATCTTAAAATATATATATATATATATATATATATGTATGTGTGTTTTATATCCCCACAAACAATTAATTTAAACACAAATATATGGAGATGCTTGTGAATGCATCGGGCATATATACAGTACAGACCAAAAGTTTGGACACACCTTCTCATTCAGAGTTTTCTTTATTTTCATGACTATGAAAATTGTAGATTCACACTGAAGGCATCAAAACTAGGAATTAACACATGTGGAATTATATACATAACAAAAAAGTGTGAAACAACTGAAAATATGTCATATTCTAGGTTCTTCAAAGTAGCCACCTTTTGCTTTGATTACTGCTTTGCACACTCTTGGCATTCTCTTGATGAGCTTCAAGAGGTAGTCACCTGAAATGGTTTTCACTTCACAGGTGTGCCCTGTCAGGTTAAATAAGTGGGATTTCTTGCCTTATAAATGAGGTGGGGACCATCAGTTGCGTTTTGGAGAAGTCAGGCGGATACACAGCTGATAGTCCTACTGAATAGACTGTTAGCTGCTTTTTTCTTGCCATAATAAAAATTCTAAGTAAAGAAAAACGAGTGGCCATCATTACTTTAAGAAATGAAGGTCAGTCAGTCTGAAAAATTGGGAAAACTTTGAAAGTGTCCCCAAGTGCAGTCACAAAAACCATCAAGTGCTACAAAGAAACTGTCTCACATGCGGACCGCCCCAGGAAAGGAAGACCAAGAGTCACCTCTGCTGCGGAGGATAAGTTCATCCGAGTCACCAGCCTCAGAAATCGCAGGTTAACAGCAGCTCAGATTAGAGACCAGGTCAATGCCACACAGAGTTCTAGCAGCAGACACATCTCTAGAACAACTGTTAAGAGGAGACTGTGTGAATCAGGCCTTCATGGTAGAATATCTGCTAGGAAACCACTGCTAAGGACAGGCAACAAGCAGAAGAGACTTGTTTGGGCTAAAGAACACAAGGAATGGACATTAGACCAGTGGAAATCTGTGCTTTGGTCTAATGAGTCCAAATTTGAGATCTTTGGTTCCAACCACTGTGTCTTTGTGCGACGCAGAAAAGGTGAACGGATGGACTCTACATGCCTGGTTCCCACCATGAAGCATGGAGGAGGAGGTGTGATGGTGTGGGGGTGCTTTGCTGGTGACACTGTTGGGGATTTATTCAAAATTGAAGGCATACTGAACCAGCATGGCTACCACAGCATCTTGCAGCGGCATGCTATTCCATCCGGTTTGCGTTTATCGTTTAGTTGGACCATCATTTATTTTTCTACAGGACAATGACCCCAAACACACCTCCAGGCTGTGTAAGGGCTATTTGACCATGAAGGAGAGTGATGGGGTGCTGCGCCAGATGACCTGGCCTCCACAGTCACCGGACCTGAACCCAATCGAGATGGTTTGGGGTGAGCTGGACCGCAGAGTGAAGGCAAAAGGGCCAACAAGTGCTAAGCATCTCTGGGAACTTCTTCAAGACTGTTGGAAGACCATTTCAGGTGACTACCTCTTGAAGCTCATCAAGAGAATGCCAAGAGTGTGCAAAGCAGTAATCAAAGCAAAAGGTGGCTACTTTGAAGAACCTAGAATATGATATATTTCCAGTTGTTTCACACTTTTTTTGTTATGTATATAATTCCACATGTGTTAATTCATAGTTTTGATGTCTTCAGTGTGAATCTACAATTTTCATAGTCATGAAAATAAAGAAAACTCTTTGAATGAGAAGGTGTGTCTAAACTTTTGGTCTGTACTGTATATACACATTTGGCTGTTCCACAGATGTGGATACTCACAATACTGAAGACCATTATGATGAGGGAATTTTTAATTAAACAGGTCGGGCACTGACGATCTTTCTGATCCTTCTTGTACAGGCTTGAATGCTTGTTGCTGAAGCTTGTGTACTGGGATCCTCTGGATAAATTGAAGGGGCACTAGGCCAAGATACAAAGTCTGCTTTTAGGCATCTGGGAACTCTCCCTAGGTGTCTGTCCTGTCCCTGTCTAAAAGCAAAGTAATCGCCCCGAAAAGGGCGGCCCCACTTATTGGTGGCTGTACCCTTACTAGGATTCCCTACCTGTCCAGTATTCCCAGTTATAGATGATGCCAATGGTGAAAATACAAAAATCCAGTGCTGTATAATATCTCCAATGGCTCTGAAAGTCCCAGTTGTGAATGATGCCAATAGTAAAAAAGTCCAGTGCTGTAGATAATCTCCAATGACTTTAAAGGTTCCAACGCGTTTCCCCTAGCTAATATATCAGTTCGTCAGGGGACTAGTGCAAAAAGCGCAATGGCGAATGATGATAGAAGGCCAATGGATGTTTACCCATGGCGCGTCTGCTCCTGCCACGGATTTAAATACCCTGTTGTGACGGCCTTGGTTATGGTCGTGACTCCTGAACCGCATGCGGTTGTCAGCAGTCTTTGGTCTGGTTGTCAATCACAGGTGAGGGCTGTGGTATTTGCCTCACCTGTGGTTGCCGCTGGCAACAGTATGTATGTGGCAGCATAGCAGCTTGAGCTGTATCCTTGCAGCTTGCTATGTTGTGCATGCGGTTGCGTGTGATATGTGTGCACTTCCCCTTTAAGTGGTGTTTTCCCTTCCCTGGTGGTGGAAGGGTTAACCCCCTTTCTTTGTGTGTGAGACACTGGTTGTGTCTGTGTGGGTGTGGCCACTTTGGCCTATAAAGCCTCTGTGTTTGGCATGTCTCAGTGGGTTGCTTCAGCCATGCTTAGCTGGAGCAGCCTCCTGTGCATTCCATCTGCCAGTGGGGGCCACCCTTGTGGTCATAAACTAACTGTGACTCTTAAGTTTATGTTGATGTCGATTTGATGTTTTCCTTTGTTATGTTATGCACCTATGGATCTGGCTTCCTGTGTGTTTGTGTGTGTGCTGTGTCCATCTGTGTTTGGGTGTGGACACTTGCTGTCTTGCACGGGATCCAGTCTGAGTGTTAGTGGCAGGTAGGTGTGGAAGTGCTTTTCAGCCTCCTGCCATATCCATAGGCTGTTTATGTTCCTTTCCCTGCAGCTTGGCCAGTGAGACTCCTGTTCATTCGTGTCCAGAAAGAACAGGTTGTCTTACCCTGCTCCTTGTTCCAGGGCAATCCTGAGGGCTAGTAGGGACCCCTAGGCATCCGGTGTATGAGTCCTCCCACCTTCAGGGTTGACTCATATGGATAGGAGTCAGGGTCAGTTTAGGGACGCGATAGGAGGTGACCTGCTCCCTAATACTGTTGTCCAGGTCAAGCAGCGCGTAACATCTTCTGGCATCGCACGGCTGAGGATTTTCCCCATCCTCAGCCGTGACACCTGTCTTCGATGTTTGCGTCTCTTCGGAGGAATTGCGCCGGCGTCGTGGTTGTTACACACGTGCGCCGTACCGCGCACGTGTGTATCAGATTTAATCTATCAGGTAGAATATTGACTAAGGAGGAGATAAGTGTCCTATCTAAGGGGGTGTCTTTTGTCCCTACGACTAAATATAATGCCTTTCATTGGGTTAAAGATATACACCTATTTTGCCGTAAACTTAAAGGGGTTGTCCGGGTTCAGAGCTGAACCCGGACATACCCTTCTTTTCACCCCGACAGCCCCCCAGATGTTGGCATCAGAACATCTGATGCTCCGATGCACTCCCTTGCCCTGCGCTAAATGACGCAGGGCAAGGTCTCTTTGTTTTCAATAACACACTGCCGGGCGGAAACTTCGCCCGGCAGTGTGTTCGGTGACGTCACCGGCTCTGATGGGCGGGCTTAAGCCCTGCCCTAGCCGCTTTACTGGCTAGGGCAGCGCTAAATCCCGCCCATCGGTGCCGGTGACGTCACCGGGGGTTCCTGGCAGCCCCATGGAGAGCCCCGGTACGTCACCGGATCTCCAAAAAATGCATGAACTGCTCTGAAGCAGGGGGGCTGCGCCGGGGTGAAAATGGAGAGATGTCCGGGTTCAGGTCTAAATGGCATATATTTTTTGTAAATAATGATTTGGAAGAGAGTATCCATTTGGTGGAAGATCTACCCAATGTAAGACTCTTGACAGAACTATAAGAAGAAGAAGAAAGGGATAGGGGTCTGGGCCCATTCACTAACTTAAAACCCAAGAGTACAAAATCATTCCCCCCCCCCCCCCAAGAAACAAATGGTAATAGATTTGTTTTGGGAGTTGTTACAAAGGAACTTGAAAAACTGGAATATTTGAATGCTGATCGAGGACCTAACCTCTCCAAATCTGAAATCAGAGCACTGTTAACACTTGAAGCAAATTATAACATCATAATCAAAACTACCGATAAAGGAGGAAATTTGGTGATCATAAATCACTCACAATATACCAAGATGTGCTATACAATTCTGAATGATAGATCCTCTTATATACAACTTAAGAGAGATCCCACCAATGAGTTTCAATCTAAACTAGAGAAGATTCTTATTAAAGCAGTGGAGACTCAATTGATCTCCAAAGACGAAATGAGGTACATTTTCAATAAAAATCCTAAGATTCCCACTTTTTATGCGTTACCTAAAATCCACAAAGGTCTTAACCCTTTGAAGGGACGCCCAATAGTGGCAGGAATTTAATCTATTTCACAAAAAGTAGGAATCTACATTAACTACTCAGTAGTTTCGTCACTGCCCTCCCTCTTATATTAGGGATACGATGGATCTCCTTAATAAATTAGATGGCCTAGTGGTGGAAGATGATACCTTTTTGGCCTCCATTGATGTGGAGGCCTTATACAGCAATATCCCTCATGGGATGGGTCTTATGGCAGTACAACACTTTCTCAAAACAAAAGGTATACATTGTATTCCACATAACCAGCTTATATCTAATCTTTCGGAGTTTGTCCTTAGACATAACTATTTCTTGTATGGTACTAAGTTCTTCCACCAGCTCAGAGGCACCACAATGGGCAGTGCCTGTGCGCCTACCTATGCTAATTTGTTCCTGGGCTGGTGGGAGGACACGCTGGTGTTCACGGATCACAATCAGTGGACGCAGTATATTGCCTTCTGGGGTCGCTTCATTGATGATATACTTATTCTCTGGAGCGGCCCCAGAGAGGCCTTCTCTGAGTTTATGAAGGCCCTAAATGCTAATGAAATAGGGAGAACTACGGAGAAGGATAGGGGATCATCTAGGTGACATTTGGCTTAAAAGAGACACCCCAATCGCCAGACATATACATGAGAAACATGGTGGAGACCCTAAATCTATTAATTTTTGTGTTGTTAAAAAAATTCATCCATCTCCAAGAGGGGTAAATCTAGAGAAAATAATTTTGCAGAAGGAGACTGAATGGATGTTTAGATTAAAGTCAGTGAATCCACAAGGACTAAATGAGACTTTCATTCATTAGTTTTTTGTAGTTAGTGATCCAGCACCCTGCTTTATATATTTTCATTTTATATATTTTCCTACATTTTTTGTTTTCCCTTTTTTGTACTAAAGAGGTCCTTGGGCATGGCCACTAATAGTCCACCCATAAGTCTGAGTCCGGTCAAAAGGGATGTATTCGATCAGAGATTGATCTAACATCAAACATCTTAACCTATGGATTGGGTTTACATTTTTGGGACCCCTTAACATTTATCTATCTTCCCACTTTTTGGGGGGTAAAAAATGGGTGTCCCCTTATATATATCTAATCCTTTATTCCCTCATAAATTTTTCTTTGATCCAATGTTTATGTGTTTTTTTAAGCCCGTATAATATGCTACCCCGTCTCCCTATAATTAGAGGTCTTCTTTCCCCCTTTATGTCTTTAAAATTTGGGATATAAAAGATAGAAGGGGTTTTTCTTAATCCTATTATAGCCCGATACATATATTTAAAACCCATATACATTTATTATAATATTATAAATGGCTCCTTAGTATTATATTTATATAAGGAGCATGGATAAGATGCAAACGCAGTTGCGCTCTTCATATATAGTGAGCAACTAAATTTCAGACATGCGCAGATTAATACTGAGATCCCTGTTGCCAGTACCAGTTTTGCCCTTAGAACGGGTGGATGCATGCACACTCAGCGCCCACGTCTAGTGACGTGTCTGCATCAAATCCCTCCTCTCAGGCATCACATACACATAGGCAAAGGGCGGAACGGCGCATGTGTGTATCAACCACGACGCCTGCGCAATTGCTCTGAAGAGACGCCAACATCGCAGACAGGATATTTAACCCCTTACCGACATGTGACATACTATTACGTCATGGAAGTCAGTGACTTCCCGCATTTTGACATAATAGTACGTCATAGTGATCGGGCGGGCAGCTGAGCGGTGCGCGCCCGATCACTGCAGGGGTCCGGCAGTCCTTGGTAGCTGGGCCCCTGCTGTATCTGTATTTGCCGGCGAAGCTGTTTACTGCGATGCCGGCGGATTAACACCTTCTATGCCGCAGTCAGTGCTGATCGCGACATAGTAGTGGTTTGCGGCAGGGAACCGATGTGTGGGGACCCGATGCGTGACAAGGCAGCCTGATGCCGTGCAGAGGCTGCCCAG
The DNA here is from genome assembly GCF_014858855.1 of Bufo gargarizans. NCBI lineage: Eukaryota > Metazoa > Chordata > Amphibia > Anura > Bufonidae > Bufo > Bufo gargarizans. The sequence goes on along the minus strand of NC_058087.1, from coordinate 145,255,371 downwards.
TGCCTTGCATGGCATCGGGACCTGCCTTCTACGGGGGGTTGAGGAGATCCAGACTCGGTGTCATACACTAACAGGCAATGTATTACAATTTATTGTAAAGCATTGCAGAGGGGATCAGACGCCCAAAAGTTGAAGTCCCAGAGTGGGACAGAAATAAAGTGTAAAAAAAAAAGTTGAAAAAAGTGTTTTTAATAAATGAAAATAAAGTTTCAAGTAAAAAAAAATTAAAAAAAATGCCCCTTTCCCCAGATTTCATAATAGAAAATAGAAAAAAAGAAGGAAAAACACACATAGTAGGTATCACCACGTCCGTAACAACCGGCTCTATAAATATATCACATCCGATAAGCACCATAAAAACTGTGTCAAAAAAAGCTATTTTTGTCACCTTACATCACAAAAAGTGCAACACCAAGCAATCAAAAAGGCGTATGTTGAACAAAATGGTACAAATAAAGTCACCACATCCTGCAAAAAATGAGACCCTACCTGATACAATTATTAAAAAATAAAAAAACTACGACTCTCAGACAATGGAGACACTAAAATATGATATTTTTTTGCTCCATTATTTGAAAAAAATAAAACAGAGTAGACATATTAGGTATTACCACGTTCGTAACAACCTTGTCTATAAAAATATCACATTACCTAACCCCTCAGGTAAATACCATACAAATACTGCCAAAGAAGCAATTTATTTGTCAGTTACATCACAAAAATTGCAACACCAAGTGATCAAAAAGGCGTATGCCCCCCAAAATAGTACCAATTAAACCGTCCCCTCATCCCACAAAAAAGTAGATCCTACCTAAGAAAATCGGTCAAAAAAGAAAAAAGCTATGGCTCTCAGACTATGGAGGCACTAAAACATAATTTTTTGGTTTAAAAAATGCCATTATTGTGTAAAACATAAATAAATAAGAAAAAGTATACATATTAGGTATTTACATGTCCGTAATGATCTGCTCTATAAAAATATCACATAACCTAACCCCTCAGATGAACGCTGTAAAAATAAATAAATAAAAACTGTGCCAAAATTAGCCATTTTTTGGTCACCTTGCCCCATAAAGTGTAATAATGAATGATCAAAAAATCATATATACCCAAAAATGGTACCAATAAAACTGGCACCTTTTCCCCTAGTTTCCAAAATAGGGTCACTTTTTGGTAGTTTCTACTGCAAGGGTGCTTCAGGGGGGCTTCAAATGGGACATGGCATCTAAATACCAGTCCAGCAAAATCTGCCTTCCAGAAAAACATGGCGTTCCTTTTCTGCTGCATCCTGCCGTGTGCCCTTACATCCGTTTACAACCACATATGGGGTGTTTCTGTAAACCGCAGAATCAGGGTAATAAATATTGAGTTTTGTTTGGCTGTTAAACCTTGATGTGTTAAAGGATTTTTGTTTTTTCACCACTGACATCATCTATAACTAGGAATACTGGACAGGTAGGGAATCCTAGTAAGGGTGCAGCCACCGATAAGTGGGGCCACCCCTTTCAGGGTGATTACTCCGCTTTTAGGCAGGGACAGGACAGACACCTAGGGAGAGTTCCCAGCGGACTTTGTATCTTGGCCTAGTGCCCCTTCAATTTATCTAGAGTATCCCAGTACACAAGCTTCAGCAACAAGCATTCAAGCTTGTACAAGAAGGATCAGAACGATCGTCAGTGCCCAACCATACATGTTCGATTGGGTTGAAGTCAGGGCTCTGGCTGGGCCACTCATGGACATTCACAGAGTTGTCCCTAAGCCACTCTCGTGTTGTCTTGGCTGTGTGCTTAGGGCCATTGTCTTGTTGGAAGGTAAACCTTTGGCCCGCTATAAGGCCCAGGGCATTCTGGATAAGGTTTTAAGAATATATCTGTACTTTGTTTCATTCAGCTTTCCCTCAACTCTGACAAGTCTTTCTGTCCTAGCTGATGAAAAACACCCCTACAGCATGATGGTCCACCACCATGCTTCACTGTAGGGAATTGGACAGTGCCTGTTTTTTTTTTTTTTTCCAAACATGACCTTTAGAATTTAGGTGAAAAGTTCAATCTTGGTTTCATCAGACCAGAGAATCTCATTTATCACATTCTGAGATTCCTTTAGGTGTTTTTTTTGCAAACTTTCATGTGTCTTTTATTGGGAAGAGGCATCTTTCTGAAGACTCTGCCATTGAGTCCATATTGGTGGAGTGCTGAAGTGATGATTGACCTATATGTTTCTCCACCGGTTCTTCGTAGCTCAGCTAGACTGACCATTGGGTTCTTGGTCACTTTTATTACCAAAGCCCTTTTTCCCCGTTTACTTAGTTTGATGGGGTGGCCAGCTCTAAGAAGAATCCTGGTTGTTCCAAACTTCTGTGTAAGAGTTATGTAGGCAACTGTGCTATTGGGAACTTTCAGTGCAGCCGAATTTTTTTTTTGTACCCTTCTCCAGATCTGTACCTCAAGTATGTGTCTGGGCTCTACAGGCAGTTCTTTCCTCCTGACAGATTGGTTTTTGCTCTGATATGCATTGTCTGCTGTGAGACCTTATAAAGACAGGGCTGTGTCTTTTTCTAAATCATGTCAGCTTATCTGAATTTACCACAGGTGGACTCCACTCAAAGTATAGAAACATCATAAAGATAATCAAGAGAAACAGGAGGTCCCCAGAGCTAACTGTCAAGTGTCATAGTAGAGGGTGTGAATATTTATGTCCATGCAGAATATCAACAAAGGCTACAGTATATTAGTAAGTGCCATATAGTCCTATTACACATTGGTCACAAGTAGCCAGAAAGTGGCCAACCCCTTCAAGAATAAAGTAATCACAGAAAGAATGGTAAGGAGTGTAAATAGAGTAAGAGTGGGGGAGGCTAGATGATGGTTATATTGAATCAGTCGAATATTGTAATGATTGACCAATACATCTGTGAAAGTCCTTATTCATCCAGTATATCAGTAGTAATAGAGCAACTGAACTTGTATTTTTTTTTCTTGAAGACGTTTCACTGGTCAGAAGTTCGAATTAAGAAAAACTGTGAAACGTCTTATTTGAAAAAATACAAGTCCAGTTGCTCTGCCTATGACTTATTATTACGGAGACCAATACATTTCATTTTGGATTTTCAGATCTTAGGTGATTTCTGTTTCCAAAGAGCCATTTGAGCACATTATGCAATGATAACATTCGTGAACACAAGGGACCTGCTTTCAGAAAGTCCATGTTTTAGATATTTTGTCGTAAAGTTGTAACATAAATCTGATACTGTGAAAAAGAGGAACTGCAACTGTATCTAGTTTCCTTATAGCTACTCAGTTTTCCAATTTCTTATGTCTCACCTCAAGATACTTCATTCTAAAACTGTACAACCCACAACAGCTTAGTGTAATTCCTGAGTATGAGTTTAGAGGCAGCTTGAATTCTAGTAATTATTCTATAAATCTTTTCATATCAGTTTGTCAGGGTTGCTTGTACTGTGACCGTATATGGCTGCTGCTCCTAACCTCAGATTCTTCCAAGTGTATCCTAAAATTCCTTTCCTCAGAGATATATATTATCTTCCCACCAGACGGTCTCCAGTACAAGACTTTTAAGAGCCATGTTCTTGAGCAGTTGGAGGTAGGCTATATAGGGAATATAAAGTAAGTTAAGCAACTGTTTCCTTCGCAGATTCCTGTGACAAGACTTAGTACAGTACGGTGAGGACGGACAGGGCAGAGTGTGGTAATGGGGACTACCTACAAGAACTGCTACTCATTTCCCACATCCCCACCCTCCTCTCTGTACTCCATGTCTCTTCATGAACTCATTCCTACAGAGACTCAGCTGAAGATCTTATCATCTGTATTCAGGATCATAACCCCTACAAGTAGGGCAGAGAGGAGGATGAGGCAGCACATACCTCAGTGTTGTGAAGTAACTTGATTAGGACAGGTTTTCTGTGTACTAATAGGACAGCGGCCATTTTATTTCCCCTGATGATTGCTCCCTAGAATAAGTGAACCATTATAACTAACGAAAGGTATATGGGAATATATTTATAATAAAATAATATTTGAGTATTTTCAGTAATTTTTTTCTTAATTCCTGGGGTTTTCCTGTTTTTTAAACATATATGAACTATCCTCAACATCAGATCAGGGGGGAGGGGGGGGGGGGGTCTGAAACCTCACATCCCCAATAATCAGCAATTTGGGCAGCTGCTGGAAACAGAAAGCTCCATCCACTGTGTAGTTGGTGTGGTGGCTTACTGCAGCTTAGCTCTTTTTCACCAGAATGAGATGAGCTGCAGCATGCTGGCACAGGCATGGGACCGAAAGCAGAAACTGCCATCCACTGTGCTCTAGTGGCAACAAAAACTGTTAAAGGGGTTGTCCGGGTTCAGAGCTGAAACCGGACATATCCCCATTTTCACCCAAGCAGCCCCCCTGACTTGAGCATCGGAGCAGTCCATTCTCCGATGCTCTCCTTTGCCCTGCGCTAAATTGCGCAGGGCAAAGGCATTTTCTGGAGTTTCGGTGTCGTACCGGGCTCTCCATGGGGCTGCCAGGCGGAGGCTTCCGTGAGCCCGCTGAGGTTACCGAACACACTGCTGGGTGGAAGCCTCCACCCGGCAGTGTGTTATTGTAAATAAAAGAGCCCTTGCGCTGCGCGATCCAGTGCAGGGCAAGGGAGCGCATCGGAGCATGAAATGCTCCAATGCTAACATCAGGGGGGCTGCCTGGGTGAAATTATGGGTATGTCCGTGTTCAGCTCTGAACCCGGACAACCCCTTTAATTGGTGTGGGGGCCAGGTGTCTATCTGATACTGATGGCCCATCCTGGGGAAACTGTAAACCCCTTTAAAAGTTTTAGTTAGAAAATTTCCATTCCTATACCTGCAAGTAAAATGTACAAATAAATATACTGTATGTATAAGTAAATCCTGAATTAAAGGTCATCTGTCAGCAGATCTGTACCTATGACTGGCTGACCTGTTACATGTGCACTTGGCAGCTGAAGGCATCTGTGTTGGTCCCATGTTCATATGTGTCTGCGTTGCTGAGAAAATTGATGTTTTAATATATGCAAATAAGACTCTTGGAGCAACGGGGGCGTTGTCATTACACCTAGAGGCTCTGCTCTCTCTGCAACTTCTGCACTCTCTGCACTTTGATTGACAGGTCCCGGCCTGATGACATTTTCACTGCCTGGATTCTGTAGTTTATATGTAGAGCTCAGTACAAGTTTAGAATGGATTACAGCTTTTTTCTAATTTTCTGCAGAATTTGCTTTAGTGTTTATTCCGTGGATTTACCCTAAAAACTAGTGATCAATTTCACAATGACACAGAAAGGCAAATGGACATTTACAACAACAACACGCTATGAAAGTAGAATTTCATCCCTTGATGATACATAGCTGATACTTCTGAAACTACAAAGAGAACACTAGTAGCAGTGAACCATCATTATAGGATGCTGCTTTTATGTTCATTTACATGTGAGCGAGCATCTGTTATCTACCTGTTACATTGTGTAATGAGCCACAAAGTGTTAACAGCAATTAGTAGCAACCTATTGACTCATTCACTTGTCCACAGAGAATTTTCCAAATTAAATTTTTCAGTTAATTACAGTGGACAATACCACATAATAATTATAGGGGAAGCCATTATGTTCCCTTTAGATCAAAGGGGTTGTCCTGCAGGGGTGTACACAGATCTCATAGGGCCCCATAGCAAAACTTAATATGAGGGCCCCCTGCCCCACTTAATTTCCCAATAGATGTGTGTCAATCACTTCCAGGCAATGTAGAATGCAATCCCCCAGATTTTTGATACTCATTTAAATAAATTGTATTTAAAAAATTGTAATACAAAAGTCAACATCAGCCTCACCCACTTTATTCAACGTCTATGTCAGTAAAGTGGAACAGGTGCTTCAGAAATATGGCGCTTATTCTGACCAACATGTTTCTCAATGTATTTTACACCAGAAAACCGCCAAATACATTGATAAATCTCCTGCTTCCCTTCAATTACAAAGCTAGCTGCCTGCGGCCACCACTAGGGGGAGCTCCATGCACTGAATTAGAAGCTGTAACCATCTGTTTGCACACAGTGTTTTTGCATAGAGAAGAGAAGGAGTTCAGCGCTGCATACTAGCACGAAACGGCCGTCGCCAATATGTCCGTGTCTTCATGTACCTGCAAATTGGAATGAAGAAGATTTTAACCCTCCAGTGAGAGCCATGTAAACTGTTTCTTTTGTATGTGTTATCAAGCTTTTATGCTACGTAGAGCACCACCAAAGAGAGTTTTTGAGAAAGGATTCACTACAAGGTCTGTGATAGCAGCAGAAAAAGTGGGGAAGTCCCAGAAGTCCCAGTCATCTACCTTGGAAAACTGCAGGAGATGATGGCGGCCTGTGGGGCCTGACTGGACCGCCACTTTTCTCCTGCAGTTATCTAGCCCCTCTAGACCCCTCTGTCTAGTGCAGCACTGGACAGAAGTCAGACTGTAGTGTGCCAGGTCCGGCCAGGTCTGCCCCCCCTGCTGCTGTGGGTAGCGGGCCCAGTATGGCTACCATAAGGCAGAGACAATGGAGGAAGCTGTGAAGCAGGGATCAAATGGACTCATGTTATAGTGCTGGGTGAAAGTGCCTGGTGCTTGGTAGTCCCCCTTGTCCCCGTTTATGATAATTGTGCTGATTCCCCCTTTTTTAGGGCTCATTTACATGACCATTTAGTCGCTGTGCCCGTATTGCGGACCGCAAACAGCGTGTAATCTCCGTGTTGCGGATGGGGACCCATTGACTTGAATGGGTCCGCGATCTGCAAGATACAACAAAATATAGGACATGTCCTATCTTTTGCGGAGCGGAATCAAAGATTGGAAGCCCTTCAGTGGGCTTTCAAGTCCATGCCTCTGCACCGCAAAAGATTGGACATGTCCTATCTTTTGCCATATCCTGCGGATCGGGGACCCATTCAACTCAATGGGTCCACATCCCCACACGGAGCTCGCGCGGAAGTGTCCGTGTTTTGCGGACCGCTATCTGTGATCCGCAGCACGGGCATGCCGACCAAACTTGCGTGTGAATAAGCCCTTAAAGGGGTTTGTCCTCCAGCAAATAGCATTTACCATGTAAAGAAAGTTAATACAAGGCACTTACTAATGTATTGTGATTGTCCATATTGCTTCCTTTGCTGGCTGGATTCATTTTTCCATCACATTATACACTGCTCGTTTTTATTATAAAATCTGGAAAGGAAGGGTGATTTTTAACATTGTTGTGGTTTTTTTTTTAACTTTACATTTTTAACTTTTACATTTTTAACTATTACATTTTTACAGTAATTGTTAGTCCCCTTCGGATCGCTTGTATCGTAGACTGCAGTAGAATACTATTGCAGTCTATGGGATTCGGACAGGCTGCCTGTGAAGCTGTGCCTCAGATATTATACAGCCGGCACCTGCCATGATCCTGCTCCACACAACTCCTAATAATGTACATGTATGTGATATAGCGTTAAAGGGGTTTCCTGTTGCCACTCCTGACATGTCTGTTTTAGGAAATCTATGATATAACAAATTTTAAGCATGTTTTCATCGGCGTGCGAGGACCAGGAGCGGCGCGGGGAGCGGGGTAAGTATATTCATTGTGAGGAGTCCGGCATATATTGGATAACCCCTTTAAGCATGTTTTCATGCACTTACGTGAGAATCATATGACTATGAGGGATTTCCATCCTGTGAAAGCAAACAATAAAGGTTCTCAGTAAATGACAGCAAGCAGAGATCTTAAAAAGATGATGAATGAATACACAAAGAGAATTAGAAAATTGCATCACTTTTCTTTTTGAAATGACCATTCTGTATTTGTTGAAAGCAGAATACCCCTTCAGGCTGAGGCTGCTCCATTATGGATGACTATTTTCTTGCTTATTTGGTCTTTTCCTATAGAATAATATTAATTCTAGAGCCCTGGCATTAAAGGTAAAGGGTTAAGGTTAAGCTACTGTAAGTACTCGATCAAGATGAAATCAGATCGTGACCAGTTCTTTATATCAGTTAATACATTATTTTAATATAATGACTAATAGAAAAATGTATTTCCCCCAAATATAGGTATTCATTTCTACATTTCACTTAAATTTACACTTTTCTTGAACGTTTCTCTATATAATATGAACAATCAGGGGTGACACCTAGTGGGGGAAGTGAAATAAATGTTTGACAAATAAGAACAGTTAAAGGGGTTTTCTGGCAGCACAATATTGATGGCCTATCCTCAGGATAGGTCATCAGTATGTGATCGGAGGGGGTCCGACACCCAGGACCCCCGCTAATCAGCTGTTTGAAGAGGGCGCGAGGTTGCGGTGAGTAAAGTGCCGTACATTAGAGAGAGGCTGTGCTTGGTGTTCCAGCTCAGACCCATTCCCATCACCGATCAGATATTGATGACCTATTCTGAGGATAGGTCATCAATATCTGGGGCTCTCCTTATTCTTGCTGGGACCACACACCCGTGATGAGAGCAGGGTTTCCCAAGCTCTGTCGGAAGGAGTGTATGGTGCGGTGGTCACACATGCGCACCACTGCTCCATTCACACAGAGGACACTGGAATCGCTGTTCTCATGATCATTGGGGTCAGACCTCCAGCAATCGTACATTGTGGTCTTGGGATCAAATTCATCCAAAGGCAACATCTGCACTAGGTACGTTGTGTCCATCTCTAGCACCAAGCATAAAGGTGAAATAAAAACTTTGCTTATTAGATATACTGTAAATTAAATACCCATAGTGCGCTCCCACATTAAAAGAAGCATGGAAACTCACTGTTTAGTAATAGCAAATGCTGCTCATGTTATAGCAATATACATACTCTTGGAGTGGGAGGGGAAAAGTTAACCCCATATATTCCAGGGTAGACACAATCAGTAAACGCCATGGTCTAAAAAAGGGGATGTGGCATGAGCTGGGAAGAGGGCAGGCTGCCAGGCCCGACCCCGTCTCATTTATCATTTTCTACGCCTGTTTTTATGTTCTAAATGTACGCCAGCAAGGAAGTTGGCGTAGATTTGGACTGGCGGTGAATGAGCTGAAGTTATGTAGAAGCTGGCACAAAGTGAAACTGAAATTGCCAGTCACACAGCTAGAAAACCACGTATGCCTTTGTGACAGAACAGCTCAATATTTTAAATAATGGGCAATTCAAAAAAAGATTTTTAGCCAAAAATGAGTAACATGCAATCAAAAGAATAAATTGCCTCTGAAGGTGTACATAGCCGTTAACCTCTTGGGGACATATGACGTAGCGGTACGTCAGGATGTCCTGGTACTTAAGGACACATGACGTACCGGTACGTCGTGTGTAGTTCCAAACACTGCCGCGCGGTGGGCGGTGATCGGTACTGGGCGCCTGCTGAAATCAATCAGCAGGCACCCTGGGACAATTCAGACCTGCGGTTTGCGGCGTTTACGGGTCGTTGTGGCGGGTATCGGCGGTGCCATCGGTTCCCCGTGCTGCTGTAATGGGGACCCGATGGCATGGAAGGCAGCGCGATGCCTTTCTTAGGCATCGGCGCTGCCTTCCGGTGAAGAGCCTGTGAGATCCAGCCCCCTGGATCTCACAGGCAGGAAGCTGTATGAGTAATACACACTGTATTACTCATACAGCCAATGCATTCCAACACAGAAGTATTTGAATGCATTGTAAAGGAGATTAGACCCCCAAAAGTTGAAGTCCCAAAGTGGGACAAAAAAGAAAGTTAAAAAAAAGTTTCCCCCCCCAAAAATTTTTTATTTCAAGTAAAAAAAAAAAAATGTCATGTCCCCCAAATAAAGTTAAAAAAAATCGGTAAACAATAGGAAAAACATATTAGGTATCGCCGCGTCCCTATCGACCGGCTCTATAAACATATCACATGACCAAACCCCTCAGATGAACATCGTAAAAAATAAAAACTGTGCTAAATAAACCATTTTTTTTGTCACCTTGCATCACTAAAAGTACAACAGCAAGTTGTCAAAAAGGCGTATGTCCACCAAAATAGTACCAATCTAACTGTCACCTCATCCCTCAAAAAATGAGCCCCTACTTAAGACAATCGCCTGGCTCAGAATATGGAGACACTAAAACATAATTTTTTTTGTTTTAAAAAAGCTGTTATTATGTAAAACTTAAGTAAATTTAAAAAAGTATACATATTAGGTAGCGCCGCGTCCATAATAACCTGCTATATAAAAATATCACATGACCTAACCCCTCAGGTAAATACTGCAAAAAAATTTAAACTGTGTAAAAAAAAGCCATTTTTTGTCACCTTACATTACAAAAAGTGTAATAGCAAGCGATCAAAAAGTCATATGCACCCCAAAATAGTGCCAATCAAACTGTCATCTGATCCCGCAAAAAATGAGACCCTACCTAAGATAATCGCCCAAAATCTGAAAAATCTATGGTTCTCAGAATGTGGAGACACTAAAACATGATTTTAATAATTTTTTTTATGAAATCATTGTGTAAAACTTACATAAATAAAAAAAAGTATACATATTAGGTATCTCTGCGTCTGTGACAACCGGCTCTATAAAAATACCACATGATCTAACCTGTCAGATGAATGTTGTAAATAACAAAAAAATTAATACGGTGCCAAAACAGCTATTTCTTGTTACCTTGCCTCACAAAAAGTGTAATATAGAGCAACCAAAAATCATATGTACCCTAAACTAGTACCAACAAAACTGCCACCCTATCCCGTAGTTTCTAAAATGGGGTCACTTTTTTGGAGTTTCTACTCTAGAAGTGCATCAGGGGGGCTTCAAATGGGACAAAGTGTTAATAAACCAGTCCAGCAAAATCTGCCTTCCAAAAACCGCATGGGGTTCCTTCCTTTCTGCGCCCTGCCGTGTGCCCGTACAGCAGTTTACGACCACATATGGGATGTTTGTGTAAACTACAGAATCAGGGCCATAAATATTGAGTTTTGTTTGGCTGTTAACCCTTGCTTTGTAACTGGAAAAAAATTTTTTTTAATGGAAATCTTCAAAAATGTGAAATTTTATCTCTATATTCCATTAATTCTTGTGGAACACCTAAAGGGTTAACAAAGTTTGTAAAATCAGTTTTGAATACCTTGAGGGGTG